>NC_135807.1:10382551-11120051 GCF_964213995.1 Mustelus asterias
CTGTTTCTCACTCCCCCTTCTCTTAGAGGGAAAATCCAACCCAGTGTGTTCTAGTGCTGTATTTTGGGGGATATTTATTGGTCGGGACACTGGGGAGAACTCCACTGCTCTTCTTTGTAAGAACCTCTTATGTCCCACTGGAAGAGCGGACCAGACTCTTGGTTCAGCGTCTTACAAAAGCAGGGAAGTCCTGTTGGAGTTGTATCGAACCTTGGTGAGGCCACAGCTGGAGTACTGTGTGCAGTTCTCGTCGCCACGTTATAGGAAGGATGTGATTGCACCGGGGTGTACATTGAATTTGTTCTGCCCCATGAGAACTGCCACAGTTTGAACCTTTAGCCCTTGTACTCACGTGCAGGCCTCACCTTGAACCTATGTTCCCTCGTGACTGACCCTTCAACTAAGGGGAACAGCTGCTCTTTATCCACTCCGTCCATGTCCCTCATAATCTTGAACACCTCGATCAGGTGATCCCTCAGTCTTCTCTGCTCCCACAAAAACAACACACGCCTACGCAACCTCTTAATTCAGTAATTAATACTGAAGTGTTTAGAGATTTGTGGTGAACCATCGTTGGTTACCACTGGGGGTTGTTCCTATGTTACTGTTGGGTTAGGGTGTTGCCACTGTGGGGGTTGTATAATGTTGTTGGGTTAGGGTGTTTACCTGTGGTAGATGTTGTTATGGCACATCCCGGTCGGGCCCCGCCTCCTGGGGAGAGGTATAAGACCCTCTGCTCCGGCGGGACCCCTCCAGTCTGAACTGGTGTACTTGTGTTAGTTAGTTCCATTGTTTGATAATAAAAGCCTTCAATAGCTGAAGCCTTGTTCCACGTGCTTGATTGTCGCGCATCAATTTTATTAGCAAACATAAAACTCTCAACAGTAAAAAGGGAGTATGGAACAAATATTAAAACCAGAACGTCTGGCGCTGGACCCACGTGCGGTCGGTGCCGCTAACACCTTCGACCACTGGTGGAAGTGTTTCGAAGACTACCTGGCAGCCTCTGCAGCTGTTACTACAGACAACGACAAACTCCAGGTCCTCCACGCGAGGGTAAGCGACACGATTTATCTTGCGATTCGTGCGGCCACCACTTACCCGAGGGCCATCGAGCTCTTGAAGAAACGATACACGAGACCACCCAACGAGATACACGCTCGTTACCTCCTCGCTACACGACGTCGGCAGTCGGGCGAAACCATGGAGGACTACGCCAATGAGCTCTTGCAGCTTGCCAGGGGTTGCGATTGTAAAGATGTGTCCGCTGAGCAGTACATGTACGACCTCGCCCGAGATGCGTTCGTAGCAGGGGTAGGGTCCTCGTACATCCGCCTTAAGTTACTAGAGAAAGGGAACCTCAACTTGACCCAAGCGATGGAGATGGCTGAGATGCTGGAGGCAGCGTCGAAAAGCTTGGCGCTGTACCCCGAAGACCACGTGGAGACAACGTGGCAAGAGCAAGCACAAATCCCTCCTCGCCCCACGGGCTCGCGCTCCCATATCGATCCGACGACGGCGGCAGCTCCAGGCGGCCAGCGATGCTATTTTTGCGGCGGGGCCAAGCATTCACGGCAACAGTGTCCTGCAAAAACGGCAATCTGCAGCCAGTGTGGTAAAAAGGGCCACTATGCTAAAGTTTGCAGGTCGAAGCCCAAGAACGGCAGTGCAGCCTGTGACCCTCCAGAGCGGAGACAATCTCCTTCGGCGTCGCAGTACCCACGAGGTCCGACCACGTGCGAATCCAGGACGGCGCCATCGCGGCTGACGGAGGAGGAGGAAGACCACCAGGAGTCGCTACGTTTGGCGCCCGCGCCCACGTGCGATTCATGGGGGCGGCCATCATGGTCAACGACGACTAGGAGCGACCAGCAGGGGTCCTCAGCATCAACCTCGGCTGCATGCAGTGACGCCCAGGGGCCAACGGTGGCGTCGATCTCTCTGGACCAGACAAAGCACCACAGGCTTGATAATTCCATGATGAACATCAAGGTAAATGGTCGTACTGTGTATTGTCTGTTTGACAGTGGGAGCACCGAGAGTTTTATTCACCCTGACACTGCAAAAAGGTGTGGACTCTGGGTTCTACCTGCCAAACAGACAATTTCCATGGCATCACGGTCCCGGTCTGTACCGATCCAAGGACGGTGTATGATAACCCTAGAGGTACAGGGCACAATTTACGAGCGATACAGGCTCCTTGTGTTACCGCACCTTTGTGCGCCAATTCTCCTCGGACTAAATTTTATGGTCCACATGAAGAGTGTGATCCTACAGTACGGTGGGCCACTCCCTTCACTGGCAGTAGGGAATCAGCCGCAGCCTCCAAATTGCCCAAAGCGCCCCGCATGCAATCTTTCCACACTAAAAATCACCACACCTTCTTTATTTAAGAATCTGGTACCAGGCTGCAAGCCCATCGCTACTAAGAGTAGGCGTTACAGCGCTGAAGACCGGATCTTTATCAGATCTGAGGTTCAGTGGCTCCTCAAGGAAGGGATCATACAGGCCAGTGCTAGTCCGTGGAGAGCGCAGGTCGTGGTGGTTAAAAGCGGGAACAAACCTCGGATGGTCATCGACTACAGTCAGACCATTAACCGTTATACGCAGCTGGATGCGTATCCTCTCCCGCGCATTTCTGATATGGTCAATCAGATTGCGCAGTACCGGGTGTTCTCTACCATAGACCTTAAGTCCGCCTACCATCAACTCCCCATCCGCCCAGAGGACCGACAATACACGGCTTTTGAGGCGGATGGTCGTCTATACCATTTTCTCAGGGTTCCATTTGGTGTCACCAATGGGGTCTCGGTCTTCCAGCGTGCTATGGACCGAATGGTGGACCAGAACGGGTTGCGGGCTACCTTCCCGTACCTGGATAACGTCACCATCTGCGGCCATGACCAGCAGGACCATGACACGAATCTCCAACACTTTCTGCGCACTGCATCTCGCCTGAATCTGACCTATAACAGGGAGAAGTGCGTATTCCGTACGCGCAGGTTAGCTATCCTTGGATACGTGGTGGAAAACGGGGTCATTGGCCCTGATCCAGACCGTATGCGCCCCCTTACTGAACTTCCCTTGCCCGCTAGCACAAAAGCATTGAGGAGATGCCTCGGCTTCTTTTCGTATTAAGCGCAGTGGGTCCCCAACTACGCGGACAAAGCTCGTCCGCTCATCAAGTCCACTACCTTCCCACTCACGCCGGAGGCCCAATTGGCCTTCAAGGCTTTGAAAAGCGACATTGCGAAAGCAACGATGCACGCGGTGGATGAATCCATCCCTTTCCAGGTGGAAAGTGATGCATCTGATTTCGCCCTAGCCGCCACACTAAACCAGGCAGGCAGGCCCGTCGCGTTCTTTTCCCGCACCCTTCAAGGCCCCGAAATTCGGCACTCAGCGGTGGAGAAGGAGGCTCAGGCCATTGTGGAGGCCGTCAGACACTGGCGCCATTACCTGGCGGGGAAGCGGTTCACCCTGATCACGGATCAACGATCAGTGGCGTTTATGTTCCTCAACACGCAGAGGGGCAAGATCAAGAACGATAAGATCTTGCGGTGGAGAATTGAGCTCTCCACCTATAATTACGATATTATGTATCGTCCAGGGAAGCTCAATGAGCCCTCGGATGCCCTCTCGCGTGGAACATGCGCCATCATGCAGGAGGACCGCTTGAAGGCCCTCCACAATGACCTGTGCCATCCTGGAGTCACCCGACTCTACCACTTCGTAAAAGCCCGCAACCTGCCCTACTCGGTGGAGGATGTCAGGTCAGTGACGAGAAGCTGTCGGATTTGCGCGGAATGCAAACCGCACTTTTATCGACCGGACCGGGCACAATTGGTCAAGGTCACTCGCCCCTTCGAGAGACTGAGTGTGGATTTTAAGGGCCCCCTTCCCTCAACGGACCGGAATGTCTATTTTCTCAATATAATAGATGAGTACTCCCGGTTCCCGTTTGTTGTCCCCTGTGCGGACACGTCGACTGCCACAGTGATTAAGGCATTCAGTGATCTTTTTACCCTGTTCGGGTACCCCTGCTACATACATAGCGACAGGGGCTCGTCGTTCATGAGTAACGACTTGAGGCAATTCCTGCTCTCATACGGGATTGCCTCTAGTAGAACCACGAGCTACAACCCTAGGGGTAACGGACAGGTGGAGAGGGAGAATGCTACAGTCTGGAAGGCTGTCCTACTGGCGCTGAAATCCAGGGGCCTTCCAGTCTCCCGTTGGCAGGAGGTCCTTCCAAATGCGCTTCATTCCATCCGCTCCCTCCTGTGTACGGCAACCAATGCTACTCCCCACGAGAGGATGTTCTCATTCCCTCGGAAGTCGTCCTCGGGGATCTCCTTACCAGCCTGGTTGACGTACCCAGGACCCGTCCTTCTGCGGCGACATGTGAGGGCCCGCAGGTCCGACCCCTTGGTCGAACCGGTCCAACTCCTCCACGCCAACCCTCAGTATGCCTATGTGGCATATCCTGATGGGCGAGAGGACACAGTCTCCATTCGAGACCTGGCGCCCGCAGGGGACGTAGCAACTCCTGTCGCTCCCATACCCCCTGTCACGAATCCCCTATCACTCATTTCTTCCCAGACGTGGCGCGGTCAGCACCGGGACCAGTGCATAACAGTTATACTCCCATGTACAGCTTGCCTGAGACTCGGAGATCGGCGCCACCACAGAAGGTTCCAGGATCCCCTGCACCATCGCCTCACCAGGGTCAACCGGCCCGGGAGTCCTCGAGGGGACAGCCGGACGCTGTTTTGGAGAGAACGCCACCGCAAGCACCTGCTCCGGTGTCGCAACCGGTGTTGAGGAGATCACAGCGACGGTGCGGTCCTCCAGACCGTCTGGACTTGTGAATTTTGTACATATATGACCTGTTTTCGCACCCCGCCGGCCTTTGTTTTTAAAGGAGGGGTGAATGTGGTGAACCATCGTTGGTTACCACTGGGGGTTGTTCCTATGTTACTGTTGGGTTAGGGTGTTGCCACTGTGGGGGTTGTATAATGTTGTTGGGTTAGGGTGTTTACCTGTGGTAAATGTTGTTATGGCACATCCCGGTCGGGCCCCGCCTCCTGGGGAGAGGTATAAGACCCTCTGCTCCGGCGGGACCCCTCCAGTCTGAACTGGTGTACTCGTGTTAGTTAGTTCCATTGTTTGCTAATAAAAGCCTTCAATAGCTGAAGCCTTGTTCCACGTGCTTGATTGTCGCGCATCAAGATTGTAGGCGGGAATATTGCCTCTAAGCTACAAGAAGATATAGACTGAATGATCAAGTGGTCAATTGACATCTTATGGAACCATGATGGGCATACGCTTATATATCACTGAGTCCAGTCAGGTTGCTATGGAGATGACTGAAGATAAGGGGATAACGGGAAGATAAGGAGAATCAAATAAGTGGCAGATGGAATTTAACTCTGAAAAGTGTGAGGTGATACATTTTTGGAAGGAGTAATTTGGCAAGGAATTATTTAATGAATGGTAGGACACTTGAATGTTCTGTGGAACAAAGGGACCTTGGGGCCCTTTCCACAGATCTCTGAGGGCGGAAGGGCATGTTAGTAGGGTGGTGAAAAAGGCATATGGGACACTTACCTTTATCAGTCGAGGCATAGATTACAAAAGCAGGGAAGTCCTGTTGGAGTTGTATCGAACCTTAGTGAGGCCACAGCTGGAGTACTGCGTGCAGTTCTAGTCGCCACATTATAGGAAGGATGTGATTGCACTGGAGGGAGTGCAGAGGAGATTCACCAGGATGCTGCCTGGGATGGAGCATTTAAGTTATGAAGAGAGGTTGCGTAGGTGTGTGTTGTTTTTGTGGGAGCAGAGAAGACTGAGGGATCACCTGATCGAGGTGTTCAAGATTATGCGGGACATGGACGAAGTGGATAAGAAGCAGCTGTTCCCCTTATTTGAAGGGTCAGTCACGAGGGGACATAGGTTCAAGGTGAGGGGCAGGAGGTCCAGGGGGGATGTGAGGAAAAACTTTTTTACCCAGAGGGTGGTGACAGTCTGGAATGTGCTGCCTGGGAGGGTGGTAGAGATGGGCTGCCTCACATCCTTTAAGAAGTATCTGGATGAGCACTTGGCGCATCATAATATTCAAGGCTATGGGCCAAGTGCTCAGAGATGGTATTAGGTGGGAGTCAGGTGTTTCCCGTGTGTTGGTGCAGACTTGATGGGCCGAAGGGCCTCTTCCGCGCTGTATGATTCTAGGATTGCAAGGTGAAAAGCTTCAGCAGCATTTTTTCAGTGATACTCAAGTTCTGCACCACTAAAGTCACTAAAATCATGTTGTTTCTCTGTTTTTTTAATATATGAAGGTTATTATTATTGAGATCTTTTGTCATGTCAGCTGGATAGGTGCGTGGACTTCATACAAACTCCCCTTATCTTCAGCCTTCCTACTGATAAATCTTCCCGCAGTCATCTCCATAGCAACCTGACTGGACTCAGTGATATATCAGCGTATGTCCATCATGGTTCCATAAGATGTCAATTGAAAGCTTGACTTCCACAGAAGTAACAAACTAAAAATGAAATGAGGTAATTTATAGTTGACTGAAAAAAAAAGACCAGGCTACCCAATTTAACATCAAAACACCTACTCTTTAAATCCATAGTCTGGATTTAAATTAAGCCTGATACTTTTTGCATGCAAAAGCAGCAGCAAGTATTTGCAGCGTAATGTCTAACTGCATCATCTTCTTCTTACTGTCTGAAAAGAGCTGGTGATGTCACAGCTGCAGAAACCCTCATCCTTACCTTGTTTCTTCCAGACTTGGTCCAAAACCCCCTTGACCTGCTCCGCATTTTATTTGATTCGATTTATTATTGTCACAAGCGAATTCATAGAATCCATAGAATCCCTACAGTGCAGAAGGAGGCCATTCGGCCCATTGAGTCTGCACCGACCACATTCCCATCTAGTCCCTATCCCCATTAATTTAATCGAGCTAGCACCCCCCCCCCCACCCCCCCGCAACACTAAGGAGCAATTTAGCATGGCCAATCAACCTAACCTGCATATCTTTGGACTGTGGGAGGAAACCGGAGCACCCGGAGGAAACCCACGCAGACATGGGGAGAATGTGCAAATTCCACACAGACAGTGACCCAAGCCGGGAATCGAACCTGGGTCCCTGGCGCTGTGAGGCAGCAGTGCTAACCACTGTGCCACCGTGCCGCCACTGTACTGACATACAGTGAAAAGTATTGTTTCTTGCGCGCCATACAGGCAAAATATACCGTTCTTAGAAAAGGAAAGGAGTGAGTGCAGAATGTAGTGTTACAGCCATAGCTAGGGTGTAGAGAAAGATCAACTTAATGCAAGGTAGGTCCATTCAAAAGTCTGACAGCAGCAGGGAAGAAGCTGTTCTTGAGTCGGTTGGTTCGTGACCTCAGACTTTTGTATCTTTTTCCTGACGGGAAAAGGTGGAAGAGAGAATGTCGGGGGTGCTTGGGGGGTCCTTAATTATGCTGGCTGCTTTTCTGAGGCAGCGGGAAGTGTAGACAGAGTTAGTGGGAGGTGCAAGCGCGGCACGAACGCTCGTGGGAATCCCGTGAATCAGCCAACGCATGATTCTCCCAGCCTGCTGTGCTAAAAATTAGCGCAGCAGGATGGGAGAATGGCCACCACAGAGTTCCTACAGTGCAGAAAGAGACCATTCAACCCAACGAGTCTACACCAACTCTCCAATAGAGCATCCCAGCCAGGCCCTCCCCTCTGCCCTTTCCCCGTAACCCAGTGCATTTACCATGGCTAATCCACCTAATCTTCACATCTTTGGACTATGGGCATGGTCACGGGCATTCGGCCTCTGATATTCGGGTAAGCGTTCTCCAAGGCGGCCTTCGCGACACACGACGGCGCAGAGTCGCTGAGCAGAAACTGATAGCCAAGTTCCGCACACACGAGGACGGCCTCAACCGGGATATTGGGTTCATGTCACACTATTTGTAACCCCCACAGAGTTTCACTGGCTGTCTTGTCTGGAGACAATACACACCTTTTTAGCCTGTCTTGATGCTCTCTCCACTCACATTGTTTTGTTTCTTAAAGACTTGATTAGTTGTAAGTATTCGCATTCCAACCATTATTCATGTAAATTGAGTTTGTGTCTTTATATGCTCTGTTTGTGAACAGAATTCCCACTCACCTGAAGAAGGGGCTTAGAGCTCCGAAAGCTTGTGTGGCTTTTGCTACCAAATAAACCTGTTGGACTTTAACCTGGTGTTGTTAAACTTCTTACTGTGTTTACCCCAGTCCAACGCTGGCATCTCCACATCATGACTATGGGAGGAAACCAGAGCACCTGGGGGAAACCCATGCAGACACACATAGCTGTCTCACAGCAGCAGGGACCCGGGTTCGATTCCAGCCTTGGATGATTGTCTAGGTGGAGTTTGCACGATCTCCCCGTGTCTGCGTGGGTTTCCTCCGGGTTCTCTGGTTTCCTCCCACAGTCCAAAGATGTGCAGGTTAGGTGGATTGGCCATGCTCAATTGCCCCTTAGTGTCCAAAGATATGTATATGAGGGGATTAGTGGGATAAATATGTAGGATAGCACCTGGGTAAGTTACTCTGTTGGAGAGTCGGTGTAGACTCATTGGGCAGAATGGCCTCCTTCTGCACTGCAGGGATTCTACGTACTGAAGATTAGAACATTATTGGAAACCATTCATAGAAGTAGACTTTCCTGGGCTTGAGGAAGTTCCCAATCCACCCTACCCCCATCACCTCGCCGTCTCCACGACTTTGTCAAGTTGACCCTGTGGGCTTTGCAAAATTGGTGCAAGCAAGAACTAAAATGTTGAAATATTCCATGAAATTCCCTGACGGGAAACAGCGATGAGAAAGAAGGTTCGGCCAACTGGGCTGGGAGTAAATTGTTGCCATCTGGTAGTGGGAACGCAATATGCCAGGACGTTAGGAACTAATAAATCACACAGGTCTGGAGGGATCCAGCCAATACCGTTTTTAGAAGTCTATCGATCTTCAGTAAGGTAGATGATAAGAGATCCATTCAAAACATTGCGATATTTGATTTTGAAATGACTGTGCTGTAGTCATTTTAAATTCAGGGTGATACATTATTTAAGGCTGTTTTATTTGAAACGCCCGAAGTTTACCTCATGCTCTGGCTGCGAACCATGGATTAGCTTCAAGCTGCCTTTTATCAGTGGCCTTGATGCATGAGGATGTGTCATTACTTTCCTGTTTGTGAACAATGAGCTTTCTCATTGCTTTTTAAAAACCCCACATGTTACTCAAAGATGTGTATCGCATTTCTTCCCAGCATGCATTGCCTCGCTGCATTTAAAAAGAAATCATTGATTGTCACAGTTCATTCTGTTTATTTATTCGTCACAAGTAAGGCTTACATTAACACTGCAGTGAAGTTACTGTGAAAATCCTCTAGTCGCCACACTCCGGCGCCTGTTCGGGTACACTGAGGGAGAATTTGGTATGGCCAATGCACCTAACCAGCACATCTTTCGGACTGTGGGAGGAAAGGTTTATTTATTAGTCACAAGTAAGGCTTACATTAACACTGCAATGAATTTATTGTGAAAATCCCCTCGTCGCCACACTCCGGCGCCTGTTCGGGTACACTGAGGGAGAATTTAGCACGGCCAATGCACCCTAACCAGCATGTCTTTTGGACTGTGGGAGGAAACTGGAGCACCCGGAGGAAACCCACGCAGACACGGGGAGAACTTGCAGACTCCGCACAGACAGTGACCCAAGTGGGGAAGTTGAACCCCGGTCCCTGGCGCTATGCGGCAGCAGTGCGAACCACTGTGCCACAGGATTGGAAACCGATTGTGTACATTTCTGTCTCTGAAGCATCAATGTCAGCCACCAGAAAAAAAGCGTTTTCGAATTAGAACTCACTTCAGACACGGACTGCAGAATTGTTCCTAATTTGGGCGGCACGGTAGCACAGTGGTTAGCACTGCTGCCTCACAGGGGACCGTGTTCGATTCCCGGCTTGGGTCACTGTCTGTGTGGAGTCTGCACATTCTCCCCGTGTCTGCGTGGGTTTCCTCCGGGTGCTCCGGTTTTCTCCCACAGCCCGAAAGACATGCTGGTTAGGGTGCATTGGCCATGCTAAATTCTCCCTCAGTGTACCCGAACAGGCACAGGAGTGTGGCTACTAGGGGATTTTCACAGTAACTTCATTGCGATGTTAATGTAAGCCTACTTGTGACACTAATAAATAAAACAAATAATCTAATTCCACAGCTAGTTCTTTGTTTGAAAATCCAACCTGAGAACTTACTGTACAGAACACTTACCATCAAGTGTAAGCCAAGTAAATTAGCCGCACTGAGTGATTGCATAACATTCCAATTTTGCTCACTTTGACTCCTGCTGACTTCAGACTTTTCAAGGCCTTGGGTGCAGTGCATGGTTGTTAATTCAAAGCCTTCTCTGTAGCTGCAGCTGGGAGCTGATTTGACAATCTGGCCATTTGAAGGAGCTGAAAGGACACACTTACTTGGTAAGTGCTTACGCTTATAAAATTCCGTGTGAAATACATCAAAAAGAGTTGAGTCTGAGATCAAAGCCAATCTTTCTGGGCTGCCTTCTTTGTCATATATTCAAAATCTCAACTCTCAATGTGACATCAAGGGAAGTTCTTGATTGTGGGGTGAATGCATGCAATAATTGGACCACTTAACTCTTCATGAAATGCAGTTTCTCTTCTATTTATTCTCAACAAATAGGCTTCACAGTCCGAGGGTTGTTATATACTAAGTACGTTCTTCAGTGCGATGGCTCGAAGAGGTTTTGATTCCTCTTTCGCCGAATTGATTGGATTTCAACAAATTCATTAGTGTCTCACAGAATCATAAGCGTAAAATATATTCAGATAAACGTTCATATTCAGATACGTTCACATTGCACCTTTAACTTAGCATGGTATTCTAACTGGAATGTCATCAAACAAAAATTTCCACCAACCCGGCAGTGATTTTCCCTTTCAGGGCAACACAGCAGGGTAAGGGTCACCTGGCCTGGGCGACTGTTGTGGGGTAATTTGAGATGTAGGGTAATGGCTTTAACTAAAGACAATACAAAACTCACGAGGCAAGTATCTCTGTATAAAGACCAAACATTCATTCAAAAACACAGCAAGCAGTTGCTCAGAGATCACCAAAGGGTTAAGTAGCTCTGAAATGAGCGACAGAATCACTTCGATGAATCTGACACATACAATCAAAAACAAATCAATTATGGTTTTTCTTATCAATTATTCCCACCTTATATTAGTTCAAAATCAATTACATTCAGTAAACATACACCAATAATAATCTCTGTCAGGTAACTCAGCCAATTGCATTCTACTATCCGGCATAATGATATCTCATTCGTCCATTCAATCCGGATGCGAACTCACATCTTTGCTGATCTCACTTCTCTGCTGAGTAACTACAGACGCTCTTCATAGAGGTCAAAGAGAACATTCCCACCCGCTCATTGCCAAACTGGATGGACACGTGTTCCTGCATCCAGCTACGTATCTATTCTATGTCTAGACAATGAATGCCCCTATTCATAATGTTGCATAGAACATAGAACATAGAACATTTCAGCGCAGTACAGGCCCTTCGGCCCTCGATTTTGCGCCGACCAGTGGAACCAATCTAAAGCCCCTCTAATCTACACTATTCCAATATCATCCATATGATTATCCAATAACCATTTGAATGCTCTTAATGTTGACGAGTCCACTACTGCTGCAGGCAGGGCATTCCACGCCCTTGCTACTCTCTGAGTAAAGAACCTACCTCTAACATCTCTCCTATATCTCTCACCCCTCAATTTAAAGCTATGTCCCCTTGTGCTAGCCATCACCATCCGAGGAAAAAGGCTCTCACTATCCACCCTATTTAATCCTCTGATCATCTTGTATGCCTCTATTAAGTCACCTCTTAACCTTCTTCTCTCTAACGAAAACAACCTCAAGCCCCTCAGCCTTTCCTCAAATGATTTTCCCACCGTACCAGGCAACGTCCTGGTAAATCTCCTCTGCACCCTTTCCAACGCTTCCACATCTTTCCTATAATGCGGCGACCAGAACTGTACGCAATACTCCAAATGCAGCCGCACCAGAGTTTTGTACAGTTGCAGCATGACCTCCTGGCTCCGAAACTCAATCCCATTACCAATGAAAGCTAACACACCGTACGCCTTCTTAACAACCCTATCAACCTGGGTGCCAACTTTCAGGGATCTATGCACATGGACTCCCAGATCCCTCTGTTCATCCACACTACCAAGTGTCTTACCATTAGCCCAGTACTCTGTATTGCAAGATATGTTCCCTCACCAGAAACTTCCTGATATGAAAGGTGGCACGGTGGCACAGTGGTTAGCACTGCTCCTCACAGGGCCAGGGACCGGGGTTCGATTCCCGGCTTGGGTCACTGTCTGTGTGGAGTTTGCACACTCTCCCCATGTCTGTGTGGGTTTCCTTGGGGGTGCTCCGGTTTCCTCCCACACTCCAAAGATGTGCGGGTTCGGTTGATTGGCTATGCTAAATTAATCCTGGTGTCAGGAGTATGAGCATGGTAAATATGTGGGGTTACGGGGGTGGGGTCTGGGTGGGATTGTGGTTGGTGCAGACCTGATGGGCTGAATGGCCTCCTTCTGCCCTGCGGGGATTCTATGAATTCTGCTAACTACCAGGGTTCCCAGACCTTTGGCTCTGAACTCTTTGAATTTGCTTTCATACCTTACCCTAACCTGCTTTTGGCTGAAGTAAGCAATGATTCATACAATACTTAAAATACATTCAAAATATCAATATATATATTTTAACACCATAATTACTTGTTTAATTCTCTGACTGCATCCAGATATGTGTAAACTATTTGTTTCATCAGCTTATTAACTTTGTTTCAAGGATCATTTAACTCTTTGCTGGTCGTGATGTCAGTGCCCTACGTGTTCTGTCTAGAACCTTATTAGCTGATTAATAATTTCCCTCTTCAGTGGCCAACCAGGGCTCAGGGTGGAGAATTCCCCCAAGGGGAGGAGTTCTCTTCAGCCGAGGTATTCCGGAACGAGCAGCAGACATGGTGCTGCTCTGTTAGTTTATTTATTTTGACAGGATGTGGGCGTTGCTGGTGGGGGCCAGCATTTGTTGCCCCTCCAAAACTGCCCTCCATTTCAGAGGACCTTTGAGAGTCAACCACATTGCTGTGGATCCGGAGTCGCATGTAGGCCAGACCAGGTAAAGACAGCAGATTTCCTCCCTTAAAGGACATTATTGAACCAGATGGGTTTTTCCGACAATTGACAATAGTTTCATGGTCATCTGTGGACTTTTAATTCCTGACTTCTATTGAATTTAAATTTCCCCATCTGCCGTGGTGGGATTTGAACCTGGGTTGCCAGAGTATTATCCTGGGTCTCTGGATTGCTAGTCCAGTGGTAATTCCACTGTGCCCCTATGAGTAAATCCTTTGCTGTTCACTAATGAAGTCTCTGACGGTGTATCACTGCAAAGTCACCTAAGCAGACATCACGATGACCAGAAACTTGGTAGCCTTTACAGAGCATCTTAAAGGAGGAGAGGGAGGTGGGACGTTTAGTGGGAGACATTAGTGGGAGCCTAGCAGAGCCTAGGTCCAGGCAAATGAGGGCACGGAATCCGACAGCGGAAAAATGGGGCTGCACAGTGGTTAACACTGCTGCCTCACAGTAAATTGAGTTTGTGTCTGTATATGCCCTGCTTGTGAACACAACTCCTCACTCACCTGAGGAAGGAGCGAGACTCCGAAAGCTTGTGCTGCCAAATAAACCTCCTGGACTTTAACCTGGTGTTGTGAGACTTCTTACTGTGCCTCACAGCGCCAGGGACCTGGGTTTGATTCCCGGCTTGGGTCACTGTCTGTGTGGAGTTTGCACATTCTCCCCGTGTTTGCGTGGGTTTCCTTGGGGATGCTCCGGTTTCCTCCCACAGTCCAAAGGTGTGCGGGTTAGGTTGATTGGCTGTGCTAAATTGACCCTAGTGTTAGGGGGATTAGCAGGGTAAATACGTGGGGTTACGGGGATAGGGCCTGGGTAGGATTGTGGTCGGTGCAGACTTGATGGGCCGAATGGCCTCCTTCTGCATTGTAGAGGTTCTATAAAACTGGTGCACTCAGAAGGCCAGAGTTGAAGGAGTGCAGAGAACTCAGGGCATTGTGGGTTACAGTCATAAGGAGGGAAAAGGCCATGGGAATTGGGAATGTGAATTTTAAAATCAAGGGGCAGAATTTTCTGGCAGCAAGAGCGGCCCACCATTGGCTGACAACAGGATCTTCTAATTCCGCAGATGTCGCTGGGATTTGGAGTGACCTACACTCTCCGCCACAAGGGAATGCACTGTGGGGAGTGGGCCAGTTTGCCGGAAAATGCCACTGACGGGAAGGGCTGGGAAAGTTTGGCCAAGGTGTTTTAAGTGAGCACAGTGGTAATATGTGAATGGGACGCAGCATGAGGTAAGATATGAGCAGCAGAGTTATGGATGAGTAGCTGGGGAATGTTTTGAGCATAGAAACATAGAAACTAGAAGCAGGAGTAGGCCATTCGGCCCTTCGAGTCTGCTCCACCATTCATCACGATCATGGCTGATCATTGAATTCAATATCCTGATCACCCGCCCCCCCCTCCTCACATATCCCTTGATCCCTTTAGCCTCAAGAGTTATATGTAATTTCTTCTTGAAATGACTCAACGGATTGGCCTCAACTACATTCGGTGGGAGTGAATTCCACACATTTACCACCCTCTGGGTGAAGAAATTTCTCCTCACCTCAGTCCTAAAAGGTTTACCCCTTATTCTCAAACTCTGACCCCAAGGTCTGGACTCCCCCACCATTGGGAACCTGAGTCGGTAAGTAGACTGAAGGCCTGTCTGGGGGTTGAACGGTTCTTGTCAAGAGTGCTGGTGGCAAAGGCAACCCACCATTGGCCATTGGGAGCCCACGGAGTCCACTTGGTGGGAGTTCATCTTCTCAATGGAGAAGCGGAAAGAGCCATTTGCATTTGCTTTTCCAAAAGATTAAAATTCAATTTGAATTGTTGGCAGCCTTCAGCTAGCATGGTAGCACAGTGGTTAGCACTGCTGCCTCACAGCGCCAGGGACCCGAGTTCGGTTCCTGGCTTGGGTCATTGTCTGTGTGGAGTTTGCACATTCTCCTCGTGTCTGCGTGGGTTTCCTCCGGGTGCTCCGATTTCCTCCCACAGTCCAAAGATGTGCGGGTTAGGTGGATTGGCCGTGCTAAATTGTCCCTTAGTGTCAGGGGGACTAGCTAGGGTAAATACATGGGGTTGTGGGGATAGGGCCTGGGTGGGATTGTGGTCGGTGCAGACTCAATGGGTCGAATGGCCTCCTTCTGCACTGTAGGATTCTATGATTCTATGATTCTCACTGACTGCAATCTGAGAGACCGAACAATTTATCGGGGGTTAAAGGTAATTTGTTTTGTAGAGGAACTTGAGCCATGATCATTTCCTCAAGTAGTTTTAATCTGTCTATGGAAATTGAAGTTGAATGAAGATTTAATAAGTCATTGCTATAATAATGCACTAGATGCTGTAGGGCACAAGGCAGTTGATGATAGGGATGACTCCGTGACCTGGAATAGGCTGTGGATGAGCCAAGGAACATTGTGTGGGCACCTAATGGACCAAATATTACGTACAATACTTTGGACACAATTTGTTTGCCTCCCTCCCCTTCCACTTCTCTCATACCCTGGCAAAGCCCCTCCAATTTCCCACCACTCAAACCATCGAATCAGAGAATCCCTACAGTGCAGAAGAAGGCCATTCAGCCCATTGGGTCAGCTCCAAAAGAGCATCTATCCCTCTAACCCCACGCAATTAGCATGGCCAATCCACCTAACCTGTACATTTTCGGACTGTGGGAGGAAACCGGAGCGTCCAAAGGAAACCCACGCAGACACGGGGAGAACGTACAATCTCCGCACAGTCACCCAAGCCGGAATCGAACCTGGGTCCCTGACGCTGTGAGGCTAGCAGTTCTAAACACTGTGTCACCTTGTCACTGGGTCTTCCAACCCACCATCCATGGCTCAGTTGGTAACAGCCTCATCTCTAAGCCAGTGGATTGTGCTTTCAAGTGGTGCTCTGGGATTTGAGCACAGAAATCTAAGCTGGTGCTCCCAGTGCAGTACTGAGGGGTGCTGCACTGTTGGAAGTGCTGTCTCTTTGGATGAACTCTCAGGTGGAAGTAAAAGCTTCCATGGCATCGCTTCATAGAAGAATCATAGAACCCCTAAAGTGCAGAAGATGGGCCATTCGGCCCATCAGGCCTGCACCGACAACATTCCCCCACCCAGGCCCTATCCTGCTAATCCTTCTAACCTACACATCCCGATACAAGAAGGGGCAATTTAGCATGGCCAATGCACCTAACCCGCACATCTTTGGGCTGTGGGAGGAAACCGGAGCACCCAGAGGAAACCCAAGCAGACATGGGGAGAACGTGAAGACTCCACACAAAGAAGCCGGGAATCGAACCCACTGTACCACCATGCTGCAAGAGTTGGATAATTCTTCCTACTGCTCTGATCAATATTTATTCCTCAACAAAGTCACTAAAGACAGATTGGGAGCGATTTCCCGACCTTGCCACACCTGGTGCAAATCAGGCCGATCCCGGGAAATTGCTTCCGGGCCTAAAAATTGGTTTCATGCCAAATGGTTTTCCATCGCCCTGGTCCCTTTCCAGCACCCTTTCAAAATGGCACCGACCACTTTGCAGCCGGGTTTGCTGACGTGTATACGTGAAAATGAACAGCTTACTTTCAAGCAGTGTTAGGGGTGAGCGAGGATCAGGGAACCTGGGAATGTGCCATTGATGTGGTGGGGGTGGGAGTGGGGTGGCGGGCTGGGGGCGTAGTGAAAGCTAGGGGGGATGATAGATCTATTATCTGGAGGGACGAAGAATAGGGAAAGGGGATGCGAGATTGCCAGAGTATTAGAACAAAGAACAATACAGCACAGGAACAGGCCCTTCGGCCCTCCAAGCCCGTGCCGCTCCCTGGTCCAGACTAGACCATTCTTTTGTATCCCTCCATTCCCACTCCGTTCATGTGGCTATCTAGATAAGTCTTAAACGTTCCCAGTGTGTCCGCCTCCACCACCTTGCCTGGCAGCGCATTCCAGGCCCCCACCACCCTCTGTGTAAAATATGTCCTTCTGATATCTGTGTTAAACCTCCCCCCCTTCACCTTGAACCGATGACCCCTCGTGAACGTCACCACCAACCTGGGAAAAAGCTTCCCACCGTTCACCCTATCTATGCCTTTCATAATTTTATACACCTCTATTAAGTCTCCCCTCATCCTCCGTCTTTCCAGGGAGAACAACCCCAGTTTACCCAATCTCTCCTCATAACTAAGCCCCTCCATACCAGGCAACATCCTGGTAAACCTCCTCTGTACTCTCTCCAAAGCCTCCACGTCCTTCTGGTAGTGTGGTGACCAGAACTGGACGCAGTATTCCAAATGCGGCCGAACCAACGTTCTATACATCTGCAACATCAGACCCCAACTTTTATACTCTATGCCCCGTCCTATAAAGGCAAGCATGCCATATGCCTTCTTCACCACCTTCTCCACCTGTGACGTCACCTTCAAGGATCTGTGGACTTGCACACCCAGGTCCCTCTGTGTATCTACACCCTTTATGGTTCTGCCATTTATCGTATAGCTCCCCCCTACATTATTTCTACAAAAATGCATCACTTTGCATTTATCAGGATTGAACTCCATCTGCCATTTTTTTGCCCAAATTTCCAGCCTATCTATATCCTTCTGTAGCCTCTGACAATGCTCCTCACTATCTGCAAGTCCTGCCATAGGCTTGCATTTGGATAGCGCCTTTTTCAAACCCGGAACATTCCGGAACCGGCTGGAAACTCACCACTCTCCCAAAAAATGACTAAATGTGGGACGATTGCGGTCCAGGACACACCAGACAGACCGACATGGATCGCTCCAGACTTCTCACTGTTAGGACACTGCGGAAAATCATGACCATTGTCCCATTTTGTTTGTTTGTATGTGGGAGCTTGCTGTGCGCAGATGAGCCACTGGCGTCCGGCATTACAGCAGCGGCTGCGCTTCAAAAGTACTTTGTTGGCTGTGCAGGATTTTGAGATGTTCCGAGGTTGTAAAAGGCGCTATCCAAATGCAAGTCTTTCTCTAATGCTCTGGCAATCTCGGATCCCCTTTCCCTATGCTTTGTCCCTCCAGATAATAGATCTATCATTCCCTCCTAGCTCTCACTATCCCCCCCACAACCTGCCACCCCACTCCCACCCCCACCACCATCAATGCACATTCCAAAGTTCCCTGATCCTCTCTCATCCCTAACACTGCTTGAATGTAAGCTGTTCATTTTCATAATCCGGAGATCCCAGACTCCCTGCAAGTGCCCCACGTCCCAGGACTGTTTCCAAGTGCCACTAGACCTAAGACAGGCATCCAGTGCACATTACTCCAACAAGGAGTATCATAACAGCAGGCGGCACGGTGGTGAGCACTGCTGCATCGCAGGGGCCTGGGTTCGATTCCTGGCTTGGGTCACTGTCTGTTGGGTGTCTGCACTTTCTCCCTGTGTCTGCGTGGGTTTCCTCCGGGTGCTCCGGTTTCCTCCCACAGTCCAAAAGACGTGCTGGTTAGGGTGCATTGGCCATGCTAAATTCTCCCTCAGTGTTCCCGAACAAGTGTGGCGATGAGGGGATTTTCACAGTAACTTCATTGCAGTGTTAATGCAAGCCTACTTGTGACTAATAAAAAATCCAGTTATTTTGCTTTCAAATCCACGTTTTTAAATGTGCATGTTTACAAATTCCCTGATGGAAATCCATATATGTATATATAAATAATTATAAATATAATTATATGGGCGGCACGGTAGCACAGTGGTTAGCACTGCTGCCTCACTGCGCCAGGGACCCGGGTTAGATTCCCGGTTTGGGTCATTGCCTGGGCGGAGTCTGCAAGTTCTCCCCGGGTGATTTGATTTGATTTATTATTGTCACATGTATAAGTATACAGTGAAAAGTATTGTTTCTTGTGTGTTATACAGACAAAGCATACCGTTCACAGAGGAGGAAATGAGAAAGAGCAGAATGTAGTGTGACAGTCTTAGCTTGGGTGTAGAGAAAGATCGACTTAATGCAAGGTAAATCAATTCAAAAGTCTGACAGCAGCAGGGAAGAAGCTGTTCTTGAGCCGGTTGGTACGTGACCTCAGACTTTTGCATCTTCTTCCCAATGGAAGAAGGTGGAAGAGAGAATGTCCGGGGTGCGTGGGGTCCTTAATTATGCTGGCTGCTTTGCCGAGGCAGCGGGAAGTGTAGACAGAGTCAATGGATGGGAGACTGGTTTGAGTGATGGATTGGGCTACATTCGCGAGCTTTTATAGTTTCTTGTGACCTTGGGCAGAGCAGGAGCCATACCAAGCTGTGATACAACCAGAAAGAATTCTTTCTGTGGTGCATCTGTAAATGTAGGTGAGAGTCGTAGCTGACATGCCAAATATCCGGTGCTCTGGTTTCCTCCCACAGTCCAAAGACACGCTGGTTAGGTGCATTGGCCATGCTAAATTCTCCCTCAGTGTACCCGAACAGGCGCCGGAGTGTGGCACCTAGGGGATTTTCACAGTAACTTCACTGCAATGATAATGTAAGCCTACTTGTGACAATAAAAAAATCCAGTTACTTTGCTTTCAAATCCATGTTTTTAAATGTGCATGTTTATGAATTCCTTGATGAAAATCCATACATATAAATATATATAAATAATTCTGTCCAGGAAACGCTGCCAGTCCATTAGCTTGGTCATGCCTTCCAATAATTCCTGCACTTCTAACTGAGCTATTTCTAACATGTAGGCTGCCTGTTCCCAATGGCCTCTGTGCGTTTCCCATGAATAATTGATGATCGTGGAGAATGCTCTCGCACGCTTTGATCGCGGGCTTGGTGAGGCACTCCCATCTGCAGCTTTCAATTTCAAGGTCGCCAGCCTTTCCTTTTTATTTTCCGACTTTAGGAAAACACTCATTATTGTGCAGCCCATGCTCCGACCTTCGATAGCTGAGGAGTTGTGTTAACGAGACAGGAAGGAATACGTTAACGAGATGAATGTATTATGTAACAGATTCTTCTCCACGCTGCTGTCGGAGCCAAATCTTTCTGTTGTGCTTTCATGTTTTCTGACGCTCCCCAACCCTTTGGCTTTAACTGACTTTTGTGAGAAAATGGGAGGTTTCTTTCAGTTTACAACGCCACTTGTGAAGGCCTCTCAAACGTACGAGTTTCCACCTTCGCGTTACTTTAGACACTGATAGCTACTGATTCAGCTGCAGTCTAAATTCTGATTCCATTTATTATTAATTGTAAAGATTTTTGCCCCAGTCTTTGAAAGTCACTAATGATACACTTGCCCTGAGCTATTACAGTCTAATCTACCATGACTCCTGAATCAGTGCAAGCCGCTCCACTAGAAATGAACATCTGAAGGCTTTCTCTATGTACGGAGGCAGGGAAGTGGTTTGCCACTTGACTAGTGACATAGAGACCTAGGCTGATGCTCTGATTTGATTTATTATTGTCACATGTGTTAGTATACAGTGAAAAGTATTGTTTCTTGCGCGCTATACAGACAAAGCATCCCGTACATTGATCAATAAGGGGATCAAGAGTTACGGGGAGAAGGTAGGCGAATGGGGATGAGAATCATATCAGCTATGGTGAAGCAGACTCGATGGGCTGAATGGTCTAATTCTGCTCCTATATCTCATGGTCTTATGGTCTTCATAGAGAAGGAAAGGAGAGGGTGCAGAATGTAGCGTTACAGTCATAGCTAGAGTGTAGAGAAAGGTCAAATGAATGCGAGATAGGTCCATTAAAAAGTCTGATGGCAGCAGGGAAGAAGCTGTTTTTGAGTCGGTTGGTACGTGACCTCAGACTTTTGTATCTTTTTCCCAACAGAAGAAGGTGGAAGAGAGAATGTCCGGAGTGTGTGGGGTCCTTAATTATGCTCGCTGCTTTTCTGTGGCAGCGGGAAGTGTAGATAGAGTCAATGGATGGGAGGCTGGTTTGCGTGATGGATTGGGCTACATTCACGACCGTTTGTAGTTCCTTGCGGTCTTGGTTGGAGCAGGAGCCATACCAAGCTGTGATACAACCAGAAAGGATGCTTTGGGGGCCAGGTTTCAAATCTCACCATGGCAGGTGAAATCCATGAAACCCCGTCTGGTTCACTAATGTTCTTTAAGGAAGGAAATCTGCTGTCCTTACCTGGTCTGGCCTACACGTGACTCCAGACCCACAGCAATGCAGTTGATTCTTAACTGCCCTCTGAAATGGCCTAGCGAGCCACTCAATTCAAGGGCAACTAGGGATGGACAACTAATGCTCGTCTTGCTCATGACACCCACTAGTGACACGCTAATAGTAGTACGTCATTGTTTGTGAAATACACCGGGGCATCTTAAGGGTTGTGAAAGGTGCTATCTAAATGCAAATCTTTTTGTTTCCTTTGTAATGTAAGGGCCCATTCTATCCCTACCCACTTAAATGGGCAGTTAAAAATAGTACGGTGGTTATTTACCCACTGGGAGCCGACAGGAAAAGAGGTTTTCTAGGTTTCCCTTCACATATGTGGGACCTTGTGCAAACCACAGAAAGTTGGCATGCAGGTACAGCCAGCAATTAGGAAGGAAAATGATATGTTAGCATCTAGGGCAATTAAAGGAGTTGTCTGGGAGTTGGGACGTCTGCTGCAAGTACGTTGAGCAATGGCAAGACCACACCTTATTGACATCACTCCAGTATGATGGTGAATCAGGTATTTAATCGTCATTCCGGTGTCCCAGCATTCCGGTAGGATTGGACTTGCCGGCATCTTGAGTACTGCCAAGTGAGGTACATGGACTTCAGCTAAGGCAGTTGTGGCGGGGGGGGGGGGGGGGGGGGGGGGTGGTGGAGGTGCACTCTCTGATGGGAACATGTCTGGTGCCGACTGACCTACCTGAACCTCTCCAAATAAAACTGGACTCCTTCTGGAGCCCATTGATGGCAATAATGGTGGTGCTGGTTGGAAGCAGGAAGGGGGCAACAAAACAGGAACAAAGAGGATGGAAGACAGTGGGGACTTAACAAAGGATCAGAGGATTGAAAATAGGGAGGAAGGAATGGCATCAGTCTCCTGTCCACCTGCAGATGTACAGAACCTTAGTTAGGCCTCATTTAGAATATTGTGTACAATTCTGGTTGCCACACTACCGGAAGGATGCGGAGGCTTTGGAGAGGGTGCAGAAAAGATTTACCAGGATGTTGCCTGGTCTGGAGGATATTAGCTATGAGGAGAGGTTGGATGAACTTGGTTTGTTCTCACTGGAACGATGGAAATTGAGGCGGTGACCTGATAGAGATTTACAAGATTATGAGTGGCATGGACAGATTGGATAGTCAGATGTTCTTTCCTAGGATAGAAAAGTCAAGTACTAGGGGACATAGGTTTAAGGTGCGTGGGGAAAAGTTTAGAGGAGATGTGTGAGGCAAGTTTTTTTACGCAGAAGGTGGTGAATGTCTGGAACGCGCTGCCCGGAGAGGTGGTGGGAGCAGGTACGATAGCGGCATTTAAGGGGCATTGATAGGATGGGAATGGAAGGATACGGACTCCGTAAGTGCATATGGTTTTAGTTTAGGCGGCATCATGATCGGTGCAGGCTTGGAGGGCCGAAGGGCCTGTTCCTGTGCTGTACTGTTCTTTGTTCTTTATTCTTGGCAATGAGACACAGGATGAAAGAGACTTCAGAGATCGACATGGCCCCGTTAAGGTGGAGGGGCAAGTTGAGGAAATGTTTACAAACTGGATCCTGGGTGTTATAAATAGGAGCATGGGGTGCAAAGCAAGGACATTTATAAAACGCTGGCGTAGCCTTAACTGGGGTGTTGTGTTCAATTCAGGGTGCCACACTTCAGGTCGGATGTAAAGGCATGAGAAAGATGGAGAAATGAGAATGGTTCCAGGGCTAAGGGACTTCAGTTATGTGGATAGGCTGGAGAGCTGGGGTTGTTCTCCTTAAAGAGAAGGTTGAATGAAGCTTTGGTGGAGGTGTTCAGGATTGCGAAGGAGAGGTGGACACAGAGAGAAGCTGTCCCCATTGGCAGAATGGTCAAGAGCCAGAGGACACTGATTTAAAGCAATTGGCAAAAACACCAAAGGCAACATGAGGAAATACATTTATTAAACAGCAAGTGATTAGAATCAGGAATGCGCTGCCTGAGAGGGTGGAGAGGCAGTTCAATAGACAGGGAGTTAGATAAACGTCTGAAGTGGAGAAGATGCAGCGCTGAGTGGTAAGGTTCCTCAGGCAGCACCTTCCAAACCCACAAACTCCACCATCTAGAAGGAGAAGGGCAGCAGATACATGGGAACTCCACCACCTGGAGGTTCCCCTCCAAATCGCTCACCATCCTGACTTGGAAATATATCGGCCGTTCCTTCAGTGGCGCTGGGTCGGAATCTGGGAACTCCCTCCCTAACAGCACTGTGGGTGCACCTACACCACAAGCACTGCAGCGGTTCAAGAAGGCAGCTCATCACCACCTTCTTGTGGCGGCATGGTGGCACAATGGTTAGCACTGCTGCCTTACAGCTCCAGCGACCTGAGTTCGATTCCTGGCTTGGGTCACTGTCTGTGTGGAGTCTGCACGTTCTCCCCATGTCTGCGTGCGTTTCCTCCGGGTGCTCTGGTTTCCTCCCACAGTCCAAAGATATGCGGGTTAGGTACATTGGCCATGCTAAATTGGCCCTTAGTGTCCTGCGATGCGTAGGTTAGAGGGATTAGTGGGTGGCGACACAGTGGTTAGCACTGTTGACTCACAGCGCCAGGGACCTGGGTTCAATTCTCCTTTTGGGTCACTGTCTGTGTGGAGTTTGCATGTTCTCCCCGTGTTTGCGTGGGTTTCCTCTGGGTGCTCCAGTTTCCTTCCACAGTCTGAAAGATGTGCTGGTTAGGTCATGCTAAATTCTCCCTCGGTGTACCCGAACCGGCGCCGGGGTGTGGCGACAAGGGGATTATCACAGTAACTTCATTGCAGTGTTAATGTAAGCCTACTTGTGACTAATAAATAATAATAAATATGTAGGGTTGTGGGGATAGGGCCCGGGTGGTATTGTTGTCGGTGTAGACCCAATGGGCTGAATGGCCTCCTTCTGCACTGTAGAGATTCTGTGATGGGATTCTATGATTCTCAAGGGCAATAAGGGATGGGCAATCCTCAGGCGGCATGGTGGTGGCACACTCTGGGAGGGGAAAGGAGGAATTCTGTGCCCTTTTTATAAGGACTGGCTGACCGTACCCGGTCTGTGAGAATGTGGAATGCACTTGGTTGTGCTGCAGACGTGCCAAAGTCAGACTTCTAATGAACATGTCAAAGCCTTGTATTGGGTTTGGATACATTTGCTTCAGGGTTGCTGGAGGCATTTTCTTTAATGCACTGTGTGGCTGCACATGGTATCCTGGAATCTGCTCAGTGGCAGGGTAGTTATTTAGATGGTGGCAGCCAGGTATACCACTTGCAAACCTTGCATTTGTAAAACATTCTCACTGACTGGAGTGAGATATATCCCCTGACTCTCAGGGTCAATTTTCATTCCATTATACCAATTTCTCAAGTGCCACGTTGGATTACATTCTTCGAGCTGTGGGAGTTTGGAGAACAAGGCTTATTCTAATGCAGTAATATCGAAAGTTGATGAATTCTCATGCTCAAATACAATGCAAAGGCAGCAGCAATTTATTCATTTCTCTGTGTAAGCCCCATTTGTCGACATGAGTAAGGTAAATGTTGTTACATTTTTATCTCGGTTTTCTGCAAATCACCTTCTCACAGAATTGCAGAACCTTTAGAGTACAGGAGACGACCATTCGGCCCACCGACTCTGCACTGGCTCTCTGAAGGAGCATTCTGCCGAGTCCCAGTCTTCTGCCTTATCCCTGTAACCTGGCACATCCTTTCTTTTCTGTAAGAAATCTTGCAACACTAGGTTAAAGTCCAACAGGTTTATTTGGAATCACGAGCTTTCGGAGCGCTGCTCCTTCCTCAGGTGAGTGGAGAGGTAGGTTTCACACACACACCTAGGGTAGGGGAAATTGAAAACTAGAGGACTTAGGGTTAAGGTGAGAGGGGAAAGATTTAAAAGGTGTAACTTCACACAGAGGGTTGTGCGTATATGGAATGAGCAGCCAGAGAAAGTGGTCCAGGCAGGTACAATGGCAACATTTAAAAAGCATTTGGATAAGGAAATGGATGGGGAAGGATTAGAGGGATATGGGCCAAACGTGGACAATTGGGACTGGCTGGGAGGGCACCCTGGTCAACATGTACTGGTTGGGCCGAAGGGCCTGTTTCCGTGCGGTATTGCTCTATGACTCTGACTCTAAACCTCCTTAGCCTTCTCCCCTCCAAGGAGAACAGACCCAACCTCTGCAATCGATCCTCATAACCACTGCTCTTTATCCCTGCAAGCAAAGAACAAAGAACAATACAGCACAGGAACAGGCCCTTCGGCCCTCCAAGCCCGTGCCGCTCCCTGGTCCAAACTAGACCATTCTTTTGTATCCCTCCATTCCCACTCCGTTCATATGGCTGTCTAGATAAGTCTTAAACGTTCCCAGTGTGTCCGCCTCCACCACCTTGCCTGGCAGCGCATTCCAGGCCCCCACCACCCTCTGTGTAAAATATGTCCTTCTGATATCTGTGTTAAACCTCCCCCTCCTCACCTTGAACCTATGACCCCTCATGAACGTCACCACCGACCTGGGGAAAAGCTTCCCACCGTTCACCCTATCTGTGCCTTTCATAATTTTATACACCTCTATTAAGTCTCCCCTCATCCTCTGTCTTTCCAGGGAGAACAACCCCAGTTTACCCAATCTCTCCTCATAACAGGGGGAGGCGATGGCCTTGTGGTATCATCGCTGGACTATTCATCCAGAAACTCGGATGTTCTGGGGACCCGGGTTCGAATCTCGCTATGGCAGATGGTGACCATGAAGCCATTGTCGATTGTCGGAAAAGCCTATTTGATTCACTAATGTCCTTGAGGGATGGAAATCTACCATCCTTATCTGGTCTGGGCTACATGTGACTCCAGAGCCACAGCAATGTGGTTGACTCTCAACTGCCCTCGGGCAACTAGGGATGGGCAATAAATGCCGGCCAGCCAGCAATGCCCATGTCCCATGAATGAATTTAAAAAAATTGGACTTCATTGCAAAGGGCTTAAAAATATGGCGATTTTGTTGCAATTGTCCAGGGTGCTGGTGAGGTCTCGCATGGAACACTGCGCACAGTTTTGGTCCCCTTACCTAAAAAGGATATAGTAACATTGGAATCCCTACAGTGCAGAAGGAGGCCATTCGGCCCATCGAGTCTGCACCGCACACAATCTCACCCAGGCCCTATTCTCGCAACCCCACATATTTACCCTGCCAATCCCCCGACACTAGGGTCAATTTAGCATGGCCAATCAACCTAACCCGCACATCTTTGGACTGTGGGAGGGCAAGCAGGGATGGGCAATAAATACTGATGTGGAGATGGCGGTGTTGGACTGGAGTGGGCACAGTAAGAAGTCTCACAACATCAGGTTAAAGTTCAA
Organism: Mustelus asterias; assembly: GCF_964213995.1. Taxonomy (NCBI): domain Eukaryota; kingdom Metazoa; phylum Chordata; class Chondrichthyes; order Carcharhiniformes; family Triakidae; genus Mustelus; species Mustelus asterias. Next base: position 10,409,281 of record NC_135807.1, read on the forward strand.
CAAGTTTATTTGGTAGCACAAGCCACAAGCTTTCAGAGCGCTGCTCCTTCATCAAGTGAGTGGGAGTTCTGTTCACAAACAGGGCATATAAAGACACAAACTCAATTTACAAGATAATGGTTGGAATGCGAGTCTTTACAGGTAATCAAGTCTTAAAGGTACAGACAATGTGAGTGGAGAGGGCAAAGGAGATTTACGAGGATGATGCCAGTACTAGTGGGCCTGAGTTACAGGGAGCAGTTGGCCAGGCTAGGATTTTGTTCCTTGGAAAATAGGAGAATGAGGAGTGACCTTATTGTGATGGATAAAATCATGAAGGGCATTGATAAGATGAACGCAAATAGTCTTCCTTTTCCAGAGTAGGGGAATTGAAAACTAGACGGCATAGGTTTAAGGTGAGAGGGGAAAGATTTAAAAGGGACCCAAGGGGTAACTTCTTCACGCAGATGGTGTTTTGTACATGGAATGAGCTGCCAGAGAAAGTGGTTGAGGCAGGTTCAATCGCAACATTTAAAAAGCATTTGGAAGTACATGGATGGGAAAGGATTAGAGGGATATGGGCCAAATGCAGGCAACTGGGACTAGCTGGGTGGGCATCATGGTCAGCATGGACTGTTTGGGCCGAAGGGCCTGTTTCCGTGCTGTATTGCTCAATGAATCTGACTCTGAATCTCCTCATAGCCTTCTCCTCCTGAAGGAGAACAGACCCAACCTCTCCAATCTATCCCCATAACCACAGCCCTTTATCCCTGGAACCAGGGGGAAGCGATGGCTGAGCGGTATTATTGCTATTATCCAGAAACTCAGCTAATGTTCTGGGGACCTGCGTTCGAATCCCGCTAGGGCAGGGATTTATTGAATTTGAATTCAATAAAAATATCTGGAATTAGAATCTACTGATGACCATTGTTGATTGTCGGAAAAACCCATCTGATTCACTAATGTCCTTTAGGGAAGGAAATCTGCCGTCCTTACCTGGTCTGGCCTACATGCGACTTCAGAACTACAACAGTGCGATTGACTCTCAACAGCCCTCCAAGGGCAACTAGGGATGGGCAATAAATATTGGCCAACCAGCTATGCCCATGTCCCATGGGGTGGCATGTGGCATAGTGGTTAGCACTGCTGCCTCACAGCACCAGGGACCTGGGTTCAATTCCGGTCTCGGGTAACTGTGAGGAGTTTGCACGTTCTCTCTGTGTCTGCGTAGGCTTCCTCCGGTGGTCCGGTTTCCTCCACAGTCCAAAGATAGAGCATAGTGGTTTACAGCATGGAAACAGGCCTTTTGGCCCAACTTGTCCATGCTGCCCTTTTTTTAAAACCCAAAACCAGTCCCAATTGCCTGCATTTGGCCCATATCCCTCTATACCCATCTTACCCATGTAACTGAAACGGAGTTTACAGTAGTGCAGGTTAGATGGATTGGCCATGTTAAATTGTCCATTGATGTCACGGGGATGAGCTGGGTAAATATGTGGGGTTTTGGGGATAGGGCCTGGGTGGGATTGTTGTCGGTGCAGGCTCGATGGGCTGAATGGCCTCCTTCTGCACTGCAATAATTCTAATTATTCTAAATTCTAATTTTAAAAAATCATTCTGATGAATCTCCTTTGTAACCTTTCCAATGTCTACATATCGCTCCTCAAGTATGGCCCCCGGAACTGGACACTGTCCTCCAAGCGAGGCCTTTGAGTGTCTTATACAAGTTCAACATGACTGCAATCTCAGCATGCTCTGCTATCTCCAATGACTTCTGTACATATACACCGAGATCCCTCAGTCCCTGTGCCCCCTTCAGAGTTGCTCCCTTTATATTGTACTGTCTCGCTATATTCTTCCTGCCAGAATGAATCACCTCACATTGAACTTCCGTGCATTAAACTTCATCTGTCACTTGTTTTCCCAATCCACCAACATGTCCGTGGTCCTTTTGAAGTTTTGACAGTCCTTGGGCAATGTAAAGATATTTTTATTTTAATAATGTTGAGACACTCTGACAGGAGATCAGCAGCATCCTTTCCTGAACAATAACTTCATAGACATTTTTAACAAACTGAAACCCTCCCCCTCCCCCTCCAAGGCATTTCACAGCAACAGTGAAAGACAAAATGTCACACCCCATCACATCAGAGGGAGTCACGACAGTTGGACAAATATTTGGCCAAGGAGGTAGGATCATGCATTTTGATCACTTAATGGACACTCTTAGCACCTTCTCAGCCTTCTGTATCCTCATTTACATTCCCTTTGTCCAATTCCCACCCCCAGTAGTATCTCTGCCGATTCTCATCGAATCCCTACAGTACAGAAGGAGGCCATTCGGCCCATTGCGTCTGCAGCAACCACAATCCCACCCAGGCCCTATTCCCGTAACCTCACATATTTACCCTGCTAATCCCTTGACACTAAAGGTCAATTTAGCATGGCCAATCAACCTAACCTGCACATCTGAATCATAGAATCACTCCAGTGCAGAAGGAGGCCATTCGGCCCATCGAGTCTGCACCGACCACAATCCCACCCAGGCCCTACCCCCACATATTTACCCGCTAATCCCTCTAACCTACGCATTTTAGGATTCTAAGGGGCAATTTTTAACCTGGCCAATCAACCTAACCTGCACATCTTTGGACTGTGGGAGGAAACTGGAGCACCCGGAGGAAACCCACGCAGACACGAGGAGAACGTGCAAACTCCACACAGACAGTGATGCGAGCTGGGAATCGAACCCGGGACCCTGGAGCTGTGAAGCAGCAGTGCTAACCACTGCGCTACCGTGCCGCCCTAGGATGAGAGGAGACCTAATAGAGGTATATAAAATGTTGAGAGACATAGATCGGGTGGACTCTCAGAGGCTTTTTCCCAGGGTGGAAATGGCTGCTACGAGAGGACACAGGTTTAAGGTGCTGGGGGGTAGGTACAGGGGAAATGTTAGGGGGAAGTTTTTCACACAGAGGGTGGTGGGCGAGTGGAATCGGCTGCCGTCAGTGGTGGTGGAGGCAAACTCAATAGGGTCTTTTAAGAGACTCCTGGATGAGTACATGGGACTTAATAGGATGGAGGGTTATAGGGAGGCCGAAAAGGTAGGGATATGTTCGGCACAACTTATGGGGCCGAAGGGCCTGTTTTGTGCTGTAGTTTTTCTATGTTTCTATGTTTCTATCTTTGGAGTGTGGGAGAAAACTGGAGCACCCAGAGGAAACCCACGCAGACACAGGGAGAACAGATAGTTACCCAAGGCCGGAATCAAACCCGGGTCCCTGGCGCTGTGAGGCGGCAGTGATAACCACAGTGCCACCGTGCCACCCTCAGCAAATTGCTCTTAGCTCTGACAAAGGGTGATCTAGACTCGAAACATTGGCTCTATTCTCTCCCCACAGATGCTGTCAGGCCTGCTGAGATCCTCCAGCATTTTCTGGTTCTGTGGTAGGTTTAAAGAGCATCTTACAGGAGGAGAGAGAAGCAGAATGGACCTACCTTGCATTAAGTTGATCTTTCTCTACACCCTAGCTATGACTGTAGCACTACATTCTGCACTCTCTCCTTTCCTTCTCTATGAACGGTATGCTTTGTCTCTAGTGCGCAAGAAACAAAGCTTTTCACTGTATATAAATACATGTGACAGTAATAAATCAAATCAAATCAAATCAGGGTGGCAGGGTGGCACACTGGTTAGCACTGCTGCCTCACAGAGCGAGAGACCCGGGTTCGATTCCCGGCTTGGGTCACTGTATGTGCAGAGCCTGCACGAGTTCTCCTCGTGTCTGCGTGGGTTTCCTCCGGGTGCTCTGATTTCCTCCCACAGTCCAAAGATGTGTGGGTTGAGTTGATTGGCCATGCTAAATTGCCCCTTTGTGTCAGGAGGGTTGGCAGGATAAATATGTGGGGCTACGGGGATAGGGGCTGGGTGGGATTGTGGTTGGTGCAGACTCGATGGGCCAAAAGGCCTCCTTCTGCACTGTAGGGATTCTATGATAAATATAACAAATCAAATCAAATCAGAGAGGTTTAGGAAGGGAAGTCCAGGGATTGGAGCTCAGGCAGCTGAAGGCATGGCCACCAATGGTGGAAAGGTTAAGATTGGGAGGCACAAGAGGCCATAGTTCTATGAAACAGAGACTTCTCCTTGTCATCCATAGAAACATAGAAACCAGAAGCAGGAGTAGGCCATTCGGCCTTTCGAGCTTGCTCCACCATTCGCTATTCAATGCTGGAGTCCTGAAAGTCATGAAACTCATCCCCTTCAAGAGGGTGCATAAAGCTAAAATTAAAGTTTATTTATTAGTCACAAGTAGGCTTACATTAAGTTACTGTGAAAAACCCCGAGTTGCCATACCCCAGGCGCCTGTTCGGGCTGAGGGAGAATTTAGCATAGCCAATGCACCTAATCAGCACGTCATTCAGATTGTGGGAGGAAACCGGGACACACAGAGGAAACCCACACAGACACGAGGAGAACATGCAGACTCTGCACAGACAGTGACCCAAGCCGGGAATCGAACCCTGGTCCCTGGCGCTGTGAGGCAGTCATGCTAACCACGGTGCCACCTTGCAGCCCAAGGCATGTGGATGCCCTTGTAAGCGGCAGACTCTGGAAGACTCTGAAAACAAAGAAGCATTTGTGTTTACATAGGTCAGGCTTTATTCTTGTGAAAAAAAAAGATATTAAAAAGTGAAAGAAGCTTCCATTTTTCCATTTTAAATAATTTATCAATCTCATTGTGGGCACGGCTTTCTCCTGTAGAAACCGACTGGGAGGTTAAAGCATAGTGGGAGATTACTTAGAATATTTTGATTCGAAAACCTAATGGTTTCTGAAGCACCGATTGGAATGAAAACATTAAGTGATTCTGCCAATCATCCAAACCAACCAAGTGTCAATCAAAACATTATCAGAGTTAATAAACCGTCATCGATGCCCTTGATACACATCACTGATCAAATGTCAATCAACCCTGCAACTTGTGCACTCCAGACGCCGTTCTATTTTTAACTCAAATTTACCTCTCAGAGAAATATTTTATTCATCAGGCAATCTGCCATTTTTACAAATTCCTGAAACTAAAATGTAAATTGTGGGACTCGAACATTTTTTAAGAATTGTTTTGGTTACGGTAGTGTAGCATTTCAGTTCCCAGACTGGCGGCCCTGAGAACTGGACTAATGACCCAGCAGACATCTGGAGCTCAAGATCCCACCCTGGCATTGAAGGTAATTGAGAGAAGAAACAGAAGGGTGAGAAGAGGAGGATTTTGTTTTACGCAGCGAGTTGTTCCAGACAGGAACTCACTGCCTGAGAGAGTGGTTACATAGAAACATAGAAACTAGAAGCAGGAGGAGGCCATTCGGCCCTTCGAACCTGCTCCGCCATTCATTTTGATCATGGCTGATCATCGAATTCAATATCCTGATCCCCCCTTCCCCCCGTATCCCTTGATCCCTTTAGCCCCAAGAGCGATATCTAATTTCTTCTTGAAATCAGACAACGTTTTGGCCTCAACTACATTCAGTGGTAATGAATTCCACACATTTTCAACCCTCTGGATGAAAAAGCTTCTCCTCACCTCAGTCCTAGGTAGCACGGTGGCACAGTGGTTAGCACTGCTGCCTCACAGCGTCAGGGACCTGGGTTCAATTTCCAGCTTGGGTCACTGTGCGGAGTCTGCACATTCTCCCCGTGTCTGAGGTGGTTTCCTCCGGGTGCTCCGGTTTCCTCCCACAATCCGAAAAACGTGCTGGTTAGATACATTGGCCATGTTAAATTCTCCCTCAGTGTACCTGAACAGGTGCTGGAGTGTGGCGACTAGGGGATTTTCACAGTAACTTCATTGCAGTGTTAATGTAAGCCTACTTGTTGCACTACGAAGTGAACTTTAAAATGTTTATCCTCAAACTATGACCCCTAAATTTGGACTCCCCACCATCGGGAACATATTTTCTGAATCTATGTGGTGTTAACCTGGTGAAGCTACCACAGGGATTAGATGCAAGAAACAGAATGAAGCAATTCTACAATCATTGGATCCAAGTAATGCTCAATAGTCCAGTTATGGATTGTGGTGGACGGTTTTAAAAGTAAGAGGAGGAGGAGGCTCCCGCAACATCCCAATCCTCAATGTTAGGGAGCCCAGTACGGCAGTGTGAAAAAAACAAGGCTAAAACATTCATAACCATCTTCAGTCAGAAGTAGTGATCCTTCTGTAAAAGGATCATTTAGATCCTTTAGATCTGTTTCTCTCTCCACAGATGCTGCCAGAACTGCTGAGTTTACCCAACACTTTCTTTTAGATATATGTGTATGTAAAACCCTGTTTAGGCCGCATTTGGAGTATTGCGTGCAGTTCTGGTCACCACACTACCAGAAGGACATGGAAGCTTTGGAGAGAGTGCAAAGAATGTTCACCAGGATGTTGCCGGGTCTCGAGGGTGTTGACTGTGAGGAGAGGTTGAATAAACTAGGATTATTTTCATTAGAAAGACAGAGGCTGAGGGGAGACCTGATAGAGGTCTACAAAATGATGAGAAGCATAGACAGGGTGGGTAGTCAGAGGATTTTTCCCAGGGTGGAAGCATCAATTACAAGGGGGCACGGGTTCAAGGTGCGAGGGGGAATGTTTAAGGGAGATGTGCTGGGGAAGTTTTTCATGCAGAGAGGAGTGGGTGCCTGGAACGTGCTGTCAGAGGAGGTGGTGGAAGCAGGCACATTAGCAACATTTAAGAGACACGAATAAGGATGGAACAGAAGGAAACAGACCGAGTAAAGGCAGAAGGTTTTTTTTAGTTTAGTTAGGGCATCAGCTGTAACTATTAGGGCAATAGCTGCACTCTTAACCAAGCTGTTCCAGCACAGCTACAGCAGTGGCATCTACCCGACAATGTAAAATTTCCCAGCTATTTCTTACTCTTAAATTATATGACAAATCTAATGCAGTCAATAACCGGCCCATCACTCTACCCTCAATCATCAGCAAAGTGATGAAAGGTGCCGTCGACAGTGCTATAAACACAATCAACATCCTGGGGAAGCACCAAACGCTTCATTGAAATAGCCATATAAACCCTATGACTACAAAAGCAGGTCAGAGGCTGACAACTGCGTGAGGACTTTCCTGTCCTGACTCCCAAAAGCCTGTCCACCATCGACAAGGCACAAGTCAGGAGTGTGATGGAATGCTCCCCACTTGCCTGGATGGGTGCAGCTCCAACAACACTCAAGAAGCGCAACACCATCCAGGACAAAGCAATCCATTTGATTGCCAGCTGGTCCACCACCTTAAACATACAACCCCCCTCCATCACCAGTGTGCTGTATGTTAGAATTCAGGTCAGAAACTCCAAAGTGTTTTATGAAGTCCGCCGGGATCATAAGTTTTGCAATTTGAATTTGGCTTGGGTGAGCATGAACAAACAAAGAACAAACAAAGAACAACACAGCACAGGAACAGGCCCTTCGGCCCTCCAAGCCCGCGCCGCTCCCCGGTCCAGGATTGAATCCTGAATCCAGGATCCCCGCCCAATTTTCCAGCCTATCTACATACTAATATCCTATCCACCGAGCTGTCCCTCACAGCTACGATGCTTTGTTCATCACAACCTATTAACTCACCCCCACCCCCCCGTTCCAGACCATGTGATCTCCAGGGAGAGGCGAAAACCCAGAGTGAAAACCCCAGGGCCAATATGGGGAAAAAAAATCTGGGAAATTCCTCTCCGACCCCCTGAGGCGATCGAAACGAGTCCAGGAGATCACAATGGCCCTGATCAGAAAATGCTTCCCAACCCTAGTCATTTCCACTTCCACGAACACCATATGAATTTCCTGCCCCCGAGACAGGTTCCCAACTATCCGCAGTCTCGCTCTGTACTGGCACCAGCAAGATGATCATAGAATGAAGCCTGCTACACTCCTTGCGTAGCATGAGATGCTTCACTTCAGGTATAATTCAGATGACCCACTAGGGAGCTTTAATCAAACAAAGTTTATTTAAGAATACAGTTAACATGTATCGAAAGAAAATTAGCAATAACCTTTACCAATTGCAAACAAGAATAGAGAACAATCATGATATTATATAAACCTGAAGAGCTAAACACTGTTCCAACCAAACAGATCCCATCAACAAAACCTTTGCCACAAGTTTAATAAGGCAAAAACTAATACTCACGTAATATTAGGATTTAGTCCTTTGGTTGGATGCTGCAGTTCTTTTGAGGCACATACAGACAAGCTTTGGAGTCAGAACAGCTTCCCAAAACACCTGGGAGAGAGACTCGAGTCAAACCAACCAACAACAACTCCAGGAAGACCAGGAACCTTGCTTCCAGCTAACAGCAATATCTGACCAGATTAGTACCCTTTTTGTGCTTGGCCACTTTTTCTGTTAGACAAGAGCCCGCTGGCTACAGAGTCAACCACATTGCTGTGGATCTGGAGTTTCATGTAAGCCAGACCAGGTAAGGATGGCCGATTTCCTTCTCTACTCTAAGGAGAACAGCCCCCGCCCTGCAACCCATCTTCCACTGAGAAGGACAAGGGCAGCAGACGCATAGGAACACCACCACTTTGCAAATTCCCCTCCCAATGCACTCACCATCCTGACTTGGAAATATGTCGACCGTTCCTTCGCTGTCTCGGGGTCGAAATCCTGGAACAGCCTCCCTAACAGCACTGAGGGTGTACCTACGCCACACGGACTGCAGCGTTTCGGGAAGGCGGCTCACCACCACCTTCTCAAGGACAATTAGGGAAGGGCAATAAATGCTGGTCTAGCCAGCGACGTTCACAATTCATGAATGAATTAAAAAAAGGAATATCTGAGCTTTAGTTTGTCTTAGTGACCTCGGGAAGATTGAAACTAATAGTGATAATAAAAAACTGAAATGGTGAGCAGTCCTCAGATTAAAATGCCTCGACAGCCAGCTGTTTAAACAAAAGTGAAATCATTCCTTTGACTTTCAGACTAATGACAGTGCCAGCTGCATATTTATTATGGCAAGTGTGAAATGATATTTTGATTAGCAGCTCGATATAATTGGCACCTTGCAAGGTACAGGTGCTGGCTAGTTAATTGGTTTTAAATGATGCCAAAGTTGAAAAGGGAAACTTTCATTGACAATCGCACGTTTTCGCCTGTTTCTTCCCAACAATGAATGTTCTCATTCACACTCGTGCGGCGACCGAATTTAGGCTGCCAATTCTGTCTGGACATATTCTTGGAGGTGACCATCGTATGACTCCACCCCAGCTGCCCCCACCTTCACTGACGATGAATGGGGCGGCACGGTGGCACAGTGGTTAGCACTGCTGCCTCACAGCACCAGGGACCCGGGTTCGATTCCCGACTTGGGTCACTGTCTGAGCGGAGTCTGCACGTTCTCCCCTTGTCAGTGTGGGTTTCCTCCGGGTGCTCCGGTTTCCTCCCACAGTCCGAAAGACGTGCTGGTTAGGTGCATTGGCCATGCTAAATTCTCCCTCAGTGTACCCGAACAGGCACCAGAGTGTGGCGACTGGGGTATTTTCACAGCAACTTCATTGCAGTACTAATATAATATAATATAATATATGTGTGAGACTGATAAATAAGAACAAAGAACAATACAGCACAGGAACAGGCCCTTCGGCCCTTCGGCCCTCCAAGCCCGCGCCGCTCCCTGGTCCAAACTAGACCATTCTTTTGTATCCCTCCATTCCCACTCCGTTCATATGGCTGTCTAGATAAGTCTTAAACGTTCCCAGTGTGTCCGCCTCCACCACCTTGCCCGGCAGCGCATTCCTGGCCCCCACCACCCTCTGTGTAAAATATGTCCTTCTGATATCTGTGTTAAACCTCCCCCGCCCTCACCTTGAACCTATGACCCCTCATGAACGTCACCACCGATCTGGGAAAAAGCTTCCCAGCGTTCACCCTATCTATGCCTTTCATAATTTTATACACCTCTATTAGGTCACCCCTCATCCTCCGTCTTTCCAGTGAGAACAACCCCAGTTTACCCAATCTCTCCTCATAACTAAGCCCTTCCATACCAGGCAACATCCTGGTAAACCTCCTCTGCACTCTCTCTAAAGCCTCCACGTCCTTCCGGTAGTGTGGCAACCAGAACTGGGCGCAGTATTCCAAATGCGACCGAACCAACGTTCTATACAACCGCAACATCAGACGCCAACTTTTATACTCCATGCCCCGTCCTATAAAGGCAAGCATGCCATATGCCTTATTCACTACCTTCTCCACCTGTGACGTCACCTTCAAGGGTCTGTGGACTTGCACACCCAGGTCCCTCTGCGTATCTACACCCTTTATGGTTCTGCCATTTATCGTATAGCTCCTCCCTACATTATTTCTACCAAAATGCATCACTTTGCATTTATCTGGATTGAACTCCATCTGCCAGTTCTTTGCCCAAATTTCCAGCCTATCTATATCCTTCTGTAGCCTCTGACAATGCTCCTCACTATCTGCAAGTCCAGCCATTTTCGTGTCATCCGCAAACTTACTGATCACCCCAGTTACACCTTCTTCCAGATCGTTTATATAAATCACAAACAGCAGAGGTCCCAATACAGAGCCCTGCGGAACACCACTGATCATGATGTGGAGTTGCCGGCGTTGGACTGGGGTGAACACCACTAGTCACAGGCATCCAGCCGGAAAAAGACCCTTCCACTACCACCCTCTGTCTTCTGTGACCAAGCCAGTTCTCAAGCTTAAACTTAGACTTGACTATTCCAATGGACTCTTGGTTGGCCTCCCATATTTTACCTTCCGTAAAGTTCGGGTCTTTTGGGACTTTCCGTTTTACGGGAAAGCTTTAGAATATCTCAGAATTGGGTATCCATGAGTCACAGCGAACCATCAGCAGCGCAGTCTGTAACTCATCCACAATCTATAACTCCATGCTGTATGTGCATTGAATGTCAAACCTGCAGGTTTCTGGTTTAGCGCCGTCAGGTAAGTTCAAATTATTATCCTCAGCTATTCAGACCAAAACTGTCTGTCAAATTCAGACCTCCAACCAGCTCTGCAACTATTTTTTGCCTGTTCTCAATTTTGGGCCTCAAATCCACATTATGTTCAATCATCGGAGAAAGGCCAGGGTGGCACAGTGGCACAGTGGTTAGCACTGCAGTCTCACAGCGTCAGGGACCCGGGTTCAATTCCAGCCTTGAGTCACTGTCTGTGTGGAGTTTGCACATTTTCTTCGTGTCTGGTGGGTTTCCTCTGGGGGCTCCGGTTTCCTCCCATCGTCCAAAGATGTGCGTGTTAGGTGGATTGGCCATGCTAAATTGATCCTTAGTGTCAGGGGGATTAGCAGGTAAATGCGTGGGGTAAATGCGTAGGGCCTGGGTGGGATTGTGGTCGGTACAGACTCGATGGGCCAAATGGCCTCCTTCTGTACTGTGGGGATTCTATTCTATGAGCATTCAAAGGACGAAGGACAGACAACTGGCAGCTTTCCTCCAATTGTTGGCAAATGTGAATAGGACCAGGTTGTCAAGGTTACAAGGCTGGGGATAACGTATGTGTTGTTATATAGTCAGGTCGAAGGGATGCTGCTTTTACCTCCTGCCGTCAGGTTTTGTTATTTTTCAGGTAATAAGTTCAGGGCAGCACTCCCTCAGTACTGCGATCGAGATTTCTGTTCTCAAGTCCTTGGAGTGGGACTTGAAACCTTCAGATGCAGATTCAAGAGTCACCCAGACTAGAAGCTTCTGTGTGGCTTATGCAAGCAAGCATATAAGCTAAGAAAGATTTAAGAAATCTATTCAGGCAAGGATTAATATCTCACGTACATCACCTGTCTGTAGCAGTTGATGTCTCCCTATGCAAGGACAGAAGTGGGCACAGTTTGTCTCAGAATATGATTGCCAAACGTACAAGTTAGAGTTTCTTTATTTATTGACTGCAGCCCAGCCTTCAACACCATTGGTCCCACAAACCCATCTCCAAACTCCGTGCCTGGGCCTTGGCATCTCCCTCTGCGACTGGATCCTGAACTTCCTAACTCACAGACCGCAATCAGTAAGGATGGGCAACAACACCTCCTCCACGATCATCCTCAACACCGGTGCCCCACAAGGCTGTGTTCTCAGCCGCCTACTATACTCTTTATACACCTATGACTGTGTGGCCAAATTCCCCTCCAATTCGATTTTCAAGTTTGCTGATGACACCACCGTAGTGGGTCGCAACTCAAACAATGACGAGACAGAGTACAGGAATGAGATAGAGAATCTGGTGAACTGGTGCGGCAACAATAATCTCTCCCTCAATGTCAACAAAACAAAGGAGATTGTCTTCAACTTCAGGAAGCGTAAAGGAGAACATGCCCCTGTCTACATCAACAGGGACGAAGTAGAAAGGGTTGAGAGCTTTAAGTTTTAGGTGTCCAGATCACCAACAAGCTGTCCTGGTCCCTCCATGCCGACACTATAGTTAAGAAAGTCTACCAATGCTTCTACTTTCTCAGAAAACTAAGGAAATGTGGCATGTCAGCTACGACTCTCACCAACGTTTACAGGTGCACCATAGAAAGCATTCTTTCTGGTTGAATCACAGCTTGGTATGGCTCCTGCTCTGCCCAAGACCGCAAGAAACTATAGAAAGTCGCGAATGTAGCCCAATCCATCACGCAAGCCAGCTTCCCATCCATTGACTCTGTCTACACTTCCCACTGCCTTGGCAAAGCAGCCAGCATAATTAAGGACCCCATGCACCCCGGACATTCTCTCTTCCACCTTCTTCCATCGGGAAAAAGATACAAAAGTCTGAGGTCACGTACCAACTGACTCAAGAACAGCTTCTTCCCTGCTGCTGTCAGACTTTTGAATGGACCTACCTTGCATTACGTTGATCTTTCTCTACACCCTAGCGATGACTGTAACACTACATTCTGCACTCTCTCCTTTCCTTCTCCATGAACGGAGCTTGGACTGTATTATGCGAAGGAAACAATAGTTTTCACTGCATGTTGATACATGTGACAATAATAAATCAAATCAAATCAAATCAAATCTTTATCACATAATTGAAATCCATTCTTTATTAAACCTTGATACGTGTATGTTCAGGAACCCTGACAAGAAATAAATCATCCTGATGAGACAAATGTCAAAATAGGTGAGAAGATTTGATGCAATTAAATGTGTAGAATTTGTGATGTTGGCTCTCCTAACAAGAAGAATGAAGAATATAAAAAGGAAGAAAAAAACTGGCGTTTATATCGCATCTTCCATGACCTCCGATGTCCCAGAATGCTCGATAGTGAATTTTGCGATGTTGGCCAGGATTTTCCGATCCCGCTGCTCTCCAAATTTTCCAGTCCCACCAGTGACGGTGCCCCCTGCAGGCAGGACTGGGGAATCCTGGCCATTGTTACTGCTTGCGAATGAGGAAACAAAGCAGCAAATTTGTACAAAGCAAACTCCCACAAACAGCAATGTGCCATTGACCAAGTGACCTGCTGCAGTGGCGTTGTCCGGCACACCAAAGACATCCCGCGGCTTTCGCCGGAACTCTACCACCCTGCCCCTGCCACAGAATCGGAGCGGTGCAAGGGTCCGACAACGGAAATCTCCGTTGACCTTGTGCAAGAATTTCTTGTCTCGCTCGAGCGAGGCCGTAGAATCCCGCCCTTTGTCTCGAAGAGTGGGATCTTCTAAGTTCACTCAAGGTGGTTGACTGGGCCTCAGTTTAACATCTCACGCTGAACAGAGTGTCTCTGACAGGACAGCACTCCCTCAGTCCTGCACTCGCATGACAACTGAGATTTTTGTGCCCAAGTTCTTGGAGTGGGACTTGAAACCTTCAGACACAGACTCAGGATTCGCCTGGTGAACACTGGAAGCCTGAGGTCACTTCCCAACCGGCTCAAGAACAACTTCTTCCCTGCTGCTGTCAGACTTTTGAATGGACACACCTCGCATTGAGTTGATCTTTCTCCACACCCTAGCTATGACTGTCACACTACATTCTGCACTCTCTCCTTTCCTTGTCCCCTATGTACTCTATGTACGGTATACTTTGTATAGCGCACAAGGAACAATACTTTTCACTGTATGCTAATACGTGTGACAATAATAAATCAAATCAAAATGTTTCCTGTGCAGTCTAACAGAATTTTTGGAGTTCTGGATGGATTTGTTATCAGAAGCTGGAACCTCATCAACCGTATAACAGATAACATTGCCAGCTGACATAATCTTGCACAGTGTGTTTGGTTTAAACAGAATTGTGTTTACATGTGAACTTATAACTACTGAATCCCTTCAAGTTGAGAATATTTATTCAAGTATGTCATGTACGCCTTAATCTCATGTTGTTATGAATCATCTTAGTGCGGTAATAAAATGTTGCTATTTGAAATCTGACTCCATCTGTCCGAATACTGGAGAACTCTGGCAGGAGGAAGTTAGCCAATTTACCCCAGCTGTTCTCCAGCTGTGATTACTTTAGTTGGTGCCATCATCATAATACTTCAAACTGGCTCATGTAAACAGGTCATGTAAGCTGCAAATTATGCATTTAAGAGATTTTAAAAATAAAGTTTATTTCACAGGGCATCGCCAGCATTTGTTACTCATCCCTAATTTCCCCTTGAACTGTGGCATGAAGAGTCTAACCGCATTGCTATGATTCTGAAGCCACATGTAGGCCAGACATGGTAAGGACGGCAGATTTCCTTCCCTAAAGGACATTAGTGAACCAGATGGGTTTTGCGACAATGGCTGTCATTAGATTTTCAATTCCACATTTTTATTGAATTCAAATCTCACCATTTGCTCCCTCGCAAAGAGGAATACCTCGCTTCGTAATCTGGTTTAAAAGTGCTTGGGAAGGTGTAAACTGTTCTTCATCAACAATTAGAGGTTCATTAGCAGAAACACCCAACACCCCCCTTAAGTGAACAATTAACAAGTTATTAATTTAACCAACAGGTAACTTTAACGAGACAAGTAACATCGATTAAAGTAAGGTTCGACTGGAATGCTGTTCAAAAAAATATAAGGTCCATTCATTACCCAAAAAAACCCCAGAAAGTTAGTCACTCTCAAAAAATATACAATCAGTTGTCTTGGCTTTGGAAAAAACTCTTTGGAATTCTTCTGTCAATTCTGCTGTCTGGAAACTCTTTCTGATTTTGACACCCTTTGTTAGACAGATGGAGAGTTCTCTTGAGAGATATTTTTAGCTGGCAGGGAACTGCTCTTCCCTCTCGAGGTGCTTAGAGGTGGCAGCTCTTCAGTTGAACTGGAAGTAGGCAGTTGAGTTCCTTTTTATAACCCTGATGGTCTAATCAACTTTCCTGTACCAGGATTGGCCTAATGTTGTCAACAACAGCCAAATTCAAATTTAATAGGTCCCTGATAGCTGAGGGTCTTCTTTAAACTGATGGGCTGTCAAAATTCAAAAGCCTGCAAAACCTACTACCAAGGCAACCCTGATGTTTTGGTCTCCGCCATAAATGTTGCAATCTGTGTATCCTGTGTGCCTCTGCATTTTAAACATCCCAGCACTGAACACAGCGTTTAAATGGACCACACTTCACAAATTCAACTTCACAGCATACTTAACCACAATATTGGCTAGACAAGCAGAATAATTAAATTAATCCTGATCCCGATCTCTCTACTTTCCTGAACTCTGATGATATGCCTTCCCAAAACAACATCCCATAGATTGTGACACAAGAGCCAAGTCCAGCAGCAACCTCGATCTTTCACACACGACCTCGATCTTTCACACACGACCTCGATCTTTCTTTTAGGAAATTTCCTTCTGGTTTAGAGTTTTAAACACCACAGCTGGAATTCTCCCATCTGGTCTGCCACTGGAATTTTAGCGGGCTGGTTACGGAGAATGTGAAACACCATTGATGGTCGGGCGGGAATTTCCGGCTTTTAGACCAGCGTGGCTGGGGAATTCCACCCCTCGGATTTAAAACAGCAGACTCCAGCCAACAGCTTGCTTTGGGGGAGCTCAGCTTCTAGCTGGGTGTGGCCGTGAAGTTGGTCACCAGTCTGCTGTTCTCCCCCAGTACAGGACCAACCCTGCTCCTGGTATAGTGTTTATTCCTTCTCTAAACAACTTGTCTTTGAAGTCCCTCTTTTAGCATGTAAGTGCAACAGCCATTTTTATTTCTCCCTGTGAAATCCCATCCTCTTTAACTTTAACTCTTGCAATTCTATGCCCTATGGTTCTCCACTTCACTTAGAATCATAGAATCCTTACAGTGCCGAAGGAGGCCATTTGGCCCATCAAGTCTGTACCGACCACAGACCCATCCTATCCTCTTAATCCTATTTACCCTTGCTAGTCCCCTTGGCACTAAGGCAGAATTTAGCATGGCCAATCAACCTAATCCGCACATCTTTGAACTGTGGGAGGAAATTGGAGCACCCGGAGGAAACCCACACAGACAGGTCACTTAGATAATTATCTATTCACCTTGTAACTAGGCTAACCTGCAGCTCAAAAGTCCTCAGTGCAGCTAAATCCTTATCAATTTCCTTTTATTCAATTCCTTAATCTTAATTTTATCCCAGCTTCTTGACAAACTACAGACCAAGGATATTTAAAAAAGATACAAGGCTTTAACATATTCCTTCTGTTTGCAGTGAATGGGCTCCTGCGGATGAATGTATATCACTTCCAGCAAGTATAAATAAGCCATGTTGTGAGCTTATTTTTAACCAATTGTTGGTGTAGCTATGAGCACACTCAGGAATGTTCAGCAAGTGATGCCCAATGATGGAAAAACATCTAACAGCCGGATCATTGACACGGATTTCACCATCACACGTGAGAACACCGCCCACTAGGTACACGGTACATACTCTTGCGACTCGGCCAACATTGTCTGCCTGATACATTGCAGGAAAGGATGTCCCGAGGCATGGTACATTGGGGAAACCATGCAGACGCTACAACAACGGATGAATGAACACCCCTCGACAATCACCAGGCAGGAGTGTTCTCTTCCTGTCGGGGAAGACTTCAGCAGTCACGGGCATTCAGCCTCTGATCTTCGGGTAAGTGTTCTCCAAGGCGGCCTTCAAGACACACAACAACGCAGAATCGCTGAGCAGAAACTGATAGCCAAGTTCCACATGCATGAGGATGGTCTCGATCGGGATCTTGGGTTCATTTCACACTACGTGTAACTCCCATCATTTGCCTGTGGTTGCGAAATCCTGCTAACTGTCCTGGCTTGAGACAATTCACACCTTTTTAACCTGTGATTATCCCCCCTTCACTCACACTGTCTGTACCTGTAAAGACTTGATTACCTGTAAAGACTCGCATTCCAACCATTATCTTGCAATTGTGCCTTTGTCTATATATGCCATGTTTGTGAACCTACCTCTCCACTCACCTGACGAAGGAGCAGCGCTCCGAAAGCTCGTGATTCCCAATAATCCCATTGGACTTTAACCTGGTGTTGTGAGACTTCTTACTGTGCCTATCCCAGTCCAATGGTGGCATCTCCACACCATAGTGAGGACACTACACTAACTGACCCAACAGGCGAAGACCCAGCTTTGAAATTGCCATGAAAAATTAGGATAACCATCAACTGCTGGAAGACGGGTCGGGGAAAATGTGATCACTTTTTCCAGAAGTGAAGCATGAGGAACAGCTCATGACTGTGGCCATTGAATTCAGACCAATACCCAAGTACTGAAGTGAACAGACCCATTCCCGGGTGGTGACAGATGATAAGTGGTTAGAGCCCGTTTGACATTTCATAGAATCCTACAGGGCAGAAAGAGGCCATTGGGCCCATCGAGTCTGCACCAACCACAATCCCACTCAGGCCCTATCCACATATCCCTACATATTTACCCACTAACCCCTCTAACCTATGCATCCCGGGACACTAAGGGGCAATTTAGAATGGCCAATCAACCTAGCCCGCACATCTTTGGACTGTGGGAGGAAACCGGAGCACCCGGAGGAAACCCAGGCAGACACGGGGAGAATGTGCAAACTCCACACAGACAGCGACCCGAGCCGGGATTCGAACCCAGGTCCCTGGAGCTGTGAAGCAGCAGTGCTAACCACTGTGCTACCGTGCCGTCCCTACATTGCAACATTGCAGCCTTGGGCCGTGAACACAAAGAATCCTTTGCTGCAAAATAGCCTGAGATGCAGCAGGCCATAATTCATCAATAAAAACTCACTTATCGGTTATACATGCTGATACGAAACATTAGTGCAGCTGCTCTCCAGTCAATCCTGTGCCACGTACTGAAGACTTGCAAATGCATAAAAAGAGAATGAAAACCTCAATCAAGTCGGAATACATTAGAGTATCTCAAGAACTTGAAAAATGCTTTTGACAAGTTCTCTGCTGATAGAAACCCAGGATCCTATTTTGAATCCGTGCTGCAGTTAATTCGACATGGTCAGATATTGCAATTAGTGAAATCTCATCTGTTCTGATTTGTGTAGGCTGCAGATGGATGGAAGAATGATATTTTGTGAGGATTGCTGATGTTTAATTGAATGTGAAGCCAACGTGAGGGTTTTCCTTGATTCACTACTGCAAATGAAATCCTTCTGCGCCGTAACAATTCTGTGTGACAATAAGATCTTAAGGTCATAAGAAATAGGAGCAGGAGTAGGCCATTCGGCCCATCCAGCCTGCTCCGCCATCCACTAAGACCCTGGCTGCTCTGATTGTGACCTTACTTCCATCTCCCTGCCGAACCCCCAAAACTCTTGACTCCCTGGTGGATCCAAGTTCTCTTGAACCCAGCCTTGAATATATTCAGTGACCCAGTTTCCACTGCTCTCTGCGGAAGAGAATTCCAAAGACTAAGTGAAGAAATTCCTCCTCATCTTCTTCTTAAATGGGAGGTGCCAGATTTCTGGATTCCCTCATGAGGGAATCTGCCGTCCTTACCTGGCCTGGCCTACATGTGACTCCAGACCTACAGTAATGCGGTTGACTCTTAGCTGACCCTCTGAAATAACCTAGCAAGCCACTCTGTTCAAGGGCAATTAGTGATGGGAAATGAGGTAACATGGCCCGTTTAGGTGGGCAATCGTATGAGGGTCACATGATTGGGCCAGACCCAATGGAGAGGCTGCATGGGAAGCTGAACCAATTGGGAGTGAGGGCACAAGTCCTGGGATGGGGAGGAATCTCAGTTGGAGCCAGGAAGGAGAAGAGAGTCAGCATATTGCAGTTCCGTAGACCCTTATCTTGTGTATATATATTATTGTTATAAGTCAATGATTACTTGAAGCCACAATGAGTTGTCTTTGATCTTACTACACTGGCGATGAGGAAAATTGTTGTTAGTTATAGGGAGATCGTAGTGTGCAGCGAAAAGAGGAAGCAAGTTATCGTCAAAGCTAAGAAAAGACAGGTTCATACCTCATATAAAAATATCTTAATCAGGAAGATTGAGTCGTTTGACCCAGAAGTTGTAAACTGGAGGCAATATATCGAATCATAGAATCATAGAATCCCGACAGTGCAGAAAGAGGCCATTAGGCCCATCAAGTCTGTACCGACAACAATCCCACCCAGCCCCTATCCCCATAACCCCACCTATTTACCCTGATGCTAAGGAGCAATTTAGCATGGCCAATCAACCTAACCCGCACGTCTTTGGACCTTGGAAGGAAACTGGAGCACCCGGAGGAAACCCGCGCAGACACGGGGAGAACGTGCAAACTCCACACAGACAGTGACCCGAGGCTGGAATCGAACCCGGGCCCCTGGCGCTGCGAGGCAGCAGTGCTAACCACTGTGACACTGGAAGGCTGCATTATTTCTTTGTAGTTAATGAGATCAGAGCAGAGACAAAATAGGGATATGGGGGTGGGGCCTGGGTGGGATTGTGGTCGGTGCAGACTCGATGGGCCGAATGGCCTCTCTCTGCACTGTGGGGTTCTATGATGATTCTATGAAAATGAAAGGAGATATGACTCAGAGTCTGTAGCCCACAAACCTATAGCCCAGTGAGGGATCTAACATTGCCTGAAACTCCAAAGGGGATTCTTCAGATCCGCTGACTCCCGGTGAGCAGCACGATGGCAGGAGAATTGGGAGTCGGTGGAAAAATGGGTTCCGTGCTGATCGCCAAACTGCGACTCCCCCAGGCCACACCGCTGGACCATAGCGGGTGGGAACCTCGTGCATATTCAAATACACAACTTTCAGTATAATTAGCAGGCTTGAAGCCCAATTCAAATAGCTCTCACTGTTCACCCGTGGTTTGTCGAAGAGCAAGTGAAGCCCCAGGCTGTCAATCAGACTTAGATAGCAGAATTTTACCGCCTCGCCTGCCTGAGGCTCGTAAGATCCTGTCTGAGGCCAACGGAGAATGCCGTTCTGTGAGCCGCACCCACCCCGGTATCGGGGCGCTAAAATCCCGGCCAGACTCTGTCAACATTGTGGCCAGGATCAATGGGGTACGTGAGGTGCATTCAACTGTGAAGGGAAATAAAAATAAACACAGGTGGCTGGAGGATGTGAGACATCCACTGAGCTGGCAGCTGAATCTTTTATGAGGCACTGCAGATTGAGTTTGTTACAGATTCAAGGTGGAATGGAGTGGATTTCAGCGATTTCAGCTTGCTGGGAAGC
The DNA here is from genome assembly GCF_964213995.1 of Mustelus asterias. Classification (NCBI taxonomy): domain Eukaryota; kingdom Metazoa; phylum Chordata; class Chondrichthyes; order Carcharhiniformes; family Triakidae; genus Mustelus; species Mustelus asterias. Next base: position 10,429,882 of record NC_135807.1, read on the forward strand.
CTCAGCAACCTCAAATCAAAGCTGTGTGCGTACATTTTACTGAGTGCATAGCTGGGCAGACTGAAACACACCCCTCGTCCAACTCCAGGTGAAACTGACATCTCATCTCTGTCTGAGGACTTCAAAGGGATCTGCTCTCACCTGTAGCTTCTGACAGGGGGAAAGGAAAATCTCTGTGGAAGAGTGGAGTGCCGCAGGATGATTTAAAATCCGGCCAGGTGACTGGGGAACACGGAGATTAAAGTGACCTGGCCACTTAGGAACTTTCACAGCTGACAGGCAGGAATGCAGATGTTTAAAGTTTATTTATTAGTCACAAGTAAGGCTTACATTAACACTGCAATGAAGTTACTGTGAAAATCTCCTAGTCGCCACACTCCGGCACCTGTTCGGGTCAATGCATCTAACCAGCACATCTTTCAGAATGTGGGAGGGAGCCGGAGCACCCGGAGGAACCCCACGTAGAAACTGTGCGGAGTCCGTACAGACAGTGACCCAAGCCAGGAATTGAACCCGGGTCCCTGGCGCTGTGAGGCAGCAGTGCTAACCACTGTGCCACTGTGCCAAATGTTGATCACAGGGCTGCCTGAAATCACCACGTCAGGGGTGATCTTCAGGTCTGCCAGGGCAGGAAGGGGTAGTGCAGCCACAGCACCCCCACTTAAGATGGATTTGAGGAAGAATCTCCTCATAGCTAACACCCACCATACCATATAGGGGTCTATAAAATAATGAGGGGCATAGACAAGGTAGATAGTCAATATCTTTTCCCAAAGGTAGGGGAGTCTAAAACTAGAGGGCATAGGTTTAAGGTGAGAGGGTAGAGATACAAAAGTGTCCAGAGGGGCAATTGTTTCACACAGAGGGTGGTGAGTGTCTGGAACAAGCTGCCAGAGGTAGTCGTACAGGCGGGGTACAATTTTATCTTTTAAAAAGCATTTAGACAGTTACATGGGTAAGATGGGTATAGAGGGATATGGGCCAAATGCGGGCAATTGGGATTAGTTTAGGGTTTTTTTTTTAAAAAGGGCTGCATGGACAAGTTGGGCCGAAGGGCCTGTTTCCATGCTGTAAAGCTCTATGATTCTATGACTCTACCAGGTAAATCTTTTCTGTACCTTCTCCAAAGCCTCCACATCCTTCTGGTAGTGTGATGATCAGAATTGAACACTATGTTCCAAGTGTGGTCTAACTAAGGTTCTATAAAGAACTGAGACCTGGGTGTCCTCATACACCAGTCGCTGAAGGTAAGCATGCAGGTGTGGTCGGTGGTCAAGAAGACAAATGGTGTGTTGGTCTTCATAGTGAGAGGATTCAAGTACAGGAGCAGGGATGTCTTGCTGCATTTATATATAGCCTTGGTGAGGCCACACCTGGAATATTGTGTGCACCTTTGGTGTCCTTATCTGAGGAAGGATGTTCTTGCTCTTGAGAGAATCCAGCGAAGGTTTACCGGACTGATTCCTGGGATGGCAGATCTGTCATATGAAGAGAAATTGAGTTGGTTAGGATTGTATTTGCTGGAGTTTGGCAGAATGAGGGGGAAATCTCATAGAAACCTAGAAAATTCTAACAGGACTAGACAGAGTAGATGCAAAAAAGATTTTCCTAATGGTGGGGTGTCTAGAACCAGGGGGTCATGGTCTGAGGACAAAGGGCAGACTGTTTAGGACAGAGATGAGGAGAAATGTTTTCACCCATAGAGTGGTCAGCCTGTGGAATTCATTACTACAGGAAGTAGTTGAGGCCAAAACATTGAATGTATTCAAGAAGCAGTTAGATATAGCACTTGGGTTGAATGGGATCAAGGACATGGGGGAAGGCGGAATCAGGCTATTGAGTTGGATGATCAGCCATAATCAAAATGAATGGCGGAGCAGGTTCAAAGGGCCGAATGGCCAGTTCCTGCTCCTATTTTCTATGGTTTTTATTCAGCCTTTCGAGCCTGCTCCACCATTTAAGATCATGACTGATCTTGTTGTGGTCTCATTCACCATTGTGGGGAAGAAAATAAGGAAAAGCACAATTAAAAGGTTGCATTTTTGTGATTTTTATTAATGACTTAGAGGAGGGGGCTGAAGGATGGATCAGTAAATTTGCTGATGACACCAAGATTGGTGGAGTAGTGGATGAGGTGGAGGGCTGTTGTAGGCTGCAAAGAGACATAGATAGGATGCAAAGCTGGGCTGAAAAATGGCAAATGGAGTTTAACCCTGATAAATGTGAGGTGATTCATTTTGGTAGGACTAATTTAAATGTGGATTACAGGGTCAAGGGTAGGGTTCTGAAGACTGTGGAGGAACAGAGAGATCTTGGGGTCCATATCCACAGATCTCTAAAGGTTGCCACTCAAGTGGATAGAGCTGTGTAGAAGGCCTATAGTGTGTTAGCTTTTATTAACAGGGGGTTGGAGTTTAAGAGCCGTGGGGTAACGCTGCAACTGTACAGGACCTTGGTGAGACCACATTTGGAATATTGTGTGCAGTTCTGGTCACCTCACTGTAAGAAGGATGTGGAAGCGCTGGAAAGAGTGCAGAGGAGATTTACCAGGATGCTGCCTGGTTTGGAGGGTAGGTCTTATGAGGAAAGGTTGCGGGAACTAGGGCTGTTCTCTCTGGAGCGGAGGAGGCTGAGGGGAGACTTAATAGAGGTTTATACAATGATGAAGGGGATAGATCGAGTGAACGTTCAAAGACTATTTCCTCGGGTGGATGGAGCTATTACAAGGGGGCATAACTGTAGGGTTCGTGGTGGGAGATATAGGAAGGATACCAGAGGTAGGTTCTTTACGCAGAGAGTGGTTGGGGTGTGGAATGGACTGCCTGCAGTGATAGTGGAGTCAGACACTTTAGGAACATTTAAGCGGTTATTGGATAGGCACATGGAGCGCACCAGGATGATAGGGAGTGGGATAGCTTGATCTTGGTTTCAGATAAAGCTCGGCACAACATCGTGGGCCGAAGGGCCTGTTCTGTGCTGTACTGTTCTATGTTCTACGTTCTATGCATTCATAGAATCCCGACAGTACAGAAGGAGGCCATTCAGCCCATTGAGTCGGCGCCAACCACAATCCCACCCAGGCCCTATCCCCATAACCCCATGCATTTACCCTAGCTAGTCCCCTTGACTTTAGGGGCGGCACGGTAGCACAGTAGTTAGCACTGCTAGGGACCTGGGTTCGATTCCCGGCTTGGGTCACTGTCTGTGTGGAGTTTGCACATTTTCCTCGTGTCTGCGTGGGTTTTCCTCTGGGTGCTCCGGTTTCCTCTCACAATGTGCGGGTTAGGTTGATTGGCTATGCTAAAAATTGCCCTTAGTGTCCTGAGATGTGTAGGTTAGAGGGTTTGGTGGGTAAATATGTAGGGATATGGGGGTAGGGCCTGGGTGGGATTGTGGTCGGTGCAGACTCGATGGGCCGAATGGCCTCTTTCTGTACTGTAGGGTTTATATGATGACACTAAGGGGCAATTTAGCATGGCCAATCCATCTAACCAGCGCATCTTTGGAGTGTGGGTGGAAACCGGAGCACCCGGAGGAACTCCACACAGACATGGGGAGGATGTGCAGACTCCGCACAGACAGTGACCCAAGCTGGGAATCGAACCCTGGTCCATGGTGCTGTGAGGCAGCAGTGCTAACCACTGTGCCACCATGCCGCCCGTTAACCAACAATGTGACTGTTATAGCTATTTATTTCAGGTTAGGGTTTAATCATTCAGCAATAAAGCTCATCCTGACCCGCGAGTGCCATCTGATTAATGTTTGCCACAGCAGATGAGTTGAAAATCTAAGCACCTTACCTTAGTCGCATAGGATGCCTCTCGTGACTCTGATTGGGGTTGCTTCAGTGTGACAGCATGAATGAACATTAACTGGCAACGTTAAAATATAGTGTTGGGAAAATTCGGGAACAAAATTGAGAGAGCTGGAAATGTGCTTAAGGAGAATGAGGAAGAAAAGGGGGAAGGGAATGAATTTAGCATCAAAGCTGGTGGCGGCATGGTGACACAGTGGTTAGCACTGCTGCCTCACAGCTCCAGGGTCCTGGGTTCAATTCCCGGCTTGGATCACTGTCTGTGCAAAGTCTGCATGTTCACCCCGCGTCTGCGTGCATTTTCTCCAAGTGGTCTTGTTTCCTCCCGCAGGCTGGTCAGGAGCATCGGCCATGCTAAATTCTCCCTCCAAAAGAGAAAATGTTGGAAAATCTCAGCTTTGACAAAGGGTCATCTGGACTCGAAACGTCAGTTCTTTACAGACGCTGCTCAGATTTTCCAGCGTTTTCTCTTTTGGTTTCAGATTCCAGCATCCGCAGTAACTTGCTTTTATCCTCAATTCTCCCTTCGTGTGCCCGAACAGGCGCCGGAGTGTGGCCACTCGGGGATTTTCACAGTGACTTCATTGCAGTTTTAATGTAAGCCTACTTGTGACACTGCTCAATAAAAACTGGATAAATAAAAACTGATCAATAAAAACTGGATAAATAAAAACTGATCAATAAAAACTGGGGGGGGTAGCGAGAGGGGAGTGGGACTGACTGGATTGCTCCATGGAGAGCGGGCATTGACTCGATGGGCCCAATGGCTTCCTTCTGTGTCATTATAACTCTAATTGAGGTTGGAGATGGGATGGATATTATATAAGAACAAGGTGTGGCGGGGGTGGGGGGGGCGAGTTGAAATCTTTGGAGATGTGGCAATGGATGACAGTAGCCGCAGACAGGGCAGGATGGGCTGTTGAATAGTGCAAATTCTAAAGCATTTAAACAGATTGGAACGGAAGAAGTGACAAGGTAACTGTGTTACTCAGAATTGACAACATGGCGGGCACAAGAATGAAAACGACAAGAAAAGAATTCGAAACATAATTCATTGAATTGAAAAGGGAATGGCAGGGTCTGCTGTTGGGGTTAGATAAAGAAGAGTGGACAGGAGCACATATGGTGTTCATTGATCTGCTGAAGGTTCTGCTTCTGCAATGCAAATTCTATGTAATCCCATCTCAAGGTAGAATATAATTCCTGCCTGAAGCGATAGCAGTCTGCCAGATCCACTGGCAGTGGCTTAATTGCTGAGACGTATGTGCAGAGTGATATTTATGCGTAGCTAAAATGAGAATGAAAAGCCCTGAAGTGTTTTCAGTTTGGGAATGGTCTGGGTTCGCATTCGCATCGGACTGAGAGGCCTGGACTCCGTCTCCAGCAGACTCCTTATTCCCAAACTGTTCCAACCTCCTCGTTCATTGGCATGCATCTAAAGTTTCATTTATTTATTCGCGTCACAAGTAGGCTTGCATTAACACTGCAGTGAAGATACTGTGAAAATCCCCTCGTCGCCACACCCCGTGTACACTGAGGGAGAATTTAGCATGGCCAATGTACCTAACCAGCACATTTTCAGAATGTGGGAGGAAACTGGAGCACCCGGAGGAAACCCACGCAGACACGGAGAGAACAGTAAGAAGTCTCACAACACCAGGTTGAAGTCCAACGGGTTTATTTGGAATCCTGAGCTTTCGGAGCGCTGCTCCTTCATCAGGTGAGTGGCTCCAAAAGCTTGTGATTCCAAATAAACCTGTTGGACTTTAACCTGGTGTTGTGAGACTTCTTACTGTGCCCACCCCACTCCAACACCGGCATCTCCACATCACGGGGAGAACGTGCAGACTCAACACAGACAGAGACCCCAGCTGGGAATCGAACCCAGGTCCCTGGCGCTGTGAGGCAGCAGTGCTAACTACTGTGCCACCAATCTGTGATTGTTAACAACTCTGCAATATTTATGGGCAGATTTCATCCAGGATCAAAGCTGCTCGGCATAATTCCCATCAGGAGCTTTGCTTGGGAAAGAGTCGACTTCTCCTGCTGAGATGTATTTTGTCGGAGTTCCGGAGTCGATGGGATCTAATCCCAAATCAGTGCGTCACCCAGTTCAGCAGGGTTCAAGTTAACACGCTGAGAATTCATGGCACGTATCTCAGCACCAAAACTGGCCAATTACCCAACGCTGTGTCTGACGGAGCCTGACACTTGGCAGACCTCACTGACAGATCGTTTATCTGGACTGACAATATAATAAAGGAGTTCAGATCAGCAATGTCCTGCTGTAATAATGATAGGCAGGACAGCAGTCACTGGTACAGCTGTTAGGTCAGCTCAAGGTTTGAGAAGCTAAATACGCCACAGATGGCGAATAAATGTGAAAGTGTGTGAGCTGAATTAATTGTCAGACTGGTACCTGCCAATTAATTGCTTTGGAAAGGGTCATTGCTTGCAGTGTACATCCATTTTCCGGTCTGATGTTAACTAACCTTGTCTACCTGTTAACCAACCCACCCACATACCCATCTATCTCCCGGCCTACCTACCTACCTGACAACCGACTAACCGACTGATCGATTGGCTGACCAGTTGACCCTGGTGGGAGCCTGCCAGCGATATTGTTTAATGTGAGAGGTCCCACGACACCAGGTTAAAGTCCAACAGGCTTATTTGGAATCACGAGCTTTCGGAGCGCTGCCCCTTCATCAGGTGACTTCACCTGGCAAAGGAGCAGCACTCCGAAAGCTCATGATTCCAAATAAACCTGTTGGACTACAACCTGGTGTCGTGCGACCTCTCATTCTGTCCACCCCAGTCCAACACCAGCATGTCCACATCATGGCGGTGTTGGATGTGCGGGTTAGGTTAGGTTGATTGGCCAGGTTAAAAATTGCCCCTTAGAGTCCTGAGATGCGTAGGTTAGAGGGATTAGTGGGTAAATATGTGGGGGTAGGGCCTGGGAGGGATTGTGGTCGGTGCAGACTCGATGGACCGAATGGCCTCCTTCTGCACTGTAGAGTTTCTATGATTCTATGATTCTATGATTCTATGGCCATTGTTTAATGTGGGGACCATGGAGAGTCATCACTGCCCACTCAATATTAAACCATAAAACCATAAGACATAGGAGCAGAATTAGGCCACTCGGCCCATTGAGTCTGCCCCGCCATTCAATCTTGCCTTTTCCCCATAACCCCTGATCCCCTTATTAATCAAGAACCTATCTATCTCTATCTTAAAGACACTCAATGACTTGGCCTCCACAGCCTTCTGCGGCAAAAATTTCCACAGATTCACCACTCTTTGGCTGAAGAAATTCCTCCTCATCTCTGCTTTAAAGGATCGTCCCTTTAGCCTGAGGTTGTGCCCTCTGGTTCTAGTTTTTCCTACTAGTGGAAACATCCTCTCCTCGTCCACTCTATCCGGGCCTCACAGTATCCTGTAAGTTTCAATAAACTCCCCCGTCATCCTTCTAAATTCCAACAAGTACAGACCCAGAGTCCTCAACCATTTCTCATACAACAAGCTCTTCATTCCAGGGATCATTCTTGTGAACCTCCTCTGGACCCTTTCCAAGGCCACCATGGCAACTGGTGGAATTGGAATCCAATAAAAACTATCCGGAATCAGGAATCTACTGATGACCATGAAACCACTGTCGATTGTCGGAAAAACCCATCTGGTTCACTAATGCCTTTTAGGAAAGGAAATGTGCCATCCTTACCTGGTCTGGACTACATGTGACTCCAGAGCCACAACAATGTGGTTGATTCCCAACTGCCCTCTGAAATGGCCGAGTGAGACATTCAGTTCAAGGGCAACAAGGGATGGGCAATAAATGCTGGCCCAGCCAATGACGCCCATGCCCCACGAATGAATAAAAAGTCTTTGTCTATTCTGCTGTGTAGCGCACAAGGAACAATACTTTTCACTGTATACTAATACATGTGACAATAATAAATCAAATCAAATCAAATCAAAGCTAATTGCCTTGTAGTTAGAGACAGCAGATAGACTGTGCCCTTCATCTGGTCGGACACACCATGACATTTTGAGCAGGAGACCGGATGTTGTGGTCCTCACACCTCAGTAACCGTGTGATTGCAAACTGTGCATGAATTAGTTACCAGGGTATTTTCAGCGACAATGATGTACATAGCATTATGAGGGACATGGATAAGGTAGATAGGAAGTAACCTTTCCCCTTCGTACAGGGGTCAATAAACATGGGGCATAGATTTATGTTAAGGGGAAGGAGACTGAGAGTTTAAAGTTTAGTTATTATTGTCACAAGTAGGCTTACATTAACACAGCAATGAAGTTACTGTGAAAATCCCCTAGTCGCTACACTCCGGCGCCTGTTCGGGTAGACTGAGGGAGAATTTGCACGGCCAATGCACCTAACCAGCACGTCTTTTGGACTGTGGAAGGAAACGGGAGCACCCGGAGGAAACCCACACAGACACGGAGAGAACGTGCAGACACCGCACAGACAGTGATCCAAGCCGGGAATCGAACCCTGATCCCTGGCACTGTGAGGCAGCAGTGCTAACCATTGTACCACTGTGCCAATTTGAGAAACAACTTTTTCACCCAGAGGTTGGTGGGAATCTCACTGCCCGAAAGGGTGGTGGAGGCAGGAACCATCACAACATTTAAGAAGCATTTAGATGAGCACTTGAAACACCAGAGCACACAAGGCTACTGACCAAGAGCTGGAAAATGGGATTAGAATAGATGGATGGGATTGTTGTCGGTGCAGGCTAGATGGGCTGAATGGTCTCCTTCTGCACTGTAGGGATTCTGTGATTCTAGGTGCTTGATGGCCAGCACATACATGATGGGCCGAATGGCCTCTTTCTGCACTGTAGGGATTCTATGATTCTTGGTGCTTTATTGCCGACACAGACACAATGGGCTGAAGGGCCTCTTTCTGTGCTGCGACTCTCTGACAATGCATGTACAAAACAGCTGAACACAATGATTGACAAATAAAAGGCATTAACACGTTGGCTCTACAAAGGAGAGCCATTGTTTTGTTTCTTAAAGACTGGATTAGTTGTAAGTATTCGCATTCCAACCATTATTCATGTAAATTGAGTTTGTGTCTTTATAAGTTCTGTTTGTGAACAGAATTCCCACTCACCTGAAGAAGGGGCTTAGAGCCTCGAAAACTTGTGTGGCTTTTGCTACTAAATAAACCTGTTGGACTTTAACCTGGTGTTGTTAAACTTCTTACTGTGTCTACAAAGGAGCACAGAGCTTTAATAAATAAATCCGAAACATTTGCAATTCATTTATTTAACACGTCCTCATTCAACAAAAGCAAAGATACTGCGGATGCTGGAAATCTGAAAGACCGACAGAACATTCTGGAAAGCACCCAATGGGTCAGGTAGCATCTGTGTAGAGAGTTAACACTTCAGGCTGATCATCAATCATGTGGAACCTGGGGTGGCTCTGGTTCTTTTAGTGATAAGGCTCTTGTAGAAATATCAAACAGATAATTTGTGAATATTTACAAGTCTGATTTATTCTGATGGAACAATTGTAATCTCTTCTGCCGAAACACTGTAAAGATAATAGAATCAACAATTAAAACCCATTCACAAACTATTTTGTTTTCCAAATTTTTAATCCATCCAACAAACCAAAATCCAATTGGATCCAATTCATGATCCCCACAGAAGAGGCTAACAGGATTCGAGCTGGTATTGCACTCCCTCCTGGGCTTCATCCGACACTTCATCAGGCAATGCCTCGGTTAAACTTCATTGGTCGCCCTGATCCTTTACTCTACCCTAGCCAAGGAAATCCATTTGCCTGATCGTTGACTCTCCCCTACCGGACATTATTTGAAATGTGTTTTGTTGATTCAGAGAAGAGAAGAGAGGGCAGCAAGGTGGCACAGTGGTTAGCACTGCCGCCTCACAGCGCCAGGGGTCCTGGGGTCCAATTCCGGCCTCAGGTCACTGTCTGCGTGGAGTTTGCACATTCTCCCCGTGTCTGCATGGGTTTGCACCGGGTGCTCTGGTTTCCTCCCACACTCCAAAGATGTGTGGGTTAAGTTGATTGGCCGTGCTAAATTGACCCTAGTATCAGGGGGATTAGCAGGATAAATATGTGGGGTTACGGGAATAGGGCCTGGGTGGAATTGTGGTCGGTGCAGACTCAAGAACAAAGAACAAAGAACAATACAGCACAGGAACAGGCCCTTCGGCCCTCCAAGCCCGCGCCGCTCCCCGGTCCAGGATTGAATCCTGAATCCAGGATCCCCGCCCAATTTTCCAGCCTATCTACATACCAATATCCTATCCACCGAGCTGTCCCTCACAGCTACGATGCTTTGTTCATCACAACCTATTAACTCACCCCCACCCCCCCATTCCAGACCATGTGATCTCCAGGGAGAGGCGAAAACCCAGAGTGAAAACCCCAGGGCCAATATGGGGAAAAAAAATCTGGGAAATTCCTCTCCGACCCCCTGAGGCGATCGAAACGAGTCCAGGAGATCACACTGGCCCTGATCGGAAAATGCTTCCCAACCCTAGTCATTTCCACTTCCACGAACACCATCTGAATTCCCTGTCCCCGAGACAGGTTCCCAACTATCCGCAGTCTCGCTCTGTACTGGCACCAGCAAGATGATCATAGAATGAAGCCTTTAAACGAGAAACAAGGAACAATTAGCCCGCGCTGCTCCCTGGTCCAAACTAGACCACTCTTTTGTATCCCTCCATTCCCACTCTGTTCATATAGCTGTCTAGATAAGTCTTAAACGTTCCCAGTGTGTCCGCCTCCACCACCTTGCCCGGCAACACATTCCAGGCCCCCACGACCCTCTGTGTAAAATATGCCCTTCTGATATCTGTGTTAAACCTCCCCCCCTTCACCTTGAACCTATGATCCCTCGTGAACGTCACCACCGACCCGGGGAAAAGCTTCCCACCGTTCACCCTATCTATGCCTTTCATAATTTTATACACCTCTATTAAGTCTCCCCTCATCCTCCGTCTTTCCAAGGAGAACAACCCCAGTTTCCCCAATCTCTCCTCATAACCAAGCCCCTCCATACCAGGCAACATCCTGGTAAACCTCCTCTGTACTCTCTCCAAAGCCTCCACGTCCTTCTGGTAGTGTGGCGACCAGAACTGGACGCAGTATTCCAAATGCGGCCGAACCAACGTTCTATACATCTGCAACATCAGACCCCAACTCTTATACTCTATGCCCCATCCTATAAAGGCAAGCATGCCATATGCCTTCTTCACCACCTTCTCCACCTGTGACGTCACCTTCAAAGATCTGTGGACTTGCACACCCAGGTCCCTCTGCGTCTCTACACCCTTTATGGTTCTTCCATTTATCGTGTAGCTCCTCCCTACATTATTCCCACCAAAATGCATCACTTCGCATTTATCAGGATTGAACTCCATCTGCCATTTCCTTGCCCAAATTTCCAGCCTATCTATATCCTTCTGTAGCCTCTGACAATGTTCCTCACTATCTGCAAGTCCTGCCAGTTTTGTGGCATCCGCAAACTTACTGATCACCCCAGTTACTCCTTCTTCCAGATCATTTATATAAATCACAAACAGCAGAGGTCCCAATACAGAGCCCTGCGGTACACCACTAGTCACAGGCCTCCAGGCGGAAATAGACCCTTCCACTACCACCCTCTGTCTTCTATGACCAAGCCAGTTCTCCACCCATCTAGCCACCTCCCCCTTTATCCCATGGGATCCAACCTTTTTCACTAGCCTACCATGAGGGACTTTGTCAAACGCTTTACTAAAGTCCATATAGACAACATCCACGGCCCTTCCTTCGTCAACCATTTTGGTCACTTCTTCAAAAAACACCACCAGGTTAGTGAGGCATGACCTCCCTCTCACAAAACCATGCTGACTATCGTTAATGAGTTTATTCCTTTCTAAATGCGCATACATCCTATCTCTAAGAATCTTCTCCAACAACTTCCCCACCACGGACGTCAAGCTCACCGGCCTATAATTACCCGGGTTATCCTTCCTACCCTTCTTAAATAACGGGACCACATTGGCTGTCCTCCAATCCTCTGGGACCTCACCTGTGTCCAGTGACGAGACAAAGATTTGCGTCAGAGGCCCAACGATTTCACCTCTCGTCTCCCTGAGCAGCCTTGGATAGATTCCATCAGGCCCTGGGGATTTGTCAGTCTTTATATTCTCTAACAAACCTAACACTTCCTCCTTTGTAATGGAGATTTTCTCCAACGGTTCAACACTCCCCTCAGAGACACTCCCATTCATCACATCCCTCTCCTTTGTGAATACCGACGCAAAGTATTCATTTAGGATCTCCCCTACTTCTTTGGGCTCCAAGCATAAGTCCCCACTTTTGTCCCTGAGAGGTCCGATTTTTTCCCTAACAACCCTTTTGTTCCTAACTCAATGGGTTGAATGGCCTCCTTCTGCACTGTAGGGATTCTGTGATTCATTAATGGAGATTGAAGTGTGTCAGGCAGATGGGAGATTGTGGGGCACTGGTAATGTCATTGCACAAGTCAGCCTACGGCTGAGGACAGCTCTGGGGACACGGGTTCAAATGGGGCTGCACAGTGGTTAGCACTGCTGCCTCACAGCGCCAGGGACACGGGTTCAATTCCCGGCCTTGGGTCACTGTCAGTGTGGAGTTTGCACATTCTCCCCGTGTCTGTGCGGGTTTCCTCCGGATGCTCCGGTTTCCTCCCACAGTCCAACGATATGCGGGTTAGATTGATTGGCCATGCTAAATTAACCCTTAGTTGTCAGAGGGACTAACAGGGTAAATATGTGGGGCCACAGGGATAGGGCCTGGGTGGGATTGTTGTCGGTCCAGGCTCGATGGGTCGAATGGCCTCTTTCTGCACTGTAGGGATTCTATGTGCATGGTTGCTCAAGGTGACAGGATATTGAGAGAGCAGTTAGCAAAGAATGTGGGATGTTTGTTTTCCTAAGTAGAGGTACTGAATCCAAAAGCAGGCGGATGTGAGGAACCTTGAGAGAATTTATCAGAATGGTTCCAGTGATATTGTTTTAGCTACAAAGTTAGTTTGGAGAAGCTGTTTCTTTTAATTCATTGGATGCTGGCTGGGCCCGCATTATTGTCCATCTCTAATCGCATCTGAACTGAGGGGCTTGCGTGGCCATTTAAGAATCAACCACATTGCTGTGGCTCTGGAGTCACATGTAGGCCAGACCAGGTAAGGACGGCTCAGGTTATTCATGGTAGATAGGGCAGTGAAGAAGGCTTTTGGCATGCTGCCTTTCATCAGTCAAGGCATTGAATATAGAACTTGGGAAGTTATGTTGCAGTTGTACAGGACATGGATGAGGTCGCGCCTGGAATATTGTGTTCAGTTTTGGTTGCCTTGCTATCGGAAAGATGTTATTAAACTGGAGAGAGTGCAGAAGAGATTTATAAGGATGTTGTCAGGACTCGAGGTTGAGTTATAGGGAGAGATTGGACAGGCTAGGACTTTTTTCTTTGGAGCGTAGGAGACTGAGGGGTGATCTTACAGTGGTGTATAAGATCATGAGAGGCATGGATAGGGTGAATGCACTCAGTCTTTTTCCCAGGATTGGGGAATCGAGTATGAGAGGGCATAGATTTAAGTTAAAAGAGGGGAAAGAATTAATGGGAACCTGAGGAGCAATTTTTCTTACACAGAGGGTGGGATGTGTGTGGAATGAGCTGCCGGAGCAAGTGGTTGAGGCAGGGACATTGACAACATTTGAAAGACATTTGGACAGATACATGGATAGGAAAGGTTTAGAGGGATATGGGCCAAATGCAGGCAAATGGGGTTAGCTTAGTTGGGCTTTTTGGTCGGCATGGACCAGTTTGGGCCGAAAGGCCTGAATCTGTGCTGCAGATTCTATGATTCTGTTTGTGATTTATATAAACGATCTGGAAGAAGGTGTAACCGGGGTGATCAGTAAGTTTGTGGACAACACGAAAATGGCTGGACTTGCAGATAGTGAGGAACATTGTCAGAGGTTACAGAAGGATATAGATAGGCTGGAAATTTGGGCAAAGAACTGGCAGATGGAGTTCAATCCAGATAAATGCGAAGTGACGCATTTTGGTAGAACTAACGTACGGGGGAGCTATACGATAAATGGCAGAACCATAAAGGGTGTAGATACGCAGAGGGACCTGGGTGTGCAAGTCCACAGATCCTTGAAGGTGATGTCACAGGTGGAGAAGGTAGTGAATAAGGCATATGGCATGCTTGCCTTTATAGGACGGGGCATAGAGTATAAAAGTTGGGGTCTGATGTTGCGGTTGTATAGAACGTTGGTTCGGCCGCATTTGGAATACTGCACCCAGTTCTGGTCGCCACACTACCGGAAGGACGTGGAGGCTTTAGAGAGAGTACAGAGGAGGTTTACCAGGATGTTGCCTGGTATGGAAGGGCTTAGTTATGAGGAGAGATTGGGTAAACTGGGGTTGTTCTCCCTGGAAAGACGGAGGATGAGGGGTGACCTAATAGAGGTGTATAAAATTATGAAAGGCATAGATGGGGTGAACGCTGGGAAGCTTTTTCCCAGGTCGATGGTGACGTTCATGAGGGGTCATAGGTTCAAGGTGAGGGGGGAGGTTTAACACGGATATCAGAAGGACGGATTTTACACAGAGGGTGGTGGGGGACACACTGGGAACGTTTAAGACTTATCTAGATAGCCACATGAACGGAGTGGGAATGGAGGGATACAAAAGAATGGTCTCGTTTGGACCAGGGAGCGGTGTGGGCTTGGAGGGCCGAAGGGCCTGTTCCTGTGCTGTAGTGTTCTTTGTTCTTTGTTCACCAAGGCTCCTTCGACAGCACTTTCCAAAGCTGCAACTTCTACCACCCAGAAGGATAAGGGCAGCAGACTAATGTGCATACCTGCAAGTTCCCCTCTTAGCCACGCTCCATTGTGACTTGGAACTATATCACCATTCCTTCGCTGTCACGGTATGAAAATCCTGGAAATCCTATCTCAGCAGCACAATGGACTGTAGTCAGTCACCACCACATTCTCAAGGGTTGGGCAATGCTGGTCTAACCACCGATGTCCTCATCCCTTGAAAGAATGAAAATAAACTAAAAGCTTTCACTGAGTAATCTTCAAAACACTACTACAAATCCTGGAACAACATTTAATATAAACTGATTTTAATCTATTCGGTCACTTAAATCAGCAAACAAGATGTTCTCCTTTATTCATGGTATTAATGTCATTATTGTTATCAAATAGCACCAGATAGCACCTCCCGCCATTCAAAAAAGGAGATATGACTATGACTGTGTGGCCAAATTCCCCTCCAATTCGATTTTCAAGTTTGCTGAAGACACCACCATAGTGGATCGGATCTGAAACAATGATGAGACAGAGTACAGGAATGAGATAGAAAATCTGGTGAACTGGTGCGGCAACAATAATCTCTCCCTCAATGTCAGCAAAATGAAGGAGATTGTCATCGACTTCAGGAAGCGTAAAGGAGAACATGCCCCTGTCTACATCAATGGGGACAACTAGAAAGGGTCGAGAGCTTCAGGTTTTTAGGTATCCAAATCACCAACAACCTGTCCTGGCACCCCCCTATGCCGACACTATAGTTAAGAAAGCCCATTACCGCCTCTACTTTCTCAGAAGACTAAGGAAATTTGGCATGCCAACTACGAAGAATGGTCTAGTTTGGATCAGGGAGCCGCGCGGGCTTGGAGGGCCGAAGGGCCTGTTCCTGTGCTGTATTGTTCTTTGTTCTATTCTATGATGAACCTTGCCCCTTGCCTGAGGTGTGGTGATCCTCAGGTTAAAGCAGCTCCAGTCAGCTCTCCCGCTCAAAGGGCAGAGTACCCTATGGTCATCTGGGACTATAGCGACTTTACCTTTTACTTAACTCATCCCTAGGTATCTTTATTCATCCATTTTGTTTTGTATCTTTCCATTGAGTTCATTGAGACTACTTTAGTAAAGCCAGAAACCAGAAACAACTGGGCCAGCCATACAAATACCAGAAGCAGGTCAGAGACTGGGAATTCTGCAGAGGGTAACTCACCATCCTGACTCCCAAAAGCCTATCCATCCAGGCACAAATCAGGACGGTAATGGAATACTCACCACTCACTTGGATGTGCCCAAAACACTCAAGAAGTTCAACACTGTTCAGAACAACGCAACCCGCTCGATTACCACCTCATCAAGACCTTAAACATTCACCCCCTCCACCATCAATATACAGTGGCAGCAAAGTGTGTACCATCTGTGAGGGGAGGCGATGGCCTGGTGGTATTATCGCTGGATGATTAATCCAGAAACTCAGCTAATGTTCTGGGGACCCGGGTTCGAATCCCGCCATGGCAGATAGTGGAATTTGAATTCAATAAAAAAAAAATCTGAATTAAGAATCTACTGTTGACCAGACAAATGAGGGGGGAATCTCATGAAGACTAATAAAATTCTAACAGGATTAGACAGGGTAGATGCAGGGAGGATGTTCCCGATGGTGGGGGAGTCCAGAACCAGGGGTCACAGTCTGAGGCTTTGGGGTAGACTATTTAGGATGGAGATGAGGAGACATTTCTTCACCCAAAGAGTGGTGATCCTGTGGAATTCATTACCACAGGAAGTAGTTGATGTAAAACATTGAATGTTTTCAAGAGGCTGGAGCATTTGGAGCGAATGGGATCAAAGGTTATGGGGAGAAAGCAGGATTAGGCTATTGAGTTGGATGATCAGCCATGATCGTGATGAATGGTGGAGCAGGCTCGAAGGGCCAAATGGCCTCCTCCTGCTCCTATCTTTTATGTTTCTATGACCAGGAAACTATTGCCGATTGTTGGAAAAACCCACCTGTTTCCCTAACGTCCTTTAGGAAAGGAAAGCTGCCATCCTTACCTGGTCTGGCCTACATGTGGGGAGACAGTGGCGTAGTGGTATTGTCACTGGACTAGTAATCCAGAGCCACAGCATTGTGGTTGACTTTGAACTGTCCTCCAAGGACAACTAGGGATGGGCAACAACTGCTGGCCTGCCAGCGACGCCCATGTCCCATGAAGGAATAAAAGGAAAAGTATCAGATGCACTGCAGCAACTCACCAAGGCTCCTTCGACAGCACCTTCCAAATTCGCAAACTCTCCTGCACTTCTGCCGCTATGAAACTTTGACCAAAGTCAACATGAAACACCTGCTTTGAGAATTAAACCATTCTCAATGAGTAAATCGTAGTTTTAAAGAACAAAGAAACAATGGCAACATTTTCTGTAGACAGGGATTAAAGCAATCAGTTTAGTGGATAGACAGACCACCAGCACATTGTGGGATATATTGTTACGAGTGTTTAGTTGTTGCAGTGAATGATTATATATTGTGTTTAGAACAAATTAAAAATAAAATTGTATTCAGTGGACCGTGGGGAGGACAAGGGATTCTGACAGGGTTGTTGAAATTATTTTCTAATTCACCATTTAGTGTTTCCAATCTCTGGTTAAAGTTTGGATTTTCTGTTCATTTCTAATGAGATTCTGCAGCAACAAGACAAAACAAATGATTTCCATCTCTCTCGGCCCCTGCTGCCGCTGTACCAGGACTCTTCATCGAAGAACTGAGATTACATTTTCTCTCGTAATAACCTGAGAGAGATGTAAAGGGACGAGATTGGGAGAAAATGGGAAAATAAATTACACGGGAGAGTGTTTCAAATTCAGTCCTTGTGAAATGGAAGCCAGTGTGACTTGTTTTCAGATGAAAGGGTAAGATGTTAACCAGGTCTTTTATCAAGGTACTTAGACCGAGCATTAATCCTGTAGTTGGCATTCCACAACCTCCCCCCTACCCTGCCTCACCACCCCCCCCCCCCCCCCCCCCCCGGGGCTCTGTACTCCTCCAATTCAGGGCTTTTGCACAACCTCATATTTTTGTGGATTTTGATGCAATTTTTGATTTGATTTGATTTATTATTGTCACATGTATTAGTATACAGTGAAAAGCATTGTTTCTTGAGCGCGATACAGACAAAGCATACCACTCATAGAGTACATCGGGGAGAAGGAATGAAGAGGGTGCAGAATGTAATGTTCCAATCACGGCCAGGGTGTGGAGAAAGATCAACTTAATATATGGCAAGTCCTTAAGGGTGGCACGGTGGCACAGTGGTTAGCACTGATGCCTCACAGCGTCAGGGGCCCGGGTTCGATTCCTGGTTTGGGTCACTGTCTGTGCGGCACCTCCCTGTGTCTGTGTGGGTTTCCTCCGGGCGCTCCGGTTTCCTCCCACAGTCTGAAAGACGTGCTGGTTAGGGTGCATTGGCCGTGCTAAATTCTACCTCGGTGTACCCGAACAGGTGCCGGAGTGTGGCGACTCGGGGATTTTCACAGTAACTTAATTGCAGTGTGAATGGAAGCCTACTTGTGACACTAATAAATAAAACCTTAAAAAATATTGTCGACATTGATCCCAGCCTGGCATGCACTTTGCTCTGGCAGTTTCTAGCCAGTGTTTACTGTGCCTCATTGAATGACTTCTGTTCCATGCAGTTGGTTTTTGTACCACTGGGCGATGAGAAAACGCCTCAGGGTCTGTCCTGAGAATCAGGTTCTGAGGCATGAGCTGCTTTTACAGCAGGTCGGATATTTTAGAATACGGACAGCACAGAAACAGGCCACCCAGCCCAGCTGGTCTCTGTCATGGTTTATGCTCCACATGAGTCTCCTCCTACATTGTTAGCTCCTTCAACATGTCCTCTGATCTTCCCAGTGTATTTATCTAGATTTAAATACAAATACTTCATCAGGGTGAAAGAGTCAGGTTGATTTTTTAAATTCATTCGTGGGACATGGGCGTCGCTGGCTAGGCCAGCATTTATTGCCCTTCCCTAGTTGCCCTTGAGGTGGTGGTGGTGAGCTGCCTTCTTGAATCGCTGCAGTCCACATGGTGTGGGTTGACCCACAATGCCGTTAGGGAGGGAATTCCAGGATTTTGACCCATCGACTGCGAAGGAACGGCGATATATTTCCAAGTCAGGATGGTGAGTGGCTTGGAGGGGAACTTGCAGGTGGTGGTGCTCCCATGTATCTGTTGCCCTTGTCCTTCGAGATGGAAGTGGTCGTGGGTTTGGAAGGTGCTGTCTAAGGATCTTTGGTGAATGGCCACCACTTCTGGCACTCTCCGTGTAGCGAACAGTTAAAAATGTGATGGGGTCATGTGATCTATCCGCAGACAGTGGCATCGTTGTATTGTCACTGGACCAGTAATCCAGAGATTACTGGGTAATGCTCTGGGACCTGGATTCAAATCTCACCGTGACAGATGGTGAAATTTGAATTCAATAAAAAATTGGAATTAAAAGTCTAATGATGACCATAGAACATAGAACATAGAAAGCCACAGCACAAACAGGCCCTTCGGCCCACAAGTTGCGCCGATCACATCCCCACCTCTAGGCCTATCTATAGCCCTCAATCCCATTAAATCCCATGTACTCATCCAGAAGTCTCTTAAAAGACCCCAACGAGTTTGCCTCCACCACCACCGACGTCAGCCGATTCCACTCACCCACCACCCTCTGAGTGAAAAACTTACCCCTGACATCTCCTCTGTACCTACCCCCCAGCACCTTAAACCTGTGTCCTCTCGTAGCAACCATTTCAGCCCTTGGAAATAGCCTCTGAGAGTCTACCCTATCCAGACCTCTCAACATCTTGTAAACCTCTATCAGGTCACCTCTCATCCTTCGTCTCTCCAGGGAGAAGAGACCAAGCTCCCTCAACCTATCCTCATAAGGCATGCCCCCCAATCCAGGCAACATCCTTGTAAATCTCCTCTGCACCCTTTCAATGGCTTCAACATCTTTCCTGTAATGAGGTGACCAGAACTGCGCGCAGTACTCCAAGTGGGGTCTAACCAGGGTCCTATAAAGCTGCAGCATTATCTCCCGACTCCTAAACTCAATCCCTCGATTAATGAAGGCCAGTACGCCGTACGCCTTCTTGACCGCATCCTCCACCTGCGAGGCCGATTTAAGAGTCCTATGGACCCGGACCCCAAGGTCCTTCTGATCCTCTACACTGCTAAGAATGGTACCCTTCATATTATACTGCTGCTTCATCCCATTGGATCTGCCAAAATGGATCACCACACACTTATCCGGGTTGAAGTCCATCTGCCACTTGTCCGCCCAGTCTTGCATTCTATCTATGTCTCGCTGCAACTTCTGACATCCCTCCAAACTATCCACAACACCACCTACCTTGGTGTCGTCAGCAAACTTACCAACCCATCCCTCCACTTCCTCATCCAGGTCATTTATGAAAATGACAAACAGCAAGGGTCCCAGAACAGATCCCTGGGGCACTCCACTGGTCACTGACCTCCATGCAGAGAAAGACCCCTCCACAGCCACTCTCTGCCTTCTGCAGGCAAGCCAGTTCTGGATCCACAAGGCAACAGCCCCTTGGATCCCATGCCCTCTCACTTTCTCAAGAAGTCTTGCATGGGGGACCTTATCGAACGCCTTGCTGAAGTCCATATAGACCACATCCACCGCTCTTCCTTCGTCAATGTGTTTGGTCACATTTTCAAAGAACTCAACCAGGCTCGTAAGGCACGACCTGCCCTTGACAAAGCCGTGCTGACTACTTTTGATCATACTAAACTTCTCTAGATGATCATAAATCCTGTCTCTCAGGATCCTCTCCATCAACTTACCAACCACTGAGGTTAGACTCACCGGTCGGTAATTTCCCGGGCTGTCCCTGTTCCCTTTCTTGAATATAGGAACCACATCTGCAATCCTCCAATCCTCCGGAACCTCTCCCGTCTCCATCGACGATGCAAAGATCATCGCCAAAGGCTCCGCAATCTCCTCCCTCGCCTCCCACAGTAACCTGGGGTACATCCCATCCGGTCCCGGCGACTTACCAACCTTGATGCCATTCAATAGTTCCAACACATCCTCTTTCTTTATGTCCACATGCTCGATCCTTTCTGTCCACCGCAAACCAGCAGTACAACCACCCAGATCCCTTTCCGCCGTGAATACCGAGGTAAAGTATTCATTAAGCAGCTCCGCCATTTCTAACGGTTCCGCACAAACTTTTCCCCCTTCACCTTTTAAGGGTCCTATGCCTTCACATCTCATCCTTTTACTCTTGACATATTTGTAGAAAGCCTTGGGATTCTCCTTAATCTTACCCGCCAAGGCCTTCTCATGACCCTTTCTCGCTCTCCTAATTTCCTTCTTAAGCTCCTTCCTACATCCCGTATACTCCTCTAAATCCTTAACCCCTCCTAGCTCTCTGAACCTTCTGTACGCCTCTCTTTTCTTATTCACCAGGTTCATCACAACCTTCGTGCACCACGGTTCCCGTACCCTACCAACACCCCCCTGTCTCATCGGAACGTTGTCATGCAGAGCTCCAGACAAACATTCCTTGAAAATCCTCCACTTTCCTTCGGTACTTTTCCCCAAGAATGCCTCCTTCCAATTTACCCGTCTAATTTCCTCCCTGATGACACTGTATTTCCCTTTACTCCAGAGAAACACTTTCCTAGCCTGCCTGATCCTATCTCTTTCCAATGCTATCGTGAAGGAGATAGAATTATGATCGCTATCCCCAAGATGCTCACCCACCGAGAGATCCTCCACCTGTCCAGGTTCATTAGCCAGCACCAGATCAAGTACAGCCTCTCCTCTAGTAGGCTTATCCACATACTGTGTCAGGAAACTCTCCTGGACACACCTAACAAACTCCTCTCCATCCAAACCCCTAGCCTTAGGGATATTCCAATCTATGTTTGGGAAATTAAAATCTCCCATCACGACAACTCTGTTATTCCTACATCTCTCCAGGATCTGTTTCCCCATCTGCTCCTCAACATCTCTGTTACTATTGGGCGGCCTATAGAAAACACCCAGCAACGTTACCGACCCCTTCCTGTTCCTAACCTCCACCCACAGAGACTCCGTAGTCAATCCCTCCACGGCGTCCACCTTCTCTACAGCCGTGATACTATCCCTGATCAACAGTGCCACTCCCCCGCCTCTCTTGCCATGCAAACATTATCGATTGTTGCAAAAACACTAATGTCCTTTAGGAAAGGAAATCTGCCGTCCTTACCTGGTCTGGCCTACATGTGACTCCAGAGTCACAGCAATGTAGTTGACTTTGAAAAGCCCCCTGAAATGGAGTGCAGTTAGAAATGGGCAATAAATGCTGGCCCAGCCAGCGATGGACACATCACGTAAAATGAATAAATTTTTTAAAAAAGCTCGTGTTGCCTGAATCAGGTGAGTGTCTGGTGCATCTGACCCAGCATAAGACTCCAGGGGAATTGGAATGGAGTGTTAACTCAATGCTGTGTATGTGTTGTCTTTAAGACAGTGCAGCAGAAGTAAATCACCTGACTTGAGGGACCAATGGAAGCCGAGAGTGAGTGCTCACATAGGAACACAGAAAAACTACAGCACAATACAGGCCCTTCAGCCCACAAAGTTGTGCCGAATATGTCCCTACCTTAGCGATTACTAGGCTTACCTATAACCCTCTATCTTACTAAGTTCCATGTACTTATCTAAAAGTCCCTTAAAAGACCCTATAGAATCCGCCTCCACCACCGTTGCTGGCAGCCCATTCCATGCACCCACCACCCTCTGAGTGAAAAACTTACCCCTGACATTTCCTCTGTACCTACTCCCCAGCACCTTAAACCTGTGTCCTCTTGTGGCAACCATTTCAGCCCTGGGAAAAAGCCTCTGACTATCCACTCGATCAATACCTCTCAACATCTTATAAACCTCTATCAGGTCACCCCTCATCCTTCGTCTCTCCAAGGAGAAAAGGCCGAGCTCACTCAACCTATCCTCACAAGGCATGCTCCCCAACCCAGGCAACATCCTTGTAAATCTCCTCTGAACCCTTTCTATGGCTTCCACATCCTTCCTGTAATGAGGCGACCAGAACTGAGCACAGTACTCCAAGTGTGGTCTGACCAGGGTCTTATATAGCTGCAACATTATCTCACGACTCCTAAACTCAATTCCTCGATTGATGAAGGCTAGTACACCATATGCCTTCTTAACCACAGCCTCAACCTGCACAGCTACTTTGAGCGTCCTGTGAACTCGGACCCCAAGATCCTTCTGATCTTCCACTCTGCCAAGAGTCCTACCATTAATATTATATTCCGCCATCCTATTTTTCCTGCCAAAATGAAATACCTCACACTTATCCGTGTTGAACTCCATCTGCCACTTCTCCGCCCAGTCTTGCATCCTGTCGATGTCTCGCTGCAACTTCTGACATCCCTCCACACTATCCACAACACCTCCAACCTTTGTGTCATCAGCAAACTTACCAACCCATCCCTCCACTTCCTCATCCAGGTCATTTATAAAAATCACAAAGAGTAAGGGTCCCAGAACAGATCCCTGGGGCACTCCACTGCTGACCGACCTCCATGCAGAATATGACCCATCTATAACCACTCTTTGCCTTCTGTGGGCAAGCCAGTTCTCACACCAGAGGGTGGAGTCCTCTCTCAGGCAGAATCATCTAGAAGCCATGTTGTGAGCATGTAAGGATTGGAGCTCTGCTCCAGGCAGCCCAGAGCTGCAACCTTCCTGTACTAAGCTTCTCTTATCAATAAATACCTTTTGTCCCTGGCAAAGTCTAAAATCTCTTGATGTTGCTGGAATGCCACGATATAGCACCTCCTCAATTTTAATGTTGTTTCAATGTCATTTTCACTCGGCAAAGGGAGCTAATGTCTATCGCCCACTCTCACCAATTTTTACAGATGCTCTATAGAAAGCATTCTTTCTGCTTGTATCACAGCTTGGTATGGCTCCTGCTCTGCCCAAGGCCAGAAGAAACTACAAAGAGTCATGAACGAAGCCCAGTTTCGCAAACCAGCCTCCCATCCATTGACACACTTCCCGCTGCCATCAGACTTTTGAATGGACCTACCTTGTATTAAATTGATCTTTCTCTACACCCTTGCTGTGACTGTATTACTGCATTCTGCACCCCCTCCTTCTTTATGAATGGTATGCTTTGTCTGCAAAGTGCGTGAGAAACAATATTTTTCACTGTCTACTAATACATGTGACAATAATAAATCAAATCAAATCAAAATCCTTGCACATTTCAAATTCAACTTGAAAGGCTACATGTGCAGTTATATCATGGTGGCTAAGGAAGTATTCGTAGAATCCTTACAGTGCAGAAGGAGGCCATTTGGCCCATCGACTCTGCACCGACCACAATACCACCCAGGCGCAATCCCCGTAAACCCCACATATTTATCCTGCCAATCCACCTGACACTAAGGGGCAAGTTATCATGGCCAATCAACCCAACCCAACCCGCACATCTTTGGAGCGTGGGAGGAAACCGGAGCACCTGGAGGAAACCCACACAGACACGGGGAGAACGTGCAGACTTCGCACGGTAAGAAGTCTCACAACACCAGGTTAAAGTCCAACAGGTTTATTTGGTAGCATGAGCTTTCGGAGCGCTGCTACTTCATAGAAATCATCGAAACCCTACAGTACAGAAAGAGGCCATTCGGCCCATCGAGTCTGCACCGACCACAATCCCACCCAGGCCCTACCCCCATATATTTACCCACCAATCCCTCTAACCTATGCATCCCAGGACACTAAGGGCAATTTTTAGCATGGCCAATCAACCTAACCCGCACATCTTTGGACTTCATCCGGTGAGTCACACATTTCAAATGTGTGACAAATGAGACTCCGCAGAGACAGTGACCCGAGGCCGGAATTGAACCCGGGTCCCTGGCGCTGTGAGGCCGCAGTGCTAACCACTGTGCCACTGTGCCACCCATTGGTGGACAGTTTCCTGAAAGAAATTACTTTTATAATCAGAGTAACCAAAATTGAAAAACAGTTGAATTTTAACAGGGTCGTAAGCTGACAAAAATGAGTGGGAGGGCATTGAAGATTGATTACTTGATGCTTGATTTATTGAATCAATTTCTCACAGGGGACATTAAAAGAGAAATGATCTTTTATCTTCCCTCCACTATTACTTCTAACCTGAGGTGAAGATTTCCTTTCGATATTTGTTCATCTAATTTGCAGCGATCTCTTTTATCCTGATTACCATCCTGGAAATGAAATCAGGAAGAAACTGCACCTGGAACACCGTTTAAGGACACACTAATTAATATTACTTACTGTCA
This sequence comes from Mustelus asterias, assembly GCF_964213995.1. Classification (NCBI taxonomy): domain Eukaryota; kingdom Metazoa; phylum Chordata; class Chondrichthyes; order Carcharhiniformes; family Triakidae; genus Mustelus; species Mustelus asterias. The sequence goes on from NC_135807.1 coordinate 10,454,915, forward strand.
CGGCTAAGGTTTACATGATTCTTTAATCTTCATTATCCATTACCTTGTGCAACAGTAATACTGGGTAACTCGAACGGATGAGTTCACATTCAAGCTTAGTGTGTGTTTTTATTCATCACGGGGGAATTTTTCATTCTGGACCAGACGGTTAAAGAAAAAAATAAATACTTGGTAGTGCCTTTTTTTTAGTTTGCATATTAGCGTCACAAATAGGCTTACATACATGGCGTGGCACAATGGCACAGTGGTTAGCACTGCTGCCTCTCAGCTCCAGGGACCCAACTTCGATTCCTGGCTTGGGTCATTGTCATAGAGTCATAGAGGTTTACAGCATGGAAACAGGCCCTTCGGTCCAACTTGTCCATGCTGCCCCATGTGGAGTCTGCACGTTCTCCCCGTGTCTGCGCGGGTTTCTTCCGGGTGCTCCGGTTTCCTTTCACACTCCAAAGATGTGCGGGTTAGGTGCATTGGCCATGCTAAATTTCCCCCTGTTGTCCCGTGATGCATAGGTTAGAGGGATTGGCGGGCTAAATATGTGGGGTTACGGGGATAAAGCTCGTTGCAGTCGGTGCAGACTCGAAGGGGCCGAATGGTCTCCTTCTGCACTGTAGGGGTTCTATGATTCTATGATTAACACTGCAATGAAGTTACTGTGAAAATCCCCTAGTCGCCACACTCCTGCGCCTGTTCGGGTACGCTGAGGGAGAATTTAGCATGGCCAACGTACCTAACTAACACGTCTTTCGGACTGTGGGAGGAAACCGGAGCACCCGGGGGAAACCCACGCAGACGCGGGGAGAACGTGCAGACTTCGCACAGACAGTGACCCAAGCCAGGAATCGAACCCAGGTCCCTGGCGCTGGGAGGCAGCAGTGCTAACCACTGTGCCACTGCCGGACAATGAAACAAATGTCATAATTTTATGCTAAACTGCAGCTTTCAATTAAATCACAATTGGATTTACAAGATTAAATCTACTACTTTCAATAGAATTAGGTTAAAAATGGAAGTTAAATGTTTCAAACTTGTGCTTTCATTTATTCTGTGAGAGCAGCTGGAGTAATGTGCGCAGTTTTGAATCCCTTACCTTCGGAAAGATATTATTGCTACAGGGGGAGTGCAGCAAAGGTTCACCAGCCTTGTTCCAGGGATGGTGGGATTGTCTGATGAAGAGGAATCGTGCAAACAGGGCCTGCATTCTGTAGAAGAATGAGAGGTAATTTCATTGGAACCTACAAAATACTTAAAGGAATAGAGTTTATATTTATTAGTGTCACAAGTAGGCTTACATTAACACTGCAGTGAAGTTACTGTGAAAATCTCCTACTTGCCACACTCCGGCACCTGTTCGGGTACACTGAGGGAGAATTTAGCATGGCCAATGCACCTAACCAGCACATCTTTCAGACTGTGGGAGGAAACCGGAGCACCCGGAGGGAACCCACGCAGACATGGGGAGAATGTGCAAACTCCTCAAAGACAGTGACCTAAGCTGTGAACTGAATCCGGGTCCTTGGCACTGTGAGGCAGCAGTACTCACCACTGTACCACCGTGCCACCCTGACAAGTAGATGTAGGTGACATGTCGATGCTGGAATCTGAAACAAAACCAGAAAACGCTGGAAAATCTCAGCAGGTCTGACAGCATCTGTGGAGAGAGAGAATAGAGCCAACGTTTCAATGTTTCCCTTGGTTGGGGAGTCTAGAACCAGGGGACACAATGTCAAAATAAAAGGGAAGCCACTTACGATCGAGGTTAGGAGAAATTTCTTTACACAGAGGGTTATGAATCTTTAGAATTTGCTGCAGAGGGCTGTGGAAGCTGAGTTATTGAGGATATCTAAGGTAGAGATTGATAGATTTCTGAATAACATTAAGGTAAAGAATTTTGGGCACAATGTGGGCAAAAGGCATTGAAGTTTCAGATAAGCTATGATCGTATTGAATTATGGAGCAGGTTCAATGGGCTGAAGGGCCTACTCCTGTCCCTATGTTCCTATGTCCTATGTTGCTAATCAATGTCAACAAAACCAAGGAGATAGTCATTGATTTCAGGGAGCTTAGTGGAGAAAAAGCCCCTGACTTCATCAATGGGTTTGAAGTAGAAATGGTTAAGAGCATCAAGGTTTTTAGGTGTGCAGATCACCAACAACCTGTCCTGCTCCCCCCCCATGCCGACACTATACTTAAGAAAGTCCAACAATGCCTCTACTTTCTCAGAAGACTAAGGAAATTTGGCACGTCAACTACGACCCTCCCCAACCTTTGCAGATGCACCATAGAAAGCATACTTTCTGGTTGTATCACAGCTTGGTATGGCTCCTGCTCAGCCCAAGACCTGCAAGAAACTACAAAGGGTCATGAATGAAATCCAGCCCATCACTCAAACCAGCCACCCATCCATCCATCGACTCTGCCTACACTTCCCACTGCCTCGGAAAAGCAGCCAGCATAATCAAGGACCCCACACGCACCCCGGACATAGTCTCTCCCACCTTCTTCCGTCAGGAAAAAGATAGGAAAGTCTGAGGTCACGTACCAACCGATTCAAGAACAGCTTCTTCCCTGCTGCCGACAGACCTTTGAATGGACCTACCTTGCACTAAGTTGATCTTTCTCTACACCCTAGCTATGGCTGTAACACTGCATTCTGCACTCTCTCCTTTCCTTCTCTATGAATAGTATGCTTTGTCTGTATAGCACTGAAGAAAGAATACTTTCCACTTGTGGTGAACCATAGATGGTTACCACTATGGGTACTTGTACATATGTTACTCTTGTTACTGTTGGGGTTAGGGTTGGGGTGTTCCACCTGTTATCATTGTTTATGTGGTACACTCCGTTCGGCTCCGCCTTCTTACAGGAGTATAAAGGTCACTGCTACTTACTAGTAGCCCTCAGTCTGGGATAGTATTGTTAAGTAGTGTGCTCCAATCTTGTTGTGAATAAAAGCCTTTATTCCCGGGTACGTCCTAGCCTCCCGTGTGAATCAATCGCGCATCACCACTGTTCACTAATACATGTGACAATAATAAATCAAATCAAATCAAAAGCTAATCCTTATATATTTTCACGGTTGTACTGTGCTCGAACTATGCTTGAGCAATGATAGATCCCCGACTTGTCTGCCTCAATTTCTCTGAATTATTCACTATTATTCCAAGTATTTGATTATAACCTGAGGATTTCATTCCATGGTTGGACTGACATATGGTAAATCCTTCTATATGGCACAGATAAGACCAATTCTGTGTTAATACAGTAATAATACAGCTCCGTCTTCATTCTTGCTTTTATGTTGCCACATGAGTGGCCTGAGGGAATAAGTGCCTGATCTAATAGTTTCAATTTAAGTTGCAGGCTTTACAGCTTTCAAAAGCATTGACCTTTCTGGGAAGGAGAACATCTACTGCTGCTGACTCAGGTCGGTCTGGGACTGAGTTAGGATAGTGGCTCCTATGGTTAAATCACCTGCTAACATTGCTGCCTGGGTTCGCAGTTGGGCAAGGGCAATTGGATGGGGTATTGTAGGAATGCTGCCCCCTGTATGAAGGTCCCCATGTACGAGCCACAAAGTGCTCGATGGCCGTCATCAGCTCCCAGCCGAGCAGATTTGATTTGATTTGATTTATTATTGTCACATGTATGAGTATACAGTGAAAAGTATTCTTTCTTGCGCGCTATACAGCATACCGTTCATAGAGAAAGAAATGAGTGAGTGCAGAATGTAGTGGCAGAGGTAGGTCCATTTAAAAGTCTGACGGCAGCAGGAAAGAAGCTGTTCTTCATTCGGTTGGTATGTGACCTCAGACTTTTGTATCTTTTTCCCGAAGGAAGAAGGTGGAAGAGAGAATGTCCGGGGTGTGTGGGGTCCTTAATTATGCTGGCTGCTTTGCCGAGGCAGCGGGAAGTGTAAACAGAATCAATGGATGGGAGGCTGGTTTGCGTGATGGATTGGGCTACATTCACGACCTTTTGTAGTTTCTTGCAGCCTTGGTCAGAGCAGGAGCCATACCAAGCTGTGATACAACCAGAAAGAATGCTTTCTATGGTGCATCTGTAAAAGTTGGTGAGAGTCGTAGCTGACATGCCAAATTTCCTTAGTCTTCTGAGAAAGTAGAGGCGTTAGTGGGCTCTCTTAACTGTAGTGTCGGCATAGGGGGACCAGGACAGGTTGTTGGCGATCTGGACACCTAAAATCCTGAAGCTTTCAACCATTTCTACTTCGTCCTCTTTGGTGTAGACAGGGGCATGTTCTCCTTTCCGCTTCCTGAAGTCGATGACTATCTCCTTTGTTTTGTTGACATTGAGGGAGAGATTATTGTTGCCGCACCAGTTCACCAGATTCTCTATCACATTCCTGTACTCTGTCTCGTCATTCTTTGAGATCCGACCCACTACGGTGGTGTCGTCAGCAAACTTGAAAATCGAGTTGGAGGGGAATTTGGCCACACAGTCATAGGTGTATAAGGAGTTTAGTAGGTGAGGACACAGCCTTGTGGGGCTCCGGTGTTGAGGATGATTGTGGAGCGGGTGTTGTTGCCTATCCTTACTGTTCGCATCCAGTCACAGAGAAGGAGCCAAGCCCCAGGCCACGGGGTTTGGAAATGAGTTTCGTAGGAATAATGGTGTTGAAGAGCTTTGGTTTTTTAATTCTCACTCTTGTTTCCAAATTCCTCCCTGGCGTCATCCCTCTCTCTCTCTTTCCACGTAGCCTCCTCCAACCCCATAGCCATCCAAGGTATTCACGCCCCGCTAATTCTGGCCTCTTGAGCATCCCCAATTCGAATTGTGCCACCATTCTGAGAAATTCTGGTCAACAAATCGTTGTTCGAGCATCGTTCAATTGTGGTAAGATCATCGAATTCAATATCTTGATCCCCCCCTTCCCCACATACCCCTTGGTCCCTTGAGCCCCAACAGCTATATCTCATACTTCTTGCAATCACACAATGTTTTGGCCTCTGCTACTTTCTGTGGTAGTGAATTCCACACATTCACCACCCTCTGGGTGAAGAAATTGCTCCTCACCTCAGTTCTAAAAGGTTTCTCAAACTATGACCCCTAGTTCTGGGGCAGGACTTACATAGTTAATGGTAGGGCCCTGGGGTGTGTTGTTAGAACAGAGAGAGCTAGGGGTGCAGGTACATAGTTCCTTGAAAGTGGCCTCACAGATAGACAAGGTGGTGAAGAAGGCGTTTGGCACACTTGTCTTCATCAGTCAAAGCACTGAGTACAGGAGATGGGATGTCACAACTGTACAAGACATTGGTAAGGTCACATTTGGAGTACTGTGTCCAATTCTGGCCACCCTGACATAGGAAGTATCTTTTTAAACTGGAAAGGGTGCAAAGATGTTAACGGGACTGGAAGGTTTGAATTATAAGGAGAGGCTGGATAGGCTGGGACACTTTCTCTGGAACATAGGAGGATGAGGGAGTGACCTTACAGAGGTCTATAAAATCATGAGGGGAATAGATATGGTGAATAGCCAGGACCCTTTTACCCCAGGGAAAAGGAAGTCCAAAAGTAGAGGGCGTAGGTTTAAGGTGAGAGGGGAAAGATTTAAAAGGGACCTGAGGGGCAACTTTTTCACTTAGAGGGAGGTGCGAGAATGGAATGAGCTGCCAGAGGAGGTGATAGGGGCGGGTATAATTTCAACATTTAAAAGACATTTGGACAGGTACATAGATGGGAAAGGTTTAGAGGGATTTGGGCCAAACGCAGGCAAATGGGACTAGTTCAGTTCAGGAAACTTGCTCGGCACAGAAACATAGAAACATAGAAACCAGAAGCAGGAGTAGGCCATTCGGCCCTTTGAGCCTGTTCCGCCATTCATTTTGATCACAGCTGATCATCGAATTCAATATCCTGATCCCCCCCACTTCCCCACATACCCCTTGTCCCTTTAGCCCCAAAAGCTATATCTAATTTTTTTCTTGAAATCACACAACGTTTTGGCCTCAGCTACTTTCTGTGATAGTGAATTCCACACATTCACCACCCTCTGGGTGAAGAAAATTCTCCTCACCTCAGTTCTAAAAGGTTTACCCCTTATCCTCAAACTATGACCCCGAGTTCTGGACTCCCCCACCATCGGGAACATTCTTTCTGAATCTACCCTGTCTAACCCTGTTAGAATTTTATAAGTTTCGATGAAATCCCCTCTCACTCTTCTAGACTCCGATGAATACAATCCTAACTGACTTAGTCTCTCCTCATATGACAGACCTGCCATCCCAGGAATCAGCGAGTGGACAAGTTGGGCCGAAGGGCCTGTTTCTGTGCTGTGTATCTCTATGACTCTATGATTTACTCCCACTTGGAAATAAGTGGATGATTAGCGAGAGGCAACATGGTTTCGTGAAGGGGAGATTATGTCTCACTAACTTGATCGAGTTTTTTGAGGAAGTGACAAAGATGATTGATGGGGATAGGGCAGTGGATGTTGTCTACATGGACTTCAGAAAGGCCTTTAACAAGGTCCCTCATGGCAGACTGGTGCAGAAGGTGAAGTTGCATGGGATCAGAGGTGAGCTGGCAAGGTGGATACAGAACTGGCTCAGTCATAGAAAGCAGACAAGATACCGAAAGGAGAAAGCAGACAAGATACCGAAAGGACTACAGACAATACACATCTCTTTAACCTGTGTTGAATGCTCCCTCCACCCACATTGTCTGTGCATTTAAGACCTGGCTGGCTGTAGAGATTTGCATTCTAATCAGTATTCTGTAATTTGATTTCTGTGTCTGTGCCCTGTTTGAGAACAGAGACCACTCCATCTGATGAAGGAGCATTGCTCCGAAAGCTTATGGTATTTGCTACCAAATAAACCTGTTGGACTTTAACCTGGTGTTGTGAGACTTCTTACTCAGTCATAGAAGTCATGATGTGGAGATGCCGGCGTTGGACTGGGGTAAACACAGTAAGAAGTCTAACAACACCAGGTTAAAGTCCAACAGGCTTATTTGGCATTTGCTACCAAATAAAGCTGTTGGACTTTAACCTGGTGTTGTTAGACTTCTTACTCGGTCATAGAAGACAGGGTAGCAGTGGAAGGGTGTGTTTCTGAATGGAGGGCTGTGACAAGTGGCATTCTTCAGGGATCAGTGCTGGGACCTTTGCTGTTTGTAATATATATAAATGATTTGGAGGAAAATGTAACTGGTTTGATTAGTAAGTTTGCAGATGACACAAAGGTTGGTGGATTTGCGGATAGCGATGAGGACCATCAGAGGATACAGCAGGATATCGATCGGTTGGAGACTTGGGTGGAGAGATGGCAGATGGAGTTTGATCCAGACAAATGTGAGGTAATGCATTTTGGAAGGTCTAAAAAAGATAGGAAATATACTATAAATGGCAGAACCTTTAAGAGTATTGATAGGCAAAGGGATCTGGGTGTACAGATACACAGGTCACTGAAAGTGGCAACGCAGGTGGAGAAAATAGTCAGGAAGGCATACGGCATGCTTGTCTTCATCGGCTGGGGCATTGAGTTTAAAAATTGGCACGTCACTTTGCAGCTTTATAGAACCTTAGTTCGGCCGCACTTGGAATATAGTGTTCAATTCTGGTCGCCACACTACCAGAAGAATGTGGAGGCTTTGGAGAGGGTACAGAAAAGATTTACCAGGATCCTGCCTGGTATGGAGGGTATTAGCTATGAGGAGAGGTTGGAGAAACTTGGTTTGTTTTCACTGGAACAATGGAGGTTGAGGGGCGACCTGATCGAAGTCTACAAGATTATGAGAGGCATGGACAGAGTCGACAGTCAGAAGCTTTTTCCCAGGGTGGAAGAGTCAATTACTAGGGGGCACAGGTTTAAGGTGCGAGGGGCAAGGTTTAAAGGAGATGTACGAGGCAGATTTTTTACACAGAGGGTGGTGGGTGTCTGGGGCTTGCTGCTGGGGGGAGGTAGTGGAAGCAGATACGGTAGTGACATTTAAGGGGCGTTCTTGATAAATACATGAATAGGATGGGAATAGAGGGATATGGTCCCTGGAAGGGGAGAGGGTTGTTCAGTCGAGCAGCATGGTCGGTGCAGGCTTGGAGGGTCAAAGGGCCTGTTCCTGTGCTGTAATTTTCTTTGTTCTTTGCCTCTCTGACCATTGGTGGCTGGGCCTGGGCCCTGAACTTTGAATTCCCTCCATAAATCTCTCAATCTCTTTTAACTTTCTATCTTCCATCAGGACTCTCCTTCAAATGTCCCACTTATCTCGGCTATCTGTCCTAATATTTGTTCATGTGGTTCAGTGTCAATATTGTTTGATAACACTCCAGTTAAATGCCTTGGAATGTTTGACTACATTAATTACAGTTTGTTTGTTGTCCAAGGAAGTAAAGGAGCCCATATTCAGCAGACTCTATCGCAGTAAGAAAAGTCATATATACGAAGGTACATCTGGAATTTAACAGGAGGATTTACATTTCCTATTTATCTATGATTTCGATATGTTTAATAGTCCTGTTGTTTTAATCTAGGATAACAGCTGTGTTTATAAATGGGCTGATGTAAATTGGTTCAAAGTCTACAGTGACTGTTACAGACTGTTATGAAGGTGAGATTTTCTCAAGCAGTTTTTGATTTAAACCATCTCTTTGCATTTGAGCATCTTCGAATGGGGGATGGTGGGATCTTGCTGGTCTCTGTCTGGATATAGGCCTGTGGGATTCACTTGCCCTTGGGATAAGTCAACATGCATTGAAACTCAAGTGCCAGGTTTCACACTCTGATACTTTGCTGGACAAAGACACAAACCCTGCAGAGTGTGTGTGTTTGTGTGTTTGAGTGTGTGTGTGAGAGTTCGAGTGTGTGTTTGGGTGTGTGTGTGTGTGTTTGGGTGTGTGAGTGTTTGAGTATGTGTGTGTGTGAGAATGTCAGTGTCAGTGTGTGTATGTTTAAGTATGTGCGTGTGTGTGTGTGAGTGTGTGCATGTGTGTGAGTGTTCCAATGTGTGTTTGGGTGTGTGTGTGTTTGGGTGTGTGAGTGTTCCAATGTGTGTTTGGGTGTGTGTGTGTTTGGGTGTGTGTGTGTTTGAGTGTGTGAGTGAGAGAGAATGAAAGAGAGAGAGGGAGTGTGAGAGATGCTGCTGTGAGACACAAAGTGGGGAAGCCTGTTGTTGTGTTAGCCTCAAGCAGATTGCTGGTGGCAAATGATTCCTTGTTCAAAGAGAGAAGTTGTGGGGATTTAAGTACCAAGTAGTCACCAGAGGGGGTCTTGTTGCTGGAAGTGATGTATGACTGAACAACGCAACTTTCAGAAAGACACTGGAAGACTCACCCGGGTGTGACAGGGAGACGGAAGCTGCTGGAAACTCCAGGAATAATTTCTACTTTCTTTACAAGGCATTTTATGTTCTGAGAGTCTGTTGTATAAATGTGGTGTTGGTTTTTTAGTTGTGTTGATCAGTTAACGGGAAAGGTACCTTTCTGCAGTTTCACATATTAGTTGTTCAATAAGTAATGCATGGTCAATATTGATTTTATTCTGTTACAGTAAAAGTCTTAAAACATTGGGCAGGATTTTCCAGCCACGCGCACCCCAAGACTGGAAATTCCCGCCCGAGTTCAACAGACCTTTCAGAGGTCCGCCAAATTTTCTGCTCCCCCGCCGCTGCCGCTACAATTCCCACGGCGAGCAGGACAGGAACATTCTGGTGACATTTTGTTGTGAGATGCTTTCCATCAGTCGATGGAATATTCATGTCTTCTTTTTCAAGGTTGCACCTCTTTACGAACTGCTGCCTGCGCAGAATGTTACAATCGCCCACGAGTTTGGTGCCTCTAATCTATCCAACTCCCATCATGAAAATGAGAACCTGAGCTGCTCGGGAAGGTTCTCTTGTGACCAACTTGGACCAACTCAAGCCTGTTTTTGTCACTTTCACAATGGGGGAGATTTTACCACTTTTTGTCCAAGTGCGGGCGGGCTTGAAACTGGGAGAGTATCAGATCTGTCTTTTGGGCGTGTTTTCCGCACGCCCCCATACGCATTCTGCCTGCAACATTCTGAACGAGCGCTGCAGAAGCCTGTGGGTGGGGCTTCACACGCCCGAAAGCCTGCAGAGGGAGGTAGTGCGCATGTGCAGGCCTCTGATGCTGCACATGCACATTAACAGCAGCAGGGGATCTGACAGAAAAGAGAGAGCTGTCAGGCCCCTGCTAGTGCAGGCAGCCTGAAGCAGTTCCCTTCCCCCCAGCAATCGCGGGGGCCTGCGGTCCGAGATATAGCCCCCGCCGAAACCACCCCGTCCACCCAGACTGATCATGGAGCCCCTCCTCACCCCTCCCCCCACCAATCGTGGACCTGCTGCCCTCTCCCCACCGGTCGCTGCAAAGTGACAGTGAGCCCCCTCTCCCTCCCTCCCCCCTCACAATCACTGCAGAGTAGCAGCGAACACCCTCTCCCCATTCGCCCCTCCCCACTGGCCCTCCCCCCATTAACTCCACCCCTGGCAGTGCCCGGTGGGCATTGCTCAGGTGGCAGGGTGGCACTGCCTGTATGGCACTGCCCAAGGGGCACCCCCCTTGCCCTCGGCCGTCCCGGGGGACCTCAATGGCCTCCGGTTCCGCCGGCGAGGCCAAGTCAGACAGCATCTGTGGAGAGAGAATAGAGCCAACGTTTTGAGTCTGGATGATCCATTCGGAGATTCAATTTCCATCCCATGTAACTATCACCTTTAACTCTATCAAGTCAGCTCTCGGAAACATCCTTACCTGGTCTGAAACTCCAGAATTTAGCATGGCCAATGCACCTAACCGGCAAGGCCTTTGCACTGTGGGAGGAAGCCAGAGTACCTGGAGGAAACCCACGCAGACACGGGGACGACGTGCAGACACAGGGATAACATGCTGACTCCACACAGACAGTGACCCAAGCTGGGAATCGAACCCAGGTCCCCGGCGCTGTGAGGCAGCAGTGCTAACCACTGTGTCACCGTGCCATCCAAGTCTCTTCAATCATTTGCTCAACATTCAGACACCTGACACTCGCAACCTAATGGTCATCTCCACCCCTTTGCCCAATGCTTGTATGTTTCTAGATGACCAAGCTTGGATAAGGTACTCCAGGATCAAAGCATTACACAGTTTCACCCTGACTGCCTTGGACTTACTTTCCACTCGTTGAGCTATAACACTCAATACTACATTGATTATTTTTGTTCCTACCTTTCTTTGAATGGCTTTCTGATTGTTACATTTACTCCATTGAACTTCATCCTCAGTTATCCACATTTATATGAGGCACGTAAGGTACTGATTTTTCCTTTCTGTTTCTTTGCAAGCTGCATGACATTGATATCACGATGCTTCATGTGTAAATCTAATATTGGTGCTCTCAGTAAATTCAAAGAGCCAATTCTGTCAAAGTCCTCTATCCCTGTTTTGCCGTGTGTCAGCTGTGCCTTGGTGGTTCAGTCTTGTCTCGCAGTTGGAGGATTGCCGGTTTTGAATCCCACTCCAAAATTTTGAACATCCTCCACTGGCAGTGTAGTACTGAGGGAGCGAATTGAATTGATTTGATTTATTATTGTCATGTGTATTGGGATACAGTGAAAAGCATGGTTTCTTGCCCCCTATACAGACAAAGCATACCGTTCACAGAGTACACAGGGGAGAAGGAAAAGAGAAGGTGCAGAATATGGTGGTACAGTCACAGATACGGATGGCACGGTGGTTAGCACTGCTGCCTCACAGCGCCAGGGACCCAGGTTCGATTCCCAGCTTGGGTCACTGTCTGTGTGGAGTTTGCACTTTCTCCCCGTGTCTGCGTGGGTTTCCTCCCACATTCTGAAAGACATGCTGGTTAGGTGCATTGACCCAAACAGGCGCTGGACTGTAGCGACTAGGGGAATTTCACAATAACTTCATTGCAGTGTTAATGTAAGCCTTACTAATACTTTATTGTGACGAATAAATGAACTTGTAAAAAAAGATAGGGAGAAGAGAAAGATCAGCTCAAGGTGCCATGGTGGCACAGCGGTTAGCACTGCTGCCTGACAGTGCCAGGGTTCGATTCCCGGCTTGGGTCACCGTCTGTGTGGAGTTTGCACGTTCTCCCCGTGTCTGCGTGGGTTTCCTTTGGGTGCTCCGGTTTCCTCCCCCAGTCCAAAGATGTGCAGCTTAGGTGCTTTGGCTGTGCTAAATTAACCCTTAGTGTCCCGGGATGTGTAGGTTAGAGGGATTAGTGGGGTAAACATGTACGGTTATGGGTGATAGGGCCTGGATGGAATTGTTGTCAGTGCAGACTCGATTGCCAATTTGCCTTCTTCTGCACTGTTGGATTCTATGATATCTATGATATGGTAGGTCCATTCAAAAGTCTGATGGCAGCAGGTAAGAAACTGTTCTTGAGTCGGTTGGTACGTGACCTCAGACTTTTGTATCTTTTTCCCAATGGAAGAATAAAGAACAAAGAACAAAGAAAATTACATCACAGGAACAGGCCCTTCGGCCCTCCAAGCCTGCACCGACCATGCTGCCCAACTTAAGTAAAACCCCCTACCCTTCTGGGGACCATATCCCTCTATTCTCATCTCATTCATGTACTTGTCAAGACGCCCCTTAAAAGTCATTACCGTATCCGCTTCCACTACCTCCCCCGACAATGGGTTCCAGGCACCCACCACTCTCTGTGTAAAAAATCTGCCTCGTACATCACTTTTAAAACCTTGCCCCTCGCACCTTAAACCTATGCCCCCTAGTAATTGACTCTTCCACCCTGGGAAAAAGCTTCTGACTATCCACTCTGTCCATGCCTCTCATAATCTTGTAGACTTCTATCAGATCTCCCCTCAACCTCTATCGCTCCAGTGAGAACAAACCAAGTTTCTCCAACCTCTCCTCATAGCTAATGCCCTCCATACCAGGCAACATCCTGGTAAATCTTTTCTGTACCCGCTCCAAAGCCTCCACAGCATTCTGGTAGCGTGGCGACCAGAATTTAACACTATATTCCAAGTGCTAAGGTGGAAGAGAGAATGTCCGGGATGCGTGGGGTCCTTAATTATGCTGGCTGCTTTTCTGAAGCACCAGGAAATGTAGACAGAGTCAATGCATGGGAGGCTGGTTTGCATGATGGATTGGGCTACATTCAGGACTCTTTGTAATTTCTTGCGGTTTTGGGCAGAGCAGGAGCCATAAGCTCTCTCTGATGTTGCGACCGATATTGATCCTGCAATCTGTGTGACTAAAAGCAGATGATTTGATCAGTACAACTATTTGGTGGGAGCTTGCTGTGCGTAAATTGGCTGCAGAATTTCCTGCTTTAAGACAGTGGGCTCCAACACCATTTCCTCAGCTGGGAAGTGCTTTGCTATATCCTGAGATTGTGAAAGTCACTGAATCTATGCACGATTTCTCTCGCGTTGAATTCCACTTCTCAGATTTAGGCAGCCTGAACTTCATTCTTACTCTACACATAGCCCATTAATCTAATCTCAGGAGAGCAGGGTTCAGACTCTGCCAGGTTCCGTTATTAACTGATTTACAAAACCTGTAATGTGTACTATGTAAATTTCTCCATGACAAGTCAATCACCCAGATGAAGCGAGCAAGGTGAAAACCAATGAGAAATCCTTTGGGGAGGGTTGAGTTTCTGTTTTCCAATAAATCTAAAGTCCAGTCATCTGCAACCCATGCAGCACTCTTGTGTTCAGTGGAAACATTTCCGTTTGAGCCAGATAAATCAAGTTCTATCCAGTTCTATCAAGTCTACAGCACAGGGACAAGAAGTTCACTCACGGAATCATAGCATCCTACAGTGCGGAAGGAGGGCATTCGGCCCATCGAGTATGCACCAATTCTCTGACGGAGTGTCTTACCCGGGCCCGATCCACGTATTTAACCCACTAATTCCTTGACACATCTTGGGACACTAAGGGGCAATTTAGCATGGCCAATCCACCTAACCTGCACATCTTTGGACACTAAGGGGCAATTTACCATGGCCAATCCACCTAACCTGCACATCTTTGGACACTAAGGGGCAATTTACCATGGCCAATCCACCTAACCTGCACATCTTTGGACACTAAGGGGCAATTAAGCATGGCCAGTCCACATAACTTGCACATCTTTGGAGTGTGGGAGAAAACCGGAACACCCGGAGGAAACCCACACACACACACACACACGGGGAGAACATGCAGACTCCACACAGACAGTGGCCCAAGCCAGGAATCGAACCCGGGTCCCTGGCACTGTGAGGCAGCAGTGCTAACCACTGTGCCACCCCAACTGATCCGCACAGCGTTCCATACGTTCCTTCTCCTGATCATAGAACATGCCGTAGTTCACCTGAGCATTATACATGCGCGACAGTATATTTCCCGCAGATCCACTTTGTTGGAAACACAAAGCCTGATCTGCTGAGTAAAACACTTTCGAGGAGTTCCAGCTGGCTGTAATAAATCCCTTTGTACTCTCTCCAAAATGTCAAGCTGTCACAGAAGATTCAGCCAGTGCTGCACACACTGAGATCTGACAACACCAGAGATTACATTTCAGGAGAATGAGTGGCTGAAGCAGGCGAGAGGGAATTACTGCACCAGGACTGTGCGATATGGCAGCTCATCCGGAGTTTCTGAAAAGCAACTTTTGAAAATGACTGCAGGTTGCTCCGGGTTCCTGTGCTTGTTTGAGAAAAAGTGCCGACCTTGATTGAGAATCGGAACGTTTGCAAACATTACATTTTCAATCTTAGGTTTGGGTGCTAATCATTCCTCTCAATGTTTCAACGAGCACCACAAGGATCAAAGAACAAAGAACAGTACAGCACAGGAACAGGCCTTTCGGCCCTCCAAGCCTGTGCCGACCATGATGCCCGATTGAACTAAAACCGGATGCAGTTACGGAGTCCATATCCTTCCATTCCCATCCTATTCATGTATTCGTCTAGTTGCCCCTGAAATGCCGCTATCGTACCTGCTCCCACCACCTCCCCGGGCAGCACATTCCAGACATTCACCACCCTCTGTGTAGAAAACTTGCCTCGCACATCTCCTCTAAACTTTTCCCCACGCACCTTAAACCTATGTCCCCGAGTACTTGACTTTTCTAGCCTAGGAAAGAGCATCTGACTATTAGCAAGGCAAATGGGGGTCATTAGAGGTCACCAGGCACACACACACAGACCACACACAAGGTGGCACGGTGGCACTATGGTTAGCACTACTGCCTCACAACACCAAAGACCCGAGTTCAATTCCTACCTTGAGTCACCATGCGTTGTCTTCACGTTCTCCCCGTGTCTGCGTGGGTTTCCTCCGGGTGCTCCAGTTTCCTCCCACAGTCCGAAAGACGTTCTGGTTAGGTGCATTGGCCAAGCTAAATTCTCCCTCAGTGTACCTGAACAGGCGCCGGAGTGTGGCTACTAGGGGATTTTCACGGTAACTTCATTGCATTGTTAATGTATGCCGACTTGTGACACTGATAAATAAACTTTAAACTATGCGATCTGTTTGATAAGAATCATAAGAACAGCAGTTTATTTATTCATTCGTGGGACATGGGCGTCGCTGGCTGGGCAGCATTTATTGCCCATCCCTAGTTGCCTTTGAGAAGGTGGTGGTGAGCTGCCTTCTTGTATCGTTGCAGTCCATGTTGTTGGGTTGACCCACAATGCCGTTAGGGAGGGAATTCCAGGATTTTGACCCAGTGACTGTGAAGGATATATTTCCAAGTCAGGATGGTGAGTGGCTTGGAGGGGAACTTGCAGTGGGCCATTCAACCTCTCGAGCCTGCACTGCTATTTAATACATTCATGATTGACCTCATCTTGGCCTCAACTCCACTTTCCTGCCCATTCACCATCACCCTTCAAAACTGCCCACCTCTTCCTTAAATTGACTCAATGTCCCGGCATCCTCCACACTCTGGGGTAGTGAATTCCACAGACTCACCACCCTTTAAGAGAAATTATTTCTCCTTATCTCTGTTTTAAATCTGCCACCCTTGTCCTAAAACTATGACCTATTGGGCGGGATTTTACAGCCTTGCTCAGGTGAGATTGTAAAATCCCGCCAACAGAGATTTCTGTTCCGGGAACCTCGCCCGCCCCAGAATCGGGGCGTGCGATGTGGGAGGGTTTCGGCCATTGTTCTGGATTGCCCCACAAGAGAAAACACCCTCTCCAGGTCTACCCTGTCAATCCCTCTCATCATCTTGCACACCTCAATTAGATCTCCTCTCATCCTTCTGAACTCCAGGGAGTATGGGCCTAAACTGCCCAAGCTCTCTTCGTAAGACAAACCTTCCATCTCTGGAGTCAATCTAGTGACCTCGTCTGAGCTGCCTCCAATGCAACTACGTCCTAAGATGTGCAGGTTTGGTGGATTGGCCAGGCTAAATTGCCCCTTAATGTTCCAAGATGTGTAGGTTAGGGGAATTAGTGGGATAAATACGTGGGGTTATGGGAATAGGGTGGGCCTGGGTGAAATGCTGAGATTCAATGGGCTGAATGGCCTCCTTCTGCACTGTAGGGATTCTATGATCCCTCCTCATGTAAGGGGACCAAAACTGCACACAATATTCTAAAGTGTGGTCTCACTGATGCTTAGTACAGTAGCAGAAATACTTCACTACTTTTATATTTTATTCTATTCCTTTAGCAAGAGTCCATTTGCTTTCCTGATGACCTGCCTTGCCTGTTTGCTAGTTTTCTGCGATTCGTACATGAGGACACCTAAATTCCTCTGCACCGAAGCACTCCCAAGTCTTTCTCCATTTAGATAATAATTTGCCTTTCTGTTTTTCTCCCAGAGTGGACAGCCTCACACTTATCCACGTTCAACTCCATTTGACAACTTTTATCCCATTCACTTAACTTATCCTTATCCATTTGCAAATTTCTTATTTCATTATTGCAACTTACTTTCCCACCTGTTTTAGTGTCATCTGCAAATTTGGATGTGGTATCTACTATCCCTGCATCCAAATCATTAATATCGATTGTAACTAGTTGGAGCCCGAGGACTGAACCCTGTGGCATCCCACTAGTTACATCTTGCCAACCCTGGAAAGGCCCACTTATTCCAACTCTATGCTTTCTGTTGGTTAGCCAGTCTTTAATCCAAGCTAATAAATCACCCCTAATCCCAGGTGAACTAACCTGATGTATTGACCTTTGGTGGGGGATCTTATCGAATGCCTTCTGGAAGTCCGGATCCACTACGTCTACAGGATCACCATTATCTACCTTTCTTGTTAGACCCCCAAAGATGCAGCCCTGCTTTCGGGCACAGGAAGGTGAGGCACATGCCAGATATTTTAACAACACCAGGTTAAAGTCCAACAGGTTTAACAACACCAGGTTAAAGTCCAACAGGTTTATTTGGTAGCAAAAGCCACACAAGCTTTCGAAGCTCTAAGCCCCTTCTTCAGGTGAGTGGGAATTCTGTTCACAAACAGAGTTTATAAAGACACAGACTCAATTTACATGAATAATGGTTGGAATGCGAATGCTTACAACTAATCAAGTCTTTAAGAAACAAAACAATGGGAGTGGAGAGAGCATCAAGACAGGCTAAAAAGATGTGTATTGTCTCCAGACAAGACAGCCAGTGAAACTCTGCAGGTCCACTTCTTGCCTTCAAACAACCGCACAACCTCAAACAGACCATTGTCCGCAGCAAACTACCCAGCCTTCAGGAGAACAGTGACCAAGACACCACACAACCCTGCCACAGCAACCTCTGCAAGACGTGCCGGATCATCGACACAGATGCCATCATCTCACGTGAGAACACCATCCACCAGGTACACGGTACATACTCTTGCAACTCGGCCAACGTTGTCTACCTGATACGCTGCAAGAAAGGATGTCCCGAGGCATGGTACATTGGGGAAACTATGCAGACGCTGCGACAACGGATGAATGAACACCGCTCGACAATCACCAGGCAAGACTGTTCTCTTCCTGTTGGGGAGCACTTCAGCGGTCACGGGCATTCGGCCTCTGATATTCGGGTAAGCGTTCTCCAAGGCGGCCTTCACGACACACGACAGCGCAGAGTCGCTGAGCAGAAACTGATAGCCAAGTTCCGCACACACGCGGACGGCCTCAACCGGGATATTGGGTTCATGTCACACTATTTGTAACGCCCACAGTTGCGTGGACCTGCAGAGTTTCACTGGCTGTCTTGTCTGGAGACAATACACATCTTTTTAGCCTGTCTTGATGCTCTCTCCACTCCCATTGTTTTGTTTCTTAAAGACTTGATTAGTTGTAAGTATTCGCATTCCAACCATTATTCATGTAAATTGAGTTTGTGTCTTTATATGCTCTGTTTGTGAACAGAATTCCCACTCACCTGAAGAAGGGGCTTAGAGCTTCGAAAGCTTGTGTGGCTTTTGCTACCAAATAAACCTGTTGGACTTTAACCTGGTGTTGTTAAACGTCTTACTGTGTTTACCCCAGTCCAACGCCGGCATCTCCACATCATGACTACGATCGACACCGCAAACTGCCGGCTCCAAGTGGAGAGGATCGCCAAGAAGATCGCGCATATCGACACAGACATCAAGTTTCTACAAAGATGCAAGAAAGCAGACAAGATACCGAAAGGACTACAGATCACGAACCCACTCAGGTCAACCTATAACACAGACTACGCTGAGAGACTTTGCCGTCGCTCCTCTCTCACACTCCTCAAACACCTCATACACCAACTCTACAGCAAACGCCGCAGCCTGGAAACCAAGATCGAATCCATATTCTCAACTTGCGCTCAGGACGCAGACCAGCTGCGAAACTCTGCCAAGCAGACGAGACAAAGGAGCTACACCATCTACATGCACACCAAGAACAGGAAACTTGAGAAACTCGGCATCATCACCAGCAGCAACCAAGCCTCCCCCGGTACCACAGTAGAAAACAGTACCACTGCAGGGAAGTCCATTGTCAACTTATCCGACTACACACTTCAGCCAGATGAAATCGAAGTTCTCAGCCGAGGGCTTAATTTTTGCCCCACCACCAAAATAGACCCCATCAGTCTCGCAGCAGACACAGAGGAATTCATCAGACGAATGAGGCTGAGGGAGTTCTTCCACAAACCCCAAGAGGCCAACAACGAACACAATGAGACAGCCAATGAACCGGAACAGCCGACAGAGAGATCCGCAGTGCATCCGAAGAGGAAAGAGTCGAATTGGACTCCTCCGGAAGGCCGCTGCCCTCGACTTGACATGTATTCCCAAGCCGTCAGGAGGTGCGTCAACACCAAATTCATCAGCCGCACTCACAAGACAGCCCCGAACATCACCCAAGCACAACGTAACGCCATCCACGCTCTCAAGACCAACCGCAACATTGTAATCAAACCAGCAGACAAAGGAGGGGCCATCGTCATACTGAACAGAACAGACTACTGCAAAGAAGTGTACCGACAACTCAACAACGAGGAACACTACAGACAGTTACCTGCAGATCCGACCAAAGAACACACCCGCCAACTCAACACTCTGATCAAGATCTTTGATCCGGACCTTCAGAACACCCTCCGTGCTCTCATCCCACGTACTCCCCGCGTTGGAGATCTCTACTGCCTCCCGAAGATACACAAGGCAAACACACCCGGCCGTCCCATCGTATCGGGCAATGGGACCCTGTGCGAGAACCTCTCCGGCTATGTCGAGGGCATCCTGAAACCCATTGTACAAAGAACCCCCAGCTTTTGTCGCGACACGACGGACTTCCTACAGAAACTCGGCACACATGGAGCAGTTGAACCAGGAGCGCTCCTCGTCACAATGGATGTCTCGGCACTCTACACCAGCATCCCCCATGACGATGGCATTGCTGCAACGGCCTCAGTGCTCAGCGCCAACAACTGCCAGTTTCCAGATGCAACTTTACATCTCATCCGCTTCATCCTGGACCACAATATCTTCACCTTCAACAACCAGTTCTTCATCCAGACACACGGAACAGCCATGGGGACCAAATTTGCACCTCAATATGCCAACATCTTCATGCACAGGTTCGAACAAGACTTCTTCACCGCACGGGACCTTCAACCGATGCTATACACTAGATACATCGATGACATTTTCTTCCTTTGGACTCATGGTGAACAATCACTGAAACAACTCTATGATGACATCAACAAGTTCCATCCCACCATCAGGCTCACCATAGACTACTCTCCGGAATCGGTTGCATTCTTGGACACGCGCATCTCCATTAAGGACGGTCACCTCAGCACCTCACTGTACCGCAAGCCCACGGATAACCTCACGATGCTCCACTTCTCCAGCTTCCACCCTAAACACGTTAAAGAAGCCATCCCCTACGGACAAGCCCTCCGTATACACAGGATCTGCTCAGATGAGGAGGATCGCAACAGACACCTCCAGACGCTGAAAGGTGCCCTCATAAGAACAGGATATGGCGCTCGACTCATTGATCAACAGTTCCAACGCGCCACAGCGAAAAACCGCACCGACCTCCTCAGAAGACAAACACGGGACACAGTGGACAGAGTACCCTTCGTTGTCCAGTACTTCCCCGGAGCGGAGAAGCTACGGCATCTCCTCCGGAGCCTTCAACATGTCATTGATGAAGACGAACATCTCGCCAAGGCCATCCCCACACCCCCACTTCTTGCCTTCAAACAACTGCGGACAACCTCAAACAGACCATTGTCCGCAGCAAACTACCCAGCCTTCAGGAGAACAGTGACCAAGACACCACACAACCCTGCCACAGCAACCTCTGCAAGACGTGCCGGATCATCGACACAGATGCCATCATCTCACGTGAGAACACCATCCACCAGGTACACGGTACATACTCTTGCAACTCGGCCAACGTTGTCTACCTGATATGCTGCAAGAAAGGATGTCCCGAGGCATGGTACATTGGGGAAACTATGCAGACGCTGCGACAACGGATGAATGAACACCGCTCGACAATCACCAGGCAAGACTGTTCTCTTCCTGTTGGGGAGCACTTCAGCGGTCACGGGCATTCGGCCTCTGATATTCGGGTAAGCGTTCTCCAAGGCGGCCTTCGCGACACACGACAGCGCAGAGTCGCTGAGCAGAAACTGATAGCCAAGTTCCGCACACACGCGGACGGCCTCAACCGGGATATTGGGTCCATGTCACACTATTTGTAACGCCCACAGTTGCGTGGACCTGCAGAGTTTCACTGGCTGTCTTGTCTGGAGACAATACACATCTTTTTAGCCTGTCTTGATGCTCTCTCCACTCCCATTGTTTTGTTTCTTAAAGACTTGATTAGTTGTAAGTATTCGCATTCCAACCATTATTCATGTAAATTGAGTCTGTGTCTTTATAAACTCTGTTTGTGAACAGAATTCCCACTCACCTGAAGAAGGGGCTTAGAGCTTCGAATGCTTGTGTGGCTTTTGCTACCAAATAAACCTGTTGGACTTTAACCTGGTGTTGTTAAACTTCTTACTGTGTTTACCCCAGTCCAATGCCGGCATCTCCACATCGTCACATGTAGGCCAGACCGGGTAAAGACGGCAGATTTCCTTCCCTAAAGGGCATTAGTGAACCAGATGGGTTTTTCTGACAATTGACAATATTTTCATGGTCATCAGTAGATTCTTAATTCCAAGTATTTCTCATTGAATTCAGATTTCAACAACTGCCGAGGCGGGATTTGACCCGGGTCCCCAGAACATCAGCTAAGTTTCTGGATTAATATTAATAAAGGATATCATTAAACTAGAAAGAGTGCAGAAAAGATTTACTAGGATGCTACTGGGACTTGATGTTTTGAGGTATAAAGAACAAAGAACAAAGAACAATACAGCACAGGAACAGGCCCTTCGGCCCTCCAAGCCCGTGCCGCTCCCTGGTCCAAACTAGACCATTCTTTTGTATCCCTCCATTCCCACTCCGTTCATGTGGCTATGTAGATAAGTCTTAAACGTTCCCAGAGAGGCTGGGACTTTTTTCCCTGGAGCGTAGGAGACTTAGGGGTGATCTTATAGAGGTCTATAAAATAATGAGGGCCATAGATCAGCTAAATATCTTTTCCCAAAGGTAGGGGAATCAAAACTAGAGGACATAGGTTTAAGTTTTGGACTTTAACCTGGTGTTGTGAGACTTCTTACTATAGGTTTGAGGTGAGGGGGGAGAGATATAAAAGGGTCCAGAGGGGCAATATTTTCACACAGAGGGTGGTGAGTGTCTGGAACGAGCTGCCAGAGGCAGTAATAGAGGCGGGTACAATTTTGTCTTTTAAAAAACATTTAGATAGTTACATGGGCAAGATAGGTATAGAGGGATATGGGCCAAATGTGGGCAATTGGGACTAGCTTAGTGGTTTAAAAAAAAGGACGGCATGGACAAGTTGGGCCGAAGGGCCTGTTTCTATGCTGTAAACCTCTATGACTATGACTCTAATAGTCTAGCAATAATACCACGAGGCCATCACCTTCCCACCAATGGCACACTCTGACCCCAGCAATGGCGCACCCTGGCAGCTTTCCTGGTGGCGTGGAGTGGCTTCAGTAAAAATTCCCATTGACAATGGCAGGACCAGACGATCCCTCCAATAGGGAATGGTGCACCACCTCCCACCGCTGAGATATACACCACACAGAGGCCAGAGAATCTCGCCCGGTGTCTCTGAAATTCTGACGTTAGGACGGTGGTCAGAGAGCCAGCGACAACAGCAATTACAACAAGAATGGCAATATTAGCTGTAAGAGCAATTGTGACAATGGGAGTCAAGCTTTAAGTTAAAGTTTATTTATTAGTCACAAGTAGGCTTACATTAACACTGCCATGAAGTTACTGTGAAAACCCCCTAGTGGCCTGTTTGGATACACTAAGGGAGCATTTACCACGGCCAATGCACCTAACCAGCATGTCTTTCTGACTGTGGGAGGAAACCGAAGCACCCGGAGGAAACCCACGCGGGCATGGGGAAAACGTGCAGACTCCGCACAGTCACCCAAGCCGGGAATCAAACCCCGGTCCCTGGCGCTGTGAGACAACAGTGCTAATCATTGTGCCACTGTGCCACCCCAGCTTGCTGGGATTTTTGTTCAAGCTATAATGAAAAACAGAGGCAGGTCATTATGTTGCTGCAAGCTGTGACCTGGCCTGTGAACTGTGAGGTGGCACTTCCTGTGCTGACCAAATAAGGATAGTTGTTTGGGCAAAGCTCGACATGGTGGAGCTATACCCATATATGAATTGAGGCTATGTGCCATTTAAACTGAACATCATGGAGGTGTTTCCGGTGACACCATTGGCTGAATGCCAGAGAACTTTCCGGACGGCTAAGACAGTTTGAGGATAAAGACACATGTTTCAGCTTTTGTCTTCAGCGATAATGCAAAGGTCAACCATTGGCAAGTGTGGCCTGAAAGGAACATCTTCAGAGAAGCCAAAGAATCAGGAGGAAGAATCTACATTGGGAACGGACTTGACCATTTCATACTGAACCGAGTTGTATCTGTTTTCAGTTAAAGAGTTAGAGTTTCGTTTAAGAGTTAATGTTGAAGTCTAAGAGTTAAAGTGTTGCAACTGTTGTAAGTTTGAATTTGGCACCAAAATTGTTAAGTAAACAAAAGTTTGTTTCAGAGAATCTGAGTTAACTCCTGTCCTTTTGCTTTGTAATACTAAACTAAGTACTTGGAAAGTAGTTCAAGTTTAGAGACAAACAACGACTGCCTCACAGCACCAGGGACCCAGGTTCGATTCCGGCCTTGGGTGACTGTATGGAGTCCACATGTCCTTCCTGCGTCTGCGTGGGTTTCCTCCGGGTGCTCTGGTTTCCTCCCACAGCCCAAAGATGTGCGGGTTAGGTTGATTGGCCATGGTAAATTGCCCCTTAATGTCAGGGGGACTGGCAGGGTAAATATGTGGGATTATAGGGATAGGACATGGATGGGATTGTTATCAGTGGAGGCTCGATGGGCCGAACAGTCTCCTTCTGCATTATAGATTCTATGATTCTATGACAGGACTATTAGAACAGGAGTAGGCCATTCAGCCCCTTAAGCCTGTTCCACCATTCAGTTAGAACATGCCTGATCTACGTCTTAAACTTTACAACCCTTAATTCCCTTGCTTAACAAAAAAAATCTATCAAACTCAGTTCTGAAATATTCAATTGATCCCATCACAAAACCCATTTGATTCGTTAATGTCCTTGAGGGTGGAAGATAGACCTCACCTGGCTAAATCTTCCTGTAGTTGTCTCTTTACAATCTTCTTAAATGGCCGAGCAAGCTACTGAGTTGTATTCAAGAAGGCAGCTCGCCACCACCTCCACAAGGAATGGACAATAAATGTTGGCCTTGCCGTGAGGTCAACGCCCTGTGAATGAACAGAAAGAAAGCGTGTAGGTGGGAACGCAGGTGAGAGGAGAGTGCTGAGGCAGCATGCCTGAGGTAGCATTGTAAGAAGTCTCACAATACCAGGTTAAAGTCCAACAGGTTTATTTGGTAGCACGAGCTTTCGGAGTGCTGCCCCTTCATCAGGTGATTGGAGACACCTGTTTCTACTCTCTCCACTCACCTGATGAAGGGGCAGTGCTCCGAAAGCTTGTACTACCAAATAAACCTGTTGGACTTTAACCTGGTGTTGTGAGACTTCTTACTGTGTTCACCCCAGTCCAACGCTGGCATCTCCACATCATGAGGTAGCATTGGAAACAATGTAAAGTCGATGAGAAGGAGCACTTTAGTTAAGTTTATTTATTAGTGTCACAAGTAGGCTTTGACACGGGTCACCTGGACTCGAGACATCAACTCTTTTCTCTCCTTACAGTGCTGCCAGACCTGCTGAGATTTTCCAGTATTTTCTCTTTAGGCTTACATTAACACTGCAATGAAGTTACTGTGAAAATCCCCCAGTCGCCACACTCCAGCGCCAGTTCGGGTACACTGAGGGAGCATTTAGCATGCTCAATGCATCTAACCAGCACATCTTTTGGACTGTGGAAGGAACCGGGTCACCCGGAGGAAACCCACGCAGTCACAGGGAGAATGTGCAGACTCCGCACAGACGGTGACCCAAGCCGGGAATCGAACCCGAGTCCCTGGCGCAGAGAGGCAGCAGTGCTAACCACTGTGCCACCCATAATCAATCATGCAAGATTTCGACTTCCAGCCTGGAATCCAATGGGTTACCCTAATTTTCACTTACTGTCACATTCTGGCATCTTCCCCACAGATAGGAAGGGAATTTGAACGATGCATTAGGATTTATATTTCAGCCAAGAGGCATCATCGAAAGGCATCCAGTCTGAGCTGTTTTTAGCAAATTCCCAAAGGCTGAGCAGTTTTATCATCGAGTTCATTTCCAGAAAGCAAACACAAGAAGGGAGCGCTAAACTCTGTTTTGTCTCAATTGCACATCCTCTGATGTTTCTCTGTTGACTATGGAATGGAACGTTTAAGTTATAAAGAGAGGTTGGAGAGGCTTGGGTTGTTTTCTCTGGAGCAGAGAAGACTGAGGGGGCGACCTGATTGAAGCTCAAGATTATGGGGGGCATGGACAGAGTGGATAGGGAGCAGCTGTTGCCCTTTGCCGAAGGGTCAGTTACAAGGGGACACAAGTTAAAAGTGAGGGGTGGGAGGTTTAGGGGGGATTTGAGGAAAAACATTTTTACCCAGAGGGTGATGATGGTCTGGAATGCGCTGCCTGGGAGGGTGGTGGAGGCGGGTTGCCTCACATCCTTTAAAAAGTACCTGGGTGAGTACTTGGCACATCATAACATTCAAGGCTATGGGCCAATTGCTGGCAAGTGGGATTAGGTGGGCAGGGCAGGACCTTTCATGCATTGGTGCAGGCTCGATGGGCTGAAGGGCCTCTTCTGCACTGTAGGATTCTGTGATTCTGTGATTCTGTGACTAGCTCTTACAGAAGCCAATATCAACCGTTTGATGCTTTGGATGTGAAGTGTGGCTGGATCATGTCCGTCCTTTTCAGGATTCCATTTGCCTCGGAATTGAATGCTTCCGAAGACCAAACCGATTACTTACTGCGACTGGGAAGACCAAAGCCATCATCCTGAAATTAAAAGGTGTCATGGTGGCACAGTGGTTAGCACTGCTCCCTCACGGTGCCAGGGACCTGGGTTCGATTCCCGGCTTGGGTCACTATCTGTGTGGAGTTTGCACGTTCTCCCCGTGTCTGCGTGGGTTTCTTCCGAGTGCTCCGGTTTTCTCCCACAGTCTGAAAGACATGCTGGTTAGGGTGCATTGATCCGAACAGGCGCCGGAGTGTGGCGATGTGATGACTTCAGCCAGGCTAATGAGGTTGGCTTGCTAGACTATGATCCACCTGATGAGCCTTAATTAATGGTTAAATCAGGGAGCCTCATGCCCCCTATTTAGAGCAGGTGCGTCAGACTCCCAGCCTGCATTCAGCACGGAGCAACTGGAGAGCTGGCTGTGTACAGATGTGTGGTGTGAATAAAGTAACTTGGTGACGGGACTTTCGCCTCCGTGGAGTTACTACAGGCGACTAGGGGAATTTCACAGTAACTTCAGTGCAGTGTTAATGTAAGCCTTACTTGCGACTAATAAATAAACTTTAAAAAAGTATTCTCGGGGGTCGAGTAAAATCTCTCCCGACAGGAATACCAAGTGCCTAATGGAGCAGTTAGTTATTACTATCAGCTGGTGGTCAGTAACTGTTACCTAATTAGGGAATAGTGCTGCTAATGTTCTGACTCATTCTTGTTCTTGCTCATGAAAATGATGTAACGACCTAGTTATGTGCGTGTTCTATTGGGAGGCCCTCACACAAGAGTGGGGCCTGAAGAATACTAACCAGCTGACTTATTCTCATAGGAACAAAAGGATGCAATATAATTTCACAGAGGATATAACCAGGAAGTTCATAATTCACAAGATATAGGAGCAGAATGAGGCCATTCGGCCCATCGAGTCCGCTCCGCCATTCGATCATGGCTGATATGCTCCTCATCCCCATTTTCCTGCCTTCTCCCCGTAGCCCTTCAACCCATTACCAATTAAAAATCTGTCTAACTCCTCCTTAAATTTACTCACCGCCTCAGCATCCACCGCACTTTGGGGCAGCGAATTCCATAGATTCACAACCCTTTGGGAGGAGTATTTTCCCCTCAACTCTTTTTTAAATTTGCGACCCCTTATCCTAAGACTATGACCTCTCATCCTAGAATGCCCCACACAAGGAAGCATCCGTTCCACGAATACTTTATCCATACCTTTTATCATCTTGTATACCTCAATTTGATCTCCCCTCATTTGTCTAAATTCCAGAGAGTATAGGCCTAAACTGTTCAATTTCTAGTCTGTTTGCAAAGCGATGAAAAACGTAGGCAAAGTTGAATGGCGAGATTTGATGCAATTTATCTCTGAATGTCCCCTAAACCATGGCTTCCCAAACCGTGGGTCTCGATCGCCAGCACGCTGCCGGGATCAGCAATTGGCGTGATGAGCTTGGCGGATTGGGCAACAACTCTACCTACCCACCCCTCCCCCAACTGCAATTTTCACTCTGGAATCAAGTTTTTAAAAAATGTTTATTTATTAGTGTCACAAGTAGGCTTACATTAACACTGCAATGAAGTTACTGTGAAAATCCCCTAATTGCCACACTCTGGTGCCTGATTTGATTTTGATTTGATTTGATTTATTATTGTCACATGTATTAGCATACAGTGAAAAGTATTGTTTCTTGCGCGCTATACAGACAAAGCATACCGTTCATAGAGAAGGAAATGAGAGAGTGTAGAATGTAGTGTTACAGTCATAGCTAGGCTGTAGAGAAAGATCAACTTAATGCAAGGTAAGTCCATTCAAAAGTCTGACAGCAGCAGGGAAGAAGCTGTTCTTGAGTCGGTTGGTACGTGACCTCAGACTTTTGTATCTTTTTCCCGACGGAAGAAGGTGGAAGAGAGAATGTCCGGGGTGTGTGGGGTCCTTGATTATGCTGGCTGCTTTGCCGAGGCAGCAGGAAGAGTAGACAGATTCAATGGGAAGCTGGTTTGCGTGATGGATTGGGCTACATTCATGACCTTTTGTAGTTCCTTGCGGTCTTGGGCAGAGCAGGAGCCATACCAAGCTGTGATACAAACAGAAAGAATGCTTTCTATGGTGCATCTGTAAAAGTTGGTGAGAATCGTAGCTGACATGCCAAATTTCCTTAGACTTCTGAGAAAGTAGAGGGGTTGGTGGGCTTTCTCAACTGCAGTGTCCCGTTGCATGTTTTATGTACACTGAGGGATAATTTATCATGGCCAATGCACCCAACCAGCACATCTTTCAGACTGTGGGAAGAAACCGGAACAGCCGGAGGAAACCCACACAGACAGAATGTGCAAACTCCACATTGACAGTGACCCGAGGCTGGAATTGAACCCGGTCCCTGGCGCTGTGAGACAGCAGTGCTAAACGCTGTGCCACCGTGCCGAATCGCACCAAGCTTGAAGCTTTAAAATGGCGTCAAGGCAGGAACAGAAAAGTTTGGGGGGTACTTGTTAAGCCTCTCAGTTGCAGTCCAGTAATAAAAGATGATGCAAACCTAGCTTTTTCACAAACTCACCTTATTCTCTTTTGCAACTCCACATCCACACACCCAGTGCCACCTGTAACCCCTTTATATATCCTGGTGAGTAATATTAAACAATGAACATACAAATTAGGTCATAGATTATAGATCATAGAATCCTATAGTGCAGAAGGAGTCCACTCGGCCCATCGGGTCTGCACTGACCACAATCCCACCTAGTCTGTACCCCGCTAACCCCATGCATTTACCTTAGCTAGTCCCCCTGACAATAATTTAGCATGGCCAATCCATTTAACCCGCATATCTTTGGACTGGGGGAGGAAACCGGAGCACCCAGAGGAAACCTACACAGACATAGAACATAGAACATAGAACAGTACAGCACAGAACAGGCCCTTCGGCCCACGATGTTGTGTGCTGGGGAGAATGTGCAGACTTCACACAGACAGTGACCCAAGGCCAGGAATCGAACTTGGGTCACTGGCACTGTAAGGCAGCAGTGCTAACCACTGTTCCACCGCGCCACCCATTCACCATCAGTGAAGATGGGGGCAGCTGGGGCGCGTGGCAAAGGGAAGTCATCCTTTTGGCTAGGATCAAGTGTAGTATGGAGAGGATGCTGCACTTGGTTGAGGTCATTGGGTTGCATTGGGGCTTCATGTGTTTCATATGAAGCAATTTTTGGAAGCGGCGTCTCGGCCTTTTGGCTGGGATGCAGGTGGGCCCGGGTCTTGGAGGAGGAACCTCCCCCTTCTCCAATCAGCTTGGCTCATGTAGATCGGGCCCAGGACAGGGTGGTTTGGTCGCTTGCCCTGTCTTGTCAGCCTGGATCTGAAATGTCTCAACTTGTTGAGACTCTGAATTGGATTTGATTTGATTGAATTGTTTTTTTTTTATTAAAAAAAAAGGGAAGTCATACGATTGTCACCTCCAAGAATCTGTCCAGACAGAGTTGACAACGTAAATTTAACACTCAGTCGCTAACCACTGTGTCATCATGCTGTCTAAAGTAGAAGATTGCAGTTAACCCATTCCTAACAGTACTGTCCTGGACCGCTCTATCTTTCTCTCACTCATTTCATTGTTCTCTTTGGCCAAGCTTTTGTTCACTTGTCCCATTAACTCTTTATGTGGCACAGTGTCAAGTTGTTTGATTACGCTCCAGTGAAGCACTTTGGAATGCTTTCCTATGTTCAAGGCGCTACATAAATGAATGCTGTTGTTCCTTAACTCCTTGATGTTTATTTACAATGTGATTTAGAATTAGAAGTTTGCACATTGATTGAGCGATTTACGTTTCAGTTCTTATAGCCTCGGTGCTGTTCCCGCTCTGACTATTTCAGTATGGTAGCATGGTTATAAGACCATAAGACATAGGAGTAGAATTAGGCCACTCGGCCCATCGAGTCTGCTCCGCCATTTAATCATGGCTGACATTTTTCTCATCCCCATTCTCCTGCCTTTTCCCCATAACCCCTGGTTGTTAATATTAGAGAAGCAAAATACTGCAGATGCCGGAGATCTGAAATAAAAACAGCAAGGGCTGGGAAAGCTCAGCAGGTCTGGCAGCATCTGTGGAGAGAGAGTTAACGGGTGAGATTCTCCGGCCTCCAGCCACGTGCTTCCCAGTGGTGGAAGGCAGTGTGCTGTTCGCTGGCGGTGGGATTCCCTGGTCTCGCCTCTGTCAATGGGATTTCCCATTCATGTCACCCCACGCTGCCACGAAACCCAAGAGCGGAGGTGCACTGCTGGCAAAACGCGGGAGCGGCCAGGATTTTGAGAAGGCGGGTGGGATTTTCCATGCCTCCCGTTACGTGTTTTGTGGCGACGGATGCAATGTTAACATTCATGTCAAGAGGGCTAGAATACAAGAGCAGGGATGTACTTCTGAGGCTGTATAAGGCTCTGGTCAGACTTAATTTGGAGCATTGTGAGCTGTTTTGGACCCCATATCTAAGGAAGGATGTGCTGGCCTTGGAAAGGGTCCAGAGGAGGTCCACGAGAATGATCCCTGGAATGAAGAGCTTGTCGTATGAGGAATGGTTGAGGACTCTGGGTCTGTACTCATTGGAGTTTAGAAGGATGAGGGGGGATCTTATTGAAACTTACAGGATACTGCGAGGCCTGGATAGAGTGGACGTGGAGAGGATGTTTCCACTAGTAGGAAAAACTAGAACCAGAGGGCACAACCTCAGGGTAAAGGGACGATCCTTTAAAACAGAAATGAGGAGGAATTTCTTCAGCCAGAGAATGGTGAATCTGTGGAAGTCTTTGCTGCAGAAGGCTGTGGAGGCTAGGTCATTGAGTGTCTTTAAGACAGAGATAGATTGGTTCTTGATTTATAAGGGGATCAGGGGTTATGGGGAAAAGGCAGGAGAATGGGGATCAGAAAACTATCAGCCATGACTGAATGACAGAGCAGACTCGATGGGCTGAGTGGCCTAAGTTTGCTCCTATGGTCTTATGTTCTTATGGATGAATGTGGCTTGCTAATGGCTGACGGTCAGATCTTCTGGTCCCGCTGTTCTCAACGGTGTTTCCTGATTTATGCGTCCACCCCCTCCCGCGCACTCGCTGCTGGAATCCCTTAGAGAGGGTTCGCCATCGGCAGGACTGGAAGACCCCTCTGCCCCCCCCCCCCCCCCCCCAAAGGAGCGGCTGGAAAATTCTGGCCTCTATGTTCTGATTTTTTTGACAGAACTCTTAAACTTGTGCCCTCTGGTTACCATCCAGCAAGTTTGTGGATGATACTAAGATTGGCGGAGTTGCGGATAGTGATGAAGATTGTGAGAGAATACAGCAGAATATAGATAGGCTGGAAAATTGGGCGGAGAAATGACAGATGGAATTTAATCCGGACAAATGCGACGTGATGAGTTTTGGTAGATCCAATTCAGGTGGGAGCTATAAAATAAATGGCAGAACCATCAGGAGCATAGACACACAGAGGGATCTGGGAGTACAGGTCCACAGATCCTTAAAAGTGGCAGCACAGGTGGAAAAGGTGGTGAAGAAAGCATACGGCACGCTTGCCTTCATTGGACGGGGCATCGAGTATAAAAGTTGGCAAAAAATGTTACAGTTATATAAAACATTGGTTAGGCCACATTTAGAACACTGTGTCCAATTCTGGTCGCCACACTACCAGAAGGACGTGGAGGCTTTGGAGAGAGTACAGAAAAGGTTTACCAGGATGTTGCCTGGTATGGAGGGTATTAGCTATGAGGAGAGATTGAATAAACTGGGATTGTTCTCCCTGGAAAGACAGAAGCTGAGGGGTGACCTGATAGAAGTTTATAAAATTATGAGGGGTATGGACAGGGTGAACTGTTGGAAGCTTTTTCCCAGGGCAGGAATGACAATTACAAGGGGGCACAAGTTCAAAGGGGGGAAAGGTTTAGTGGAGATGTGCGGGGGAAGATTTTTACACAGAGGGTGGTGGGGGCCTGGAATGCACTGCCAAGTGAGGTGGTTGAGGTCGATACATTAGCGACATTTAAGACTTACCTTGATAGGCACATGAACAGACGGGGAATAGAGGGATACAGGCGGTTGGTCTAGATAGGACAATGTGATCGGCACAGGCTTGGAGGGCCGAAGGGCCTGTTCCTATGCTGCACTATTCTTTGTTCTTTGTTCACTGTTTCTCCTTATTTGCTCTATCCAAAGCATTTATGGTTTGGAGCATGGGAAGGGGGTCGGGAGGGGATTCTCTGGCCTTCCCATGGTGGGCGGTGGTGTGCTGTTTACCGGTGGCGGTATCTTCTGGTCCCACCGCTGTCAATGGGATTTCTCATTGAATCCACCCCACGCTGCCGGGAAACCCATGGGCAGGGGCACGCCATTGGCAGGACCAGAATGTCCCGCCGGCGTGAACAGCTGGAGAATTCCGGCCTCCGTCCATAACCTTCTCTGCTTTAAAGAGAAAAACTGCAGCTTTTCCAGCCTTTCCATATAACTGACGCCTCCCCATAACTGGTGCCAAAATTAATAAATCTCCTCTCCAGTTGACATACTTCCCGGAATGTGGTGCCCAGAATTGAAAACAAGATCCCACAATACCTCCTGCAGAGAGTGAGAGAGGGGAAAACTATCATCATAATTGCTAACAATAGTTTAAACACTTATAAATTCCCTGCTTTACAACACTATTGCCTATAAAGTCCTTTACGGCATTACTAAGGTTATGAACGATGCTATATATTTGTAAGCCTTTCTTTCAAGTCTATTTTTAATGCAGCAGCAATATAATTCCTTCTGAGTAGAGAAAACCTCCAGCTCGACAGTGAATGTAAGAGCTTTGGCAATCATTTTCTTGTGTAAATATTGGACAGGATATGGGACAAGTGCTGGAAAATGGAATTTGCGCAACTTTAGCGGTGGTTATTTTCGGGGCAGATTCGATGGGCCAAAAGACCCTTCACTGCCCTGCACGACTCTATTCATTTCACAATAATGGAAGCATAAATGTGAGCAAATGAAATGATGCAACTCCAAGTCACTCACAGAATGACAGAATGGCCACAAACCAGAAGGAGGCCACCCTCGCTATGACTGTAACACTACATTCTGCACTCTCTCCTTTCCTTTTCTATGTACAGTATGCTTTGTATAGTGCGCAAGAAATAATACATTTCACTGTATACTAATACATGTGACAATAATAAATCAAATCAAAACGAATCAAAAATTTGAAGCAGATTCAAAGTGCTTCGGTGCAGAGGGATCTGGGTGTCCTTGTGCATGAATCACAAAAAGTATGTACACAGATGCAGCATATAGTAAGAAAGGCAAATGGAGCCTTGGCATTTATTGCAACAGGACTGGATTTTAAAAGTAAAGAAGTGTTGTTGCAATTGTATAGGTGTTGGTGAGACCACGTCTGGAGTATTGTGTCCAGTTTTGGCCTCCATATTTGATTTGGTTTATTATAGTGTACAGTGAAAAGTATTTCTCTTGTGTGCTATACAGACAAAGCATACCACACATAGAGAAGGAAAGGAGAGAGTGCAGAATGTAATGTTGCAGTCATAGCTCGGGTGTAGAGAAAGATCAACTTAATACGGGGTAGGTCCATTCAAAAGTCTGATGACAGCATGGAAAAAGCTGTTCTTGAGTTGGTTGGTACATGTCCTCAAACTTTTCTATCTTTTTCCCGAGAGAAGAAGGTGGAAGAGAGTAAGTTTGGGGTGCTTGGTGTCCTTGGTTATGCTGGATGCTTTTCTGAGGCAGTGGGAAGTGCAGACAGAGTCAATGGATGGGAGGTTGGTTTGAATGATGGATTGGGCTTCATTCACGACCCTTTGTAGTTCCTTGCGGTCTCGGACAGAGCAGGAGCCATTGCAAGCTGTGATACAACCAGAAAGAATGCTTTCAATGGTGCATCTGTAAAGTTGGTGAGAGTCGTAGCAGACATGGCAAATTTCCTTAGCCTCCTGAGTAAATAGAAGCATTGAGGAAGGATGTGGTGGCACTGGAGGTAGTTCAAAGAAGGTTCGCCAGCTTGATTCCTGGGATGAAAGGATTGTCATATGAGGAGCGATTGGATAGCTTGTTGGAGTTCAGAAGAATGAAGGGGGATCTGATTGAGGTACATAAGATGCTAAAAAGGATTGAAAAGGTGGATGTTGAACAGATGTTCCCTCTTGTGGGACAGTCTAGAACATGAGCTCATACATATAGAGTGAGAGGAGGTCGGTTCAAAACTGAGATGAGGAGAAACTACTTCTCTCAGAAGGTTGTGAATCTGTGGCACTCACTGCCCTTAGGGTGCAGTGGAATCAATCAACAGATTCAATAAAGAGATGGATATGTTTCTGATCAAAAGCGGGATAAAGGGTGTTGTGGATCAGGCAGGAAAGTGGAGCTGAGACCAGGATAAGATCCACCAGGATCTTGTTAAATGGCGGAGTGGACTCGAAGGGCTGAATTCCCTACTCCCGCTCCTAATTCCTATGTTCCTATGTCCATTGCAGCTCTCCACAGGGGCAAATCAGTGAGTCCCGCTCTCCCATCCTTTCCCCCATAGCCTTGCAAAAATGTTCCCTTTGGATGATTACCCGATTTCCTTTTGAAAGCGATGATTGAATCTGCCTCCACTGCACTCTCGGGCGCTGCATTGCAGGCCCTAACCACCTGCTGCATATAAACGTTTCACCTCGATTCACCATTGCTTCTTTTGAGGAAATAACTTAAATCTGTGCCTCCCTATTTACTCAGTCCAGACGCCTCGTGATTTTGAATAGCCTATCAAATCTTCTCTCAACCCAATCTATCCACACAACAAAGATAACAGGGGAATTCAGCATTTAGGAAGGACAGGCAAAAAGGAAAAGGCGATGGAATCGCACTATTGATTAAAGAGGAAATAAACACTGGATTGAGGAAGGATATTAGTTCCGACATTGTGGAATCAGTGTGGGAAGAGCTAAGAAACACCAAGGGGCAAAAAACATTCGTAGGGGCTGCATATAAAGACCCCCAAACTGTACTGGTGATGTTAGGGGTCACATTAAACACAAAATTAGAGATGTGTGCGATAAAGGAACACTTGTAATTATGGGGGACTTTAATCTGCAGATACATAGGGCAAATCAAATTAATTACAGTACCATAGAGGAGGAATTCCTGGAATGTATGGGTTTTAGGACCAATACATTGAGGAACCTATTAGAAAGCAGGCCATTCTTGACTTGGTGTTGTGGAGTGAGAAAGGAATGATTGGCCGAATGGACTCCTTCTGTACTGTAGGGATTCTATGAATGCTGCTGACTTGATCTCTTTTAGATCTGCTTGCAACGTTCCTAATTTTCAAGAGCATGTAGATTCATAGGCTAGAATTTGACCGGCACGCCTGCCCCGATTCCAGGGTGGGTGAGGCTCGGGGAACGGTATTCCCTGTTGGCTTCGGATGGGATAGTACTAATCTTGGGTGGATGCGCCGGTAAAATTCCACCTGTAGAATCCCTACAGTGCAGAAATGGCCATTCAGCCCATCGAGTCTGTACCGACCACAATCCTACCCAGGCCCTATTCCCGTAACCTCACACATTTACCCTCCTAATTCCCCTGACACTAAGGGGCAATTTAGCATGGCCAATCCACCTAACCCGCACATCTTTGGAGTGCGGGAGGAAACTGGAGCATCGAAGGAACGAAGGAACCGAATATCCTTCGAGCCTGCTCCACCATTCATTATGATCATGGCTGATCATCCAACTCAATACCCTGATCCCGCCTTCCCCTCATATCCTTTGATCCCCTTTGCCCCAAGAGATTTATATCTAACTCCTTCTTGAAAACATATGTTTTGGTCTCAACTACTTTCTGTGGTAGTGAATTTCACACATTCACCACTCTCTGATTGAAGAAATTTCTCCTTGTCTCAGTCCTAAAAGGTTTTCCCCATATCCTTCAACTATGACCCCTGGATCTGGACTCCCGGGAACATTCTTTCTGCATCTACCTTGTCTGGTCCTGTTAGAATTTTATGAGTTTCTATGAGGCTTTCCCCCTCATTAATCTGATTCTCATTCTATAACTGAATGATTCTTAGCACACGGGGATAAGGTGGGGGAGAAGGCCTAGATAAAATACTCTGTCTTGACAATGGGCGGCACGGTGGCACAGTGGTTAGCACTGCTGCCTCACAGCACCAGGGGCCCGGATTCAATTCCCAGCTCGGGTCACTGTCTATGTGGAGCCTGCACCTTCTCCCCGTGTCTGCGTGGGTTTCCTCCGGGTGCTCTGGTTTCCTCCCACACTCCAAAGATGTGCGGGTTAGGTGGATTGGCCGTGCTAAATTGCCCCTTAGTGTCAGGAGGATTAGGAGGGTAAATGTGTGAGGTTACTGGAACAAGGCCTGGATTGTGGTCGGTACAGACTCGATGGGCTGAATGGCCATTTCTGCACTGTAGGGATTCTATGGGTGGAATTTTACCGGTGCGTTCACCCGAGATTAGTACTATCCTATCCGAAGCCAACAGGGAATACCGTTCCCCGAGCTTCACCCGCCCCGGAATCGGGGCAGGTGTGCCGGTAAAATCCCAGCCTATGTTTCTATGATTCTACATGCCCTTGAAAATCAGGAAGGTTGCAAGCAGATCTAAAAGAGATCAAGTCAGCAGCATTCATAGAATCCCAACAGTACAGAATGAGTCCATTCGGCCCATCGAGTCTGTACCGACCACAATCCTACCCAGGCCTATTCCCGTAACCTCACACATTTAGCCTCTTAATCCCCCTGATACTAAGGGACAATTTAGCATGGCCAATCCACCTAACCCGCACGTCTTTGGACTGTGGGAGGAAACCGGAGCACCCGGAGGAAACCCACACAGACATGGGGCGAACGTGCAAACTCCACACAGACAGTGACAGAGGCCAGAATCGAACCCAGGTTCCTGGCGCTGTGAGGCTGCGGTGCTAACCACTGAGCCACTGTGCCGCCCATTGTCAATCCCCCACATGCCGTCATGATGCTGTTGGGACATGGCCCATTGACACTGGGCTGGAGGACTGCCAGGATATTTTCAGCAAATTCACCACCTCCCTTCAGACCTCCAAATGATAGTGGAGACTCGTAACTAAGAAACAGGAAATGCCGTAAATGCGTGGGGTTATGGGGATAGGAGCTGCGTGGGATTGTTGTCAATGCAGGCTCGATGGGCCGAGTGGCCTCCTTCTGCACTGTAGGGATTCTATGATTCTGTTAAAGCAAGGGTTTGCTGGATTGTTGTAAATGAAACTGAACAGAACTGGGTCACGAATGTGCTGCAAGTCTGCTCTCCTCATTCAGTCTGGCCTAAGGGTGTCTGCAGCACCAGGTTAAATGGTTGGCTCATCAATGCCTTCTGACATGACCTAAGAAGACCCAGCTGCTTTGTCGGTATGGCACATCGATGGGCGGCAGGGTGGCACAGTGGTTCATGCTGCTGCCCCACAGTGCCTGCGCGGAGTCTGCTTCTTCGCCCTGTGTCTGCGTGGGTTTCCTCCGGGAGCTCGGTTTCCTCCCACAGTCCCAGCAGATCGGCCATGCTAAATTGCACCTCATTGTCCAAAAATGTGCAAGGGAATCAGCAGGATAAATATAGGGTGGCACGGCGGCACAGTGGTTAGCACTGCTGCCTCACAGCTCCAGGGACCTGGGTTCGATTCCTGGCTTGGGTCACTGTCTGTGTGGAGTTTGCACATTCTCCCCGTGTCTGCGTGGGTTTCCTCCGGGTGCTCCGGTTTCCTCCCACAGTCCAAAAGACATTCTGGTTAGATGCATTGGCCATGCTAAATTCTCCCTCAGTGTACCCGAATAGGCATTGGGGTGTGTCGACTAGGGGATTTTCACAATAACTCCATTGCAGTGTTAATGTAAGCCTGCTTGTGACACTAATAAGTAAACATGGTGTTATGGGGATGGGGCCTCTGTTGCAGAGTTGATGGGTCAAATGGCCTCCTTCTGCACTGTAGGGATTCTATGATTCTATGATTTCTGAGTTGCCTTGCTTAAAATCCTGTACATCTCCGACTTCTTCCAGTTCTGCGAGATGGCATTGACTTGTGCTGTTCACGCTGATTCTGCCGCCTCAGACACTGCCAGATCTGCCGAGCATTTCCAGAATTTTCTGTCTTTATTTCAAGTCTCAAAATACTGCAAAATGCTGGAAATCAGAAATAAAAACAAAAAATGCTGGAAAAACTCAGCAGGTCCGGCAGTTATGAGGAAACTGGAGCACCCGGAAGAAACCCATGCAGATACGGAGAGAATGTACAAATTCCACACAGATAGTGACCTGAGGCCGGAATTGAACCTGGGTCCCTGGCGCTGTGAGGCAGTAGTGCTAACCACTGTGCCACCATGCCACCCATAAGATCTTAAAGGTTTCAATCAAGTTGTGTCTTACCCTTCTGAATGCCAGTGGATACAAGCCTAGTCTGTCCTAGCTTTCCTCATAAGACAACCCACAAATTCCAGAGATTAGTCTGTAAACTTTATCTAAACAGCTTCTAATGCATTTACATCTTTCCTTTGATAAAGAGGCCAATACTATAACAGTACTCCAGATGTGGTTGCACCAGTGCTCTCTATAACTGACGAATAACCTCCCTACCTTCGTAATCAATTCCCCTCACAATAAACGATAACATTTCATTCGCTTTATATTAGCCTTTTGTGATTCATGCACAAGGACACCTGGATCCATCTGCTTCTCAGAGCTCTTCAATCTCTCACCATTTAGATAACAAGTTCCTGCCAAAATCAGCAATTTCACATTTTCCCACTTAAACTCTATTTGCCAGAATTTTGCCCACTCACTTAACCTATCCCTTTGTTGGAAAGGGATATCCGATCCCTATTCCTTTGTAGCCTCCTTACGCCCACATCACAGTTTACTTTCCAACCTATTTATGTGTTGTCAGAAATTTAGCAACCATACCTTATGTGAGAAATAAAAGAATGACCAGGGTGAGGTTAGGGCCGGTCAAGGACAGTAGTGGGAACTTGTGTATGAAGTCAGTAGAGATAGGCGAGGTGATGAATGAATACTTTTCTTCAGTGTTCACCAAGGAGAGGGACCATGTTTTTGAGGAAGAGAAGGTGTTACAGGCTAATAGGCTGGAGGAAATAGATGTTCGGAGGAAGGATGTCCTGGCAGTTTTGAATAAACTGAAGGTCGATAAGTCCCCTGGGCCTGATGAAATGTATCCGAGGATTCTTTGGGAGGCAAGGGATGAGATTGCAGAGCCTTTGGCTTTGATCTTTGGGTCCTCGCTGTCCACGGGGATGGTGCCAGAGGACTGGAGAATGGCGAATGTTGTTCCTCTGTTTAAGAAAAGGAATAGAAATGACCCTGGTAATTATAGAACGGTTAGTCTTACTTCGGTGGTTGGTAAATTGATGGAAAAGGTCCTTAGAGATGGGATTTACGACCATTTAGAAAGATGCGGATTAATCCGGGATAGTCAGCACGGATTCGTGAAGGGCAAGTCGTGCCTCACAAATTTGATAGAATTTTTTGAGGAGGTAACTAGGTGTGTTGATGAAGGTAGGGCAGTTGATGTCATATACATGGATTTTAGTAAGGCGTTTGATAAGGTCCCCCATGGTCGGCTTATGATGAAAGTGAGGAGGTGTGGGATAGAGGGAAAGTTGGCCGATTGGATAGGTAACTGGCTGTCTGATTGAAGTCAGAGGGTGGTGGTGGATGGAAAATTTTCGGATTGGAGGCAGGTTGCTAGCGGAGTGCCGCAGGGATCAGTGCTTGGTCCTCTGCTCTTTGTGATTTTTATTAATGACTTAGAGGAGGGGGCTGAAGGGTGGATCAGTAAATTTGCTGATGACACCAAGATTGGTGGAGTAGTGGATGAGGTGGAGGGCTGTTGTAGGCTGCAAAGAGACATAGATAGGATGCAAAGCTGGGCTGAAAAATGGCAAATGGAGTTTAACCCTGATAAATGTGAGGTGATTCATTTTGGTAGGACAAATTTAAATGTGGATTACAGGGTCAAAGGTAGGGTTCTGAAGACTGTGGAGGAACAGAGAGATCTTGGGGTTCATATCCACAGATCTCTAAAGGTTGCCACTCAAGTGGATAGAGCTGTGAAGAAGGCCTATAGTGTGTTAGTTCTTATTAACAGGGGGTTGGAGTTTAAGAGCCGTGGGGTAATGCTGCAACTGTACAGGACCTTGGTGAGACCACATTTGGAATATTGTGTGCAGTTCTGGTCACCTCACTATAAGAAGGATGTGGAAGCGCTGGAAAGAGTGCAGAGGAGATTTACCAGGATGCTGCCTGGTTTGGAGGGTAGGTCTTATGAGGAAAGGTTGAGGGAGCTAGGGCTGTTCTCTCTGGAGCGGAGGAGGCTGAGGGGAGACTTAAGCAAAAAACAAGGATTGTAAGAAAAGGGAGAACCAGCCGTGGATAACGAAGGAAATAAAGGAGAGTATTAAAATAAAAACAGCTGCGTACAGAGTGGCCAAAAATAGTGGAGAAACAAGTGATTGGGAAAAATTTAAGAAACAACAAAGAGAGACTAAGAAAGCGATAAAGAAAGGAAGGATAGACTATGAAGCTAGGCTAGCAATTAATATAAAAAATGATAGTAAAAGTTTTTATAAATATATAAAAAGGAATAGAGTGGCTAGAGTGAATGTTGGACCCTTGGAGGACGAGAGGGGGGAGTTAATAGTGGGAAATGAGGATATGGCTGAGTCTTTAAATACGTTTTTTGTGTCGGTCTTCACGGTGGAGGACACAAATAGTTTGCCAAATATTAACGATAGAGGGTTGGCAGCAGGAGAAATACTTAATACGATTAATGTTACCAGAGAGGTAGTGCTGGGTAGACTAATGGGGCTGAAGGTGGACAAGTCCCCGGGTCCGGATGGAATGCATCCCAGGGTATTGAAAGAAATGTCAGAGGTAATAGTGGATGCGTTGTGATTATTTATCAAAACTCGTTGCATTCTGGGGTAGTGCCGGTTGATTGGAAAACGGCTAATGTTACGCCGCTGTTTAAAAAAGGAAGGAGACAAAAGGTGGGTAACTATAGGCCGGTCAGCTTAACGTCTGTAGTAGGGAAAATGCTGGAATCCATTATTAAAGAGGAGATAGCAGGGCATCTGGATAGAAATGGTTCGATCAATCAGACGCAGCATGGATTCATGAGGGGAAAGTCGTGCTTGACGAACATGTTGGATTTTTATGAAGATGTGACGAGGGCGGTTG
Source organism: Mustelus asterias (assembly GCF_964213995.1). Taxonomy (NCBI): domain Eukaryota; kingdom Metazoa; phylum Chordata; class Chondrichthyes; order Carcharhiniformes; family Triakidae; genus Mustelus; species Mustelus asterias. Next base: position 10,496,138 of record NC_135807.1, read on the forward strand.
ATGGAGGAGAACCGGTGGATGCGGTGTTTTTGGATTTCCAAAAGGCGTTTGATAAGGTGCCCCATAAAAGGCTGCTGAAGAAGATTAGGGCACACGGAGTTGGGGGTAGTGTGTTAAAGTGGATTGGGGACTGGCTATCCGACAGGAAGCAAAGAGTCGGAATAAATGGGTGTTTTTCTGGTTGGAGGAAGGTAACTAGTGGAGTGCCGCAGGGATCGGTACTCGGGCCGCAACTGTTTACCATTTATATAGATGATCTGGAGGAGGGGACGGAGTGTAGGGTAACGAAGTTTGCAGACGACACAAAGATAAGTGGAAAAGTGAATCGTGTGGAGGACGGAGAAGATCTGCAGAGAGATTTGGACAGGCTGAGTGAGTGGGCGAGGATATGGCAAATGGAGTATAACGTTGATAAATGCGAGGTTATACACTTTGGAGGAAATAATAACAAATGGGATTACTATCTCAATGGAAACAAATTAAAACATGCTACCGTGCAAAGGGACCTGGGGGTCCTTGTGCATGAGACGCAAAAGCCCAGTCTGCAGGTACAACAGGTGATCAAGAAGGCAAATGGGATGTTGGCCTATATTGCGAGGGGGATAGAATATAAAAGCAGGGATGTCTTGATGCACCTGTACAGGGCATTGGTGAGGCCGCAGCTGGAATACTGTGTGCAGTATTGGTCCCCTTATATGAGGAAGGATATATTGGCATTGGAGGGAGTGCAGAGAAGGTTCACCAGGTTGATACCGGAGATGAGGGGTTTGGATTATGAGGAGAGGCTGAGGAGATTGGGTTTGTACTCGTTGGAGTTTAGAAGGATGAGGGGGGATCTTATGGAGACTTATAAGATAATGCGGGGGCTGGATAGGGTGGAGGCGGAGAGATTCTTTCCACTTAGTAAGGAAGTTAAAACTAGAGGACACAGCCTCAAAATAAAGGGGGGTCGGTTTAAGACAGAGTTGAGGAGGAACTTCTTCTCCCAGAGGGTGGTGAATCTCTGGAATTCTCTGCCCACTGAGGTGGTGGAGGCTACCTCGCTGAATATGTTTAAAGCGCGGATGGATGGATTCCTGAGCGGTAAGGGAATTAAGGGTTATGGGGATCAGGCGGGTAAGTGGTACTGATCCACGTCAGATCAGCCATGATCTTATTGAATGGCGGGGCAGGCTCGAGGGGCTAGATGGCCTACTCCTGCTCCTATTTCTTATGTTCTTATGTTCTTAATAGAGGTTTATAAAATGATGAAGGGGATAGATAGAGTGAACGTTCAAAGACTATTTCCTCGGGTGGATGGAGCTATTACAAGGGGGCATAACTACATGGTTCGTGGTGGGAGATACAGGAAGGATATCAGAGGTAGGTTCTTTACGCAGAGAGTGGTTGGGGTGTGGAATGGACTGCCTGCAGCGATAGTGGAGTCAGACACTTTAGGAACATTTAAGCGGTTATTGGATAGGCACATGGAGCACACCAGGATGATAGGGAGTGGGATAGCTTGATCTTGGTTTCAGATAAAGCTCGGCACAACATCGTGGGCCGAAGGGCCTGTTCTGTGCTGTCCTGTTCTATGTTCTATATACCTTGTGGCCCTTCACCTACATCATTTATATAAATTGTGAAAAGTTGAGGTCCCAGCACTGATCCCTGTGGCACACCACTCGCTACATCCTGCCAACCAGAAAAAGATCCATTTATGCCAACTCTATGTTTCTATTTGTTAGCCAACCTTCTATTGATGCCAATATGTTGCCCCGTACACCATGAGCTTTTATTTTCCACAGCAGACTTTGATGTGGCACCTTATCAAATGTCTTCTGGAAATCTAAGACCATAGAACCATAAGATATAGGAGCAGAATTCTACCCATCGAGTCTGCTCCGCCATTCAATCATGGCTGATATGTTTCTCAACTTCATTCGCCCACTTTTCCCCATAAACTTTGATCCCCTTACCAATCAAGACCCTATCTATGTCTTAAATTTACTCAATGACCCGGCCTCCACAGCCTTCTGTGACAATGAAATCCATAGATTCACCACCCTCTGGCTGAAGAAATTCCTCCTCATCTCAGTTCTAAAGGGTCATCCCTTTACTCTGAGGCTGTGCCCTCGGATCCTCGTCTCTCCTACTAATGGAAACATCTTCCCCACGTCCACTCTATCCAGGTCTCTCAGTATTCTGTAAGTTTCAATGAGATGAGATCCCTCCTCATCCTTCTAAACTCCATCGAGTACAGACCCAGAGTGCTCAAACTCTCCTCATACGTCAAGCTTTTCATTCTTGGAATCATTCTCGTGAACCTCCTCAGAACCGTCTCCAGGGCCAGCAGATCCTTAAGTATTGTACATCCACCAGTTCTCCTTTATCCGCAGCACATGGGACTGCTGCAAATTTCCCTCCAAGCCAAATACCACCCTGACTTGGAACTATATCACCATTCCTTCATGGTCACTGGGGCAAAGTCCCAGAATTCCCTCTCGAACAGCACTGTGGGTGGACCTACAGCACGTGGACTGCAGCGGTTAAAGAAAGTGGCTCACCATCACCTTCTGAAGGGAAATTGTGGATGGGTAATAAATGTTGACATTGGTTATTAGTAACACATCCTCTGGACGAATAGTAAAAATTAAGCAAGGAATTAGTTTTTAAGTGAACTGTCAATTAAGTGTGATACCAAAGCCGCTTCATCCACGTCAGAGTAAATCTCTCCATCGTGAATGGACAGCCACTTAAGATTTATACTTTCTCCAGGATTTGACTGCAATCTGTCAGTGCAACTATTCATCAATCAGACCTCTACACTTGCAGACAAGCACTTAGCATTTTACTTTTCATTCTGTGCCGAGGAAAATGTGTCAGTCTGTTGAACTGCTTATCAGTGTCACTCAGCAAGTGGGTGGGTGACTGTATATTCTTCCGCTTTGAACATAACTTCCTTGGAAAGCTAATCATCTCCCCCTCCTGCCTAGGGACAATTTCAATGTCCTGTTTACACTTCATTACAGAATGTGTCACTTGCTTAGCGCTAGTCACCTTCCAGTCTGAGGGTTTTACTTGCTGTGTCATCTTCATTCTTCCCTAATGCAGTTCCCCACCATTACCAGACTTGAGTGCACTCAATTTCAGCACTTGGTCTGCGCCCACGTAAAGGAAGAACTTTTATTTATTTATTAGTGTCACGAGTCGGCTTACATTAACACCGCAATGAAGTTACTGTGAAAATCCCCGAGTCGCCACACTCCAACGCCTGTTCGGGTACACTGAGGGAGAATTTAGCATGGCCAATGCACCGAACCAGCACGTCTTTCAGACTGTGGGAGGAAACTGGAGCACCCTGAAAAAACCCATGCAGACACGGGGAGAACGTGCAGACTCTGCACAGACAGTGACCCGAGCCAGGAATCGAACCCGGGTCCCTGGTGCTGTGAGGCAGCAGTGCTAACCACTGTGCCACCGTGCTGCCCATAACTTGCATTTATAGGGAGTTCACAGCACAGCCTATTTGTTCGGTGCTGGTGTTAATATTCCCACCAATCCCCTCTCATCCGACTTCATCTCACCCAGCTGAATATCCTTCTTTGCACATTTGATACAGACATAGAATCATAGAGGTTTACAGCATGGAAACTTGTCCATGCCACCCTTTTTTTAAACCCCAAAGCTAGTCCCAATTGCCCTCATTTGGCCCATATCCCTTGATACCCATCTTACCCATGTAACTGTCCAAATGCTTTTCAAAAGACAAAATTGTACCCGCCTCTACTACTACCTCTGGCAGCTTGTTCCAGACACTCACCACCCTCTGTGAAAAAATTGCCCCTCTGGACACTTTTGTATCTCTCCCCTCTCACCTTAAACCTATGCCCTCTAGTTTTAGACTCCCCTACCTTTGTTGAAATATATTGACTATCCAGCTGATCTGTGCCCCTCATTATTTCATAGACCTCGAGAAGAGGTCTATAAAATAAAAGGTTGAGACTTGGTCGCCCACCAGTGATCTGCCCTGTTCCCCACGTGTCCATATTTATTGAGGTGTGATGAAGATGACGAGGTGCAAAACCCTGCCATTGTGGCATGGTGCCATGGTGGTTAGCACTGCTGCCTCACCGTGCCAGGACCTGGGGTGGGATTTTATGAGAAAAATTCTCAGTGTCCAGCTAACGTGAAAATGGGTGAGTTGCAGATCCGTTTTTTTGGCGAATTTTTACATCCAATCTTGTGCACATAGTGCATGAAAATATGGGCTAGACCATTTCTAGCTACTACAGGCAGTGGGCGGGACTTAATGTACCACCTAGCAGCAGAGGGAGCTATTGCACATGTGCAGACCTCTGTGTCTACACATGCACAATTCTAACAGCAGAGGGAGCTATTGCGCATGTGCAGATGTCTGAGTGTGCACAGGCCCAGTGGCAACAGCAGGAATTTAAAGTTTATAAAGTTTATTTATTCGTCACAAGTAGGCTTACATTAACACTGCAGTGAAATTACTGTGAAAATCCATTCATTGCAGTGTGAATGTAAGCCTACCTGACACACTAATAAGTAAACTTAACTTAAAAACTTGGGGAAAACTGACAATTCTTTGTGCCCACACATAAGAACAGACAAACAGGAGTAGGCCATTTGGCCCTTTGGTAAGGAAACTAAATTTGTCAACAGTAGGCCAGCGGTCTCAGCCAGACTCAGTACAACTACAGCAAAACATTTTCATTTTTGTAATCAGATCCTCTTGCAATAAAAACCGACATACTAATTACCTTTCTCATTGCTGAGAATGTCACTCATGAACGTCAACACTTCCCAACCTCTCTCCGTTTAAGGAATACTCTGCATCCCTGTTTTTCCAACCAAAGTGGATCACTTCACATTTTTCCACATTACATTCCAAATGCCGCCTTCTTGAGAACTCACTCAGCCTCTCCAAATCCTCCTGAAGCCTCTTTGGATCCTCTTCGCGAATCACACACCCACCTAGTTTTGTGTCATTGGCAAAACCAGGAAACAAACACATCTCCAGTCCCAATAATGTGGAGATGCCGGCGTTGGACTGGGGTGGGCACAGTAAGAAGTCTCACAACGCCAGGTTAAAGCCCAACAGGTTTATTTGGTAGCACGAGCTCTCACCTGGTGAAGGAATAGCGCTCCAAAAGCTCGTCTACCAAATAAACCTATTGGACTTTACCCTGGTGTTGTGAGACTTCTAATTCCAATAAGCTCACTGGTGTAAAGTGGCAGCGGCAGTTTGGTTTAAAAAAATGAACTAAGTTCTTTACAGCAGTAAAAGCTGTTTGTATCTACAAGCTACAACCTAACAGGGAGGGGCAAAGAATCTTGAATGCACCTGACAGAACTACAGGGTATCGGAGTGAGGCTTTGCTGTATGATAGGCCTGGAGTAGGATAGGTAGATCATGGTTAAGCCCAGCAACAAAGAGAAAGCCAGGGGGATTTTAAAGTTTATTTATTAGTCACAAGTAGGCTTACATTAACACTGTAATGAAGTTAATGTGAAAATCCCCTAGTCGCCACACTCCGGCGCCTATTCGGGTACACTGAGGGAGAATTTAGCATGGTCAATGCCCCTAACCAGCACCTCTTTCGGGCTGTGGGAGGAAACCGGAGCACCTGGAGGAAACCCACGCAGACACGGGGAGAACATGCAGACTCCGCACACACAGTGATCCAAGCCAGGATTCGAACCCGGTTGCTGTGAAGCAGCAGTACTAGCCATTGTGCCGCCCTACCGTGTTGGCTTGGAGAAGTGGGACATAATGTCATTAACACATTCTGATAGCTTACCTTTATGCAGCCATCAGCATCTTCTCCTGTCATTAAGTTTTCCTTTGTTCCATGACCCACACATCTTTGTTGCAGTCTCTCCTAGCTCCCACCAATCACTGACTTTGTGCGCTGCTCGAGCTGCTCCAGCCCCTCTGTTACAGAACATAATCCATCACATTTCTCCCTCTCTTTAGCTCCGCAGAAGAGTCACACAGATTTGAAATGTCAACTCCATTTTCTTTCTTCACAGATGCTGCCAGACCTGCCGAGTTTTTTTCTGCATTTCCTGTTTCTGTTTCAGATTGCAGGATCTGCAGTTTTGCTTTTATTTTCAGAGGTGCTGCTTTTGGTGAATGCAGGCAAAGGAATTATAAAAGGTCACAGTGGTTGACCTCAGTGGTTGTTAAGCTGATGGAGAAGATCCTGAGGGACAGGATATATGAGCATTTAGAGAGGTTTAGTATGCTCAAGAATACTCAGCATGGCTTTGTCAAAGGCAGATCGTGCCTTACGAGCCTGGTGGAGTTCTTCGAAAATGTGACTAAACACATTGACGAAGGGAAAGAGGTGGATGTGGTTTATATGGATTTTAGAAAGGCGTTCGATAAGGTCCTCCATGCAAGGCTTCTAGAAAAAGTGAGAGGGCATGGGATCCAAAGAGCTGCTGCCCTGTGGATCCAGAACTGGCTTGCCCAAAGGAGGCAGAGAGTGTGTACAGATGGGTCGTTTTCTAATTGGAGGTTAGTCACCAGTGGTGTGCCCCAGGGATCTGTTCTGGCACCCTTGCTGTTTGTCATTTTCATAAATGACCTGGATGAGAAAGTGGAGGGATGGGTTGGTAAGTTTGCCAACGACACAAAGGTTGGTGGGGTTGTGGATAGTCTGGAGGGATGTCAGAAGTTACAGAGGGACATAGATAGGATGCAAGACTGGGCGGAGAAGTGGCAGATGGACTTCAACCCAGATAAATGCGTAGTGGTCCATTTTGGCAGGTCAAATGGGATGAAGGAGTACAATATAAAGGGAAAGACTCTTCGTAGGGTAGAGGATCAGAAGGACCTTGGAGTCCGAGTCCATAGGACTCTAAAATCGGCCCCGCAGGTGGAGGAGGTGGTTAAGAAGGCGTATGGTGTGCTGGCCTTCATCAATCGAGGGCTTGAGTTTAGGAGTCCGGGGATAATGATGCAGCTATATAAGACCCTTGTCAGAACCCACTTGGAGTACTGTGCTCAGTTCTGGTCACCTCATTACAGGAAGGATGTGGAAAAGATTGACAGGGTGCTGAGGAGATTTACAAGGATGTTGCCTGGATTGAGTGGCATGCCTTATGAGGATAGGCTGAGGGAGCTCGGTCTTTTCTCCTTGGAGAGACGTAGGATGAGAGGAGACCGAATAGAGGTATATAAGATGTTGAGAGGCATAGATCGGGTGGACTCTCAGAGGCTTTTTCCCAGGGTGGAAATGGCTGCTACGAGAGGACACAGGTTTAAGGTGCTGGGGGGTAGGTACAGGGGAAATGTTAGGGGGAAGTTTTTCACACAGAGGGTGGTGGGCGAGTGGAATCGGCTGCCGTCAGTGGTGGTGGAGGCAAACTCAATCGGGTCTTTTAAGAGGCTTCTGGATGAGTACATGGGACTTAATAGGATGGAGGGTTATAGGTAGACCTAAAAGGTAGGGATATGTTCGGCACAACTTGTGGGGCCGAAGGGCCTGTTTTGTGCTGTAGTTTTCTATGTTTCTATGTTTCTATGATACTGAGAAGTGCAGAGGGAGCTAGGAGTGGTTGTCTGCAGATGGCTGAAGGTGGCAGGACAGATGGATAAGTTGGTGAAGAAGGTATCGGGCAAACTCCATTATCAATTGATGTGTGGACTTCAAGAGCAGAGAGGCCATGCTGGAGCTGTACCAAATGCTAGTACCAAGCGCAAGTGTGGTGTATAAGTTGTCACATTACAGGCAGGATGTGATGACATTAGACAGGGTGAAAAGGAGATTTACAGGGTTTTGTCTGGATTAGGGGGAATGACCAGATAGACTGGCGTAGTTTTATGGGAATAAAGCGACCTGAGGGGAGATTTAATTGAGATATGTAAAATTATGGAGAGACCTAGATAGAATGGATAGAGCAGCTATTTCCATTAGTGGCAGAAGCGGCACGGTGGCACAGTGGTTAGCACTGCTGCCTCACAGCGCCAGGGACCCCCGTTCAATTCCTGGCTTGGGTCACTGTCTGTGTGGAGTTGCACATTCTCCCCATGTCTGTATGGGTTTCCTCCAGGTGTTCTGGTTTCCTCCCACAGTCTGAAAGACATGCTGGTTAGGTGCATTGGCCGTGCTAAATTCTCCATCAGTGTACCTGAACAGGTGCCGGAGTGTGGCAACTGGGAGATTTTCACAGTGGCTTCATTGTAGTATTAATGTAAGCCTACTTGTGAAAATAATAAAAAAGCTTAAACTTTAAAAACTTTGGTGAGGCCTAACCCTTTCACTCCTAAACTCGAAATGCGTGACTTGAGCATCTTGGCTGATATTTTATTCAGTATAGGTGTGAATGGTTCTGTTAGGATACCAGATCAGAAACCCCAAGGTGTATTTTGAAGCCAGATTTGACCCCAACAATTTTCTATTTTGGCATCAGTGTGAGGATAAGATGTTTCATTCCAGGTGCAATTCTGCTGACAAACACAAACACAAGAGCTTTTGTTAAAGCAAATTTTATTTAACAACACAGATTTACTATAACAAGTGAGTAAGCTTAATATTTAACAATTGACTAATACTTAAACATTACAAGATACAATTCTTAACTGTTCACCTATCCCTATGAGTTCCAATTTAAGCAATATTCCTCTTATAAACTTAAACTCCCATCTTTAAAATTAGTCAGCAAAATACAGGCCCACCTGCTTGTACTTAGGTTGCCAGTTTTGGAGCTTTCAGACAACTTCCAGAGAGAGTGAGAGAGAGACAGAGAGTCTTGCTTCTTTCAGAACCAGGCAGTAACTGCTTGTTTTAAAAATGAAAGAGAAACTGTGTTTTTCCTGCAAGATTAGTTTCTCCCATTAAGCACATGACTCTGGCCCTGTCAATCAACCTAATCAAAACTCTACTCTGAAACCCCCAGGGAGACCCAAGTAAGCACAAATGCATTAGCTCTGCTCAACTCAAACACTCCAGGTCTAAAATGAGTGCTTTCGTCCCATGCTCCGAGTTATCCGTTTAAAGGTTTTGCTAGACAAATTGGCACCTTGCAAAGCAGTTCTGAACATACCCCTTACAAGAAACATGACATACATATATATCTTGAAAGCCCAATATCATCACACTACTATCTTTACTTCCAGCGAGGTAAGCCAATTCTCTCAAACTTAGTGTTAGCTTAACGTCTCAACTGAAAGGAATTTCTAAGCATGAAAGGAATATAATCTTAGGCAGGGTCCTCAAATACAAATCCTCTCTTCCAGGAGTCGCAAAGCCCACAGCATTATTTTAGGATGGGGCACACATTGAGGCATGTCTTAGTGGATCAATGTCTTTGAAAGATTATCAAGATCAGCTTTTAGAAACCTTACTAAGATGTTTCGGATGGGATTTTCCAGCTGCGTTCGCCCCAAGGTCGAAAAATCCAGCCCAAGGTCAATGGACCTTCGCATGGTCCATGTCCCACCGGCTATGATTCCCGTGGCGGGCAGGATAGGAAGATTCCACCCCTGGAATCATATATTTGTGTGGATTTTGTTGGGAAATGGACCAGAATTCCCAAATTAGGAAACCAGACTAGACCCGAACAATTTTCCCATTTTGGCATAACTGTGAGGAAAGGAACCAAAAGAGAAAATGCTGGAAAATCTCAGCAGGTCTGGCAGCATCTGTAAGGAGAGAAAAGAGCTGACATTTCGAGTCCAGATGACCCTTTGTCAAAGCTAAAAGGCAGAGAAAGTGGGAGATATTTATACTGCAGGGAGAGGGAATGAAAGATGAGTCATAGCCACAGAAACCAGGGGAAAAGACTGCTAATGGCAGCCCATAGAGAGAATAAAGGGTGTGAATGGCCAAATGGCAGAGAAGCTGTAAACTGTGACAGATGAAGATGTTGGGGGGCGGGGGGGGGGGGCGGGGTGGGGGGCGAGGTGGGGTGGGGGGAGGAGATGGGACAGAGGTAAAATGTAGAACAGGGGAAGCGAGATAAAGTAGGGGGAAAGAGTGGAAGGGGGAAGAAAATGAAGAAAGACAATAAAGAAATAAAAGGTAGAGAACAGTAAAAAATTAAATAGAATAGAATGAAAACAAAGGGGGCCGGGGTGGGGTAGAGCAAATCATCTGAAGTTGTTGAATTCGATGGTAAGACTGGAAGGCTATAAAGTGCCTAGCTGGAAGATGAGATGCTGTTCCTCCAGTTTGCGTTGGGCTTCTGTGAGGAAAGGACACTTCCTTCCAGGAATGATTCCACTGACAATTTTGGGATCGTTTACAATAAAATTAACTTTATTTAATGAAACAGCTTAAATATAATGCGAACAAATGAAGCAGCTTAACTATTAACAGTTGAACAATATTTAAAATGTTACTTTCTAGCTTATCACTGTTTCAGTTCTAAGTAAGCAATGTTCCTCTTAGAGATGTAAATGCCACTTCAAATACAGTTAGCAACCATGAATATACTTGCTATAAATTGTGTTAACAGTTTTGAAGGTTTCAGATGGATTTTATGGCGAGGAGAGCGTTCTCAGAAACAGCCTGCACATGTGGCAGCACAATGGCACAGTGGTTAGAACTGCTGCCTCATAGCCCCAGGGACCTGGGTTCAAATCCAGCCTCGGGTGACTGTCTGTGTCCTTCGGGAGCTCCAGTTTCCTCCAACAGTCCAAAGATGTGTGGCTTAGTTTGATTGGCCATAGTAAATTGCCCCTTAGTGTCAGGAGGACTAGCAGGGTGGATAAATGGGGTTATGGGGATAGGGCTGGTGTGGGATTGTGGTCCATGCTGACTTGATGGGCCAAGTGGCCCTCTTCTGCACTATAGGTCTTCGATGATTCCATGAACTTGCACATCTTTGGATTGTGGGAGGAAACCGGAGCACCCGGAAGAAACCCACACAGACATGGGGAGAACGTGCAAACTCCGCACAGACAGTGACCCAAGCTGGGAATCGAACCTAGGCCCCTGGTGCTGTGAGGCAGCAGTGCTAACCACTGTGCCACCTTGCGACATTACCATCACGATCAACATCCTGGGGGATACCATCGACCAGAAACTGAATGAGAATAGCCATATAAATACTATAGCTACAAGAGCAGATCAGAAGCAAGAAATAGCTCACTTCCTGACTACCTACAGACTGCCCACCATCTACAAGACACAAATGAGGAATGTGGTGGAACACTCAAGAATCCCTGATAAAGCAGCCAGCTTTATTGGCACCGCTTCCACCATCTCAAATATTCACTCATCTCCATAATGCACAGTGGCAGCCGTGTGTGCCATCTACAAGATGCACTGCAGCAACTCACCAAGGCCCTTTCGACAACACCTTGTGAACCTGCGACTTCTACCACCTTGAAGGACGATGGCAGCAGATGCATGGGAAGACCAGAGCCTGAAAGTTCCCCTCCATTCCACACCCCCCTCCATCCTGACTTGGAAACATATCGCCGTTCCTTCCCTGTCGGTGGGTCGAATTCCTGGAACTCCCTCCCTAATAGCCGTGTGGGCGTACTTATGCCACAGGGACTGTGGGGATTTGAGAAGGCAACTCACTACCACCTTCTCAAGGGGCAATTAGGGATGGGCAATAAATGCTGGTCTTGCCAGCGACGCCTACATCCCATGAACAAGTGAATAAATAAATAAAAATAAGTTTAAGAACCTAAACTGATATTTGCAAACGTGAGCCTGTGTGCAATCTCTGAAGTCAATCGCACTGGGCAGGAATGAAACTTGAATGGTTGTATATCTCTGCAAATGGTTTCGATCTGATCTATTTGACAAGCACACCCTGGGGTGATTGATTGAAATTCACTCAGATCATTCCATGCATAAACTGGTCGCATGAATCCACTGTTTATGCAAAATACCTATTCCTACTGAGACAGCCTCTTTCTCTTTTACATAATTTCAAGGTTGATACAGTAACTGCCTGAAAACAGACAGAAAACAGGAAACAGTGGGAGGGCTGATGTCAGAAAGCACTCCTTCACACAGAGGGAGGTGAAAGTCTGAAGCGCTCGCTTCCTAAAACACTGGGGAACAATTAAAAACATCAAACTCTGAGAATTTCTGTTAGATTTATAAAGTTTATTTATTAGTGTCAAGAGTAGGCTTACATGAACGCTGCAATGTGGGCGGCACAGTGATTAGCACTGCTGCCTCACAGCGCCAGGGACCCGGATTCAATTCCCGGTTTGGGTCACTGTCTGTCTGGAGTTTGCACGTTCTCCCCGTGTCTGAGTTGGGTTTCCTCCGGGTGCTTCGGTTTCCTCCCACAGTCCGAAAGACGTGCTATTTAGGTGCATTGATTCGAGCAGGCACCAGAGTGTGGCGACTAGGGGAATTTCACAGTAACTTCATTGTAGTGTTAATGTAAGCCTTACTTGTGACTAATAAATCAACTTTAAAAAACTGAAGTCACTGTGAAAATCCCCGAGTCACCACACTCCGGCACCTGTTTGGGTACACAGAGGGAGAATTTAGCATTGCAAATACACCTAACTAGCCGTGCCATCTCTGCGGGTATTAAGACAATTGGAACCTCAGTACATAGAAGGAGTTAAGATACAGAACAGCCAGAGTCTAAATGAATGTCTCGAAGACATGAATGGTCTATTATTCTGCTTCTCTGCTTCTGCTTTGGTTGTGTCTGCATCACAGACTAATGCGCATATTCCGACAACAGTTTATGGGCAATTGTCAATCAAGTATGACCTGCTCAAGTCGTAGTTCTAATCATGAAACCATATGAATAGGATATAATCTAAAGATCCATCACAACAAAAACAGAAAATCCTGGGAAATCTCATTAATCTGACAGCATCTGTGGAGAGAGAAAAGAGCCAATGTTTTGGGTCTGGCAGCAACAGGGTGGCACGGTAGCACAGTGGTTAGCACTGCTGCCGCACAGTGCCAGGGACCTGGGTTCGATTCCTGGATTGGGTTACTGTCTGTGTGGAGTCTGCACATTCTCCCCATGTCTACACTCCGGTTCCCTCCTGCTGTCCAAATATCTGGGGGTTAGGTTGATTGGCCATGCTAAATTGCCCCTTGGTGTCAGGGGGATTGGTCGGGTAAAAATCTGGGGTTACGGGGATGGGGCCTGGGTGGGATATTTGTCGGTGCAGGTTTGATGGACTGAATGGCCTCCTTCTCCACTGTAGGGATTCTATGATTCTATGAACTTCCCATACATTGATTGAAACATAATGCAGAGTAAAGGTTAAGTCGCCATAGTCCCAGATGTGCAGAGGCTGCTCTCCCCATTGAGGGGGAGATCTGACTGGCAGTGATTCAACATGAAGATCACCACATCTCTTGCGAGGGGCAAGGCTGAGAAGGCGGGACCTTCATGAGTAACCTCAGCCGGTGCAGGAATTGAACCCACGCTGCTGGCGTCACTCACCAGCTGTTCAGCCAACTGAGCTAAACCCAGTAAAGTGATGGAACCTCTCATGGAAATCATTGGGCCCTCAGCATGCCCAGAGCTTGGAAAGGACCCTTTCATGTTGCCTCTGTTGCACTGTTGAGCATCGAAGAGGTCACAAGGGACTGGGCAAGCAGCAATGATTATGTGGCATCATGCTAACTGGATAGGTTAAGTCAGATTTAGAACAAAGAACAACAAAGAACAAAGAACAATACAGCACAGGAACAGGCCCTTCGGCCCTCCAAGCCCGCGCTGGATCCTGGATTCAGGATTGAATCCTGAATCCAGGATCCCCGCCCAATTTTCCAGCCTATCTACATCCTAATATCCTATCCACCGAGCTGTCCCTCACAGCTACGATGCTTTGTTCATCACAACCTATTAACTCACCCCCACCCCCCCATTCCAGACCATGTGATCTCCAGGGAGAGGCGAAAACCCAGAGTGAAAACCCCAGGGCCAATATGGGGAAAGAAAATCTGGGAAATTCCTCTCCGACCCCCTGAGGCGATCGAAACGAGTCCAGGAGATCACACTGGCTCTGATCAGAAAATGCTTCCCAACCCTATTCATTTCCACTTCCACGAACACCATCTGAATTCCCTGCCCCCGAGACAGGTTCCCAACTATCCGCAGTCTCGCTCTGTACTGGCGCCAGCAAGATGATCATAGAATGAAGCCTTGAAACGAGAAACAAAGAACAATTAGCCCGCGCCGCTCCCTGGTCCAAACTAGACCACTCTTTTGTATCCCTCCATTCCCACTCCGTTCATATAGCTGTCTAGATAAGTCTTAAACGTTCCCAGTGTGTCCGCCTCCACCACCTTGCCTGGCAACACATTCCAGGCCCCCATGACCCTCTGTGTAAAATATGTCCTTCTGATATCTGTTAAACCTCCCCCCCTTCACCTTGAACCTACACAGTTCAGTTAAACTGACCTTCATAAGCATGGCAAGGTATAAGAAAAGATTTCCCACACACACAAATATAGAGGCTTGCGGCTAGAGATCTGGGTGTCTCCAGCAAAGTTATTCCAAGAAGGGATATATTGAGAGAGAAATCACACAGGGATCACTCCGGCAAAACCAAGATGCCTGGGGCACAGGCCAGAGGGGGTAACCCTGCGGAGATGTTAGCCTTCTACCCAGGGCATAATGGGTAATATAACCCATGATTGCACTTTGTAAACTTCCGCACATTGTCCTCGTCCCCCCCATGCCGCCGCTATAGTTAAGAAAGCCCACCAACTTTCTCAGAAGGCTAAGGAAATTTGGCATGTCAGCCAAGACTCTCACCAACTTTTATAGATGCATCAGAGAAATTATTCTTTCTGGTTGTATCACAGCTTGGTATGGCTCCTGCTCTGCCCAAGACCGCATGTAGCCCAGTCAATCACTCAAACCAGCATCCCATCCATTGACTCTGTCTACACTTCCCACTGCCTTGGAAAAGCAACCAGCATAATTAAGGACCCCACGCACCATAAACATTCTCTCTTCCACCTTTTTCCGTTGGGAAAAAGATACAAAAGTCTGAGGTCACATACCAACCGACTCAAGAACAGTTTCTTCCCTGCTGCTATTAGACTTTTGAATGGACCTACCTCGCATTAAGTTGATCTTTCTCTACACCCTAGCTATGATTGTAACACTACATTCTGCACTCTCTCCTTTTCTTCTCTCTACAGTATGCTTTGTCTGCTTAGTGCGCAAGAAACAATACTTTTCACTGTTGACTAATACATGTGACAATAAATCAAATCAAATCAAATCAAAATCACATCAAATCAAATCAAAGAATTAAGTCTCACTTCGGCAAATTATGTTACATGCCAGATGAAGAGTCTCAGATGTTAAATCCTGGGATTTGTAGCATTCGGTTAGCAATGTAAAATGGCAGAATTGACATAAAAGCTACCAACCTAAAATGGCTGCTGATCTGAATTATTGCCAATGTGTACATTAAACAAAAGAAGCCTTCAGACAGGGATTGGAAAGGCAGCCAGAATAGACATCTGTGCCTAGAGTTGATATCCTTGGTAACAAAATATCCTCTGAACACAAAATCACTTCAAATAAACAAATCACTAAAAACCTAATCCAGTATAAGACAGTTTGCTGATGCAAAGAATTGAAGTAAATGGTACTCAAGAATATCAGACCAGATGAATACCAGAATGATTGTTCCAAGCCTAGATGAATGGCCATGCTAGATCTGTCGCTGCCTCTGTATCTGGTTTACCCCTTCATTCTTTCAAAGTGGCACAGTGGCACAGCTGCTGCCTCACAACGCCAGGAACCCCGGTTTGATTCCCGGCTTGGGTCACAGTCTGTGCGGAGTCTGCACGTTCTCCCTGTGCCTGTGTGGGTTTCCTCCGGGTGCCCACAGTTCTGAAAGACGTGCTGGTTAGTTTCATTGGCCATGTTAAATTCTCCCGCAGTGTACCCGAACAGGCACTGGCGTGTGGCGACTCGGGGATTTTCACAGTAACTTCATTGCAGTGTTAATGTAAGCCTACTTGTGACATAATAAATAAACTTTAAACTCTCTCGTTCCGTCTCTCCTCATGTATCGGTTTAACCCCTTCACTCTCATTCTGTCTTTCCACTCAGATAAGAATCGGTAAGCTTTAGCTCTTTTACTTTTATTAAACAAAGCTTGGCAGTTAATTGCCCATCATTAGTTAACTGGTACATTCTCCATGGCAACAGCTCCACCACTCAGAGTTCACTTGCCAACTAATCAGTACAAATTGTTCTTCCCTTTACATGTGGTATCCTGCAAATTGTCCTGATGAGTGCAAGTTGAAAAGCTTCGACACAAGTGTCTCTTTTCAGCAATGTGGAAATCTATCGCTTCAATCTTGTGCATCCTCAAAGGTTAAACTTCCACTTCCTCTCCGGCAAAGAATTCCAAAGATTCATCACTCACTGAGTGAAGAAATTCCTCCTCATCTCAGTCCTAAATGGCTGCCCCTGATTCTGAGACTGTGGCCCTTGGTTCTAGACCCTGCTCCTTCAGTCAGAGGAAAAATCCTATCCACACCTACCCTGTCAAAACCTCTATGAATTTTGTATATTTGAATGAGATCACCTCTCTTTCTTCCAAACTCCAGGGAATAAACAAAGAAACAAAGAACAAATAAAAGTACAGCACAGGAGTAGGCCCTTTGGCCTTCCAAGTCCAACGCTTACTTGGTCCATATCCCTCTATTCCCTCCCTATTCATGTATCCATCCAGATGCCTCTTAAATGTTGCTAATGTGCCTGCTTCCACCACATCCCCTGGTAGCATGTTTCAGGCACCCACCACTCTCTGTATGAAGAACTTCCCCTGCACATCTCCCAGAAACTTACCCCGTCTCACCTTGAACTTGTGCCCCCTTGTATTGACACTTCTCCCCTGGGATAAGAACATAAGAACATAAGAAATAGGAGCAGGAGTAGGCCATCTAGCCCTTCGAGCCTGCCCCGCCATTCAACAAGATCATGGCTGATCTGAAGTGAATCAGTTCCACTTATCCGCGTGCTCCCCATATCCCTTAATTCCCTTACCGATAAGAAATCTATCTACCCGTGATTTAAACATATACAACGAGGTAGCCTCCACCACTTCAATGGGCAGAGAATTCCAGAGATTCACCACCCTCTGAGAGAAGAAGTTCCCCCTCAACTCTGTTCTGAACTGGCCCCCCCTTATTTTGAGGCTGTGCCCTCTAGTTCTGGTTTCCCTTCTAAGTGGAAAGAATCTCTCCACCTCTACCCTATCCAGCCCCTTCATTATCTTATATGTCTCTATAAGATCACCCCTCATCCTTCTAAACTCCAACGAGTACAGACCCAATCTGTTCAATCTCTCCTCATAAGCTACACCCCTCATCTCCGGTATCAACCTGGTGAACCTTCTCTGCACTCCCTCCAAGGCCAATATATCCTTTCACAAATAAGGGGACCAAAACTGCACACAGTACTCCAGTTGCGGCCTCACCAGTGCCTTGTACAGTTGCAGCAAGACCTCCCTGCTTTTATATTCTATCCCCCTCGCGACAAAGGCCAACATTCCATTCGCCTTCTTGATCACCTGCTGCACCTGCAGACTGAGTTTTTGCGATTCGTGCACAAGGACCCCCAGGTCCCTCTGCACAGTAGCACGATGTAATTTTTCTCCATTTAAATAATATTCCAATTTACTATTATTTCTTCCAAAGTGGATAACCTCACATTTGCTAACGTTATATTCCATCTGCCAGATCCTCGCCCACTCGCTCAGCCTATCCAAATCTCTCTGCAGACTTTCCACGTCCTCCACGCAATTCGCTCTCCCACTCATCTTCGTGTCATCGGCAAACTTTGATACCCTACACTCGGTCCCCTCCTCCAGATCATCTATGTAAATGGTGAACAGTTGAGGCTCCAGCACCGATCCCTGCGGCACGCCACTGGTCACCTTCTGCCAACCAGAAAAGCACCTCTGACTATCCACACTGTCTATAACTTTCATAATTTTGTAGACCTCTATCAGGTCTCCCCTCAGCCTCCGTCTTTCCAGTGAAAACAATCCTAGTTTATTCAACCTCTCCTCATAGCCAACACCCTCGAGACCAGGCAACATCCTGGTGAATAAAGGCAATAAAGGCTCAGTGTATTTAATCTTTCTGAATAGGACAATCCCTCCATTCCAGGTGGTAACTTAGCGAACTATGTTGCCTTCCCTCTATGGTGAGTGTACCTTTACTTATGTAAGGAGAGCAGAACTGCACACAGTGCTCCAGGTGTGGCCTCACCAAGGCTCTATATAATTGCAGCAAGACATTTTCACTGCTATACTCAAAACCTCAAGGGCGGCGCAGTGGCACAGTGGTTAGCACTGCTGCCTCACAGCAAGAAGTTTAACAACACCAGGTTAAAGTCCAACAGGTTTATTTGGTAGCAAAAGCCACACAAGCTTTCGGAGCTCCAAGCCCCTTCTTCACCTGAAGAAGGGGCTTGGAGCTCCGAAAGCTTGTGTGGTTTTTGCTACCAAATAAACCTGTTGGACTTTCACCTGGTGTTGTTAAACTTCTTACTGTGTTTACCCCAGTCCAACGCCGGCATCTCCACATCATGCCTCACAGCGCCAGGGGCCCAGGCTCGATTCCTGGTTTGGGTCACTGTCTGTGTGGAATCTGCACGTTGACTGCGTGTGTTTCCTCTGGATGTTCTGGTTTCCTCCCATCGTCTGAAAGATGCGCTGGTTCGGTGGATTGGTTGTGTTAAATTCTCCCTTACTGTACCTGAACAGGCACGGGAGTGTGATGACTAGGTGATTTTCATAGTCGTTGTAGTGTTAATGTCAGCCTATTTGTGACAAATAAAAAAACTTTTTGTCGCAAATGCCACTGCAGCTTTTTGCCTTCTTAACTTTTCTGAGATTGCATGTTATCTTTCAGTGTCTCACAAACAAGGATACCCAATTCCCTTTGGACATCAACACTTCCCAGCCTTACCTCATTTCAGAAATATTCGGTACTTTTTCACCCAAAGTGGTTAACCTCACATTTCTCCACATTGTATTCCATTTGCCAAATGTTTGCCCAATTACCTCACCAATCCAAATCCTCCCAAGGTGTCTCTGCATCCTCTCAGGCTAAAACAGAGATGAGGAGGAATTTCTTCAGTCAGAGGGTGGTGAATCTGTGGAACTCTTTGCCGCAGAAGGCTGTGGAGGCCGGGTCATTAAGTGTCTTTAAGACAGAGAGAGATAGGTTCTTGATTAATAAGGGGATCAGGGGTTATGGGGAAAAGGCAGGAGAATGGGGATGAGAAAAATATCAGCCATGATTGAATGGCAGAGCAGACTCAATGGGCCGAGTGGCCTAATTCTGATCCTATGTCTTATGGTCTTATGGTCTCCCTCTTTCTCTCTCTCCCTCATCGCTGATTCCCCCTCATTCTCTCATTCTCTTTCTCCCATGTCGCTGATTTCCCCCTCACTCTCTTTCTCCCTCTCTTCCCCTGTCTCTGATTTTTCCCCTCGTTCTCTCGTTCCCTTTCTCCCCTGTCACTGATTTCCCCCCTCACTCTCTCTTTCTCCCTCTCTTTCCCTGTCGCTGATTTACCCCCTCACTCCGTCTCTCCCTCTGTAGCCTGTTGACCTCCTCATTTGGGCCTAGCAGTTTCTTGGTGGCTTCCAGCTCACAATAAATGTCCTGAAATAAAAAAAAAGGAACTGCTTGATTCGGGGCCCGGGCGAGACCGTGATTTTTTTGAAGCAGGGCAGGGAGAGCTCCTCAGTGTGCTGGCCAACTGTTATCTCCCAATCAATATCACTGAAACTGCTGATCTGGTCATTTTCACAGCATTGTATCTGGGAGCTTGCTACACGGTGGCACAGTGGTTAGCACTGCTGCCTCACAGCGCCAGGGACCCGGGTTCAATTCTGACTTGGGTAACTGTTACTGTGGAGTTTGCACATTTTCCCCGTGTCTGCGTGGGTTTCCTCCGGGTGCTCCGGTTTTCTCCCACAGTACAAAAATGTGCAGGTTCGGTGGATTGGCCATGCTAAATGGCCCCTTAGTGTTCCAAGATGTGTAAATGAGGAGGATTAATGGAACAAATATGTGGGGTTACGGGGATAGGGCCTGGGTAAGATCCTCTGCCACAGAGTCAGTGCAGACTTGATGGGCTGAATCGTAGATCATAAAATCATACCGTGCAGAAGGAGGTCCTTCGGCCCATTGAGTCTGAACCGACCAGAATCCCACCCGGGCCCTATCCCCATAACCCATGCATTTACCTTAGCTAGTCCCCCTGACACTAAGGAGCAATTTAGCATGGCCAATCCACCTAACCCACACATCTTTTGAGTGAGGGAGGAAACCGGAGCAGTGACCCAAGCTGGGAATCGAACACGGGTCCCTGGCGCTGTGAGGCAGCAGTGCTAACCGCTGTGCCACCGTGCCACCCTGAATGGCCTCCTTCTGTGCTGTAGGGATTCTATGATTTAGCCGCCATGTTTTCTACATTACAGTGGCAACTGTCCCTCAAAAAACATTGAATTGCTGATAAAGTGATTGGGATTTCCTGGGGCTAAGACATTCAGGGTAGAAAGTTACATTTTCCTTTCTTCGCTGTTTCCCTGTGTCCTCTGCAGCATCTGCAAGCTAGGCTATCCCAATATTCATGTCAGAAGTATACCGCAAGATATAGGAGCAGAAGTAGACCATTCAGCCCATCGATTCTTCTCTGACCTTCAATGAAATTATAGCTGATCTGATATGATAATCCTCAACTCCACTTACCCCGCTTACCCGCCGATTCACTTACTGATTATAATCTCAGCCTTGAACATATTTAATGACCCAGCCTCTACAGCCCTCTGCGGTAAAACATTCCACAGATTTTCTCCCCTCTGACAGAAGAAATTCCCCCTCACCTCTGTCTTAAACGGGCGACCCCTCACTATAGAGATCACGTGCCTGAATTTAAAAGTTCAAACAAGGGTCAGAGGTTAAAATCACTGGTTCCTTGCTGGTGAGTGTGTGCGAACTTGTCCCTCCCGCCATCCACACCACGTCACACTCTCACCCAAGCCTGAACCAGGGTGAAAATTACGAAACTTGACGCACTTTGCATTGCATGAGGAAAGTTTCCTGAAAAACCTGAGTGCAAAGGAGGGGGATATTTGTAAAAACTCATCAGGGTGGGAACTTTTATCTGGAAAGGAGAAGGCCAAGGGATGACCTGAAAGAGGTCTTCAGGATCTATCCCCTCTTGCAGGAGAATCTATTACCAAAAGCCCCTATTTAAAAATAAGAGATCATCCATTTAGGCAGAGATGAGGAGAATTTTTTTCTCTCAGAGGGTTATAAGCCTTTGGAACTCTCTTCCTGAAGACAGTGGAAGCAGAAGTCTTTGAATATTTTTAAGGCAGAGATAGATTCTTCTTTCGCAAGCAGGCGAAAGAGTTGGGGGAAAATGTGGGGTTGAGGTTACAATCAGATCAGCCATGATCACCTTGAATGGCAGAGCAGGCTCGAAGGGCTGAGTGGCCTACTCCTTGCCCTCATTCGTATGTTTATATGCATCTACATATTCTGAAAGGATTTGCTCGGATGGATGCAGAGAAAAAGGTCCCATTTAAAGTTTATTTATTCGTGTTGTTTTATGGACAGAGGGTGAGAGGGAGGCGATGGCCTAGTGATATTATCGCTAGATTATTAATCCAGGAACACAACTAATGTTCTGGGGATCCGGGTTCGAATCCCATCATGGCAGATGGTGGAATTTGAATTCGATTTTTAAAAAAATCTGGAATTAAATATCGACTGATGACCATGAAACCAGTGTCGATTGTCAGAAAAACCCACCTGGTTCACTAATGTCCTTTAGGGAAGGAAATCTGCCGTCCTTACCCAGTCTGGCCTACATGTGACTCCAGAGCCACAGCAATGTGGTTGACACTCAACTGCCCTCTAAAATGGCCTAGAAGGGCAACTAGGGATGGGCAACAAATGCTGGCCAGCCAGCGATCCCCATATCCCACAAATGAAATGAATTTTAAAAAAAGTGACTGTTGACTCCCTGGAGAAATTTAGCAATGTGACATGTGGCTAGATCTGAGTTTCTTCCCCCAGCAGCGGCCCACATCTCTCACTGCCCCTTCCCAGAATGTGCAAACCTCAAACTCAAAACTCTGTAGAAATCTCGGATGTCTAATTCAAAATGTGCTGTCGATCTAGGCTAACCTTTTAATGTCAACATCACGAAATGGCAGGTCAGAGTCTTGAGCAAGATGTACACCATTTCATAATATGTTCTGTTTATAACATTCATTAAAAATTCATTTGGCAAAGAATTAAGCCATTGATTTACAGCCGTAACAAAAGATTTGCTTAATGTTGCACTATATTTGGTTTGGTTCCAATACAGCTATTAGTCTAATTACTTGGACGCTAATTAGTCTATCGTGCAGGGACTCAGAAAGTTTAGACATTGCTCTGTTTTAATGGAACTCAGCCCCAGTAATCAGGACGTAATGTAGCCTAGTGTCATCTTCATCAAATATGAATGGTAATGGGACTCTCATGTAGAGGACTATTAGTTGACGGAAGCAATCACTTTTCCCTTTGGCATTGTTTGTCATCCCAAGGTTATCTTAGGGTTTAACGGCGATATCTTTGAGTTACAGCGACAATTCTCTCACCATGGAACTGGCGAATTAACCCATCAGTTTGTCCATGGATTGAAATGAGGTAAAGTGCGATTATACACTCGTACAGCATTGAAAGAAGGCCATTCTGCCCATTGTGCTTGCGGCAGGCTCTTTGAAAGTGCAACCCAATTAGACCCACCCTCTTCCTCTTTCCCTGCAAGGGGGTCGGTTTAGCTCAGTTGGCTGGACGGCTGGTTCATGATGTAGGCCGTTGCCAACAGCGTGGGTTCAATTCCTGTACCTGTTGAGGTTGTCCATGAAGACCTTCTCAACCTTGCCCCTTGCCTGAGGTGTGGTGGCCCTCAGGTTAAATCACCACCAGTCAGGTCCCCCTATCAAATAGGTCTTGGCGGCTTTCACTTATTTCTTTTTCATTCCCCTTTTGAAGCCATTTCCTTTTCGAAAGGGGAGGAATTGGAGATTTACTCTCAGTTTCTTAGGAATGTAGGAACAGGAGTTTAAGTGGATCATTGGCTGATCTGCATCTTTATTTTGAGAAAATGCTGGAAAATCTCAGCAGGTCTGGCAGCATCTCTCAGGAGAGAAAAGCTGACGTTTTGAGTCCAGGTGACCCTTTGTCAAAGGGTTTCACAAAGCTTTGACAAAGGGTCGTCTGGACTCGAAACGTCAGATTCCAGCATCTGCAATAATTTGCTTTATCCAGTGTACCTTCATTTTATTCATTAGTATCAGAAGTAGGTTTACATTAACACTGCAATGAAGTTATTGTGAAAATCCCCCAGTCGCCACACTCCGGCGCCTGTTTGGGTACACTGAGAGAGAATTTAGCGTGGCCAATGCACCTAACCAGCATGTCTTTTCAGCTGTGGGAGGAAACTGGAGCACCCGGCGGAACCCCCCCCAGACACGGGGAGAATGTGCAGACTCTGCACAGACAGTGACCGGGAATTGAACTGGGGCCCCTGGCACTGACTCCGCATAGACAGCCACCTAAGCCAGGAATTGAACCTGGTACTGTGAGGCAGCAGCGCTAACCACTGGGCCACCGTGCCGCCATACCAAAACTCCAACTAGCTGCCTTGGTCCCATAACCCTTCATTCACATAATGAATGAAAAATAGATAGACAGGCTGGCATTTAGATAGCACCTTTCACAACCTCCAGGCATCCCAAAGTACTTTGTAGCCAATTAAATACTTTTGAAGTTGTGATAGCAGCCAATTTGCACACTGCATGTTCCCCTGAACTTCAATGAGACCACTGAATTGTTCCAGCATAGAAGGAGGCCATTCAGCCCATCGTGTCTGTGCTGGCTATTGTTTTTAAGTGTCGGCTGAGGGAGGAATGTTGGCCAGGACTGATATGATACTAACATACCACGGGCGGTATTTTCTGGCCCCGCTTGCCTGAAGGCTGGAAAATCCCACCCGAGGTCAACGTATCTCTGCATGGTCCGTGAACCGCCCACTACGATTCCAATGGCAGACGGGACAGGAAAATCCCGGCGCACTTTTCAAAGTGAAGAAATACACATCCGGGTTGCAGTTCCATTAAAAGTTGTGCTCAAAGCCCGGTTATGTAAATAGGCAATAACCAGATACATCGTTATCTGAACAAGCTCTGTGTGGGTTGTACATTGCAAGCTGTTGTCAGTTAATCCGACAAAAAAAAAATACATCCCAGGACCTCTATTTTTAAGTGAGTGTTTGCAAAATTGAACTAATTATCTTCAAGGCTGGCATTCATCAAACTCAGGTTCAATGGTACCGCAGTGTGTTGGTATCTGCTGACGCTGCCAAGCTGCGAATATTTCCCAACAGAGCATTGACACTTAGCTTGACAGGAAGAGAAAGTGTAAATAGTGGTTATGGAGTGTGTGGGATTCTAGCAAGACAGAAGGAGCCGAAATTCTGTTACGCCTTCAACATAATACGGGAGGATGCCAGAAAACGCACCATCAGTCAGGATTGGAAAGAGGACACTGGATAGAATTAAATTACTGCGGATGCTGGAATCTGAAACCAAAAGAGAAAATGCTGGAAAATCTCAGCAGGTCCGGCAGCATCTGCGGACAGGGAGTAGAGCTTAACATTTCGAGTCCAGGTGACCCTTTGTCAAAGCTTTGTCCCACTGAGCTTTGACAAAGGGTCATCTGGACTCGAAACGTCAGCCCTTTTCTCTCCTTACAGATGCTGCCAGACCTGCTGAGATTTTCCCCGCATTTTCTCTTTTGGTTTTAGAAAGAGAACAACGGATCCAAACTGAAAAGTTGACTTCCTGTTTTCCTGTTCCACATGCTAACCAATTTGTTTCGCATATCCCACGTGATCATAGAATCCCTACAGTGCAGAAGGAGGCCATCGCGTCTGCACCGACCACAATCCCACCCAGGCCCTCTCCCCATAACCCCATGTATTTATCCTGCTAACCCCCCTTACACTAGGGTCAATTTAGCACGGCCAATCAAGCTTACCCGCACGTCTTTCGGACTGTGGGAGGAAACCGGAGCACCCGGAGGAAACCCACACGGACACGAGGAGAACGTGCAGACTTCACACAGACAGTGACCCGAGGCTGGAATTGAACCCAGGGTCCCTGGTGCTGTGAGGCAGCAGTGTTAGCCGCTGCGCCGCCCCGATCCATTGGCTGTCTTCAGTTCCCATTTCCAATGTTCATATTCTCATTTTTCTCCTATCGTCTCTCATCTTCCCTCTGCTGCCGAAGTTGTCAGACCTCCGAGATTTTCCTGACGTCTCCAGGGACTGAAGATTAATCTCCAGATCAGTGTTTCAGGAAAAAGGTGGGTTCTCCTTCAAATCATTGATTTTGAATACACATTATTAAAAAAATTAGCTGGGGGATGGGGAAAAAACATCTGACTGGCAGCCAAGGTTTCAATTTCTTTTCTTTCATGGGATGTGGGCATTGCTGGATAAGCCAACATTTGTTGTGCATCCCTAATTAGAATCATAGAATCCCTATGGTGCAGAAGGAGGCCATTCGGCCCATCGACTCTGCACCGACCACAATCCCACCCGGACCATATCCCCGTAATCCCACACAGCCATCCCACTAATCCCCCTGACACGAAGGAGCAATTTAGCGTGGTCAATGCACCTAATGCGCACATCTTTGGAGTGTGGGAGGAAACCAGAGCACCCGGAGGAAACTCACTGGGAGAACATGCAAACTGTGACAATGCTAAGTTTTTCCTCCTCCACAGGCGTTGGAGTGTGGCGACTAGGGGATTTTCACAGTAACTTCATTGCAGTGTTAATGTAAGCCTACTTGTAAGGTTGTGAAAAGTGCTATATAAATGCCAGTCTGTTTACCTGTTTTTCATTCTTTATGAGGATTAAGGGTTTGGGACCAAGGCAGATAGGTGAAGTTTTGATATGGCAGCACGGTGGCACAGTGGTTAGCACTGCTGCCTCACAGCGCCAAACACCCATGTTCGATTCCCGACTTGGGTCACTGTCTGTGCGGAGTCTGCACGTTCTCCCCGTGTCTGCGTGGGTTTCCTCCGGGTGCTCCAGTTTCCTCCCACACTCCAAAGATGTGTAAGTTCTGGTGATTAGCGGGGTAAATACATGGGATTATGGATAGAGGGCCAGGGTGGGCTGCTCTGTTGGAGAGTTAGTGCAAACGCAATGGTCTGAATGGTCTCCTTCTGCACTGTAGGGATTCTGTGATTCAATTATAACCACAACCTGTAACCTCATGACCCAACATTCACAGCGCCAGGGACCTGGGTTCAATTCCCGAATTGGGTCACTGTCTGTGCGGAGTCTGCACGTTCTCCCCGTGTCTGCAGGAGTTTCCTCCGAGTGCTCTGGTTTCCTCCCACAGTCATGATGTGGAGATGCCGGCGTTGGACTGGGGTAAACACGGTAAGAAGTCTAACAACACTAGGTTAAAGTCCAACAGGTTGATTTGGTAGCAAACGCCACTAGCTTTCCGAGCCCTGCTCCTTCGTCAGATGGAGTGGGAGGTTTGCTCACAAACAGGGCACACAGAGACACAAACTCAATTTACAGAATAATGATTGGAATGCGAATCTTTACAGCTAATCAAGTCTTAAAGGTACAGACAATGTGAGTGGAGAGAGCATTAAGCACAGGTTAAAGAGATGTGTATTGTCTCCAGACAGGACAGCTCGTGAGATTTTGCAAGTCCAGGCAAGTTGTAGAGGTTACAGATAGTGTGACATGAACCCAAGACCCCAGTTGAGGCCGTCCTCATGTGTGCGGAACTTGGCTATCAGTTTCTGCTCAGCAACTCTGCGTTGTCGCATTCCCACAGTCCAAACGATATGCTAGTTAGGTGCATTGGCCATGCTAAATTTTCCTTCAATGTACCCGGACATGCGCCGGAGTGTGGCGACTAGGGGATTTTCACAGTAACTTTATTGCAGTGTAAATGCAGGCTGAGTGAGTGGGCGAGGATCTGGCAGATGGAGTATAACGTTGACAAATGCGAGGTTATTCACTTTGGAAGAAATGATAGCAAATTGGATTACTATCTAAATGGAAAAAAATTACAACATGCTACCGTGCAAAGGGACCTGGGGGTCCTTGTGCATGAGACGCAAAAACCCAGTCTGCAGGTGCAACAGGTGATCAAGGCGGCAAATGGGATGTTGGCCTATATCGCAAGGGGGATAGAATATAAAAGCAGAGATGTCTTGCTGCATCTGTACAGGGCATTGGTGAGGCTGCAGCTGGAATACTGTGCGCAGTATTGGTCCTCTTATTTGCGGAAGGATATATTGGCCTTGGAGGGAGTGCAGAGAAGGTTCACCAGGTTGATACCAGTGATGAGGGGTGTTGATTATGAGAAGAGACTGAGCAGATTGGGTTTGTACTCGTTGGAATTTTGAAGGCTGAGGGGGGATCTTATAGAGACCTATAAGATAATGAAGGGGCTGGATAGGGTAGAAGCGGAGAGATTCCACTTAGAAAGGAAGCTAGAACTAGAGGGCACAGCTTCAAAATAAAGGGGAGTCAGTTTAGGACAGAGTTGAGGAGGAACTTCTTCTCTCAGAGGGTGGTGAATCTCTGGAACTCTCTGCCCACTGAAGTGGTGGAGGCTACCTCATTGAATATGTTTAAATCACGGATAGATGGATTCCTGATCGGTAAGGGAATTAGGGGTTATAGGGATCTATAAGGTAAGTGGAACTGATCCACTTCAGATCAACCATGATCTTATTGAATGGCGGGGCAGGCTCGAGGGGCTAGATGGCCTACTCCTGCTCCTATTTCTTATGTTCTTATGTTCTTAATGTGACAATGATAAATAAAGTTAAATAAAGTTAAACTTAAACATATCCCCCCGCTCTATCAGCAAGTCAGGGGACCAATCTTCCTGAGGTTCCCTCATATCACAGATGTCAGTCTTCAGCCAGTTCTGTTCACTGCGCATGATATCATGAAATGGTTGAAGACACCAGATGCGGCAAAGGCCCTGACACAACCTTGCAAAAAAACTGCCGATCTGTGCTCCAAAATTAGCTGTGCCCCCTCGCCAAGCTGTTCCGGTACAGCTACAGCACTGACATCAACCCAGCAATGTGGAAAACTCTCTCCACAAAAAGCAGCACAAATCCAAGCTGGCCAATTACTGCCCCAGCAATCCATTCTTCATTATCAGCAATGTGATTGAATGGGTCTTTGAAGGTTCCATCATATGGCACTCACACAGCAGCGACTTGCTCACTGAAGCTCAGCTCAGCTTCCTTCAGAGCCATTGGCTCCTGACTTTATTACTCTATGCCTCGGTTAAAACATGGAGAAAAGAACTGGACTCAAGAGGACAGGTTAAAAATGGCTGCTCGTGACATCACGGCAGCATTTGTCTGGGCGTGAATTCAAGGAATCCCAGCCAAACTGGAGTTAATGGGAATCAGGGGTAAAATTCTACACCAACTGGAGTCAATCCTATCACAAAAGAAGAGAGTTATGGTTGTTGGAAGCCAATCATCTCAGCCCGAGGATATTACTGCAGGAGTTCCTCAGGAAAGCTTTCCAGGCCCAACCATCTTCAGCTGCTTCATCAATGCCTGAGTGTGTGGTGGAGGCAGGTTCAACTGAGGCATTGAAGAGTGAATTCTATGATTAGTTGCATAGAAACAATGCACAGGGGTAGAGGGGAATGGCACTAAGCCGTAATGCTCCTTTGGAGAGCTGGTGCAGACACAATGGGCCGAATGGTCTCTTTATGCGCTGTAACAATTGTGATCCTGTGATTTTTCTTCCATCATAAAGTCGGACATGTGGATGTTAAGTGATAATTGCACAATGTTCAGCACCATATGCGACTCCTCAGATATCGAAGCAGAGGATCATAGAATCATAGAAACCCTACAGTGCAGAAGGAGGCCATTCGGCCTATTGAGTCTGCACCGACCACAATTCCAACTTGGCCCTATGCCCGCTTACCCTGCTGATCCCTCTAAACTACACATCCCAGGACACTAAGGGGCAATTTAGCATGGCCAATGCACCTAACCCGCACATCTTTGGACTGTGGGAGGAAACCGGAGCACCCGGAGGAAACCCACGCAGACACAGGGAGAACGTGTAAATTCCACACAGACAGCGACCCAAGCTGGGAATTGAACCCGGGTCCCTGGAGCTGTGGGGCAGCAGTGCTAACCACCGTGCCGATCCCGTGCAAATGCAGCAAGATTGAGACAACATTCCTGCTTATATTAATAAGTGGCAAGTAACTGTGAGCCATATAAGTGACAGGCAAACTCCACCTACAGCAGGAGAGAAGTTAACCATCTCCTCCTGACATTCAATAGCATTCCCATCAGTGAATCCCTCACTGTCAATATCCTGAGGGTCACCATTGGTTAGGAACTGAGCTCAACTAGCCACATATATATCATGGCTACAAGAACAGATGCGAGGTTAGGAATCCTGAGGCATGTATCTCACCTCCTGACTCATGTGATGTTAATGTACATTTAAGAGTTTTTTTAAAATCATGTTCTCTGCAGCTCTCGGCTCCCATTGTGGCACCGGGTTGTCTACGATGTGTCCTTTTATTGCTGCTTAAGTGGCTTAAATGGGAGTTGTTTATTTTGACTTTGGGAATTAGTTTTATGACCCTGCATTGTCAGGAGGAAAACTGGTTGGCAGGTCAGGCGGGAGCTCTTTCATTTTCAGTTCTGTGCTGCAGGTTTTAGTTTTAGAAGGGACATCAAGCTGGAAAAAAGTGTCTTCCTCTCTCTCTCCCTGGTTTTGGGAAATTCTGCTGGTTTAGCTGAAAGCCTTCCTGGAGTAGACAGTCTGCTGTTGGTGGTTTGACCAGAGCCTCCCTGGTCTGGGAAGCTGTTCTGACTTCAAACTGTTCTGTGTGTATCAACAGAACTGCAACATTCATCCGAAGGACTCAGTTCCAGTATCACGTGAGCATTAGTCTTTGCTGTGTTAAACATGTGAAAATGGTTTTGTCTAAATGAAGTTTTGGTTTTGATTGGAACATCTTAGAGATATTTGTTAAGGGTTATACATTATTGTGGTTACTTTGTTTTTGTTTGTAATTTATAAAAGTTATTGCTAATTTTCTTTCTATACCTGTTGACTATATTCTCAAATAAGCTCTGTTTGATAAAAGCTCCCCAGTGGGTCACTTGAATCATACATGAGGTGAACCATATTACGCTTATCCTAGCCAAATTGAAGGTGCAAAACGTATGATCCAGGCAGGCTTTATAAAACATTGTGGAGTTTCTGATCTGAGCCATCACACTCCTCAAAACCTGTCCACCATCTACAAGGTACAAATTAGGAGTGTGAGCAAATATTACACACTCCACCACTGACGCATAGTGGTAGCAGTGTGTACCATGTACAAAATTCACTGCAGCAACCCACCAAGGATCTTTCGACAGCATCGAATGCGGGCAATTAGGATGAGCTTAGGGCTTTAAAAAAAAGGGGCGGCATGTACAGGTTGGGCCGAAGGACCTGTTTCCATGCTGGAAACCTCTATGATTCCTCTATAACTCTATCTTCCAAACCGAGAATCTCTACCGCTTGGAAGGATAGGGCAGCAGATTAATGGGAACATCATCACTTTCCCTCCAAGCCTCACACCATCCTAACTTGGGACTATATTGGTGTTCCTCTACTGTCGCTGGGTTGAAATTCTGGAACTTCCTTCCTCTCAGCACTGTGGGTCTCAAAGGCAATTTGTATTTGGAAACAGATGCTTGGAATCTCCGAACGCCAAGCGCACCAACAAGCCCCCACCCACCGCCTTGCCCCCCACTTCCCCCCTGACGAGGAAACCCATGGAATGCTAAAATGTCGCAATGCCACAAAATGGCCATCATTTTCCCTTGTAATTAATTTACTGGTCCACCTGCCTCTGGTTGGCACGTCCACTGCCACTGATTTTGATTTGATTTATTATTGTCACATGTATTAACATACAGTAAAAACTATTGTTCCTTGCGCACAATACAGACAAAGCATACCATTCATAGAGAAGGAAACGGGAGAGTGCAGAATGCAGTGTTACAGTCATAGCTAGGGTGTAGAGAAAGATCAACTTAATGCAAGGTAAGTCCATTCAAAAGTCTGACAGCAGCAGGGAAGAAGCTGTTCTTGAGTCGGTTGGTACGTGACCTCAGACTTTTGTATCTTTTTCCGAAAGGAAGAAGGTGGAAGAGTGAATGTCCGGGGTGCATGGGGTCCTTAATTATGCTGGCTGCTTTGCTGAGGCAGCAGGAGCCATACCAAGCTGTGATGCAACCAGAAAGAATGCTTTCTACGGTGCATCTGTAAAAATTGGTGAGAGTCGTAGCCAAATTTCCCGCCCTTTGCAATATCTCCAGGTTGGGTAAACTTTGTGGATTCCATCCCATAGTTTTACCACCCCTTCCACCTTCCACCCCCTCTCTGGTTAAACACCTAGCCATTGTGTCCAATTCTGGGCACCATACCTTCGGAAGGATGGGTAATCCTTGGAGAGAGTGAAGGAATGATTGATGAAAGTAGCTCCAGGGATGAGGGACTTCAGTTCCATGCATAGACTGGAGAACCTGGGATTGTTCTCCTGAGAGCTGAGAAGGTTGAGAGGAGATTTGAAAGATGGGTTCAAAAGCACGAGGGTTCCAGAGAGAATAGAAACAGAGAAATTGTTCCTATTGCTGGTAGAGCGGCCAACTATGATGAAATGTATTCTTGGAGGTTTCAGCACCTGACTTTCTCCAATGCTCCAGCTAATCGTAAGCAGATGCATCCTGGTGACATTCCTAATTCAACTGGAATGCAAAAAGGCTCATTAACCAACTGGAAGTAGCTTGTCAAAATAAAGTCAGAGGTAAGGTGAGGAGTTTCCAAAAAAGTAGATGAGACGTTATGATCTAGAATGAATCGTCAGTAAGTGAGGTTGCGGCAGATTCAATGGTAACTTTCACAATGGAATTGGATAAATACATGAGAATGGGTCAATCTCAGGCCAGTAGAGGAGGGGACAAATAATCAATTGGATAACTCTTCCAAAGAGTCAGCACAAACTTGTTTCACTTTCAGGAAGCGTTGACACTTGTTCTGCTATTCACACATTCTGCTATCTCGTTTTCAGACAGGGCTTACCTTTCTGCCGCTATTAACACCGGCTTTAGTCTTTAACACTATCGTTACCGCTCCCTTTGTCTTGTGGCCATGGCATCTTTGTTATTTACCGACTCCTGACCTCTAACCTGTGCCTGACCTCCCGTTTTGCTCCCACCCCACTTTTCCCACTTTGTGAAAATCCATCACATTTCTCTCTCTCTTTAACTCTGAGGAAGAATCAGATGGACTCAAAATGTTAACCCTGTTTCCCCCTCCACAGGCGCTGCTGGGATTGTCTGGCATTTTTTGTTTTGATGCCAGCACAGAGTTGATGGCTGGAACGGTTTCCTTCTCGCTGTTTGATCAATACTCGTTGCGGGTTGTTCTGCAGGATAGTGCAGGTTGTAAAATCTGTTCGGAGTTGAAGGCATTTCATAGTGAATGGTGCTGTGCGTGGCATGGTGGCACAGTGGTTAGCCCTGCTGCCTCACAGTGCCACGGTTGATTAATAAGGGGATCAGGGGTTATGGGGAAAAGACAGGAGAATGGGGATGAGAAAAATATCAGCCATGATTGAATGGCGGAGCAGACTCGATGGGCCGAGTGGCCTAATTCTGCTCCTATGTCTTATGGTCTTATGGTTCAATTCCCAGCTTGGGTCACTGTCTGTGTGGAGTCTACACATTCTCCCCGTGTCTGTGTGGGTTTCCTCCGGGTGCTCCGGTTTCTACCTACAGTCCGAAAGATGTGCGAGTTAGGTTGATTGACTGTGCTATATTGCCCCTTAGTGTCAGGGGGACTAGCAGGGTAAAAGCGTGGGGTTACAGTGATAGGATGGGATTGTTGTCGGTGCAGGCTCGATGGGCCGAATGGCCACCTTCTGCCCTGGCGGGATTCTATGAAAGTTCAGCTTGCAGAGTCCAGCAATGTCGACCGGTGCAGGAGCAACCCTCCCTTGAAGCAGCTTCTTATATCAGGATGAGATCTCTGTATCTCGCTCCTGGTTTCTTTGTGATTGAGCTGGTTCGCCTGGGTACTGGTGACGCTGCCACTGAGAAAATAGTTTTCACAATTTCAGAGGGAATCTTCATCTTGTGGCTAATAGAGGAATAAGAGAAGCAATTATCTGGTGCGAAGGGAGGTATTTTGTCAGGGAGAGAAAAGCAATTGAAGTAAGACTCTTCAATCTGTCATTTTAGAATCATCTTCCATTCTGGAGGCTCATGTTACCACCAAAAGTTTAAAGTTTATTTATTAGTGCCACAAGCAGGCTTATATTAAAACTGCAATGAAGTTACTGTGAAAATCCCCCAGTCGTCACACTTCAGTGCCTGTTCGGGTACACTGAGGGAGAATTTAGCATGGCCAATTCATCTAACCAGCACGTCTTTCGGACTGTGGGAGGAAACCGGAGCACCCAGAGGAAACCCACACAGACACGGGGAGAACGGGAAAACTCCACACAGACAGTGACCCAAGGCGAGAATCGAACCCGGGTTCCTGGCAGTGTGAGGCAGCAGTGCTAACCACTGTGCCACCGTGCCACCCACGGTATTGATGGTCATGATAGATTTTTGCTTTATGTGATGTGGGTGTCACAAGCAAGACCAACATTTGTTGCCCATCGCGAATTGCCCTGGAAATGATTGTTTGCCAGGGGCATTTTAGAAGTTCGGTTAAGAACTAACTAGTTGCTGTGAGTCTGGGGGAGCCTTGTGGCATTGTCGTGAGACTAATAATCCAGAAACTCAGGTAATGTTGCGGAGACCCAGGTTCGAATCCTTAGACTATAAAACCATAAAACATAGGAGCAAAATTAGGCCACTCGGCCCATCGCGTCTGCTCCGCCATTCAATCATGGCTGATATTTTTCTCAACCCCATTCTCCTGCCTTTTTCCCATAACCCCTGATCCCCTTATTAATCAAGAACCTATCTATCTCTGTCTTAAAGACACTCAATGACCTGGCCTCCACAGCCTTCTGCGGCAAAGAGTTCCACAGATTCACCACTCTCTGGCTGGATAAATTCCTCCTCATCTCTGTTTTAAAGGATTGTCTCTTTAGCCTGAGGTTGTGCCCTCTGGTTCCAGTTTTTCCTACTGGTGGAAACATCCTCTCCACGTCCACTCTATCCAGGCCTCGCAGTATCCTGTGAGTTTCAATAAGATCCCCCCTCATCTTTCTAAACTCCAACGAGTACAGACACAGAGTCCTCAACCGTTCCTCACACGGCAAGCTCTTCATTCCAGGGATCATTCTTCTGAACCTCCTCTGGATCCTATCCAAGGTCTCTCCAAGGAATCCTGCCATGGTAGAGGGTGGAATTTGAATTCAATAAAAAAATATCTGGAATTTAGAATCTTCAAATGACCATTGTCAAATAGAACCTATCTGGTTCACTAATGTCCTTTAAGGAAGGAAATCTGTTATCCTTACCTGGTCTGGCCTACATGCGACTCCAGTGCCAATTAGGGATGGGCAACAAATGTTGATCTTGCGAGCGACACCCACATCTCATTGAAAGAATAAAAACTAACACGAGTTAGCAGATGGGGAATTTAAATTCAGTTAAATACACCGGGAATATAAAGCTGATATCACTTCAGGTGATCATGAAAATACTGGATTGTTGTAATAACGCATCTGGTTCACTAATATCCTCAGCAGGAGAAATCTGGTATCCAAAGCTGGTTTATCCTACATATGACTCCAGATCAAGGCGATTGGTTCTGACCTGCCTCCTAAGGTGATCTAGCAAGCTACTCAACTTGATTCGAGAAGGGAGGGGTCATAAATGCTGACCTTGACAGCAGCAACTGCATGAATCTACTGGAAATAAACTAAACGTGGCGTGGATCCTTCGGGATGTGTAAATCATAGAACCATAGAATCCTTACAGTGCAGAAGGAGGCCATTCGGCCCATCGAGTCAGAAAGCGCATCAAGGTAGATAAATCCCTAGGACCTGATGAAGTGTATCCCAGGACATTGTGGGAGGCGAGGAAGGAAATTGTGGGTCCCCTAGCAAGAGATATTTGAATCATCGATAGTCACAGGTGAGATGTCTAAAGATTGGAGAGTGGCAAATGTTGTGCCTTTGTTTAAAAAGGGCTGCAAGGAAAAGCCTGGGAACTACAGGCCATTGAGCCTCACATCTGTGGTGGGCAGGTAATTAAGAAGGCAAATGGAATTTTGTCCTTCATTGCTAGAGGGATGGAATTTAAAATCAGCGAGGTTATGTTGCAGTTGTATAAGGTGCTGATGAGGCCACACCTGGAGTACTGTGTACAGTTTTGGTCTCCTTACTTGAGAAAGGATATACTGGCACTGGAGGGGGTGCAGAGGAGATTCACTAGGTTGATTCCGGAGTTGAGAGGGTTGGCTTATGAGGAGAGACTGAGTAGACTGGGACTATACTCATTGGAATTCAGAAGAATGAGAGGAGATCTTATAGAAACATATAAGATTATGAAAGGAATAGATAAGATCGAAGCAGGGAAGTTGTTTCCATTGGTGGGTGAAACTAGAACTAGGGGCATAGCCTCAAAATAAGGGGAAGCAGATTTAGGACTGAGTTGAGGAGGAGCTTGTTCACACAAAGGGTTGTGAATCTGTGGAATTCCCTGCCCAGTGAAGCAGTTGAGGCTACCTCATTGAATGTTTTTAAGGCAAGGATAGATACATTTTTGAACAATAAAGGAATTACGGGTTATGGTGAGCGGGCGGATAAGTGGAGCTGAGTCCATGAAAAGATCAGCCATGATCTTATTGAGTGGCGGAGCAGGCTCGAGGGGCCAGATGGCCTACTCCTGCTCCTAGTTCTTACGTTCTTATTGTTGGAAGGTATTTTGAGAGACAGCATCTACAGGCATTTAGAGACGCAAGGACTGATTAGGGACAGTCAGCGTGACTTTGTGAGTGGAAAATCATGTCTCACAAATTTGATTGAGTTTTTTGAAGGGGTAACAAAGAAGGTAGATAAGGGCAGTGCAGTTGATGTTGTCTACATGGACTTTAGCAAGGCCTTTGACAAGGTACCGCATGGTAGGTTGTTGCATAAGGTTAAATCTCATGGGATCCAGGGTGAAGTATCTAAATGGATACAAAATTGGCTTCTTGACAGAAGCCAGAGGGTCGTTGTAGAGGGTTGTTTTTCAAACTGGAGGCCCATGACCAGCAGCAGTGTGCCTCAGGGATCAATGCTGGGTCCACTGTTATTTGTCATTTATATTAATGATTTGGATGAGAATATAGGAGGCATGGTTAGTCAGTTTGCAGATGACACCAAGATTGGTGGCATAGTGGACAGTGAAGAAAGTTATCTCCGATTGCAACGGGATCTTGATCAATTGGGCCAGTGGGCTGATGAATGGCAGATGGAGTTTAATTTAGATAAATGCGAGGTGATGCATTTTGATAGATTGAACTGGGGCAGGACTTACTCAGTTAATGGTAAGACGTTGGGGAGAGTTTCAGAACAAAGAGATCTAGGGGTACATGTTCATAGCTCCTTGAAAGTGGAGTCACAGTGGATCGAGTGGTGACGAAGGCATTCAGCATGCTTGCTTTCATTGGTCAGAACATTGAATACAGGAGTTGGGACGTCTTGTTGAAGTTGCACAAGACATTGGTAAGGCCACACTTGAAATTCTGTGTACAGTTCTCGTCACCCTATTATAGAAAGGATATTATTAAACTAGAAAGAGTGCAGAAAACATTTACTAGGATGCGACCGGGATTTGATGGTTTGAATTATAAGGAGAGGCTGGATAGACTGGGACTTTTTTCTCTGGAGCGTAGAAGGCTATGGGGTGATCTGATAGAGATCTATAAAATAATGAGGGGCACAGATCAGCGAGATAGTCAATATCTTTTCCCAAAGGTAGGGGAGTCTAAAACTAGAGGGCATAGGTTTAAGGTGAGATGGGAGAGATACAAGTGTCCAGAGGGGCAATTTTTTCACACAGAGGGTGGTGAGTGTCTGGAACAAGCTGCCAGAGGTAGTAGCAGAGGCGGGTACAATTTTGTATTTTAAAAAGCATTTAGATAGTTTCATGGGTAAGACGGGTATAGAGGGGTATGGGCCAAATGCGGGCAATTGGGACTAGCTTAAAAAAAAGGGCGGCATGGACAAGTTAAGCCGAAGGGCCTGTTTCCATGCTGTAAACCTCTCTGACTCTATGACGCTATTACTCTCCAAACTGTCATTGTGGGTCAACCCACAGCGTGTGGACTGCAGGTACTCAAGAAGGCAGCTCACCACCAACTTCTCAAAGGCAACCAGGGATGGGCAATAAATGCTGGCCTAGCCAGCGACGCCCATGTCCCACAAATCAATAAACAAAATGATCGATCTAATTAATTCCAAACTCCTTCTCCAGAGCATTGTATTCTTTTTCCTTTCCGAGTATACTTCCAATTCCCTTTTGAAAGTTAGAACTGAATTTGCTTCCAGCACCCTTTCAGGGAGTGCAGTCCAGATCATAATAGCTTGCCACGTAAAATAACAACTCCTAATTTCCCCCCTGGTTCTTTTTCCAGTTTCCTTAAATCCGTGTCCTAAGGTTTCCAATTCTCCTGCCAATGGAAACAATTTCTCTTTGTTTACTGTTTTTACTTTATTTACAAAACCTTGGATAATTTTGAACGGCGCCACTAAATGCGTTCTGTCAAATTGCTGAATCCCTGAGGAATCGTAAAGCCAGCTGTCAAATGTGCACGCAATTGTCCTCCGCAAAAGTGAAAAGGAAACTTTGATGTTCCCAGAAGACTTGGGCAACAGGTTCACTGGAAATAAACTGTGTTCTCCCAGACAGCGTTTTGCCAGTTGCGGGAAACGTCTACGGAGGTCGATGAAGGTAGGCACAAGTCAGGCGTGTGATGGAATAATGCCAGCCTGGGTCCCCGGCTCTGCCCAAGGGGCAAAGTGCCAATGCCCAGGGGGCATCTTGGCACTGCCTAGGTGGCACTGTCAAAGGGTCATCTGGACTCGAAACATCAGCTCTTTTCTCTCCTTACAGTTGCTGTCAGACCTGCTGAGATTTTCCAGCATTTTCTCTTTTGGTTTCAGATTCCAGCATCCGCAGTAATTTGCTTTTAATATCCTGGTATCCTTCTTTGCACTCTCTCCAAGACTTCCATGTCCATCTGATAGTATGGCGACCAGAACTAAATGCAATACTCAACAACTGCAGCCTAACGAAGGTTTTATATCGCTGCAACATGATTTCCCAACTCTTGTACTCAATGCCCCGGCTGATGAAGGTCAGCATGTCATAATCCGCTTGTGCTGATACTTTTAGGTGAACTGTGGACCTGAGGATTTGAGTACATGAGTAAGGATGTCTTGCTGCCATTATACAGGGCCTTGGTGAGGCCACACCTTGAGGATTGTGTTTTGGTCTCCTAGTCAGAGGAAGAACATTCTTGCTATTGAGGGAGTCCAGCAAGGGTTCACCAGACTGATTCCTGGAATGGTAGGACTGACATATGAAGAGAGACTGGATCGACTGGACTTGTACTCACTGGAATTTAGAAGAATGAGAGGGGATCTCATAGAAACATATAAAATCCTGATGGGACTGGACAGGCTAGATGCAGGAAGAATGTTCCCGATGTTAGGGAAATGCAGAACTAGGGGTCACAGTCTAAGAATAAGGGGTAAGCTATTCAGGACTGAGATGAGGAAGAACTTCTCCACTCACAGAGTTGTGAACCTGTGGAATTCTCAACCACAGAAAGCTCTTGGGGCCAGTTCGTTAGATGTGTTCAAGAGGGAGCTGGACGTGACCCTGGTGGCTAAAGGGATCATGGGGTATGGAGAGAAAGTGGGAGTGGGATACTGAAAGTGCATGATCAGCCATGATATTATTCAATGGTGGTGCAGGCACAAAGCGCCGAATAGCCTACTCCTGCACCATTTTCTATGTTTCCATGCATGCCCAGATCCCTCTGTATGTTAGTGTTATATTATTATGCTGGCTGCTTTTCTGAGGCAGCAGAAAGTGTAGACGGAGTCAATGGCTGGGAGGCTGGTTTGCGTGATGGACTGGGTTCCTTTCACGACCCTTTGTAGTTTCTTGCGGTCTTGGTCAGATCAGGAGCCGTCCCAAGCTGTGATACAACCAGAAAGGATGCTCTCTGGGTGGTGAGTTTCAGTATGATCTCACTATCCTCTTATTCAGGACATTCCACTTCACCTTAGAGTAAAGGAGGTATTTGAAATGATAGCAAAGTCTAACATTCGTACAGATATGCATTTGGAAAAGAGAGTTTTGCAGGGATTTGAGGAAGGAGTTGGGGGAGTGAGACTGATTGGATATCTGTTTCAAAGATACGTCGATTGCCCTCTAAGATTGTGAATCTCAAACAAGACTGGAGATTGTAGAAATTTGCCATTCCCAGGAGAGCAAATGCCCAACATGCTGGAGGGTCCAGTCTGCAGACCAACTGGATTTGAAAGCAGTCATAAATGGAAAGCCAAGATGATCAGAGATAAAAGTAGGGGGAAAAGAAATAAATGTCACTCTTTAGCACAACTCCAAGCATTAGCACTAACAACATAATGGCCTCAAAACAAAAGAATCACTTCAGTCCTGTGGCATTTGTCAAGAAAGAGAAATTAAACTGTTGAAATAATGTGTAACCTTTACCAATAAAAGCACCTGGAAGCAAAAATCAATAAATATTGGAAGGAAGCATTATGCAGGGAAAACAATTTTACAGCACAGTGCAATAATAGTGGCACTTAAATCTATAAAAATGTAATTTAAAAGGATACTTTGACAAATTACTTATAAATTGCTTTCGGCCAAGTACTTATCAGTATTCATCAGTGTCCCTGCCAGTCCGGGAGACTGAGGCAACCAAGTTACCAATACTCTCAGAGTGAAGTTTCAGTTTTAGGTTGAGCGTCGGTGAGCAATAACTCTGTAGCCTCAAATAACAGAGGTTGCTGCAAACACTCAGCAGGTCTGGCAGCAAATAACAGAAAGGGGAACAGTGTTTATGCCCTTAATATTAACACCTCATCCCATCACCATTCCTTAAACTACAAAATTGTTACAGTGCAGAAGGAAGCCATTTGGCTCATTATGTCTGCACTGGCTCTCCAAACAGGCATCATGACTTCGTGTCATTCCCCTGCTTTTTCTCCATGCCCCTGCAAATTGTTTCCAATCAGATAATGTAGAGATCCGGTATTGGACTGGGGTGGGGCACAGTAAGAAGTCTCACAACACCAGGTTAAAGTCCAATAGTTTTGTTTGAAATCACGAGCTTTCGGAGCGCTGCTCTTTCATCAGGTGAGTGGAGAGGTAGGTTTCACAAACACGGCATATATAGACAGAGACACAATTGCAAAATAATGGTTGGAATGTGAGTCTTTGCAGAATCCTACTAACTGTCCTGGCTTGAGACAATTCACACCTTTTTAACCTGTGATTACCCCTCTCTCCACTCGCACTGTCTGTACCTGTAAAGACTTGATTATCTGAAAAGACTCGCATTCCAACCATCATCTTGCAATTGTGTCTCATAGAATCATAGAAACCCTACAGTACAGAAAGAGGCCATTCAGCCCATCGAGTCTGCACCGACCACAATCCCACCCAGGCCCTACCCCCATATCCCTACATATTTTACCCACTAATCCCTCTAATCTACGCATCCCAGGACACTAAGGGGCAATTTTAGCGTGGCCAATCAACCTAACCCGCACATCTTTGGACTGTGGGAGGAAACCGGAGCACCCGGAGGAAACCCACGCAGACACGAGGAGAATGTGCAAACTCCACACAGACAGTGACCCAAGCCGGGAATCGAACCCAGGTCCCTGGAGCTGTGAAGCAGCAGTGCTAACCACTGTGCTACCGTGCCGCCCCTGTCTCTGTCTATATATGCCGTGTCTGTGAAACCTACCTCTCCATTCACCTGATAAAGGAGCAGCGCTCCGAAAGCTCGTGATTACAAATAAACCTGTTGGAATTAAACCTGGTGCTGTGAGACTTCTTACTCTATTCAGATGATCATCTAATGCTCTCTTGAATACCTCGATTGAACCTGCCTCCACTACACTCCCAGTCAGTGCATTCCAGACCCCAACCACTTACTGGGTGAAAAAGTTTTTTCTCATGTCACATTTGCTTCTTTGGCAAATCACATTAAATCTGTGCCCTCCCGGTCCCGATCCTTTTATGAGTGGGAACAGTGTCTTCCCATCTCCTCTGTCCAGCCCTCTCATGATTTTGAACATCTCTATCAAATCTCCTCTTAGCCTTCCCTCCAAAGAGAAGAGTCCCAACCTCTCCAAT
The DNA here is from genome assembly GCF_964213995.1 of Mustelus asterias. Lineage (NCBI taxonomy): Eukaryota > Metazoa > Chordata > Chondrichthyes > Carcharhiniformes > Triakidae > Mustelus > Mustelus asterias. The sequence goes on from NC_135807.1 coordinate 10,537,603, forward strand.
CTATCCTCATATCTGAAGTTTCTCATCCCTGGAACCATTGTTGTAAACATCTTCTGCACTCTCTCCAATGTGTTCACATCCTTCCGATAGAGAGGCGCCCAGAACTGTACACAATATTCCAGCTGAGGTCTAATTGGTGTCTTCTATAAGTTCAGCATAACCTCCCTGCTCTTGTAGTCGATGCTCTTATTAATGAAGCCCAGAATACTTTATGTTTTATTAACTGTTCTCTCCATCTGTCCTGCCACCTTCAATAATGTGCAACATGCCCCCAGCACACAGCCTGGCTACCATTTCTATGCTGCTTAGTAATGAGGCATGCGAATCTTCGAGTGGTGAACCACATTGTAAAAATCAGGCACTCGCCATGCAGTTGGGAGCCTGGTTTTGATTTAGCAGGAGCAGTGTGGCCTTCCCAGGGCATGGGAAATGCAGCTGTCATCTCCGGAAGACTTTCTACAGCACTTCTTGTGGGACAAGAAGGGCCAGGAGAGTTTCCTTCACCCGGAGTACTGTGTGCAGTTCTGGTCACCGTATTACAGGAAGGACGTTACCGGAGGAGAATGCTGCCGGGGCTGGAGAAGTGTAGCTATGAGGAGAGATCGGATAGGTTGGGGTTACTTTCTATGGAACAAAGGCGGCTGAGGGGTGACTTGGTAGAGATGTTCAAAATTATGAGGGGAGGAGATAGAGTGGATGGGATAAAATTGTTTCCCTTGCCGGAAAATTCTAGAACCAGGGGACTTAGATTCAGGATAAGTGGCAGATTCTTCTCGTGTCTGCGTGGGTTTCCTCCGGGTGCTCCGGTTTCCTCCCACAGTCCAAAGATGTGCGGGTTAGGTTGATTGGCCAGGTTAAAAATTGCCCCTTAGAGTCCTGGGATGCGTAGGTTAGAGGGATTAGCGGGTAAATATGTGGGGTGGGATTGTGGTCGGTGCAGACTCGATGGGCCGAATGGCCTCCTTCTGCACTGTAGGGTTTCTATGAAGGTGTAGAGGGGACATGAGGAAGAACCTTTGCACGCAGAGGGTGGTGGGTGTCTGGAATTCACTGCCCGAGTTGGTGGTGGAGGCAGAGACCCTAAACTCTATTACAAAGTTCCTGGATCTGCACCTTAAGTGCTGTAAGCTACAGGGCTATGGGCCGGGTGCAGGAAGGTGGGATTAGAAAGGGCACCTGGGTGTCCTCAGACTGGCATGGACAAGATGGGCCGAATGGCCTCCTTCTGTGCTATATCTTTTCTCTGGTTATATAAGCAAAGTGCAAATTCCTAATTGTTATGGGGTGGGTTTAGAAGCTGGGCTAGGTCTTAAATTATAGCAGCAAACATCTGGCACAATGACTGAATGTTTTATTAGTATCCCCCAGAGTGTGTGAATTAAAATGCACATGCATACCATTCTGATATATGGGGAGGTATGGTAGATTAATGATGAGAGCCCTGTGTGAATTGCATTGCATTAGTTCATCGGCTAATGTTCGCTTTGCTTTGGCTGAGGATTCAAATGTCTCCTGCACCTCATCACCATCCCCCGCCAATTTGGTTTTGATGTTGGCCCATTCATTGGTGGATATATTAAGATTATTGATCCGTTCATCAGCGCTAGAGCTGTAGGTAGCTGCAAATATCTGAGAGGGAAAGAACAATTTAAGCACTTTTCAAGGGCAGTCTCTCTCAGAGTCTGTTGCTGCTGAGTGAGGAATAATCTTGCCTTGGGTTCATAGATTTCAGTGTAAAATCTTGACTGACGCTCTCGGTGTGGTACTCAATGGGTGCTGCACTGTCACAGTTGCTGTCGTCCAGAAGTGATGCTAAATGGGTCTATCAATATAAAAGATCCTGTAAGGTACAGCAGGGGAGGTCCTGGCCAATATATACCCCCCAACCAACGTGACTTAGTCTAATCACGAACAAGAATCTTAAATGTAATTAAAGGCAATTACATAGGTAACGGGGGAAGGTGGTGGATGGCAAAGGTTATTTGGGTAACTAGACTGGGTCCGTAAAGCAATAGGGGTTTGGAAAGGGAGAGCCTCATAAATCACCAAGAGTTTGGAGAGAAAAAAAGAGAGAGAGAAAGAAGGAGAGAGAGAAAGCGAGAAAGAGAGAGAAAGAAAGAGAGAGAGAGAAAGAGAAAAAGAAAGAGAGAGAGAGAAAGAGAGAGTCCGTAAACCGGAGCAGAGGGAGAGCTGGGAGTTTAAAGATAAGGGGGCGATTCTCCCAGCCTGCAGCTGCTCCAGCAGTGGGCCGGGAGACTCAACTGGAGGCCGTGTAGCAGGCTCCTGGCTAGGCACCACGGCCTCTGCGCATTTCTGGATTTCCAGCAACATCAGCTCTGTGCCAGAAATCGGCGCAGAGCTGAATAAATTATTCAACTAAATATTTCCATCTGATTAGTAGGCCCAGGACTGAAGTTTCCAGGCCCACTAGCCTCCCCCACCTCCCCCGCCCCCCGCCCCAATCAGGAGTGGTTCACTCCAGTGGGGTTTACAACAGCTCCCCACGAGCAGCGATCTGGCAGCCCAACACCAATAGAGTGAAGGGGAGCCATGGAAGCCCCCCACCGGAGGTCGGGGGTAAGGGAAGGTTGCCACCTCGGCATTTCCAGTCTGACAGTGCCAGCCTGGCCCCCTGGCACTGCCCAAGGGGCAAAGTGTCAATGCCCAGGGAGCACTTTGGCACTGCCCACCGGGCATCAGGCAGTGCCAAGGGGGTGGGGTCAGAGGGGGCAGGGCCTAGTTGGGTGGCGGGGCCTCAGGAGGGAGATTGGTGGGGGTGGGGGTTGGGGGTCCTGCTGCCACTCTGCACTCGGGCTTGGTGACAGGGGGAGGGAGGCCAGCGATCGGGGATGGATATTGGGGTGGGAATGTGTTGAACTGCCAGGGGCGCTGGGGCTGCCAGCGTGGGGAGTTCAGGAGATTGGGACTGTTGGGGGGGAGGAAATTGAAGTATCCTCGGGGGGCGGTGGGGGGGGGGAGGGAGGGTCGGGGCTGGTCCCAGATATGTCCGGGAGGCCAGCAATTGGGGGGTGGCGGGGTCACACGGCCAGCGATGGGGGGTTGTAGGGCTGGCCAGCGATCGTGCAGTGTGGGGCTACTGTGCATACGCCAATCTCTGTCATGATTAGCCCATACGCAGTAGACCGCTCAGCGTTATGCTGCCGGCCTCTCCAGTGGGACTAGTCCCCACCCACTGGTTTTAATGAAATTCACGCTCGGGCCCTCTGTGATGCACAGAATGTGGGAGATTCATTTTGAAAATCCCGCTGAATAAAGCGACGAGATTTACTCCAGTTTTTATGTGAATTTGGCACTTTGAATTTTTCTGGGAGAATCCCACCCAAAATCTAAATATGATGCCATAGGAGTCTTGTACATTGATCAGTTGCCTTTCTGGAATTGGCACAGAGGAGATGACTGGTGAGACATGAGAGTTACTGTATTATACTGCAATGTAGTAAATACTTTAAATAAAATTTAAGGCATGTCAGTTGTGGCTCAGTCATGTGGAATGTGCATCCTGCGGGATGTGGGAAGTAGTGTAAGCATAAAGTATACCTGCAGGAAGTGTAGCCGGCTGCAGAAACTTGAGCTCCGGGTTGCGGATGTCAAGCGGTGGCTGGAGTCACTGTGGTGGATCTGGAAGGCTGAGGATTATGATGATAGCAGGTTTAGAGATGTGGTCACACCACAGCTAAGACACTCAATGGCACAGAGGGAATGGGTGACCACCAGAGCATGGAAGAGTAACAGGCAGGCAGTGCAGAAACCCTCTGAGGCTGTCTCGCTTTTGCAAACTGGTGAGTGAGATGGTTTCTCAGAGGGCTGTAGCAAAGGCTGAGAGCATCAGGGGTGGCACAAGAGGGGAGGAGAAGAGGTGAGAGTGCTGGAGTGATAGGGGATTCCATAGCTAAGGGAGCAGACAGGCATTTCCCTGGCTTTAAACATGACTCCAGGATGATATGCTGCCTCCCTGGTGCCAGAGTCAAGGATATCAAAGAAAAAGGGCAGGACATTCTTTCTGGGGGAAAGTGAACCGCGAGAGGTCATGGTCCACACTGGGAGCAATGACATCGGTAGGAAAAGGGATGAGGTCCTAAAAGCAGATATTAGGAAGTGAGATCATAGATCATAGAATCCCTACAGTGCAGAAGGAGGCCATTTGGCCCATCAAATCTGCACCGACCACAATCCCACCCAGGCCCTATCCCCATAACCCCATGCATTTACTCTAGCTAGTCCCCCCCCGCCGACACTAAGGGGCAAGTTAGCATGGCCAATCCACTTAACCTGCACATCTTTGGACTGTGGGAGGAAACCGGAGCACCCGGAGGAAACCCACGCAGACACTGGGAGAATGTGCAGACGCCACCCAGACAGTCACTCGAGGCCGGAATTGAACCCGGGTCCCTGGCGCTGAGAGGCAGCAGTGCTAACCACTGTGCCACCGTGCGGCCTCAGTATCTCTTGTCACTGAGCATAAAAATAGAAAGATTGAACAGTTCAATACGTGGCTGGGGAGAATTGAACTTCATCTGTCACTAGACGTCCCAATCCACCAACAAATCTCTGTCCTTCTGCCTGTCATGACTGTCCTCTTCATAGTTATCAACATTTCCAATCCCAGTCAGTATTTGGATAATTGAAGCCCCCACATCTGGGTGGGAATGTGTTGAACTGCCAGGGGCGCTGGGACTGCCAGCGTGGGGGAGTTCAGGAGATTGTGAGTGTTGTGGGGAAGAAATTGAAGCATCCTCGGGGGGGGGGGGGTCGGGGCTGGGCCCAGACATGTCCGGGAGGCCAGCGATTGGGGGGTGGTGGGGTCACATGGCCAGCGATGTGGGGTTGTAGGGCTGGCCAGCGATCGAGCAGTATGGGGCTACTGTGCATACGCCAAGTATTCAAGTTAATTGAATACTCTATCATTCTTGCCCCTCTCTAAGTTCTTTCCAATTCTGTTTCTCTATATCCCTTCCAATAGAACAAAGAACAAAGGACAAAGGAAATTACAGCACAGGAACAGGCCCTTCGGCCCCCCAAGCCTGCCGTTGTGGGGAGAGTTGCTGGTGCTGTTGGGGAATGTGCATCCTGTGAGATGTGGGAAGTAGTATACTGGATTGGCAGGGGGATGGGGAACCTGAGTGGGAATTCGGAGAAAAGCTGGCAGTGGGAAGTAGAGAAGCATGAACTGATACGGGGGATATATCAGAGCTTCATATCAAGGATAGGAGAATATTAGAGTTTGATAGAATTAGAGTAGATCCGAATGGGGGGAAAGTAGAAAATATTAAATCAAGGTTAGTGTACATGTGTGTGAATGCACAGAGTGTGATTAATAAGATTGGTAAACCATAGGTACAGATTGACAAAGAACAAAGAACAAAGAACAAAGAACAGTACAGCACAGGAAACAGGCCCTTTGGCCCTCCAAGCCTGTGCCGCTCCTTGGTCCAACTAGACCAATCGTTTGTATCCCTCCATTCCCAGGCTGCTCATGTGACTATCCAGGTAAATGGAATTATGATATTATTGCCCTAACAGAGAGCTGGTTCAAAGAAGGTCAGAACTGGATATTAAATATTCCTGGGTACAAGGTGTTTAGGAGAGACAGGAAAGGAAGAAAATGTGGTTGGGGGAGTGGGCAGTGTTGATTATAGATGGGCCAAATGCAGGCAAATGGGGTTAGCTGAGATGGTCTTTTTGGTCAGCATGGCCCAGTTTGGACTGAAGGGCCTGTCTCCGTGCCGTCGATTCTATCTATGATGCCACTGTACTGGCGACAGAGAATGGTCCAAATGGGTCAAGGACAGAATCTCATGGCGAGTAGTAAGGATTAAAAAAGATGCAATAACATTGATCAGTGTAATGTACAGATCACCAACTATTGGCATGCTGTATGCCTCAGGAAGCCATGTCCATGCTTGCCTTCATCGACCGGGGGATTGAGTTTAAAAATTGGCAAGTCATGTTACAGCTTTATAGAACCTTAGTTAGGCCACACTTGGAATATAGTGTTCAATCCTGGTCGCCACACTACCAGAAGGATGTGGAGGCTTTGGAGAGAGTACAGAAAAGATTTGCCTGGTATGAAGGGCATTAGCTATGAGGAGAGGTTGGAGAAACTTGGTTTGTTCTCACTGAAGCGACAGAGGTTGAGGGGCGACCTGATAGAAGCCTACAAGATTATGAAAGGCATGGACAGACGGACAGTCAGAAGCTTTTTCCCAGGGTGGAAGAGTCAATTACTAGGGAGCATCGGTTTAAGGTGCGAGGGGCAAGGTTTAAAGATGTACGAGGCAAGTTTTTTACACAGAGGGTGGTGAGTGCCTGGAACTCAGCAGAAGCAGAAACGATAGTGACTTTTAAGGGACGTCTTGACAAATACATGAATAGGATGGGAATAGAGGGATATGGTCCCCGGAAGGGTAGGGGGTTCTAGTTCAGTCAGGCAGCATGGTCAGTGCAGGCTTGGGGGGGGGGGGTCAAAGGTCTGTTCCTGTGCTGTAATTTTCTTTGTTCCTTGTTCTATTGGAAGGGATATAGAGAAAAAAAATTGCAAAGAACTCAGAGAGGGGCAAGAATGATAGAGTATAATGGGGCACTTCAATTACACAAGTACTGATTGGGTTGGAAACATTGACAACTGTGAAGAATATAGTCTTGACAGGCAAAAGGACTGAGACTTGTTGGTGGATTGGGAAGTCTAGTGACAGATGAAGTCCAATCCAGGGAAGTGTAAGGTGATTCATTCTGGCAGGAAGAATGTGGAGAGACAGCATTAAATAAAAAGCGAAACTCTAAAGTAGGTGCAGGAGCCTCGGTGTGTATGCACTTAAGTAATTGGAGATGGCAGGGTATGTTGGTATTGCAGTTAATAAAGCATATTGTATCTTAGGCTGTATGAATAGTGGCATTGAGTACAGGTCATGTTGAACTTGTAAATGATACTAGTTAGGCCTCATCTGGAGGACTGTGTCCAGTTCTGGGCACCATACTGGGTACCATGCACCAGGGGCAGCATGGCGGCACAGTGGTTAGCACTGCTGACTCACAACACCAGAGACCCGGTTCGATTCCCGGTTTGGGTCACTGTCTGTGTGGAGTCTGCACGTTCTCCCCGTGTCTGCGTGGGTTTCCTCCGAGTGCTCTGGTTTCCTCCCACTGTCTGAAAGACGTGCTGGCTAGATGCATTGTCCGTGCTAAATTCTCCCTCAGTGTACCCAAACAGGCACTGGAGTGTGGCGACTGGGGGATTTTCACAGTAACTTCATTGCAGTGTTAATGTAAGCCTACTTGTGACACTAATAAATAAACTTTGAAAAAAAACATATACTTAGAATCATAGAATCCCGACAGTGCAGAAGAAGCCATTCAGCCATCAAGTCTGCACCGACTCTCCGTCAGAGCATCTTAACCAGGCCCACCCCCTGCCCTATCCCCATAACCCCACACATTTACTGCCCTAATCTCCTGACCGACACATCTTGGTCAACCAAGAGGCAATTTAGCATGGCCAATCCACATAAGCTGCACATATTTGGAGTTTGGGAGGAAACCGGAGCACCCGGAGGAAACCCGCGCCGACATGGGGAGGACGTGCAAACTCCACACAGTCACCCAAGGCCGGAATTGAACTTGGGTCTCTGGCGCTGTGAGGCAGCAGTACTAACCACTTGAGGAAGGATGTGACAGCATTGGAGAGAGACTGAGAAGAACCACAAGAATGATTCCAGAGATGAAGAACTGTGGTTATGAGGATAGATTGGAGAGGTGGGACCAGTTTACATGGAGAAGAGAATGTTGAGAGGAGACTTGATCGAGGTATTCGAGATCCTGAGACAGGATAAATAGTGAGAAACCATTTCCCCTCAAGGGAGCATTAAGAACAAGAGGGCACAGATTCAAAACAATTGGCAAAAGTGATGTTAGAAAATATTTTCTCACCCAGAGGGTGGCTGGTGCCTGGAACAAACTTCCTGAGAGGCTGTTGGAGGCAGCTTCGACCGAGGTATTCAACGGGGAACTGGATTGTTATCTGAAAAGAACGAACGTGCAAAGTTTTGGGGATAAGTCAGAGGAGTGGGACTCGGTACAATGCTTTTTCAGCGAGACAGCCATTTCCCTGGCCCTGCACTCAACCCTGGAACAACTAGATAACAAGGACACCTATATCAGACTCCTATTTATTGACTACAGCTCAGCCTTCAACACTATTATTCCCACGAAACTCATCTCCAAACTCCATGGCCTGGGCCTCGGCACCTCCCTCTGGATCCTGAACTTCCTAACTCACAGACCACAATCAGTAAGGATAGGAAACAACACTTCCTCCACGATCATCCTCAACACCGGTGCCCCACAAGGCTGTGTTCGCAGTCCCCTACTATACTCCTTATACACCTATGACTGTGTGGCCAAATTCCCCTCCAATTCGATTTTCAAGTTTGCTGACGACACCACCGTAGTGGGTCGGATCTCAAACAATGATGAGACAGAGTACAGGAATGAGATAGAGAATCTGGTGAACTGGTGCGGCAACAATAATCTCTCCCTCAATGTCAACAAAATGGAGGAGATTGTCAATGACTTCAGGAAGCGTAAAGGAGAACATGCCCCTGTCTACACCAACGGGGGCGAAGTAGAAAGGGTCAAGAGCTTCAAGTTTTTAGGTGTCCAGATCACCAACAACCTGTCCTGGTCCCCCCCACGCCGACACTATAGTTAAGAAAGCCCACCAACGCCTCTACTTTCTCAGAAGACTAAGGAAATTTGGCATGTCAGCTACGACTCTCACCAACGTTTACAGATGCACCACAGAAAGCAGTCTTTCTGGTTGTAGCACAGCTTGGTATGGCTCCTGCTCTGCCCAAGACCGCAAGAAAATACAAAAGGTCGTGAATGTAGCCCAATCCATCACACAAACCAGCCTTCCATCCATTGACTCTGTCTACACTTCCTGCTGCCTTGGCAAAACAGCCAGCGTAATCAAAGACCCCATGCACCCCAGGCATACTCTCTTCCACCTTCTTCCGTTGGGAAAAAGATACATAAGTCTGAGGTCACGTACCAACCGACTCAAGACCAGCTTCTTCCCTGCTGCTGTCAGACTTTTGAATGGACCTACCTCATATTAAGCTGATTTTTCTCTCCACCCTAGTTACATTCTGCGCTCTCTCATTTCCTTCTCTATGAACGGTATGCTTTGTCTGTATAGCGCGCAAGAAACAATACTTTTCACTGTATGTTAGTACATGTGACAATAATAAATCAAGTCAAATCAAATAAAAAAAAGCCGAACATGAAAGTGAGGTAGCCAAAAATATAAATACACATTGTAAGAGCTTTCATATGTATATAAAAAGGAGGAGAGTAGCTAAAGTTAACATTGGTCCCTTAGATGTAGGCTTGCTGATGGTAGAACCCAGGACAGGTCAAAGGTCTGCTTTCATTGCTCCATATTACCCTAAATTAAAGAGACAGTTCCTGAAACATAGCCACCTTACCAACTTCATACGTGTAATGTTTATTTATTAATGTCACAAGTAGGCTTACATTAACACTGCAATGAAGTTACTGTGAAAATCCCCTAGTTGCCACACTCCGGCACCTGTTCGGGTACACTGAGGGAGAATTTAGCATGACCAATGCACCTAATCAGCATGTCTTTCAGACTGTGGGAGGAAACCGGAGCACCCGGAGGAAACCCACGCAGACACAGGGAGAATGTAGAGACTCCGCACAGAGAGTGACCCAAGCCAGGAATCGAACCCACGTCCCTGGCGCTGTGAGTGTTAACTGCTGTGCCATCATGCCGCCCCATAATATAATAATATTTATTTACAGATTTACACATTACAGAAGGGAATTGGATTGCTGTCTGAAAATAAAGAATGTGCAAGGTTACAAGGATACGGCAGAAAGGTAAGACTACATAGAATTCAAATTTAACAATGACAGTTTTATTCTTTGTCTGTAAGGATGTAGATAAATCCCCAGTTAATATCCACCAGCTGCACTCATGTAAAAGAATTCATATAAAATTAACACAAAGTCAGGCCCCAAGGTGCAGATCAGACTTCGTCGAACTGAATGTAGGAACAGTCTCATGAGCTGAAACATAGAATCATAGAATCCTACAGTGCAGAAGGAGGCCATTCGGCCCATCGAGTTTGCACCGACCACAATCCCACCTAGGCACTATTCCTATAACTCCAAGCATTTACCCTAACTAGTCCCCCTGTCACTAAGGCGCAATTTATCATGGCCAATCCACCAAACCCACATATCTTTGGACTGTGGGAGGAAACCGGAGCACCCGGAGGAAACCCACGCAGATATGGGAAGAATGCGAAAACTCCACACAGACAGTGACCCAAGCCGGGAATCGAGCCCGGGTCCCTGGACCAGGGAGGCAGCAGTGCTAACCACTATGCCACTGTGTAGCCCCTTTCACCTGGTGTTGTGAGACGTCTTACTGTGCCCACCCCAGTCCAACGCCGGCATCTCCACATCATGTTTTTCAGTGAACGGGGTCTCAATAAAATGACGTTAACTACAGAACGCAGGTCCATCGGGCTGAAAGTGGCTGTATTCACAATCTCCTCTGTTCCTTTGTTCCAATCTGATGGTAAATAAGGACCTGAGGTGCTGTTGTTTGTGAAGCCTTGAACAACTCGATTGAGAAAAATCTTAGGTGTCAACCAGGGAGATTGCGCATGATGGCATTCAGAGTCAGAATGGCAATAGCAATACAGGCTGAATCTGCTGATGAACCTTTCAGAGCTAAAGAGTTATCATTCATGAGCCAAGATGTAGCAACAAAAAGAGGGAGACAGTGGTGTAGTGGTATTGTCGTTGGACTAGTAATCCAGAGACCAGGGTGATGCTCTGGAGACCTGGTTCAAATCCCACCACGGCAGATGGTGAAGTTTGAATTCAGTAAAAACCCTGGAATTAAAAGCCAAAACGGGTAGCACGGTGGCACAGTGGTTAGCACTGCTGCCTCACAGCACCAGGGACCTGGGTTTGATTCCAGCCTCAGGTCACTGTCTGTGTGGAGTCTGTACGTTCTCCCCAGGTCTGCGTGGGTTTCCTTCGGGTGCTCCGGTTTCCTCCCACAGTCCAAAGATGTGCGGTTTAGGTGGATTGGCCATGCTAAATTGCCCCTTAGTGTCCAGAGGGACTAGCAGGGTAAATGCAACATGTGGTTGCGGGGATGGGGCCTGGGTGGCACTGCTGTCGGTGCAGGCTCGATGGGCCGAATGGCCTCCTTCTGCACTGTAGGGATTCTATGGTTTCTATGACGACCATGAAACTATTGTCCAGAAGAGAAAATCTGGAAAGTCTCAGCAGGCCTGGCTGCAGCTGCAAGGAGAGAAAAGGGCTGATGTCCAGATGACCAGATGACCCTTTGTCCAGATGACCCTTTGTCAAAGCTAGGTAAGCGTTTACCAGTAGGTAAGCTTTTACCATTTTATCCAGTATGAAACCATTGTCGATTGCCATAAAAACCCATCTGGTTCACTAATGTCCGTTGGGGGAGGAAATCTGCCGTCCTTACCTGGTCTGGCCTACATGTGACTCCAGAGCCACAGCAATGTGGTTGACTCTTAAATACCCTCAGGGATGGGCAATAAATGCTGGTGCAAGGCAGCGACGCCCACATCCCATGAGCAAATAAAGGAAAAGAGAGATCGGCCCTGGAATGCAACAGCCAACTCATCCGGTTAGAAAATTTCTTGTCGAAGAATTGTCACCGTGCAGGATGAATAAAGAACTGTGGAGGACCTGGGGCTCTGCAAATAATCGATCGATGACAATCATTCTGTTCAATACTTACCATTACACTGAGAGCGTCTGTGGCCTGGCAGGAGGTTGTTTAATTGAGCTGGCAGATTAGTGTAATTAGAGTAATTGCTAATTCTCAGATCATCTCCTCCACTTAGATTAGCGAACAAACGCAGCCTGCAGAAGGTTGGAGCAATGTGAGAATTGCAGCTGGAACCTTTTGCGGGAAAGAGGAAAGTCAAACTACAAAGGGGGGAAACATCTAAAGTTTTCTTTTTCGGTCAGCTGAATTTAACCATTTTTGATTATCATTGCATTACAGCTTAGATAGTTTCCAATTGCCAATTTCTGCGGTTGGAAAGCTTTTGAGTGGGAAATAACTGCACATAGTACTATTTTCGAAAGCACTTCATTAGATGCAAATGCTATGGGTGACTTCTCATGCCAAACTAAAGAGAAAATAGTGTTTGGCTCTTAGGGCTGATGCAACAAACTGCCAAGACCTTTGCAGATCATGTGCTCTGTACAAAGCTTCCATTCTTCTCAGGAGTTGAAACCTCAGGAAATATTTCTCTGGCTTGCGTGCAGTTTTCAAACTGCCCCGATTGGACAAGACAGGCAGATACCACAATCCTTCCAAATTCCGAGGGGTTTTTTAAATTCTTTTTTTTATTATTCATTCGTGAGACATAGGTATCACTGGTGGGCCAGCTGGCCAGGTGCACCATGATAAAGCATCCTTTCTGGGTGTATCACAGCTTGGTATGGCTCTTGCTCTGACCAAGACCGCAAGAAACCACAAAGGGTCATGAATGAAGCCCAGTCCATCACTCAAACCAGCCTCCCATCCATTGACTCTGTCTACACTTCCCACTGCCTCAGCAAAGCAGCCAGCATAATTAAGGACCCCACGCACCCCGGACATTCTCTCTTCCACCTTCTTCCGTTGGGAAAAAGATACAAAAGTCTGAGATCACGGACCAGCCGACTCAAGAACAGCTCCTTCCCTGCTGCCATCAGACTTTTGAATGGACCTACCTCACATTAAGTTGCTCTTTCTCTCCACCTGCCAGCAGCACCTTCCAAACGGCTGGTAGACACCCCCCCCCCCCCCCTCCCTGCCTTCCACCTTGGCAGGTTCCCCGGCGATGGGTCCGGCGAATACATGAATTGACATTGGCGGGACCAGAAGATCCTGTCGGTGGGCAATGGCTTGCTGCCTCTGCTGGGGAAAATCCGCCATGAGGGTGTGTGGGTAGGGATGTGGAAAATCCCAACCCATGCTTCAATTTCAATGCCTCTGCACCCTCTCCAAGGCCTCAATACCTTCCCTGAAATTTGATGCCCTGCATTGAAGGCAGTGGGTGAAATTTTCCTGCCCCGCCCGCTGCGGGAATTGTAGCGGGCAGGACAGAAAATCTGGCAGACCATTCAAAGGTCCTTTGACCTCGGGTGGAAATTTCCAACCTTGGGATGCGCGGGGCCAGAGAATCCCGTCCAGACGAGACCAAATCAGTATTCCATGAAGGATTAGCACAGATTCCTTGTGTGTGCGGCATGGTGGCACAGTGCATTGCTGCTTCACAGTGTCAGGGACCCGGGTTTGATTCCCGACTTGGGTCACTGTCTGTGTGGAGTCTGTACGTTCTCTCTGTGTCTACGTGGATTTTCTCCGGTTGCTCCGGTTTCCTCCCACAATCCGAAAGATGTGCTGGTTAGGGGCATTGGCCATGCTAAATTCTCCCTCAGTGTACCCGGAGTGTGACGACTAAGGGATTTTCACAGTAACTTCATTGCAGTGTTAATGTAACCCTATTTATGACATAATAAATATGCCTCTATTCAAAATATGCCTCTATTCCAGTGGCTTTTGCTACTAAATAAACATGTTGGACTTTAACCTGGCGTTGTGAGACTTCTAACTCTATTCAAAAGGCCAACGATCCTATCCGCATTATTAATGGAAACAGGGAAACAGTCTGTGTCGATCTCCTGTGTATTAAGCCTTCATAATTTGAAACGCTCAATAATCTTCATTGTTCTAATTGTGACAACATTTGACGCAGAAGCAGCAAGTAATATTTTTCATTTCTTTAAAATGTCAATGGAGTCTATAATTGCATTTAAGAATGTATGAAAATATATTTGGGTTTGCATAAATTGTAAAGGAATCAATTGTAATTTCTTGAATTATAAAAAATAATGGTACACATAACATTCACAGCAAACAAGTGCCAGGTAATGACCATCTTTTTTTTATTCATTCATGGGACATGGGTGTCGCTGGCTGGCCAGCATTTATTGCCCATGTCTAGTTGCCCTTGCTCAGAGGGCAGTTGAGAATCAGCCACATTGCTGTGGCTCTGGAGTCACATGTAGGTCAGACCAGGTAAGGACGGCAGATTTCCTTCCCTAAAGGGCATTCGTGAACCAGATGGGTTTTTCCGACAATTGACAATGGTTTCATGGTCATCTGCTGATTCCAAATTCCAGATATTTTTCATTGAATTCAAATTCCACTATCTGCTGTGGCAGGATTCGAACCCTGGACCCCAGAACACTAGCTGAGTTTCTGGATTTATTGTCTAGTGGCAATATCACTCGGCCCTTGCCTCTCTCTGACAAGAGAGACTCTAACCCATCTCCCTTGAAATCCAGTGGCGTTACCATCACTGAATCCCCCACTATCAACATCCTGCTGGTCTATCAATGAAAAGAAACCAAATTGGACTAGCTACCTAAACACTGTGGCTACAAGAGCAGGTCAGATGTTGATAATTCTGCAGTGAGTAACTCACATTTGACTCCCCAAAACCTGTCCACAATCTACAAGGTACAAGTGAGGAGTGAGGCGCGTCTGATAAATAGACAAGGCTGATGTTGCCAGGAACAGAAGGCTTTTATTCGCTAAAAAGGAACGATGTGGAACAGACAATAAACAGAACAATACTGGGCATGAGGATCTCCCGACTGAGGCCGGAGGGGGAGGGCTGCAGCCTTTATACCCTGAGGGCGGAGCCTCCAGTTAAAGGTGCAGCTGAATTAAAGGTGTCGGGGAGTGTCTCATATACGAACAGTGGTGGCAACAATATATACAGCTCAACCGTGCCAAAGGCACCACAGTGGTTTACCACAAGGAGTATGGTGGAACACTCTTCACCTTGAACACCTTGCCTGGCACATGTTGTGGCATGAATATTACTTGCAACTCATCAGCCCAAGTCTAAATATTGTCCCGGTCTTGCTGCATGTGGGAACGGACTGCTTCAGTATCTGGGGAGTTGCAAATGAATGTTGTGCAATCATCAGCAAACGTTTGACTTCGGCATGAGGGTGGCACAGTGGTTAACACTGCTGCCTTACAGTGCCAGAGACCTGCGTTCAATTCCTGCCTTGGGTCACTGTCTGTGTGGAGGCTGCACATTCTCCCCGTGTCTGCGTGGGATCCCTCCGGGTGCTTTGGTTTCCTCCCACAGTCCGAAAGATGTGCTGGTTAGGTGTATTGGCCGTGTTAAATCCTCCTTCAATGTACCTGAACAGTCGCCGGAGTGTGGCGACTAGGGGATTTTCACAGTAACTTCATTGCAGTGTTAATGTAAGCCTACTTGTGACACTAATAAATAAACTAAAAACTCATGATGGAGGGAAGGTCATTGATGAAACAGCTGAATATATAATGGATATGGCATTTATAATTTAATCGCAATCATTAAATGTTAATAAATATAGACAATCAATAGAATCTTTATGTTATTGAGGATATGATGTTTGTAATCTTATCAATACTACACCAATTGCACTTTCTTGATTGGATAATTATTCAAACATTAAATTCTAGGTACACAATTGAAGCACAGATTCTCATTCTAATGCTAATGGAATGGAGAAGTGATTCTTATTTTCATACCTCTCCTGATATTTACAAATTATCCAGCAGTTGTGGTGTCTGCCAATGACACAATGTCCTTGTGTGTTTGTTCATCTATCACAGCTGCTGCAGTATTGGGCACACCACCAATTCCAACCATAATCAATTATTAATTACAGTTCCTTACATCTCTGCTTCCCTTTACTCAGTGACTTAGGCTTGGGTTGTTTTCTCTGGAGCAGAGAAGACTGAGGGGCGACCTGATCGAGGCATACAAGATTATGAGGGGCATGGACAGGGTGGATGGGGAGCAGCTGTTCCCCTCAGGTGAAGGGTCAGTCACAAGGGGACGTAGGTTCAAGGTGAGGGGCAGGAGGTTTGGGGGGGGATTTGAGGAAAAACTCTTTATCCAGAGGGTGGTGACGGTCTGGAATGCGCTGCCGAGGAAGGTGGTAGAGGCGGGTTGCCTCACATCCTTTAAAAAGTACCTGGATGAACACTTGGCACATCATAACATTGAGGGCTATGGGCCAAGTGCTGGTAAATGGGATTAGGTGGGAGGTCGATGGGCTGAAGGGCCTCTTATGCACTGTATGATTCTATGATTCTATGAGGGCGGCACGATGGCACAGTGGTTAGCGCTGCTGCCTCACAACCCCAGAGACCCAGGTTCAATTCCAGCCTCGGGTCACTGTTTGTGTGGAGTTTGCACTTTCTTCTGTGTCTGCACGGGTTTCTTCCGGGTGCTCCGGTTTCCTCCCACAGTTCAAAAGATGTGCAAAGGGTTAGGTTGATTGGCCATGCTAAATTGACCCTAGTGTCAGGGGGATTAGCAGGGTAAATGGGGGTTATGGGAATAGGACCTGGGTGGGATTCTGGTCGGCACAGACACGATGGGCTGAATGGCCTCCTTCTGTATTGTAGGGATTCTATGATTCTATGACTTGTGTGGGGGATTGGTGACTGTGAACACTCATTCTTCTTCCTGTCTCCCAACTGAATATTGCCAACATTTTCCATTTTTACTTTTGTTCAATATCTGCACGCTATGTTCCCCTGTCAGCTTTCATCAGCGTTCTGCCATTCCAACAAGTCTCTTCTCACTTCCTCTGGGGCATTTAGCACTGCAGTGCCCCTCATTGAGCAGCAAGTTGCCACTTGTATCTCAGGCCATGTAAGTTCCTATTTCTGGTCACTGTACGTTGAATGGAAACGATTGTATTACAGTGTAACCCGATGTCTGCTTGGATAGTTTTGTCCTTAATGGAGAACTCCGTCCGACTGCTTCAGATAATGAACTGGGCTGTCATAATGTTTCAGGCCAATTTCCTTTCATCGATGTGCGATTATGCACCAAGATTGTCACTGAGTCCAATTGAAGGTCACCTGGCTGGTCATTGTTCCACGATCTTGCTGTACGCAAATAGGTTGCTGCATTTTCCACATTACAACATTTGCACTGACATGGATTTCAATGGATTAATTTAAAGAATTAAGAAAGAAAGAGAGAGAAAGAAAGAGAGAGAGAAAAAGAAAGAAAGGAAGAAAGAAAGAAAAAGAGATAGAGTCCATCCTCACAGCCAGATCCCTCCTCTCTCACTACCAGATGGCACAGTGGTTAGTGCTGCCGCCTCATAGTGCCAGGGACCTGGGTCACTGTCTGCATGGAGTCTGCATGTTCTCCCTGTGTCTGCGAGGGTTTCCTCCGGGTGCTCTGGTTTCCTCCCACAGGAGGCTGGTTAGGTGCTAAATTCTCCCTCAGTGTACCCAAACTGAGGTACACTGAGTGAGTGTGGCAACTAGGGGATTTTCACAGTAACTTCATTGCAATGTTAATGTAAGCCTGCTTTTGACATTAATAAATAGAGCGGACTTTAACCTGGTGCTGTGAGACTCCTCACTGTGCCCACCCCAGTCCAACACTGGCATCTCCACATCATGGACACAATTTAGGAAATGCAACAGATATTTTGCATACAACAAACTCCCACAAACAGCAGCCAGTTATTGACCAGATAATCTGTTTTGGTGAAGGTTTAGAGTCATCGAGTCATAGAGGTTTACAGCATGGACACAGGCCCTTCGGCCCAACTTGTCCATGCTGCCCAGTTTTCACCATTAAGCTCGTCCCAATTGCCCGCATTTGGCCCATATCCCTCCATACCCATCTTACCCATGTAACTGTCTAAATGCTTTTTAAAAGACAAAATTGTACCCGCCTCTGCTACTACCTCTGGCGGCGTGTTCCAGACACTCACCACCCTCTGTGTGAAAAAATTGCCCCTCTGGAACCTTTTGTATCTCTCCCATCTCACCTTAAACCTATGTACTGTAGTTTTAGACTCTCCCACCTTTGTGAAAAGATGTTGACTATCTAGCTGATCTGTGCCCCTCATTATTTTATAGATTCTGATAAGATCACCCTTAAGTCTCCTACACTCCAGGGAAAAAAGTCCCAGTCTATCCAGCCTCTCACAACTCATACCATCAAGTCTCGGTAACATCGCAATAAATCTCTTCTGTACTTTTTCCAGTTTAATAATATCCTTTCTATAATAGGGTGACTGGAACTGTTCACAGTATTCCAAGTGTGGCCTTACCAATGTCTTGTACAACTTCAACAAGACATCCCAACTCCTGTATTCAATGTTCTGGCCAATGAAACCAAGCATACACAATGGAGAAAACACCCTCACCTCTTCCTCAAAGAGTTCCATTGGCTTTAAATTTGTACACTCATAGACGTTTATAGCACAGAAGGATGCCATTCAGCCTATCATGTTCATGCTGGTCAACAAAAAGCTGACAGCCTCATTTTCCAGCGCTTGGCTCAGACCTGGAGGTTACGGCCGCACATGTTAATAGCTAAATACTTCTTAAATATTTCAAGGATTTTTAACTCAACCACCTTTTCAGGCAGTGAATTCCAGATCCCCCACTATGCCCTGGGTGGAAAACTTTCTCCTCCACTCCCCTCTTAGCCTTCTACCTCTTCCCATAGGTCAATGCCCCGGCTTATTGACCCCTCATACTGATCACTCATGCCCACCTAGCAGGCAGGTGGGGCTTCCGTTTTTACTCATCTGAAATATAAGCGCCTCCAACAGTGCAGCCCTCCCTCTGTGCTGCATTGGAGAGTCAGCCTGGATATATATGCTTTCTGTGCTCAAGTCTCTGGAGTGGGATTGTGAATCACAATCACCTGGCACGGAGGTGAAGGTGCTAGCAAACACCTGAAGCTGTTCCATCAATCATCATTTCTCTGTCAGACAATCCGTAATAGGATTCATAGCATCATAGAATCCTACAGTGCAGAAGGAGGCCATTTGGCCCATCGAGTCTACACTGACAACAATCCCATCCAGGCCCTTTCCCCATAACCCTACCTATTTATCCAACTAGCCCCCTGACACTAAGGGGCAATTTAGCGTGGCCAATCAACATAACCCGCACATCTTTGTGGGAGCAAACTGGAGGAAACTCACACAGACACGGGGAGAATGTGTAAACTCCACATAGACCGTGACTCAAGCCGGGAATTGAACCCAGCTCCCTGGCACTGTGAGGCAGCAGCGCTAACCACTGTACCACTGTGCCACCCCAGTTGTTTAAGGATTCCTCAGTGGTCAGCTCCACTCCCAACCATGGATGCAAGTTTCCACCTTGCTGAAGTGTTAAACCCACTATTTGACAGGAAGCCCTAAAGCTAACATGCCAAACATGTAATGATAAAAATCGTGTGTGTTGTAAAAGGACAATCTCCAAAGATGTGAGGGTTAGGTTGATTGGCTATGCTTAATTGACACTAGTGTCAGGGGGATTAGCAGGGTAAATGTGCAGAATTACGGGAATAGGGCCTGGGTGGGATTGTCATCGGTGCAGACTCGATGGACCGAATGGCCTCCTTCTGCACTGAAGGGATTCTATGATTCTATGACACTTTGAACTCTTGGCTGACTGTCTGGAAGAGCACAAGGTTCGAGATGATCCATGATCGTTTGACTGTTAATCTGTCGAAACCAATGTCTCCTGATTGGCAATGCATGAGGATAGGAAGTTCCCAAGTCACTCCAGATAGTTGATGTGATGACTGGCTGACCCGAAGGCAGCTTCCTGTTTATAGCAATGCACAGATGTTAAAACAAATCCTCATCCGATAATCACATTGAGATGGCATTTACTTAGATGTGGCAGAAAGCAAATTCTAGCATGGTGTTGTCCAGACAGGCATTTATAGTGCATTCCGACCTCCACACAGAGTCACATGTAGGCCAGACCGATTAAGGACACCAGGCGTCCTTCTCTTAAGGGTGGATGGATTTGTTGCCTTTATTATCCACTGATTATTCGAACGCATTCCTGGCCAACTTCCCAAGCCCAGTAAGCCTGAGGTCATCCAAATATCCGGCTGCCCATGTCCTATTTCACAATATATCCACTCACCCATCAACCCTGTGCTCGCTGACATACACTGACTCACAGTTAAGCAATGTCTTGATACTAAAATTCTCGTCTTTGACTTTAACCCCTCTGTGGCCTGGCTCCTCCCTAACTCTGTTATCCCCTCTCAGATATCTCTGCTCCTCCAATCCTGGCCTCCTGAGTATCCGCTATTTTAATCCCTCATTGGTTAAGGTGAGAGGGGAGGGATACAAAAAGGTCCAGAGGGGCAATTTTTTCACACAGAGGGCGGTGAGTGCCTGGAACGAGCTGCCAGAGGCAATAATAGAGGCGGGTATAATTTTATCTTTTAAAAAGCATTTAGACAGTTACATGGGTAAGATGGGTATAGAGGGATATAGGCCAGATGGGACTAGCTTAGTGGTAAAAACTGGGTGGCATGGACTAGTAGGGCTGAAGGGCGTGTTTCCATGCTGTAAACCTCTATGACTCTCTGAATCTGTGGCTATACCTCCAGCTATCCAATCCCTAAGCTATGAAATCCTTTCCATCAACCTCTCCGCCTCTCTACCTCCTGTTCCTGCTTTAAGATGGCCCTTAACACTTACCTCAGACCAAGCTTGTTGTCATCTGCCCTAATGTCTCTTTATAGGGACTGAGCGACATACCTTGTTTCATAACAAAGAACTTGCCTTTACACAGCTATGTTCACGACCAATGGGGCATCTCAAAGCACTTTTCATCCAGTGAATGGAGTTTTGCATGGCCCGCACCCTCTGCCATTGGGAATCACACCACTGGGCGGGGGGGGGGGGGGGGGGGGAGGTTGTCATCAGCGGGACTGGAAGGGCTGGAAATTTCAGCCCATGATGTAGGTAAGCTAAGCTGTACTTCCTCCAAGGCCGACGTATCCTCAATCGGGTGTGATACCCAAAACTGCTGACAGTACGCAGCACACAGGTTTCCTCCCTCTCCTCCTCGGATTCACCCCGTTCACCCATATCGCTCGGTCCTTTTATCCCTCATTTATGAATCTATGCTGGTTGCCTCAGCCAACGGCACAGTGGCACAGTGACTAGCACTGCTGCCCCACAGCGCCAGGGACCCGGGTTCAATTCCGGCCTCGGGTCACTGTCTGTGCTGAGTTTGCACATTCTTCCCGTGTCTGCGTGGGTTTCTTCCGGGTGCTCCGGTTCCCTCCCACACTCCAAAGCTGTGTGAGTTAGGTGGATTGGCCAGGCTAAATTGACCCTTAGTGTCAGGGGATTAGCAGGGTAAATATGTAGGGTTATGGGGATAGGGCCTTGGTGGTATTGTGGTCGGTGCAGACTCGATGGGCCGAATGACCTCCTTCTGCACTGTAGAGATCCGATGATCCTGTTCACTCAGGCGGGGAGTTCCACATTCTCACCACTCTCTTGGGAAAGACGTTTCTCCGGAATTCCCGATTGGATTTGTTAGTGACTGTCATGCTCCTAGTTCTCAGCATTACTTGAAAATGGAATCTGATTTGAATTCCCTTTCAGTCTGTGTCAACAGCCATGCCCAGCTTGTTCAGCTGTGAAAGAGCAATGCGTCTGTTCACATCTCCACTAAATTCATTTCAATGCTGATTTACTGAACTCTGATGCGGATGTGGATAAATTATTACAATCAACACCTCTGAGCTTCTTATATTTTTGCAACTCTGGACTCAAAGATCAGGTTGCAATCGTCTCAAGTTTACGGTCCTCAGGTTTTGGCTCATCTGACCTCTAACCCCTGTCACCGAATCCTTACAGTGCAGAAAGAGGACATTTGACCCATTGGGCCTGCACTGATTCTCCGAAAGAGTATCCCACCCAGACCCTTCCATTCGCCCTATCTCCATAACCCTGTGTATTTACCATGGCTAATCCACCTAACCCTACACATCTTGGGACATCAAGGGGAAATTTAGTATCCACCTAACCTTCTTTGGACTGAGGACGGCACGGTGGCACAGTGGTTAGCACTGCTGCCTCACAGCGTCAGGGACCCAGGTTTGGTTCCCGACTTAGGTCGCTGACTGTGCGGTGTCTGCACATTCTCCCCATGTCTGCGTGGGTTTCCTCCAGGTGCTCTGGTTTCCTCCCACACTCCAAAGATGTGCGGGTTAGATGCATTGGCTCTGCTAAATTCTCCCTCAGTGTACCCGAACAAGCACTGGAGTTACAGGCACTGGATGCACAGTAACTTCATTGCAGTGCTAATGTATTTGATTTGATTTGATTTATTATTGTCACATGTATTAGCATAGAGTGAAAAGCATTATTTCTTGCGCGCTATACAGACAAAGAATACCGTTCATAGAGAAGGAAAGGAGAGAGTGCAAAATGTAGTGTTAAGGTCATAGCTAGGGTGTAGAGAAAGATCAGCTTAATGCAAGGTAAGTCCATTCAAAAGTCTGACAGCAGCAGGGAAGAAGCTGTTCTTGAGTCAGTTGGTACGTGACCTCAGACTTTTGTATCTCTTTCCCGACGGAAGAAGGTGGAAGAGAGAATGTCCGGGATGTGTGGGGTCCTTAACTATGCTGGCTGCTTTGCTGAGGCAGCGGGAAGTGTAGACAGAGTCAAAGGATGGGAGGCTGGTTTGCGTGATGGACTGGGCTACATTCACGATCTTTTTTAGTTCCTTGTGGTCTTGGGCAGAGCAGGAGCCCATACCAAGCTGTGGTACAACCAGAAAGAATGCTTTCTATGGTGCATCTGTAAAAGTTGGTGAGAATCATAGCGGACATGTCAAATTTCCTTAGTCTTCTGAGAAAGTAGAGGCGTTGGTGGGCTTTCTTGACTATAGTGTCGGCATGGGTGGACCAGGACAGGTTGTTGGTGATCTGGACACCTAAAAGCTGGACCCTTTCTACTTCCTCCCCGTTATAATGTAAGCCTACCTGTGACATTAATAAATAAACTTTAAACAATTCTGTGCATTTAAGAAATGTACTTTAATTATGTTTCTCTGCAGGATGTTTTGAGCAGTCCCTGGTATTTTGTCGGAGCAATTTTATCTGCAGCCAGTATCCTTTCCTGTTACTGAAGTAGTATAATTAACATGATGTTTGTGACAATCTGAACTAATGCAATGTTTTGTTTTTTGGTGTTCCCCTGGGATTACAGAATAGGACTTTTTGGGATAATTGACAGGTCAGGTCATATGACTGGAAGCAGTCAAGCTTTCACAGAGAATTCCAGCTGAATTCTTCAAGTGCTGTTTTGGAAGCTGTGGGGAGAAACTTATCCTTTCTTGTCTTTGAAATCTGAAGATCAACAGACGGCGGCAGAGAGACTTCACTGAGGAGCATCCTGGGAGAAGTTGGCACAGTTACCTCGACTGAACGGTAGGAGGAATAACTGGTGTCAGGAGTGTCTTTTTGTTACCATAGAATCATAAAATCCCAACAGTGCAGAAGGAGGCCATTCAGCCCATCGAATCTGCACCAACCTCAATACCACCCAGGCCCTATTCCCGTAACACCACAGATTTACCCTGCTAATCCCTGTGACACTAGGGTCAATTTAGCATGGTCAATCAACCTAACCTGCACATCTTTGGAGTGTGGGAGGAAACCAGAGCACCCAGAGGAAACCCACGCAGACACGGGGAGAATGTGCTAACTCCACGCAGAGAGTTGAACCCAGGTCCCTGGCGCTGTGAGGCACTGTGCCACTGTGGTGCCCCCTATGGCCTAACTGTGTTCTTAAATACACTATGTTTGATAAAAGCTCCCTGGTTGGTTACTCGAATCATACCTGGGGTGAAACAGCTTATGCTTATCGATGCCAAATTCAAATGTAAAACTTCGGGTGTGGGCTATCTTCATAAAACATCTTGGCGTTTCTGGTCTGGGTCTTAACTGGACTTAGAGGACTTTGGCAAAACTTGATAGGCGTATTGAAAGCCAATCCATAAAGAGAAAACAAATAAGAATTAGGTGGTAGGATGAATAATGGAAGACACCCAACTGGCAAAAAGCCTCATTGTTTACAGGAGCCAGTCTTCTCTGCAGCTGTATTGATGCAAGGGCAATAAGAACATCAGTGATGGACAGATTTATAATTGCATTTTGCAATAGTCAACCTAACTGAATCTTCAGCAAATTACTTCCAATTCAGTCTTTTCTCTAACTGTGTGGAAGCTGTAATCTGCACATCTGAAAGGTTGGAAGGAAAAATGTAAAATTTTCAACTGTTGTACGACGCCGATACATGGTGATGCGACTAATATTACGTGTGGTTCCACCTCGGATTTCTCAAATACCACCTTCCCACACGCTCTGCTTCTGCAGGTAGTTTGGAACCACATGGTATAAAATGGTCCAAGCACCTCCATCACTCATTCAGCAGATTTTCAGCAGACAACCTGAGGAACTATTGCAGGAACAAATTCTAAGCAACACGGTGGCACAGTGGTTAGCATTGCTGCCCTGCAACACCACGGACCCAGGTTCGATTCCCGGTTTGGGTCACTGTCCGTGTGGAGTTTGCACGTTCTCCCCGTGTTTGTATGGGTTCCCTCCGGGTGCTCTGGTTTCCTCCCACAGTCCAAAGATGTGCTGATTAGGTGCATTGGCCATGCTAAATTCTCCCTCAGTGTACCCGAACAGGTGCCAGAGTGTGGCGACTGGGGGATTTTCACAGTAACTTCATTGCAGTGTGAATGCAAGCCTACTTGTCACTAATAAATAAACTTTAAAAAAAATTCGGAGACAGAGCAGGAATCCATAGAATCCCTACAGTGCAGAAGGAGGCCATTTGACCAATCCTGTCTGCCCAGACTCTCCACCAGAGCTTCCCACCCCTGCCCTGTTCCCGTAACCCCACACACTCACCCTGCTAATCCCTCTAACCTACACATCTTTGGGCATTAAGGGGCAATTTAGCATGGCCAATCCACCAAATCAGCACATCTTTGGATTGTGGGAGGAAACCAGAGCGCTCGAGGGAATCCCACGCAGATGCGGGGAGAATGTGCAAACTCCACACCGACAGTCACCCGAGGCTGGAATCGAACCTGGATCCCTGGCACTGTGAGGCAGCAGTGCTAACCACTGTGCCATCATGAAGGTGGAAGCGAGTTAGACAATCAGCCACAGTCTTGTTGCATGGTGGCGAAAGCTTGAAGGGCCAAACGGCCTTCTCCAGCTGTTGTATCTTACATTCCAAACCCACGGTATGTCGGGCTAAGCACGGGCACTGAAGAGTGACTGAATGAAAAGTGAGGGCTTTTGTTTATTCATTCAGGAGATGTGGGAATCGCTCACTGGGCCAGCACTTGCTGCCCATCCCATATTTGCCCTTGAAAGGTGATGGTGGCACCTCCTTGAACCACTGCAGTCTATGTGTTGTCGGGACATCCACAGTGCTCTTAGGGAGGGAGCTCCCGGATCAGCGACAATGAAGGAATGCTGATATAAGTCCAAGTCAGGATGGCTTGGAAAGAAACTTGTGGCTGGTGGTGTTCCCAAGGCACCTGATGCCTTTGTTCTTCGGGATGATTTGATTTGATTTATTCTTGTCACAGGGTAGCACGGTGGCACAGTGGTTAGCACTGCTGCCTCACAGCGCCAGGGACACAGGTTCAATTCCGGCCTCGGGTCACTGTGGAGTTTGCTCTTTCTCCTTGTGTCTGCGTGGGTTTCCTCCGGGTGCTCCGGTTTCCTCCCACAGTCCAAAGATGCACAGGTTAGGTGGATTGGCCATGCTAAATTGACCCTAGTGCTGGGGGATTAGCAGGGTAAATATGTGGGGTTTTGGGAATAGGGCCTGGGTGGGATTGTGGTTGGTGCAGACGCGATGGGTCGAACAGCCTAGTTCTGCACTGTCAGGATTCCATGTATTGGAATACAGTGAAAAATATTGTTTCTTGCGCATATCGCAAAGCATACCGTTCATAGAGAGGGAAAGGAGAGAGTGCAGAATGTAGTGTTACAGTCATAGCTCGGGTGTAGAGGAAGATCAACTTAACACAAGGTAGGTCCATTCAAAAGTCTGACAGCAGCAGGGAAGAAGCTGTTCTTGAGTCGGTTGGTACGTGACCTCAGACTTTTGTATCTTTTTCCTGACGGAAGAAGGTGGAAGAGAGAATGTCCGGGGTGTGTGGAGTCCTTGATTATGCTGGCTGCTTTTCCCGAGGCAGCAAGAAGTGTAGACAGAGTCAATGGATGGGAGAGTTTGTCCTTTCCGTACATTCTGTGCAGATGTGATGTTCCAATATTCCAAATTCCAAGGCTTCGAGAGATGGATAATTCATTTTACAAAGTAAGGGTTAATTATTCTATTGCTACGATGCATTCCTCTGGCGTGATAAAAGCCAATCAAGGGGCATTCCCATTTGTATTTAAGTTATATTGCAGTAATTTAGTTATTAATGACTCTCCCTCTTATCTAACCTGATTATAAATCTGCGCTGATTTCTTTGTAAACTCTGAATTAATGAAAGTGATAAATCATTGATTTAAAAATAAAGCAGGACTTTAACTCTTTCACTTGTATCTTTAATCATAAAAATATACAACTTCTGCATCAGCATTGGTTAAGAATATTCATCATTCACTTGGGTTATTTTAAATTCAGGAAGTAACTTCTTGTAACCATGTCCAAGTTGCTGGGTTCAAAATCCATCACTGTGACATTTTAATCTCCAATCGCATTCATTAACATTTATTTTATTCAATTTAAGCGAATAGATGGAGAGACATCATGGCAAAACTCTTATATACAGACAGCATTAGCATTCCAATGATGTTAAAATCAGATAAAACAATATTAATACCAGACACAAAAATACGTTCATTTGTTATGGTATGTATTATTTGTCAAATAAAAATGTGAAAGCTTTTACGATCAAAGACTTATTGATGTGGTATTTAATTTTTCCAATACCAATAACTGGAAGAAGAGACCTCAGGAGATAAGACTTGCACCAAGTCTCACTCGCCGATGCTCTGTGTTGCAGCCTTGTTTAGAATCATAGAATCATACGGTGTTGAAGAGGCCCTTTGGCCCATCGAGTCTGCACCAACACATGGGAAACACCTGAACCCCCCACCTAATCCCATCTGCCAGCATTTGGCCCATAGCCCTGAATGTTGTGACGTGCCAAGTGCTCATCCAGATACTTTTCAAAGGATGTGAGGCATTCCACCTCCACCACCCTCCCAGGCAGCGCATTCCAGGCCATCACCACCCTCTGGGTAAAAAATGTTTTCCTCACATCCTCCCTAAACCTCCTGTCCCTCACCCTTGAGCCTATGTCCCCTCATGACTGACCCTTTACCGAAGGGGAACAGCCGCTCCTTATCCACTCTGTCCATGTCTCCCATAATCTTGTACACCTCGATCAGGTCGTCCCTCAGTCTTCTCTGCTCCAATGAAAACAACCCAAGTTTATCCAACTCCCTCTCTTCATAACTTAAATGTTCCATCTCAGCCTGGTGAATCTCCTCTGCACCCCCTCCAGTGCAATCACATCTTTCCTGTAATGTGGCAACCAGAACTGCACACAGTACTCTCGCTGTGGCCTCACCAAGGTTCGATACAACTCCAACAGGACTTCCCTGCTTTTGTAATCTATGCCTCGACTGATAAAGGCAAGTGTCCCATATGCCTTTTTCACCACCCTCCTAACATGCCCTTCCGCTTTCAGAGATCTGTGGACAAACACGCCAAGGCCCCTTTGTTCCACAGAACTTCCCAGTGTTGTGCCATTCATTGAGTACTTCTTTGTCAAATTACTCCTTCCAAAGTGTATCACCTCACACTTTTCAGGGTTAAATTCCATCTACCACTTTGCTGCCCATGTGATGATTTTACAAATATGTCCACGGCTTTTCTTGCTCCCTACGACAATTACCTCCTACTGCCTGTGTGATAACCCATAGGACTTACATGGGGAATCACTGACTGACCTCCCTGCAGGTGGAGCTCATATAGCAAGACCTTTATAAAGCAGGCCCCTGAGTGGATCCATTCTTGCATTGTCCCGGTTGGGACCTGTTTGTGTTCACCACAGGCTTGTGGTTTTACTTTCTTTCATTTTGTGCAAATAATTATTTTGTGTTACTTTACAGCTGACTCCTGGAGTTATTGTACAGCCCAACAACCTGTGGGCAGGTGATGGCCCAGTGGTATTATTGCTAGACTATTAATCCAGTAACTCAGCTAATGTTCTGGGGACCTGGGTTCAAATCCCGCCACGACTGATGGTGGAATTTGAACTCAATAAAAAATATCTGGAATTACAAATCTACTGATGGCCATGAAACCATTGTCAACTGTTGAAAAAACCCATCTGGTTCACTAATGTCTTTTATGGAAGGAAATTTGCCATCTTTACCTGGTCTGGCCTACATGTGACTCCAGAGCCACGGCAATGTGGTTGACTCTCAACTGCCCTCGGGCAACTAGGGAGGGGCAATAAATGCTGGCCCAGCCAGCGATGCCCATGTCCCACAAATGAATAAAAAATTATGGTTGGCACTCAACTGCCTTTCATGGGTAATTAGGGATGGGCAATAAATGCTGGCCAGGCAGCGATGCCCATATTCCACAAACGATCTCTGAGACCTTCCGATTCTTGTTTCTTGTCTCCACCTGCCTCATTTTAATCCCTCTACCACTGAGAGCCGCCTTGGCCTGAAGCTGTAGAATTACCTGACAAAATATCTCCTTGTCTCTCCGCCTCGCACTCGTCCCTTGAGGTGCTCCTTAAAACCTACCAGTTTGATCTCCTTCAGCATTTTGGACACCTGTCCTCATATCTAATGATGTGGCTCAGAGTTAAACTTTGCTTCTGGGAGGTGGCTTGCGACATTGTATGCTGTAAAGACACAACATAAATGCAAATTATTGTTGGCCATTTGTAATTGAATGAACAATGGGCATTTATAGTTGAAAGATAAATATGGATCTGGAGTAAGAAGAGAAAACCATCAATCCTGATGGGGTGGACAGTGATAGTCAGAGAGTCAAACAGCATAGAAAAGGCCTCTTTGGCCCATCGTGTCTGCTGGTGGATGAGGCCAGTGGTAAACCCCTTCCCAGTTCCATCAGCAGGATGAGGCCCAGCTGATCATAATGCCAGGGTTCCTTCTACCCAACATTGGCCAGTTGGATCAGCTGGATGAGAAGGGAGCATCCAGCAGCAGATTGCCAGTTGGTCAAATGTCACCTGCCACCTCCAAAGAGGAGGTTTGTTCATTTGAGTAAATGGGTCCAGTGAGGGACTCACAGGATGGGATGTCATTTTGTATCACATCTTCACACACTTTCACCGCCAGCACTCCCTCCCACCTCCCACCCCCCACCCCCCACAACCCTTTGGAGAATAATAGTGGGGAAGTGTTAGAATCATAGAACCTCTATCTACAGTGCAGAAGGAGGCCATTCGGCCCATCAAGTCTGCACTGACTCTCTGACAGTTTACCCTGGCCCACCCACTGCCCCATTTCAGTAACCCTACTTATTCACCATGGCTAATCCCCTGAACACCTACACATCTTTAGACACCAAGGGGCAATTTACCATGGCTAATGCCCTAAACCTACACATTTTTCGACACTAAGGGGCAATTTACCATGGCCAATCACCTAACCTGCAAATATTTGGACTGTGAGAGGAAACCAGAGCACCCGGAGGAAACCCACGCAGGCATAGGGAGAATGTGCAAACTCCACACAGTCACCTGAGGCCGGAATTGAACCCGGGTCCCTGGTGCTGTGAGGCAGCAGTGCTAACAATTGTGCCACTGGGCTGAACAGGTTACCTGTTTGAACCACATCATAAATTTGCAACTTCTGGTTCAGAGGTCGGGCGGGAGAGGAGGGGTTGGTGGGGGGGGGGGGGGGGGGGGGGGGGTGTAGTGCGGCACTACCCACTGAGCAAAAAGACCCAATAGCAGACTTGAACCACTCCGTCTGGAGCCTGGAAGTGCACTCCTGTTCCTCCAGGTCCCACAAGGCAAAACGTATCTTTTTGTGTAAATACAAAGGACAGCAGATGTTGGGGTGGCACGGTGGCACAGTGGTCAGCACTGAAGCCTCACAGCACCAGGGACCCGGGTTCAATTCCGGCCTTGGGTCACTGTCTGTGTGGCATTTGCATGTTCTCCTTGTGTCTGCGTGGGTTTCCTCCGGGTGCTCTGGTTTCCTCCCACAGTCCAAAGATGTGCGGGTTAGGTTGGCTGGCCAGGATAAATTGCTCCTTAGTGTCAGTGAGGTTAGCAGGGTAAAAATGTAGGGTTATGGGGGCAGGGCCTGGGTGGGATTGTCAGTGCAGACTCGATGGGCCGAATGGCCTCTTTCTGTACTGTGGGAATTCTATGATTCTGTGAACCTGATATAAATGCAGCATTTTCTGCTTTTATGGTATATGTACCGTTGCAGGCCTCTTCTGGCCTCAGACCCGCTTCCTGCTGTCTTGGGATGTTTGATTATATTCAAGGCGGTATTTAAATTCCTTGTTGTCTTTGCTTGGCCTGAAGGTTACCTCTGCTCTCTTGCTCAGGCCATCATTATAATTACAACTCGGATGGTCAAGGACAACATCGGGGCCATAATCTGCACATTTGCATGTTCCCGATGGTGGGGGAGTCCAGAACCAGGAGTCACAGTCTGAGGGATCGGGGTAGACCATTTAGGACGGAGATGAGGAGACATTTCTTCACTCAAAGAGTGGTGAGCCTGTGGAATTCATTATCACAGGAAGTAGTTGATGCCAAAACATTGAATGTATTCAAGAGGCGGCTGGATATAGCACTTGGGGCGAATGGGATCAAAGGTTATGGGGAGAAAGCTGGGTTAGGCTATTGAGTTGGGCGATCAGCCATGATTGTAATGAATGGCGGAGCGGCTCGAAGGGCCGAATGGCCTCCTTCTGCTCCTACCTTCTATGCTTCTATGTTTCTATATTTAAAGGGAAAACCTATGGCGGGGGGGGGGGTGGTTGTGTGCCATCGGCGGGAACGTAAGATCTCGCTGGCGTGAATAGCAGCAGGATTTCGGCGTAAGAATGCATTTGGTACTTCCAGCACCGTCCGAAAACCAAAATGCCTGACATTGTACAGGAAACGGCTGAATTCAAGAGCCAGGATTGATTCCAATACTTGCCAGTCCGTGGAAGTAAGGCAGTGCACGTTTTAATTTGATGCAAGTATTTTATGTACAGCCGTTATGTTTCAGCCTTCACTGGGGACTGCAGGGGCATAAAACATAAATCTCAAAAGAGACAGCGACTGGCAATGGACTCCTGTTATATAATGAGACAAATGCCTTGTAATCCTGTGTCTTAACATTTAAGGAGCTTTGCAGTTTAATTTGAAAAAACATACAGGAAATTAAATAATAAAGAATGATATTGGACTGTGCCCAGCTTAGATGACAGAGGACATTTTTCAATGTTAAACTGAAATACACAAACAGAAATCCCATTAGCCATGATGTTGTTATAATTGCAGGTTTCTATTCAAACCTGTAAGATCCTTCGGCCTGTCCTGTCTGTACTATCCCTTTGAACAAGCTATCCAATCTTCTTTTATTCTTTCATGGGATGGGGGTGAGTAGCCCGTCCCTAATTGCCCTTGAACTGAATGGCTTGTTGGGCCACTTCAGAGGACAGTCAAGAGTCAACCACAACCGAGAGCTACCTGTCGACCAGACCAGGTAAGGATGGCAGGTTTCCACCCCTCAAG
The DNA here is from genome assembly GCF_964213995.1 of Mustelus asterias. Taxonomy (NCBI): domain Eukaryota; kingdom Metazoa; phylum Chordata; class Chondrichthyes; order Carcharhiniformes; family Triakidae; genus Mustelus; species Mustelus asterias. The sequence goes on from NC_135807.1 coordinate 10,569,365, forward strand.
GACTTTAGTGAACCAGAGGAGGTGATGGCCTATTTGAATTATCGTTAGACTATTAATCCAGAAACTTAGCTAATGTTCTGGGTACCCGGGTTCGAATCCCGCCATGGCAGGTGGTAGAATTTGAATTCAATTTTAAAAATCTGGAATTAAGAATCTACTGATGACCATGAAACCATTGTCGATTGTCGGAAAAACCCATCTGGTTCACTAATGCCTTTTAGGGAAGGAAATCTGCCGTCCTTACCTGGTCTGGCCTACATGTGACTCCAGAGCCACAGCAATGTGGTTGACACTCAACTGCCCTCCAAGTGCAGCTAGGGATGGGCAATAAATGCTGGCCAGCCAGCGACGCCCATGTCCCAAGGATGAATGAAAGAAAAAAGGGCTTTTCCGACAATCAATCTTGGTCTCAGGAATGGTGTAATCATCTTCTCAGTAATCAGTAATCATCTTCAGATGATTTGCTCTACCCCACCTCAGCCCCCTTTGTTTGCATTAGAATTAATTTAGATTTAAAAGTGTACTGATGACCATGAAACCATTGTCGATTGTTGTAAAACCCATCTGGTTCACTAATGTCCTTTAGGGAAGGAAATCTGCCGTCCTTACCCAGTCTGGCCCACATGTGACTCCAGACCCATAGCAATGTGGCTGACTCTAAAATTATTTTATTTATTAGCGTGACAAGTAGGTTTACATTAACACTGCAATGAAGTTATTGTGAAAATCCCCGAGTCACCACACTCCGGCGCTTGTTCAGGTACACTGAGGGAGAATTTAGCATGGCCAATGCTCCTAACCAGCACATCTTTTGGACTGTTGGAGGAAACTGGAGCACCCGGAGGAAACCCACCCGGACAAGGGGAGAACATGCAGACTCCACACAGACAGTGACCCAAGCCAGGAATCGAACGTGAATCCCTGGCGTTGTGAGGCAGCAGTGCAAACCTCTGTGCCACTGTGCCATGCATAAAATGCCCCCAGGGATGGGCAATAAATGCTGACCCAGCCAGCGACACCCACATCCCATGAACATATAAGAAAAAAATTAAGCATCTGCCCATATCTAATGTTGCTCTGGCATTTTCACACAAACGGCAGCAATGCTATATTGACAGCTAACCTTTGGGGCCACACCTTACTGGGGACTGTAAGGTCAGGGGTGCTTCTTCAGCCCTGTGGACTACTGTCAGCACCCTCGCAAGATTTCCATGCTTTACGCTCACGAGTTATGGGTCTTCCTGGCAGGAGTAAGAACACCAGTTAGTCACTGCCCTGAGGGAGTGCTCGGCTATCCACTGCAATAATTCATGAGGATGTGGTGATGCATTACTGGGGAGATAAGTATGCAGATCGTCGATAAATAGTTAGGAACTGTACATGTGTTGAGAGAGCATTTTCGGACAAAGCAGATCAATTATATTCCTGCCTTTCCTGTTTCCAATGCGGTGTGAATCAAAACTGACATTTTCTACCAATGCACTGCACTAATTGTTCTTACTCTGAAAACTGAGGCTAAAGCTCCTTTCTCCTTGAGTGAAGATGTCATCACCATTCAGTAATGCAACTTGGTGGATAGATTGGTGGACAGGAAGGACGGCAAGCAAGCAGCGGCAGGCATCTAAGGAGGTCATTCATGACTCTGACTCTAGTCAGGAGGTAAGGTATTAAGAGAGGGATAAACTAACCAAGGAGTTGAAAGAAAAAGTATACAAGGAGGCAAAAGTCAGCGACAGCCCCGAATACTGAGATAAATTCAGAATGCAGCAAAGGAGGACTAAAGAGATAATAAAGAGAGAGAAAATAAACTGTGAGAGGAAAAAGCGAGGAATATAAAAACTGGCAGTAAGAGCTTCTTCAAATGGAAGGGAGAGGTCAAAGTGAACATAATCCCCTTAGAAAAAGAATCTGGGAAGGTAGTTATACAGGGTAGTTAATAATACAAAAATCTGAGGTCACGTACCAACCGACTCAAGAACAGCTTCTTCCCTGCTGCTGTCAGACTTTTGAATGGATCTATCCTCGCACTAAGTTGATCTTTCTCTACACCCTAGCTATGACTGTAACACTACATTCTGCACTCTCTCCTTTCCTTCTCTATGAATGGTATGCTTTGTCTGTATAGTGCGCAAGAAACAATACTTTTCACTGTTTACTAATACATGTGACAATAATAAATCAAATCAAATCAAATCAAAATCAATTACGGGGAACAAGGAAATGGCAGAGGAGTTAAACATATATTTTGCATCAGTCTTTGCGGTGGAAGATACCTCGAACATCTCATTAATACTAAAGAATACAGGGGAAAAAATTAAATACCATCACCAAGACTAGAATCCTGTAGTGCAGAAGGCCATTCGGCCCATCGAGTCTGCACCAACCACAATCCCACCCAAGCCCTATCCCCATAACCCCATGCATTTAGCCTAGCTAGTCCCCCTGAAACTAAGGGGAAATTTAGCATGGCCAATTCACCTAACCTGCACATAATTGGATTGTAGGAGGGAACTGGAGCACCCGGAGGAAACCCATGCAGACAGAGGGAGGCAATAAGATCAAACCCTGCACAGACAGTGACCCAGGCCGGGAACCGAACCAGGGTTCCTGGCGCTGTGAGGCAGCAGTGCTAACCACTGGGCCATTGTGCTGTCCAGTGGTTAGCACAGGGATCAGTACTGGGACCACAGCTGTTTACGATATATATCAGTGACTTGGAGGAAGGAATTCTCAAACCTGTTTTCAAAACCTTGGAACCTTTCTTGACCTCGATCAATCCTCCCGATCTTTTCAATTACCTGCAGCCCGACAACCCTCCAAGATATCTGTGCTCCTCCAGTTCTAGCCTTGTGCATGTCACTGATTTTAATCTCTCCAGTTTAAAGTATATTTTTTATGGCCACAAGTAGGCTTACGTTAACACTACAATGAAGTTACTGTGAAAATTTCCTAGTCGCCACACTCTGGCGCCTGTTCGGGTACACTGAGGGAGAATTCAGCATGGCCAATGTACTTTACCAGCATGTCTTTTGGACTGTGGGAGGAAACTGGGGCACCCGGAGGAATCCCATGCAGACATGAGGAGAACATGCAAACTCCACACCAACCCTGGTAATTATAGACCGGTTAGTCTTACTTCGGTGGTTGGTAAATTGATGGAAAAGGTCCTTAGGGATGGGATTTACGACCATTTAGAAAGATGCGGATTAATCCGGGATAGTCAGCACGGATTCGTGAAGGGCAAGTCGTGCCTCACAAATTTGATAGAATTTTTTGAGGAGGTAACTAAGTGTGTTGATGAAGGTAGGGCAGTTGATGTCATATACATGGATTTTAGTAAGGCGTTCGATAAGGTCCCCCATGGTCGGCTTATGATGAAAGTGAGGAGGTGTGGGATAGAGGGAAAGTTGGCCGATTGGATAGGTAACTGGCTGTCTGATCAAAGACAGAGGGTGGTGGTGGATGGAAAATTTTCGGATTGGAGGCAGGTTGCTAGCGGAGTGCCGCAGGGATCAGTGCTTGGTCCTCTGCTCTTTGTGATTTTTATTAATGACTTAGAGGAGGGGGCTGAAGGGTGGATCAGTAAATTTGCTGATGGCACCAAAATTGGTGGAGTAGTGGATGAGGTGGAGGGCTGTTGTAGGCTGCAAAGAGACATAGATGGGATGCAAAACTGGGCTGAAAAATGGCAAATGGAGTTTAACCCTGATAAATGTGAGGTGATTCATTTTGGTAGGACTAATTTAAATGTGGATTACAGGGTCAAAGGTAGGGTTCTGAAGTCTGTGGAGGAACAGAGAGATCTTGGGGTCCATATCCACAGATCTCTAAAGGTTGCCACTCAAGTGGATAGAGCTGTGAAGAAGGCCTATAGTGTGTTAGTTTTTATTAACAGGGGGTTGGAGTTTAAGAGCCGTGGGGTTATGCTGCAACTGTACAGGACCTTGGTGAGACCACATTTGGAATATTGTGTGCAGTTCTGGTCACCTCACTATTAGAAGGATGTGGAAGCGCTGGAAAGAGTGCAGAGGAGATTTACCAGGATGCTGCCTGGTTTGGAGGGTAGGTCTTATGAGGAAAGGTTGAGGGAGCTAAGGCTGTTCTCTCTGGAGCGGAGGAGGCTGAGGGGAGACTTAATAGAGGTTTATAAAATGATGGAGGGGATAGATAGAGTGAACATTCAAAGACTATTTCCTCGGGTGGTTGGAGCTATTACAAGGGGGCATAACTATAGGGTTCATGGTGGGAGATATAGGAAGGATATCAGAGGTAGGTTCTTTACTCAGAGAGTGGCTGAGGTGTGGAATGAACTGCCTGCAGTGATAGTGGAGTCAGACACTTTAGGACCATTTAAGCGGTTATTGGATAGGCACATGGAGCACACCAGGATGATAGGGAGTGGGATAGCTTGATCTTGGTTTCAGATAAAGCTCGGCACAACATCGTGGGCCGAAGGGCCTGTTCTGTGCTGTACTGTTCTATGTATGTTCTATGTACAACAGTCATCCAAGGTTGGAATTGAACCTGGATCCCTGGCACTGTGAGGCAGCAGTGCTAACCACTGTGCCACCATGGCAGTGCTGCCAGTGTTCAGGCCCTACAATCTCTCCCCATAGATGGAGATGACGAGATAGTTGCCTAATATCACTGGCCTATTAATCCAGTTCCTTCTTCAGTTCTGCAGAAGGCTCATTTGGACGCAAAATGTTTATTCTGTTTCTCTTCACGGATACTGCCAGAGTTTATCCAGCATTATCTGTTTTTATTTCAGATTTCCAGCATCCGTAGTATTTTGCTTTTGTCAAAATTAACCTGGAGACCCACAGGCTAATTGTGTCTGGATGCTGGTTTGAATCCCACTGCCGCATTGAGTTTAAATTCAATTCATAAAATCTGAAATTGAATGCTAGTCCCAGAAATGATGACCACGGAAACTGCCAGTGACTTTGATAAAAACCCATCTGGTTCATCAACACCCTTTAGGTCTGGCCTGGTCTGGTCTACATGTGACTCCAGAGCCACAGCAATGTGGTTGATTCTTATCTGCCCACTGAAACAGCTCAGCTTGCCACTCAGTTCAAGGGCCTTGCCAGTGTCACCTACATCCCTTAAAAGAATAAGTAAAATAAAGTTTTAGATCTGAATCTTATCACCGTTCACATCGGCAGGATTTTCCCATCCCGCTGCCGTCAAATTCTCCGGCCTCGACACAGCAGGAACATGGCGATAACGGCAGGTAAGATCATGCCCTTCGACCTCAAAACCTCTTTGTCTCAGTATGAGAGGCATGGATAGGATGAATGCACTCAGTCTTTTTTCCAGGGTTGGGGAATCGAGAACTTGAGGTCATAGGTTTATTTTAAGAGGGGAAAGAATTAATGGGAACCTGAGGAGCACATGATGTGGAGATGCTGGCATTGGACTGAGGTATGCACAGTAAGAAGCTTCACAACACCAGGTTAATGCCCAACAGGCTTATTTGGAATCACGAGCTTTCGAAGCGGCGTTCCTTCATCAGGTGAGTGGGAGTTGGGTTCACAAACAGGGCATATATAGACAAAACTCAATTACAAGATAATGGATGGAATGCGAGTCTTAACAGGTAATCAAAAGGGTACACAGAGGGTGGTATGTATGCGGAATGAGCCGCTGGAGGAAGTGGCCGAGGCAGGGACATTGACAACATTTAAAAGGCATTTGAACAGATACATGGATAGGAAAGGTTTAGATGGATATGGGCCAAATGCAGGCAAATGGGGTTTGCTTAGATGGCATTTTGGTCGGTATGGACCAGTTTGGGCCGAAGGGCCTGTCTCTGTGCCGTAGATTCTATGATTCTATATATTATTGTCTCCTTCATTAAGATGCTCAGTAAAACCCACCTCTTTGACCAACTTCTGCGCATCTGTCTCCTTAAGTGGCTCTGTGGCTAATGTTGCTTTATAAAGCTTCTGCAAAATACTTTGGGATGTTTTTGAGAATCATTGAGCAGCGAAAGAGGCAACGTCTGTACCAGCTCCTTGAAAGAACTGGCCAATTAGTCCCCCTCTTCCTCTCTTGACTTCATAGCCTTGCAATTCTTTTTGTCTTGTTCAATTATTTATTAAATTACCTTTGAAAGATTCTATTTTTGCCTGCTTCCAGCGTCTCTTCAGCCAGTGCATCACAACACACTGAGTAAAACAATTTCTCTTTACCTCACCAGGATGTTGCCTGGTACGGAGGGCATTAGCTATGAGGAGAGGTTGGAGAAACTTGGTTTGTTCTCACTGGAATGACAAAGGTTGAGGGGCGACCTGATAGAAATCTACAAGATTATGAGAGGCACTGACAGAGTGGATAGTCAGAAGCTTTTTCCCAGGGTGGAAGAGTCAATTATTAGGGGGCACAGGTTTAAGATGTGAGGGGCAAGGTTTAAAGGAGATGTACGAAGCAAGTTTTTTTCACAGAGGCTGGTGGGTGCCTGGAACTCACTACTGGGGGAGGTAGTGGAAGCAGATACGATAGTGACTTCTAAGGGGCGGCTTGACAAATACATGAATAGGATGGGAATGGAGGGATATGTTCCCCGGTAGGGGATTTTAGCTCAGACAGGCAGCATGGTCGGTGCAGGCTTGGAGGGCCGAAGAGCCTGTTCCTGTACTGTAATTTTCTTTGTTCTTTGTTAGAATCCCTACAGTACAAAAGGAGGCCATTCGGCCCATCGAATCTGTACCAACCACAATTCCACCCAAGCCCTATTCCCGTAACCCCAAACATTTACCCTGCTAATCCCCCCTGACACGAAGGGGCAACTTAGCATGGCCAATCAACCAAACCCACACATCTTTTGGACTGTGAGAGAAAACCAGAGCACCCAGAGGAAACCCTCGCAGACACGGGGAGAATGTGCAAATGCTACACAGACAGTGACCCGAGGTCAGAATTGAACCCGGGTCCCTGGCGCTGTGAGGCAACCGTGATAACCACTGTTCTTTGTTCTCACCTATTTCTTCCTATTCTTCTAAATCTGTGTTCTCTGGTTACCCAGCCTCCAACTCATGTGCGGGAGACAGATACAAAATATACAATTCTTACTCAAAGAGCTACTTTAAAAGATTGCCAACTTCTCGCTCGAGGAGTCACTGATGTTGAACGATACAGCGTTGTTTTGGATTTGATTTAAATGTCATGAACTTTTCATTCTTTAGCTAATTGCCGGGATGCTGGTGAGCAGACATTTTTTGCCAGTTAGCAAGAAACGAGACTACTCCTCGATTCAATTGTTTGAAGGACAACAGCAGCAAACAGATGGGTAAAGGTCAGACATTGCATCCAACAATAAATATCAGAGGAAACTCCAACCATGACAATCGACAGCCACGCAAATAAGTTTCAAGACGGCTAAAAGGAGAGAATAAACGGTGCTAGTGCCAGGACATGCAACATGGCTACAAGGGGGACTTTCACTGGGAGACACTCCCAGGCTGTCTCCCAGAACAATGATCATTCAATCCCAAATTATCCATGCTAGAGTTGTGAGTATTGCTCATAGCTGTTCAGTTATAAAATGATGAAGGGGATAGATAGAGTGAACGTTCAAAGACTATTTCCTCGGGTGGATGGAGCTATTACAAGGGGGCATAACTATAGGGTTCGTGGTGGGAGATATAGGAAGGATATCAGAGGTAGGTTCTTTACGCAGAGAGTGGTTGGGGTGTGGAATGGACTGCCTGCAGTGATAGTGGAGTCAGACACTTTAGGAACATTTAAGCGGTTATTGGATAGGCACATGGAGCACACCAGGATGATAGGGAGTGGGATAGCTTGATCTTGGTTTCAGATAAAGCTCGGCACAACATCGTGGGCCGAAGGGCCTGTTCTGTGCTGTACCGTTCTATGTTCTATGTTCTATGTAATAAATGCTTCATAATCTTCGGCTGGTATTTTCCAGTCCCATCTGCGAGGGAGCTCTTCAAGCCACATGAATGCAGGCGATGGCACCTGTGGGGACCCGAATTTGTTGCAGCTCCCAGTGTTCGTGCAGCCTGACTGGCTTCATCTATAGAGGACTGGACGTAATTGTGTACCTTACTAAATAGGATGGCTGTAACCTCTCTGATGTATTTGTGAGTCGATACTTCGATTTGATTTTGATTTAATTTATCATTGTCACGTGTATTAGCATACAGTGAGAAGTATTGTTTATTTTGCGCTATATTGACAAAACATACCGTTCATAGAGAAGAAAAGGAGAGAGTGCAGAATGTAGTGTTACAGTCATAGCTAGGGTGTAGAGAAAGATCAACTTAATGTGAGGTCGGTCCATTCAAAAGTCTGACAGCAGCGGGGAAGAAGCTGTTCTTGAGTTGGTTGGTACGTGAGCTCAGACTTTTGTATCTTTTTCCCGACTGAAGAAGGTGGAAGAGAAATGCCCGAGGTGCTTGGGGACCTTAATTATGCTGTCAATTCCCCCCAGGAAGTGTGGCAGACGTGAGAATCCACATCCCTGGACAAACAAAGGTGTCGAAGGCACTGTTTCATCAGGAGGTATGAGAGGCATCTTCTGTAGACCCCCGCATGCTGGATGCCTCTGCTCAATGGCTCTGTCAGCCTCAGCTTCTGGGGGTCCCTACTGGCCCTTTCTCATCAGGTGAGGCTCTCCCTTATCCCAGCTTTACAACAACGGGCCATTCTTCTCCTTAGTTGCCTGATGGCCAAGGTGAAGGCATCATTACCTGCTTCATCCATGTTGCCCTCATGCTTCTGTCAGTGGATACATTGAGACAACATGTGCGTGCGATGGTCACCTTCCATTTAAAGTTTAAAGTTTTTAAAATTGATTTATTAGTGTCGCAAGTAGGCTTACATTAACACCGCAATGAAGCTACTGCGAAATTCCAATCACTAACTGGGGGGTCACTGTGGAGCCCATAGGTCACTTTTATCCAGACATTACATCACCACTGCATCCCTTAGAGAACTCGTACAGCCTTCTGTATTATTGCAAGAATCCCACCCTCCAGCAACGCCCCTTCCCCACCCCCCCTGCCCCTGTCCTATCCTCTTGTACCCTTTGCATTACATGACAGTCCCAATTTACACTCATTCTATGAGAATATTGTGGGCGAGGGGGTATCTTCAAATTGTAAGCTGCCAGTTGCTCGGTGTAGAGTTCTTAGGGTCACTGGGTAGATGCATGTTTGCCCGCGGTCCCTTTTCAGCTGGTTCCTTTTGAAACTTGTGGAGGAATTTTCCCGTCCAACCAGCCATGGGAATCGTAACAGGTAAGGGGGGCGGCGGGGGGGGGGGGGGGGGGGGCGGGGGGGTGGGGGGGGGGGGGGGGGTGGGTGGGGAGTGTGGGGAGGGGGTGTGGTGGGGGGGGTGGGGAATGTGGGGGAGGGGGTGTGGTGGGGGTGTGGTGGGTGGGGGTGGGGAGTGTGGGGAGGGGGGTGTGGTGGGGGGGTGGGGAATGTGGGGAGGGGATGTGGTGGGGGGGTGGGGGGTGGTGGGTGGGGGTGGGGAGTGTGGGGAGGGGGTGTGGTGGGGGGGGGGTGGGGAGTGTGGGGAGGGGTGTGGTGGGGTGGGGGGTGGTGGGTGGGGGTGGGGAGCGTGGTGGGGGGTGGGGGGTGGTGGGTGGGGGGTGGGGAGTGTGGGGAGGGGGTGTGGTGGGGGGGGTGGTGGGTGGGGGTGGGGAGTGTGGGGAGGGGTGTGGTGGGGGGTGGGGGTGGTGGGGGTGGGGGTGGGGAGTGTGGGGAGGGGTGTGGTGGGGGGGGTGGGGGCTGGTGGTGGGGGTGGGGAGTGTGGGGAGGGGTGTGGTGGGGGGGGAGTGTGGGGAGGGGGTGTGGTGGGGGTGGGGGGTGGGGAGGGGTGTGGTGGAGGGGGAGTGTGGGGAGGGGGTGTGGTGGGGGGTGGGGAGTGTGGTGTGGGGGTGGGTGGGGGGGTGGGTGGGGAGTGGGGGAGGGGGTGCGGTGGGAGGGGGGGAGTGTGGGGAGGGGGTGTGGTGGGGGGGTGGGTGGGGGAGTGTGGGGAGGGGGTGTGGTGGGGGGGGGTGTGGGGAGGGGGTGTGGTGGGGGGGGTGGGGAGTGTGGGGAGGGGGTGTGGTGTGGTGGGGGGGGGGCCATGCAAAGGTCCATTGACATCGGACGGCATTTTCCGGTTTTGGGGCGTCAGCGGCTGGAAAATCCTGGGAAGGATATGGGATCTGTGGAAGCCAATCCTCCAATTGTCCCAACTCTCGCAAGAATGTGCATGCAAAAGCAGGAGTAGGCCACTCAGCCCCTCGAGCCTGTTCCGCCATTCAATAGGATCAAGGCTGGTGTGACTGTACCCCAATCCCACATTCCTGCAGACCCCCAATAACCTTTCCCCCCTTTTCCATCAAGGATCTATCTAACTCTCCCTTAAAAATATTCAAAGACTCTGCCTCCCCAGCCTTTTGAGGAAGAGAATTCCAGAGACTCACTCCCCTCACTGTTAGAATGTAACCGGTGACAACTTTGTATTGGATGTAATATGAGCAATGGGAACAAGATGTAAGGGTCAGCTGACCCAGTAAACCATGGAACCAATTACAGTGTGATGTAATAGTCAGCTGACCGGCTGATTCACTATAAATAAGGAACTATATAGAATTGTGGGGAGCTTGGAGTGGCCCAGGGCGAGGCCCCAAGTTTGGAGTAATGATGTTTCTTTATTAAACCCTTTCTTTGATTTATAAGCTGGAGTAAGTTTTGTTGTATTTTCATTCGCTGCATTTTGAAGAGTTCCTTCTGAAGAAACACTCACCAAGATTGTGTCTGTCAAGACTCGCATTCCAACCATTATCTTGCAGTTGTGTCTTTGTCTATATATGCTGTGTTTGTGCATTAACTTCCACTCACCTGAGGAAGGAGCAGCACTCCGAAAGCTCGCGTTGGACTTTAACCTGGTGCTGTGAGACTTCTTATCATGCCACAAGGCTTCCTTTCTTTAAGTGAAGAGACAAAATTGTACACGGTACTCCAGGTGCAGTCCAACTGAGGTCCTGAACAGCAGCAACAAGAGTTCCCTACTTTTATATTCAACTTCCCTCAACAGGGTGGCACGGTGGCACAGTGGTTAGCACTGCTGCTTTACAGCGTCAGGGATCTGGATTCGATTCCAGCCCTGGGTGGCTGTCCATGTGGAGTTTGCACATTCTCCCCGTGTCTGTGTGGGTTTCCCCGCAAGAAGTTGAACAACACCAGGTTAAAGTCGAACAGGTTTATTTGGCAGCAAAAGCCACTTGCTTTCGGAACAGGCTGTTCCTTCGTCAGGTGGGTGGGAGTTGCAGCAAACTACCCAGCCTTCAGGAGACCAGTGACCACGGCACCACACAACCCTGCCACAGCAACCTCTGCAAGACGTGCCAGATCATCGACACGGATGCCATCATCTCACGCGAGAACACCATCCACCAGGTAGACGGTACATACTCTTGCAACTCGGCCAACGTTGTCTACCTGATACGCTGCAGGAAAGGATGTCCCGAGGCATGGTACATTGGAAAAACCATGCAGACGCTACGACAACGGATGAATGAACACCGCTCGACAATCACCAGGCAAGACTGTTCTCTTCCTGTGGGGGAGCACTTCAGCGGTCACGGGCATTCAGCCTCTGATCTCTGGGTAAGCGTTCTCCAATGCGGCCTTCACGACACTTGACAGCGCAGAGTCACTGAGCAGAGACTGATAGCCAGGTTCCGCACACATGGGGACGGCGTCAACCGGGATATTGGGTTCATGTCACACTATCTGTAACCCCCACAACTTGCCTGGATGTGCAAAATCTCACTGGCTGTCCTGTCTGGAGACAATACACATCTCTTTAACCTGTGCTTAATGCTCTCTCCACTCACATTGTCTGTACCTTTAAGACTTGATTAGCTGTAAAGACTCACATTCCAATCATTATTCATGTAAATTGAGTTTATGTCTTTGTGCCCTGTTTGTGATCAGAACTCCCACCCACCTGATGAAGGAACAGCCTGTTCCAAAAGCTAGTGGCTTTTGCTACCAAATAAACCTGTTGGACTTTAACCTGGTGTTGTTAGACTTCTTGCTGTGTTTACCCCAGTCCAACACCGGCATCTCCACATCATGGGTTTCCCCCCACAGTCCAACGATGTGTATGTTAGGTGGATTAGCCATGGTAAATGCACAGGGTTACATGGATAGGGCGGAGGGCATGGTTATGATGCTCTTTCGGAGAGTCGGTGCAGACTCAATGGGCCAGAAGGCCTCTTTCTGCACTATGGAGATTCTATGGAAGAATGCCCACATTGCATTTGCCTTCCTAATGACTTGCTGCACTTGCAGATCAACTTTCTAAGTACAGTCACCAGGACACTTCCTGTTCTTTACTGTCGGTGTGGAGTTTGCACGTTCTCCCTGTGACGGCATGGGTTTCCTCCGGGTGCTCCGGTTTCCTCCCATAGTCTGAAAGACGTGCTGGTTAGGTGCATTGGCCAGGCTGAATTCTCCCTCAATGTACCCGAACAGGCGCCGGGGTGTGGCGACTAGGGGATTTTCACAGTAATTTCATTGCAGTGTTAATGTAAGCCTATCTGTGACACTAATAAATAAACTTTAAACTGAATATGGGATAGTTCGCTTCAATGGTAAGCAGATTAAAATTCTACTCTCAGACAGGATTTATTCTGATAGTAAATTCTATTTTAATTGACATTTTTATATTACCAGGAATGAAAGCAGGTTCACATCGAAATGATTCTACCATAAAACAGTTTAATTGAATTCGTATTCACGTTTAAAGAAATCCATTGTGTTTTCTTTAATTTCGTTTTGTAATTATGAGCACTGCGTTTTTACATTTGATTCTCAATTCATTTTCATGTTAATGTTTCGCTTGTAAAACAGTTTGAAATGAAAGTTCATTCTTCGTTACAATCGAGCAGCGACAATGCAAATTATTCCTCGTAGAAACTGCGGTAGCACCACGCCCCAATAACCAAGGATATCTTCAACAAATTAACATCTGATTAAACGAATCGAAGGGAATTTTTAAATTTTACATGAATAATGTTGTAGCCGCTGCCTTCATAATTTTTCTATCCACATTGCTAGTCTGCAGAGACGTGTATCTTATAAAAGTTCCTAAAGAATCCAGCCTCCGCCAAGGGTACATCTTCCTACAGAGTATTTCATATCCAGTGATGTTCGTGGGGATGCCTCATCAGAAGGGGCGGTATGGGTCACTGTGCGGATTCTGCACATTCTCCCCTTGTCCGCGTGGGTTTCCTTAATAGCATGGTGGCACAGTGGTTAGAACTACTGCCTCTCAGTGCCAGGGACTTAGGTTCAATTCTGGCCTCGGGTGACTGTCTGTGTAGAATTTGCATATTCTCCCCATGTCTGCATGGGTTTCCTCGGGTTGCTCCGGTTTCCTCCCACAGTCCAAAGATGTGCGGATTAGGCTGATTTAGGCCATGCTAAATTGACCCTAGTGTCAGGGGGATTAGCAGGGTAAATGTGTGAGGTTTACGGGAATAGGGCCTGGGTCGGTGCAGACTTGATGGGCCAAATGGCCTCCTTCTGCGCTGAAGGGATTCTATGATTCTAATGTGAGCCTAGTTAGGACACTAATAAATAAACTTTAGTCAAGTAGGTCACCTGGTAAAACGGCCACGTTGAAAGTCAAAATTGTGTCCGAGTTTTCGTATGCTGAACAATGAGGCAAAAAAGAAATCTCTTGTTAAGAAGTGATTTGCCTGGAAAAATGCAAGCTGATTCTGATTGACAAAGATGCAGCTATTTTACTGAGTGCTGACCTGGGATTGGGGCACACAGAGGATGGCTAAACTGCCAACATTCAAACACAGCGACAAATTAAGGAGATTATGTGAAATTCAGCAAATCCCTTTTTAGCCTGAAGCTGCCCTGATCAAAATTGTTGTTCCCAGCTCCACTCCATCCCTAGAGTGAGTGGCGCTCACATCCCAGAAATATAACGTTAGAAGTCATGGCACATAAAAGTGACAAAATAATATAAACATGAGGCCAGCAAATGCACTTAGGGTGGCACAGTTAGCACTGCTGCCTCACAGTACCAGGGACCCGGGTTCAATTCCCAGCTTAGGTCGTTGTCTGTGTGGAGTTTGCACATCCTCCCCGTGTCTGCGAGGGTTTCCTCCAGGTGCTCCAATTTCCTCCCACAGTCCAAAGATGTGCAGTTTAGGTATGGAGTATAGAGTATAAAACAGTATATATAGGGTATAGAGTATAAAAGCTGGAGTCTGATGGTGCAGCTGTATAGAATGCTGGTTAGGCCACATTTGGAGTACTGCGTCCAGTTCTGGTTGCTGCACTACCAGAAGGACGTGGAAGCGTTAGAGAGAGTGCAGAGTAGGTTTACCAGGATGTTGCCTGGTATGGAGGGTCTTAGATATGAAGAGAGATTGGGTAGACTGGGGGTGTTCTACCTGGAAAGACGGAGAATGAGGGGAGATCTAATAGAGGTGTATAAAATTATGAAGGGGATCGATAGGGTGAACAGTGGGAAGCTTTTTCCCAGATCAGAAGTGACGATCACGAGGGGTCATGGGCTCAAGGTAAGAGGGGCGAAGTATAACTCAGATATTAGAGGGATGTTTTTTACACAGAGGGTGGTGGGGGCCTGGAATGCACTGCCAAGTGGGGTGGTGGAGGCAGACACGCTGACATCGTTTAAGACTTACCTGGATAGTCACATGAGCAGTCTGGGAATGGAGGGATACAAACGATTGGTCTAGTTGGACCAAGGAGCGGCACAGGCTTGGAGGGCCGAAGGGCCTGTTTCCTGTGCTGCACTGTTCTTTGTTCTTTGTAGGTTGATAGGCCATGCAAAATTGCCCCTTCGTGCCAGGGGTATTGACGGGGTAAATACGTGGGGTTACAGGGATAGGGCCTGGGTGGGATTCAGGCTCGATGGGCTGAATGGCCTGCTTCTGCACTGTAGGGATTCTATGATTTCTTTCCCTGATAGACATTGGTGAACCAGATGGGTTTTGATGACAATCATAAGAACATAAGAACATAAGAAATAGGAGCAGGAGTAGGCCATCTGGCCCTTCGAGCCTGCCCCGCCATTCAACAAGATCATGGCTGATCTGAAGCGAATCAGTTCCACTTACCCGCCTGCTCCCCATATCCCCTAATTCCCTTATCGATCAGAAAACTATCTACCCGTGATTTAAACATATTCAACGAGGAAGCATCCACCACTTCAATGAGCAGAGAATTCCAGAGATTCACTACCCTCTGAGAGAAGAAGTTCCCCCTCAACTCTGTTCTGAACTGGCCCCCCCTTATTTTGAGGCTGTGCCCTCTAGTTCTGGTTTCCCTTCTAAGTGGAAAGAATCTCTCCACCTCTACCCTATCCAGCCCCTTCATTATCTTATATGTCTCTATAAGATCACCCCTCATCCTTCTAAACTCCAACGAGTACAGACCCAATCTGTTTAATCTCTCCTCATAAGCTACACCCCTCATCTCCGGTATCAACCTGGTGAACCTTCTCTGCGCTCCCTCCAAGGCCAGTATATCCTTTCGCAAATAAGGGGACCAAAACTGCACACAGTACTCCAGTTGCGGCCTCACCAGTGCCTTGTACAGTTGCAGCAAGACCTCCCTGCTTTTATATTCTATCCCCCTCGCGATAAAGGCCAACATTCCATTCGCCTTCTTGATCACCTGCTGCACCTGCAGACTGAGTTTTTGTGATTCGTGCACAAGGACCCCCAGGTCCCTCTGCACAGTCGCACAATGTAATTTTTCTCCATTTAAATAATATTCCAATTTACGATTATTTCTTCCAAAGTGGATAACCTCACATTTGCTAACGTTATATTCCATCTGCCAGATCCTCGCCCACTCGCTCAGCCTATCCAAATCTCTCTGCAGACTTTCCGCGTCCTCCACGCAATTCGCTTTCCCACTCACCTTCGTGTCATCAGCAAACTTGAATACCCTACATTCAGTCCCCTCCTCCAGATCATCTATGTAAATGGTAAACAATTGAGGCCCCAGCACCGATCCCTGCGGCACGCCACTGGTCACCAACTGCCAACCAGAAAAGCACCCATTTATCCCAACTCTCTGCTTCCTGTTAGATAGCCAATCCTCAATCCACGCCAACACCTTACCCCTAACTCCGTGTACCCCAATCTTCTGCAGCAACCTTTTGTGAGGCACCTTATCGAACGCCTTCTGGAAATCTAAAAACACCACATCCACCGGTTCCCCTCTGTCAACCGCACTAGTGACATCTTCATAAAAGTCCAGTAGATTCGTCAAACACGACTTTCCCTTCATGAATCCATGCTGCGTCTGCTTGATCGAACCATTCTTATTCAGGTGCTCTGTTATTTCCTCTTTAATAATGGACTCTAGCATCTTCCCAACTACGGACGTTAAGCTAACCGGCCTGTAGCTACCTGCCTTTTGTCTACTTCCTTTTTTAAACAGCGGCGTAACAGTAGCTGTTTTCCAGTCAGCCGGCACTACCCCAGAGTCCAGCGAATTTTGATAAATTACTACTAACGCATCTGCTATTACCTCAGCCATTTCTTTCAGTACCTTGGGATGCATTCCATCCGGGCCCGGGGACTTGTCTACCTTCAGTCCTATTAGTCTACCAAGCACCACCTCCTTAGTAACAGTAATTGTATTAAGGACCTCCCCTCCCACCAACTCTCGATCTCTAATATTCGGCAAACTATTTGTGTCTTCCACCGTGAAGACCGACACAAAGAACTTATTTAAAGTCTCAGCCATTTCCTCGTTTTCCATTATTAAATCCCCCCTCTCATCTTCCAAGGGTCCAACATTCACTCTAGCCACTCTATTCCTTTTTATATACTTGTAAAAACTTTTACTATCATTTTTTATATTTTGAGCTAGTTTAGTTTCATAATCTATCTTTCCTTTCTTAATCGCTTTCTTAGTCGTTCTTTGTTTTTCTTTAAAGCTTTCCCAATCCACTAATTCTCCACTATTTTTGGCCACTCTGTACGCATCTGATTTTATTTTAATACTCTCCTTTATTTCCTTCGTTATCCACGTCCGGTTATCCTTTTTCTTACAGTCCTTCTTTATCACCGGAATATATTTTTGCTGAGTACTTTAAAAAATCTCCTTAAAAATCCTCCACTGTTCCTCAGCTGTCCTACCTACCAGTCTGCTCGCCCAGTCTACATTAGCCAATTCCACCCTCATCCTATCGTACTCCCCTCTGTTCAAGCAGAGGACACTGGTTTGGGACCCTACTTTCTCACCCTCCATCTGTATCAGAAATTCCACCATATTATGATCACTCATCCCAAGAGGATCCTTCACAAGAAGATCCTTAATTCTACCTGTCTCATTGCACAGAACCAGATCCAAGATAGCTCGCTCTCTCGTAGGTTCTGTTACATACTGTTCAATGAAACAATCCCAACAGCATTCCAAGAACTCTTCCTCAAGCCCTCCACGTCCAATTTGAGTCGACCAATCAATATGTAGGTTAAAATCCCCCATGATTATTGCCGTTCCACTTTTGCACGCATCCATTATTTGCTTGTTTATAGCCCTCCCCACCTCTAAGTTATTATTTGGGGGCCTATAGACCACGCCTACCAGTGTCTTTCTCCCCCTACTATTCCTTATCTCCACCCACAACGATTCCACGTTTTGCTCCTTAGAGCCTATGTCGTCTCTCACTACCGTCCTGATATTATCCTTTATTAACAAAGCTACCCCACCTCCTTTTTCTACCTGTCTATCCTTCCTAAATGCCTGATAACCCTGTATATTCAGGTCCCAGTCCCGGTCACCCTGCAACCACGTTTCTGTGATGGACACTAGATCATATTCATTTGTATGGATTTGTGCCATCAACTCATTTACTTTGTTTCGAATGCTTCGTGCATTCAGGCAAAGTGTCTTTATGCCAGCCTTTATCTGGACCCGGTTTGTTGAAGCGCTACTAACATCTCCCAAGCCCTCTCCTCCTTTAGCTAGTTGTTTATTCACTATACTCCTGGCATTAGAGTAGACACCTCGCAATCCTATGGTCTGACCTCTCCCCTTCTCTGTTCCCAGTCCACCTGCCCTCTTGCACTGCCTATAACCCTTCTCTGTTTGCGAGCTACCTTCCTCACTCTCAGTCACGTCGCTTTGATCCCCTCCCCCCAACCTATCCAGTTTAAACTCTCCCCAGTAGCCTTAGCCAACCTTCCTGCCAGGATATTGGTCCCCCTGGTATTCAAGTGCCACCGTTTTTAGTATACAGGTCACACCTGCCCCTAAAGAGGTCCCAATGGTCCAGGAACCTGAATCCCTGCCCCCTGCACCATTCCCTCAGCCACACATTCATCCTCCTCCTCACTCCATTCCTTTCCTCACCTTCCCGTGGCACAGGCAGCAATCCCGAGATTACTACCTTTGCTTTCCTCCTTCTCAGCTGTCTCCCTAATTCCCTATACTCTTTTTTCATGTTCCCTTCCCCTTTCTTACCCACATCAGCGGTACCAATATGTACCGCTACCTCCGGCTCCTCTCCCTCCCACCTCAGGATTTCTGGGACTCGCCCAGCGACATCCTGGATCCCAGCCCCAGGGAGGCAGACCACCATGCGATAAATGGCAGAGTCATCAGGAGTATAGAAACACAGAGGGACCTAGGTGTGCAAGTCCACAAATCCTTGAAGGTGGCAACACAGGTGGAGAAGGTGGTGAAGAAGGCATATGGTATGCTTGCCTTTATAGGACGGGGTATAGAGTATAAAAGCTGGAGTCTGATGATGCAGCTGTATAGAACGCTGGTTAGGCCACATTTGGAGTACTGCGTCCAGTTCTGGTCGCCGCACTACCAGAAGGACGTGGAGGCATTGGAGAGAGTGCAGAGAAGGTTTACCAGGATGTTGCCTGGTATGGAGGGTCTTAGCTATGAGGAGAGATTGGGTAGACTGGGGTTGTTCTCCTTGGAAAGACGGAGAATGAGGGGAGATCTAATAGAGGTATACAAGATTATGAAGGGTATAGATAGGGTGAACAGTGGGAAGCTTTTTCCCAGGTCGGAGGTGACGATCACGAGGGGTCACGGGCTCAAGCTGAGAGGGGCGAAGTATAACTCAGACATCAGAGGGATGTTTTTTACACAGAGGGTGGTGGAGGCCTGGAATGCGCTGCCAAGTAGGGTGGTGGAGGCAGGCACGCTGACATCGTTTAAGACTTACCTGGACAGTCACATGAGCAGCCTGGGAATGGAGGGATACAAACGATTGGTCTCGTTGGACCAAGGAGCGGCACAGGCTTGGAGGGCCGAAGGGCCTGTTTCCTGTGCTGTACTGTTCTTTGTTCTTTGAGACTCCCGCCTGCCTCCGCAAAATCGCCTGTCCGTCCCCCTGACTGTCGAGTCCCCGATTAATACCGCCTTCCTCCTCCTTTCCTTAGCCCTCTGAGTTACAGGGCCGGACTCCACCCCGGAGACACGGCCACTGCTGCTTCCCCCAGATGGGCTGTCCCCCCCAACAGTAGTCAGACAGGAGTACTTGTTATGTACGGGCACTTCCACCGAGGTGCTCTCAATCACCCGTGTTTTACCCTTCCTGGCTGTCACCCACTTGGCCTCCTCCCGTGGCCCTGGTGTGACCACCTGATGATAGCTCTTGTCTATCACCTCCTCATTCTCCCTCACCTGCCTAAGATCGTCAAGCTGCAGTTCCAGCTCCCTAACACGGGCCCTCAGGAACCCAGCTCGACGATAACTATCGATGATAGTTTGGTCACCATTACTGAGCTTTATATTCCAGGTTTACCAGCTGCTGTGGTGGGATTTAAACGATGACCACAGAGGATTATCAGGATATCAGGGTTTCTTAGTCTGATGTTACTAGTCTAGTGGCATTGCCACGATACCACTGTCTTCCGCCATTGTAGAAGCTAGTTCTTATGTTGTGGAAAACACTGCCTGAAAGGGAGGTGGAAGCAAACACTCCAGTAATGTTCAAAAAGGAATTTGGACAAATGTTTAAAATTGTTCTTATTCATTTATGGGACATGGGTGTCGCTGGCTGACCCGTGTTTACTGCCCATCCCCAGTTACCCTTGTTCAGATGGCAGTTGAGAGTTAACCATGTTGCTGGGGCTCTGGAGTCACTTGTGAGCCAGACCAGGCAAGGAAGGCAGATTTCCTTCCCTGAAGGACATTAGTGAACCAGATGGGTTTTTCCATCAATTGACAATAGTTTCATGGTCATCATTAGACTTTTAATTCCAGATTTTTATTGAATTTAAATGCCACCATCTGACGTGGTGGGATTCGAACCCGAGTCCCTGGAACATTAGCTGAGTTGCTGGATTAATAGTCCCGCGATCTGGGCCATCGCCTCCCCTGCGATGGGGAAGGAGCAGGGCAGGGGATCGAATTGGCAGCCCTGACAGGAGCGCTGGCATAGGCACGATGGGCTGATTGGTCTTGCAGGTAGCTTAATTGCATTGAGGGGTATGCACATTTGGAGAAGAGTAGCACCTTTATCAGCACGCTGGGTAAAGGGGATGGATTTTCACATCACGACTTTTATTGAAGGGAACGGGCGATTGTGCAGCTGGGACACATGAGCTGAACGCTGAAAAATGCCTACAAACAGGAGAATGTTCAGGTGACCGTCTCTGTCCTTGGCTGCTGTTTCGGCTCCTTTACATCTGAGTTGTTTTTGCCGAGATGACCTGACTTGAGGAGAAGGCTTTCTCTGGAGTTAATATAAAAAAAAAGAAATGGCGCTTTCATTTCCAAATAACCTGGTATTATCTCGCTGGAGACAGGCAGTGACTTCCGTAAGCCTCACTAAATCCCGCTGAAAGCATCGAGATGTTTGAATTTGTTGAATAAAAATAAAAGGGATGTCCTCTGCGTCTCGGTCAATTAAAAGATGAAAATAAACCTGATTATCTATCTTTGCCTGATGAAAATGTATTCAGTCCGACAGCCCAGCGGGGAAATGTACCGTCCAGTTATTCCAAGTCAGAGAACCACGATGCAGGATTTATATAACCTTTGTGGTTTGACTTGTATATTTTATTAAATTTCTGAATTTAATATTTCCAACTCACCGGGAGAGAGTGTGGGATTCCGCCTTTGAGTACACAAATGTCATGTTGTATAATTCATAGGATTGTTTTTCTAAACTGAAATTGCTGCTATTCCCGTAGGGAACAAGCCGCTTTTACCCTGGAATACAAATAAGTTTAGAAATGCCCTCTTAACTTGATGTCTGAAGAGCAAAATCAATGGAATAAGAATAAACGTGAGCTAATGTTTTCCAACCAGCTTTTCTTTCAAATTGATGAATGATTGGCAGAGTTACTGGAATAAGTCCAATGATTTTCTTGGGGGGGGGGTCCGTTAAACACATTGGAAATGTCCAATCCAACTCATCAAGGGTTCTTTGGCGTCATCTCCCAAACCCACAGCCTCTTAACCTCTTAGTGTCGGGGCTGGTCAGAGGATACAACGGGAAATAGATTGATTGGAGACTTGGGTACAGAAATGTCAGATGGAGTTTAATGCGGACAAATGCGAGGTGGTGCATTTTGGAGGATCAAATTTAGTTGTGAATTATATTGTAAATGGCAGAACCCTTAGGAACATTAGGAGGGATCTGGGCGTGCAGGTCCATAGTTCTCTAAAGGTGGCAACACAGGTAGCCAAGGAGATTAAGAAGGCATAGGGCATGTTTGCCTTCATCAGCCGGGGCATTGAGTACAAGAGTTGGGAAATGAATTTGCAGCTATATCAAACCTTGGTTATTCTGCATTGCGTGCAGTTCTGGTCACCACACTACCAGACGGGCGTGGAAGCTTTGGAGAGAATGCAAAGAAGGTTCACCAACTTGTTGCCTGGTCTCGAGAGTTTTGACTATGAGGAGAGGTTGAATAAACTAGGATTGTTTTCACTGGAAAGACGGAGGCTGAGGGGAGACCTGATAGAGGTCTATAAAATTACGAGACCTAGACAGGGTGGATAGTCAGAGGCTTTTTCCCAAGGTGAAGATTTCAATATAGTTTCTTTTGCTTAGTAATCTTCTAGGTCTGATTCTGTTCTTCACTTCACACTATTGAATATATGACTTACAAATTAAACCAGCATGTTAATTCTTGCCGTTCATTTCATTTATTGGTTGAGGTTTTCCTGGAGTAGGGCACCCCGTGCTCACACTAACAGTTAGACATTTCCCCTTCACGTAGGCTTGATTAAAAGTGCTCTTGGAGTTTCATCCACTTCTTCACCTCCATTGCTCCAGCTATTTACAAGGACGGCACGGTGGCACAGTGGTTAGCACTGCTGCCTCACAACGCCAGGGACCCAGGTTCAATTCCAGCCCTGGGTGGCTACCTGAATGTGGAGTTTGCACATTCTCCCTGTGTGATGACTTCAGCCCAGCTAATGAGGTTAGCTTGCTAGAGTATGGAACGTAAAAAAGCTACCTGATGAGTCCTAATTGATGGTTAAATCAGGGAGCCTCATGCTCCTTATTTAAAGCAGGTGTGTCAGAGGCCCAGCCTGCATTCAGCAGGGAGCAACTGGAGAGCTGGCTGTGTACAGATGTATGGTGTAAATAAAGTAACTTGGTGATGGGACTTTTGCCTCCGTGGAGTTATTATACCCTGTCACTGCATGGGTTTCCTCCGGGTGCTCCGGTTTCCTCCCCAGTTAGGTGGATTAGACAGGCTAAATTTCCTTTCAGTTTCCAAAGCTGTGCAGGTTCGGTGGATTAGCCATGCTCAATTTGTGGGGTTATGGGGATAGGTGGGGGGGGGGCGGGGGGGGGGGGGAGTGGGCCTATGTAGAGTGCTCTTTTGGCGGGTTGGTGCAGACTCAATGGGCTGAATGGCTGTTGATAGGACAGGACGTTCTTAGGTCCCAATGCAAAGTGGTAAGTCACAGTTTGGAACGCAATCAAAGACATGCATTCCCGCTCCACCTCCACTTACAGGATAATCCAGCCCATAATATCGGAGCCTCTTGTGAGACAGTCGATGTGTTGTTGCTCTGTTGGGAATGGCAGTCTACAGGTTATGTTACTTGGATAAGTAATTCACTAGCACGTTGGCTCGCAATCGTTTCATTCTGTGTTTGATCATGTTGGTCTGGTAACTGATCTATGCTCACTGTGCTTGATTGGTTAATCCTGGGTGGTGACTCAGCCAAACTAAATAAAAGTACCTAAAAGCTGAGCTGGAAAACGCACAAAGGGTGCAGACATTTTGTGATGCAGAGCGAGATAAACCTGTTGCACAGTCAGAAACCAGTGTCATCTCTGCGGTGCTCCGTGATATGTGGAATGTACAACAAACTGACCAAACACGGCAGGCTCAAGCCCCACTGTCGTACGTTTAATTCAGGTTGAAATAATCTGGAACTAAAAAAAACCAAAATCAGTGAAAGCTGTCAGCTTGTCACAATTTGTTTTCTCGTGTCCTTCAGGGGAGGAAATGGGTCATCCTTGCCTAGTCTGGAATGTATGTGATACACAGCCTCACTGCCATTCCTATTGCGAGATTCAGGTTAATGTATTTAGCCCAGCTTTTGAATCATTTCTTCACAGTTAACAAGTTTAATCTGTTAGCTGCAGATGGGCAGCACGGTGGCACAGTGGTTAGCACTGCAGCCACACAGCGTCCCAATTCCCAGCTTGGGCCACTGTCTGTGTGGAGTCTGCACATTCTCCCCGTGTCTGCGTGGGTTTCCTCCAGGTGCTCTGGTTTCCTCCCATGGTCTGAAAGACACGCTCGTTTGGTGCATTGGCCATGCTAAATTTCCCGTCAGTGTACCCGAACAGGCGCCGGAGTGTGGCGACAGGGGGAATTTCACAGTAACTTCATTGCAGTGTTAATGTGAACCTACCTGTGACACTAATAAATAAGCCTAAACATAAAACAGATTGACAAAAAGAGTTGAAGATGGGGGATATTAAAGAAAACCAAGCAGACATTCTTGATATTGAATAGCACCAAGTTCTGAGGTATTGAAATCATCAAGTGGGGTTAAATTATCATAGAATCCTACAGTGCAGAAGGAGACCATTCGGCCCATCGAGTCTGCACCGACCACAATCCCACCCAAGCCCTATCCCAATAACCCCATGCATTTACCCTCGCTAGTCCCCCTGACACAAAGGAGCAAATTAACATGGCCAATTCACCTAACCCGCACATCTTTGGACTGTGGGAGGAAACCGGAGCACCCAGAGGAAACCCACACAGACATGGGGAGAACATGCAAACTCCATACAGACAGTCACCCAAGACAGGAATTGAACGCCGGTCCCTGGCGCTGTGAGGCAGCAGTGCTAACCACTGTGTCACCGTGTTGCCCCGAAACATGGAACTAAGTCCTCAGCCTGCCTAAGGCATCATCAGTAATTCTTTCAGTCAGCGGTCTCCCAGCAGCCCTGTTTATGGCTTGCTGACGTCTAGGCTGTTTGCTAATTCCACACACAGCAGGCCACGACCTGACCCTTGGTGTCGACTCAACCAACGGACAGCGCACTGCCTGCCAACTCCCACATCTGCTGCCAAATAAGCTTACAGAACACGCTGAATGTCCTGTGAGTCTTCATTCCCTGATACTTTTCCTCTCCATTCTTCAGCGTCATTCCGACAGTGGGAAGTTTCCTTCCTTCACTGTAGCTCTTTGGTTTTCCTGGCCCTGATCTTGTGGAATCTCAGATGGCTCAGTGTTTCCCCCACTATTCACTGTGACTCAGTCGGTAACCCCTCTCACTTCTGCGTCAGGGTATTGTGGATGTTGTAATAGAGTGTTTGAGTCAGCATCTCCCAATTTTAATGTATATGTTGATGTACTTTATGGGTTTGGGCGATTGACCTCATTGGTAATGCAGGATTATGTGGGGTTTTTGTTAGGGTGCCCTAGAAGTTTTGTTAGAATGCCCGAGGGTGGCACAATGGCACAGTGGTTAGCACTGCTGCCTCACAGCACTGGGTCCCTGGCGCTGAGAGGCAGCAGTGCTAACCACTGTGCTACCATGCCGCCCCCTTCAGCTATGACTTTCAAGCCACCTTCACAATCTGCCTCTATCCTTCGTAAGGTGCAACACTCCTCACTTATCATCTTGTGTGATTGACATTCTCCACAAGGTGATTGTGTCAGGAAGGATGTTACTATACGCAATATGCTGATTGTTCCCCGCGGGCAGTGGGGGGACACAGACAGGGGACAGGAAGGACAAACAAGAGGGCACAACACTTACAGGATACGTGGATGAAGGTGGCCCTGGGGTGGCGATATTTATTACGTCTCTGCTACTTGAAAAGTGTTCTAATTATCTAGAAAGCAGGTTTCAAAACAAGAATGCATGAGTAATGAACAGACTCAACTGTAATAGTTTAGTGCAGTTCCTTTTCTCTCCGTTGTGGATTGCACTCTCTGAGTCAAAAGGTCATAGGTTCAAGACCTACTCCGGACACTTGAGCACAAGATGGCTGACACTCCAGTGAACATAAGAGCATAAGAAGAACATAAGGACTGGGAGCAGGAGAAGGCCATCTGGCCCCTCGAGCCTGCTCCGCCATTCAATAAGATCATGGCTGATCTTTTTGTGGACTCGGCTCCACTTACCCGCCCGCTCACCATAACTCTTAATTTCTTTACTGTTCAAAAATCTATCTATCTTTGCCTTAAAAACATTCAATGAGGCAGCCTCAACTGCTTCACTGGGCAGGGAATTCCACAGATTCACAACCCTTTGTGTGAAGAAGTCCTTCCTCAACTCAGTCCTAAATCTGTTCCCCCTTATTTTGAGGCTATGCCCCTAGTTCTAGTGTCTCTAGTGTTTTACCGAAGGTGTGCTACATTGTCAACAATCCATACCCTCATTTCAATGAGACATTAAACTGAGTTCCCACCTTCTCTCTCCCATTAACTCTTTGGAAATTTCAAAGTCAAAAGGTCATTTACTTTGGAGTCCGTTCAAGATTGAGATTGATCATTTTTAGACCCTGAGGGAGTCGAGGGTTTTGGGGACAGGGCTGCGGAATGAAGTTGGGTGGAAGATTTGGCATAATCTCATTTAATGGTGGAGTAGGTCTGAGGAGCCAAATGGCCTTATCGTGTTGTAGATTTTAAATCTCAGAGCTATGTAGAGATGACACTTACATGTCTGTAACCGGTTTTATGCACACTGCTTTAAAATGTCCGCTCTATTTTTCCAGCTCTTCACTTCCAGCAACCTCTATCGTTTGCTTTTCTCTGAGTCCACCCCCAGGCTTAATTAATCCAGCACAGCGAGCGTTAACAATAAACAGGTGCACGTAATTAAACGCAGAAAATTATGCTATATCTTGTCTTCTTATGTAAAAGAAGATATTATTTTGAAGAGGGAAACTTGCATCCTCTCCGGAACAATATTTATCCCCACATTCCACATTATTTAAAGAGATTATCTGGCCATTATCACATTGCTGTTTGTGGGATCTTGCTGTGTGCAAATTGTCTACTGTGTCTCCCATGTTGCAGCAGTGACCACACTTCAAAAAGGACTTCATTGGCTGTAAAGTGCTTTGGGATGTCCTGAGATTGTGCAAGGTGCCATCTTCTTTTCATAGAGTCATAGAATTCCGACAGTGCGGAAGAAGGCCATTCGGCCCAACGAGTCTGCACTGACCACAATCCCACCCAGGCCCTATTCCCGTAACTCCTCATATTTACACTACTAATCCCCCTGACACTAGGGTTAATTTAAATGGTCAATCAACCTAACCGAACCTAATCTTTGGAGTGTGGGAGGAAACCGGAGCACCCGGAGGAAACCCACGCAGACACGGGGGGAACGTGCAAACGCCACACAGACAGCGACCTGAGGAATCGAACACGGGTCCCTGGTGCTGTGGGCAGCAGTGCTAACCATTGTGCCACCCTACTGCCCCTTGTCTCTTGTTTGAAATAGTCGCTCTGGAAATAGAATCCAGGTTTTAGTTTTCCTTCTGTCAGAAGAGCACATGCTGAAGCCTTGTGCTGTTGGAATGAGATTCAGTGAGATTGCACTGAGGGAATATAAGAAATGTGGTTTGGTCTAAATTGGCGACAGATTGCAGCCTAATTAACAAGAACAGATGGACAAATGAGAATGAATTAGAGCAGAACTCCCTGACAGCCTGCATCCAGGAACGGTGTGTTCTGTGAGTACAAGGGCAGAGGGTCAGAGATCTGTGTCTTCGCCCTCTTTAAGATTGTCCCTGTAAGTCTCAGAGCTTCTCTGTGGGGGGACAGAATCTGACCCTGCTGATTTTCTCATCATTCTTCCACAGTGGCTGGGCATCGCTGGCTAAACCCACAATTATTGCCCATTCCAAATTGCCCTGGAGAACGTGCTGGTGAGCTGCCTTCGTGAACCGGTTGGAGTGATGTAAATGAGTTAGGAGTGGGAGGCACGGTGGCACAGTGGTTAACACTGCTGCCTCACAGCGCCAGGGACCTGGGTTCAATTCCTAGTTTGGGGCACTGTCTGTGCGGAGTCTGCATGTTCTTCCTGTGTCTGCATGGGTTTCCTCCGGGTGCTCCAGTTTCCTCCCACAGTCCAAAGATGTGCGGGTTCGGTGCATTGGCCATGCTAAATTGCCCCTTAGTGTCAGGGGGACTAGCTAGGGTAAATTAATGGGGTTATGGGGATAGGGTCTGGGTGGGATTGTGGTCGGTGCAAACTCAATGGGCCGAATGGCCTCCTTCTGCACTGTATGATTCTCTGGTGCTATGTGCAGGTTAAGTGGATTGGCCATGCTAAGTTGCCTCTTAGTGTCCCAAAATATGTATTTTAGCTGGATTGGCCATGATAAATATGTGGGGTTATGGGGATAGGTGGAATGGAAGGCCTGGGTAAAATGCTCTTTCGAAGAGTCAGGGTAGTCTCGATGGGCCAAGTGGCCTCTTTCTGCATGGTTGGAATATTATGGTTGAGATTGTATAGGTGGTCCAAGCTTTCCCATTTTGGGATGTTTCCATTTGGATGTTTGGTTGGGCAGTGGAACTGGCATCATGAATCTCTTGAACCACTCCCCATACCCATAAACGCCGCTGAGCAAATCCCCGTCACGAGTTTGATGCTCCCAATTGCCAAATTCAGAGTGGCAGCTGGATGCTGTTTGATGGTGTTTATTTTTGAGTACATCAGTAGCCCGGATTTCAGGACAACAACCTCCTCTGCTTTGAAGCATACGGAGCGGGATTTTCCAGCCCTTCCCGCTGGAGGGAGCTTCCAGTCTCGCTGAAGGTGGCTCCCCTGTTGCGGATTCCCTGGTGTAAGATGCCGTGGACCCCGTGGGACTGGAAGATCCAAGCAGCAGCCAATAGTGAGCCGCCTCCACTGCTGGAAAACACGCTCAGAGGGGGTTTGGGATGGGGGGAAGGGGGGTGATGGAATTCCATCTTGCATTTCCACCCGAAAACAGGACAGATGACAGCTTTGTTTAACAATTCACCTGGGAAGAATATACCTTTATTTCAGTGCAATGGCGCAGTAAGAGGAGTATCTGCAATTGTGGATACAGATCCCCTACTGACAAGTTTTGAAATTGAGTCATTACATTGCTTAACTAACTTGATTGGGCTTTGGGATGAGCAGGTGAATGAGGGACGAATCTGTAATGCAGTGTATAGGGACTTCCAAAAGGTGTTTGGTTAAGTGCCATGTTAACAGGTTTGCCAGCAACGCAAAGAGAACAGGGAGTGCGGGCATGAAGTTGGCAGATGACAGGTCATCGTGGCAGACAATGGGTTTTGATTTTGGACCAGAGGAAGATGGACAGTGGGGTTTGGTTTCCCCAGGGTTCAGCATGAGGACCATTGTCTATCTTGATGTGTATGAATGGGAGAGGGGAGATGTGAAAGAGTCAATAAGCGCACAAATTTAAAAATGACATAAGCAACAAGCTGTATCGCGGTCACACAGGGAAAGCTATGTGAAAACCACAGGTCTTGATTAAAGCAGATCCAAATAAGAGTCAAAGATCAGTCAATGGAATGATGTGCAGCTGCAGCTCATGTTTGCCCATTAAACCCAGAAACAATGGAAAGGGAGGTTGACATACCATTGGTCAGGGATACAGCTATCATTGTTTGATGAGATTATCATTAGGAAGACATGCACATGTTATAATTACTATAATTATGTATGCATGATGTAAACCTAATCAATAGTTGTGAGTGGATATAGATATAACTTCTTTGTAAATGTAAATCTTTGATTGGTATATGCTAATTACTCATAATCAAATTTGAAACTATAATTGCTTGTGTATTTCTGAATGCTGCGCTCTGACTGGTCTTAAAGATTGGATCAGAATCCTGCAGCTGCAGTTATCAATAAATCACCTTAAACCACTCTGTGACTTTGTCTGGCTACTTGAAGGGAACGATTGTTTTAACTCCAACAATAAGAAAAAACATTGCTCTAGCCCCGCAACATGGTGCAAGAGAATGATCGAGACTTGGGAGCACAGGACACAATTTAATCATTTACAGATCATAAAACCCAGAGGTTTTGTGAATTTTGCCTGAAAAAAAGGCAGCCATTCTCTTGTGAGGGGGATAGTGATAGACTTCAAGAGGACTTGAATAGATGGGTGGAATGGGTGGACATGAATTCTCTACCCGAGAGACTTGGGTCTCCTCAGTTTGCATTGGAAAACAATGGATTTTTGGATACTGAGGGCTGAATTTTACAGTGGGGGGGTAGAGGGTGATGGGGAGGTATCACCTGATCCCCCTCCCCATCCTTGGTGGAAATGTGGGAGTCTTTTACAAAGGGCCAACACTGTAGCAATAGCCCACTGTGAACCATCTTAAGGTGAGAGTGAACCCATCAGTCAAAGGAAGTCCCACCTTCGAGAGCTCTCAGCCAATCTGATTCACTGGAAGCCCTGCAGTCCCAGTTATCAATAAATCACCTTGGAACGGCAGGTAGTTCCGCAAAGGCAAACAGTGTAGATGCTGGAGGGAGGAAAGTGAATCCAAGCTCTTTGGGTGGTGAGGGATCAGGTACCCTAGAGAGAGGCGAAAGGGGGTCTGAATCAGAAGCCGGGGGGGTTGGGGGGCTGTGGGGGAAGGATGTGGGAAAGGGTGTGTCATAAGATTCACCCCTAAGGCAACTGAGACCAAGAGATATGGCCTTCAGCACCTCCACGTTTTAGTACTTTGGGATCCTTCACATCATCCTGAGTGGCCAGATGGAGCCTTGGTTTAAAACACAGTGGCTGGAATTCTCTGGCCGTTTACGCTGGCGGGATCCTCCAGTCCCGTCGTGCACCCTTGTCTGCAGGTTTCTCGTGTGTGGTGAACATAAGAACATAAGAACTAGGAGCAGGAGTAGGACATCTGGCTCCTCGAGCCTGCTCCGCCATTCAATAAGATCATGGCTGATCTTTTCGTGGACTCGGCTCCACTTACCCGCCCACTCACCATAACCCTTAATTCCTTTACTGTTCAAAAATGTATCTATCCTTGCCTTAAAAGCATTCAATGAGGTAGCCTCAACTGGACAGGGAATTCCACAGATTCACAACCCTTTGTGTGAAGAAGTTCCTCCTCAACTCATTCCTAAACGTCGATTGGAATTCCCATTGATAGCGGCGGGACCAGAGAATCCCGCCTGTAGCAAACAATGCCTTGCTGGCGGGAAACATGTGGCTGGGAGGCCGGAGAACTCAAGCCAGTGGGGGGAGTTTTCCCGTCTCACCCACCATGGGAAGATTCGTATCGGGCAGGGGAGCGGACCATGCAAAGGTCCGTTGACCTCGGGTGGGGTTTTCTGGTTTTGGGACGAGCGCGGCCAGAAAATCCCACCCTGCGTCTCTGACACTAACGCACTGAAAATCAGTTATACGCTCGGGACTCTGAAGTAGATCTTAAATCTATCACCTAGATGCTCAGATGCAAGAGTGGCCATTATAACCATTTCCACCCTCCCAGCCCTCCCACACCCCAATCAAACTTGGAACTTAATAAATCCTCAGGGGTCAGGAGTCCATATGAATGCAGAGTGAAATCCCAGAGTGGAATCTGGCAGTGATCATGGGAGCCCTTTGTTTTTCAGATGATAGAATCATAGAATCATAGAATCCCTACAGCGCAGAAAGAAGCCATTCGGCCCATCAAGCCTGAGAACAATCCCATCCAGGCCCTATCCCTGTAACCCTATGTATTGATCCTGTTAGTCTCACTGACCTAATTCACACAGCGGTTAGCACTGCTGCCTCACAGCTCCAGGGATCCAGGTTCGATTCCCGGCTTGGGTCACTGTCTGTGCAGAATCTGCACGTTCTCCGCGTGTCTGCGTGGGTTTCTTTCAGGTGCTCCAGTTTTTTTCCCACAGTCCAAAGATGTGTGGGTTAGGTGGATTGGCCAATCTAAATTGCCCCTTAGTGTCAGGGGGATGTGTGGGTTAGGTGGATTGGCCAATCTAAATTGCCCCTTAGTGTCAGGGGGACATGAAGTTATCGGGGTAGGGCCTGGGTGGGATTGTGGTCGGTGCAGACTCAATGGGCCAAATGGCCTCCTTCTGCACTGTAGGGATTCTATGATTCATCTTTGGACTGTGGGAGGAAACCGGAGCACCCGAAGGAAACCTGCACAGACACGAGAAGAACGTGCAAACTCCACACAGACAGTGACCTCAGGCTGGAATTGAACCCGGATCTCTGGCGCTGCGAGGCAGCAGTGCTAACCACTGAGATTGCAATTGAGATCGAGAGATCTGACCCTACTAGGGCCATTTAAAATGCTGCTGGAATTGTGAACAGTTTTACTTTGTGCTGAGGGCCCAAAAGGTTACACGTGCCGCACAGCAGGTGGGAACACAGCACCAGTGCGAGAGGTTGTCAATTTGTTTTCTGATTCAGTGGCACATATGGTGCTGGCAGAAGCAGAGCAAGGGCAAGCTGTCCTGGTTGGCACAGTGGGGCACCATCCTCGCAAGGGTTTGGTGTCCAGAAGGCATCACAGGAGGTAGCAAGCGCTCTGCATGAATGATGTGTCATATCAGGAAACCTGGCTCCAAATGTGAGAACGCTTTATGAATCAGAGAGAAGCATGGCTACACATCCTTACCTCCAACCAAGCTCGCAAATCCTTCAACTCTCGATGACCTTTGCAGCACTCTCAACTTTTACCAGCCAAGACCAGCAGATGACACCTTGCAGTTGTACCTTACACTTGAAAGGGACTCAGAGCACCCAAAGCCTTCTATCAAAATTCTAGCTGCGTAACAGGTAAAGTTTAAAGTTTATTTATTAGTCACAAGTAGGCTTACATTAACACCGCAATGAAGTTACTGTGAAAATCCCCTAGTCGCCACATTCCGGAGCATGTTCGGGTACACTGAGGGGGAATTTAGCACAGCCAATGCACCTAACCAGCACGTCTTTCAGACTGTGGGAGGAAACCGGAGCACCCGGAGGAAACCCACGCAGACACGGGGAGAACGTGTAGATTCTGCACAGACAGTGACCCAAGCCGGGAATCGAACTGGGGACCCTGGCGGGGTGAGTCTGCAGTGCTAACCACTGTGCCATTGTGCCGCGCACTCATGCACTTGCAGAAGGAACTCTTCAATGTGACTTCCATCCTGCTGACACTTTGAACATCTCAACACTGCCTGCTTGCTGTATAGAAAGTCAACACTTCATGGAAGAGGGCAACTACATGAGAGAGGAAAATATAAAAGCATGAGAACCAGGAGCCGGAATAGACCATGTGGTCCATCGGAGGATTCTCCGTCATTCAGTATAATCATTGCTGATCTTGGTCAGCACCACGTTTTCACCAACTCCCCATAATCCCTAATTCATTGAGAGACCAAAAGGGACTGCAGGGCAAATTCTCGGAATGGTCCGTTGACCTCGGGTGGGTTTTTTCGATTTCGGAGCGAGCGCAGCTGGAAAAACCCACCCTGCCTTGCATTTGCAGCTCCTTCAGTTTGGTCTAAGGGCCAGCACGGTGGCACAGTGGTTAGCACTGCTGCCTCACAGTGCCAGGGACCCAGGTTCGATTCCCGGCTTGGGTCATTGTCTGTGCGGAGTCTGCACATTCTCCCCGTGTCTGCGTGGGTTTCCTCCGGGTGCTCCGGTTTCCTCCCATCGTCCAAGGATGTGCGGGTTAGGTGCATTGGCCACGCTAAATTGCCCGTTAGTGTCAGGGGGACTAGCTAGCTTAAATGTATGGTGTTATGGGGTTAGGGCCTGGGTGGGATTGTGGTCGGTACAGACTCGATGGGCTGAATGGCCTCCTTCTGAACTGTAGGGATTCTATGATAATGTATTCACCCCTCCCAATGCGTCTCCTCTATTTCGAGGAGACTAAATGCTGACTGGTTAACAGCTTTGTAGAACACCTTCATTCCATCCGCAAACATGACCCCCAGCCTTCCTGTTGCTTGCCATTTTAACTCAGCAACTAGATCCCCTGTCCACATGTCTGTTCTTGGCCTGCTGCAATGTTCCAGAGAAGTCCAATGCAAACTGGAGGATCAACAGATCTTCCGATTAGGCGTTTTACAACTTCAGACTGAGAACTCTCTCCTCAACCTTCACACAACAACCCCCCCCCCCCCCCCCCACAGAGCCACCAGCCACTAGTTCTTAAGTTTTGCTTTTACAGAGCGCTGACCTTTGTTCTGCTATTGTGTCCTCATGTCACCATCAACACCCTCATGCTTCAGTTTCCTCCCACAGTCTGAAAGACGTGCTGGTTAGGTGCATTGGCCGTGCTAAATTCTCCCTCAGTGTACCCGAACAGGCGCCGAAGTGCGGCGACTAGGGGATTTTCACAGTAACTTCATTGCAGTGTTAATGTAAGCCTACTTGTGACTGATAAATAAACTTAATATATATCAAGAAAAGCACGGTCCCGATAATGACCCCTGGGGAACTCTACTACAAACTAGGGGGTGATACGGTGGCACAGTGGTTAGCGCTGCTGCCTCACAGTACCAGAGTCCCAGATTCAATTCCAGCCTCAGATCACTGTCTGTGTGGAGTCTCCACATGCTCCCCGTGACCGCGTGGGTTTCCTCCGGGTGCTCCGGTTTCCTCCCACAGTCCAATGATGTGCGGGTTAGGTTGATTGGCCACGCTAAATTGACCCTACTGTCAGGGGGATTAGCAGGGTAAATATGTGGGGTTATAGGAGTAGGGCCTGGGTGGGGTTATGGTCAGTACAGGCTCGATGGGCCGAATGGCCTCCTTCTGTATTGTAGGAATTCTATGATTCTACAAAAACTTCCTCCAACCCAAAAATATCTCTGCTTCCTATTATTCAGCCAATTTTGTATCCATGTTGCTCCTGCTCCATTTGTTCATTGAGCTATATCTTTTCACACAAGTCTGTTGTGTGGCACTGTATCGAATGCCTTCTGAAAGTCCATTTACACCACATCAACAGCATTACCCTCATCGATCCTTTCTGTTCCCTCCTCAAAAATCTCTAGCAATTTAGTTCAACACGAGTTCCTCATTAGAAATCTCTGCCGGCTCTTCTTAATCAACCCACATTTTTCCACGTGACTACTAATTCAAGCCTAAATAATCGTTTCGAGAAGTTTTCCCACTGCTAATGTTAAACTGACTGATCTGTAATTGCTGGGGCTTATCCTTACAACCTTTTTTGAACAAGAGTGCAACATTTGCAATTCTCCCATCCTCTGGCGCCTCCCCTGAGTCTCGGGAAGGCGGGATGATTGTGGCCAGCGCCCTGCAATTCCCATTCTCACTTCCTTCAGTATCCTTGGATGTGTCTCATCCAGTTCCAATGTCTTGTCAACTTACAGCACCGACAGTCTATTCAACACTTCCTCCTTATCAATATGAACCCTTCTGGGGACAGAATTTTCCTGACTGCCACGATATCATGGGCAGCATCTACCTCCTTGGTAAAGCCGGATGCAAAGTATTTATTCAATACCTCAGCCATGCCCCCATCCTCCATGTGTAATTTACCTTTTAGTTCCCTAATCAGCCCAACTCCTTCTTTTACCAACCTTTTACTATTTAAATGCCTCTCGGAGACTTTAGGATTCCCCTTTATGCTGGCTGCCAGTCTTTTCTCATACCCCCTCTTTGCTTTTCCACTATGCTTTCTCACCTCCCCCCTGAACCTCCCGCACTTCTCTTATTTCTCAGTAAGAAATCTCACAACACCAGGTTAAAGTCCAACAGGTTTATTTGGAATCACGAGCGTTCGAAGTGCTGCTCCTTCATCTGGTGAGTGGAGTCCAGTGCTAACCACTGTGCCAGGTAACATTATATTGGGTGTTCTCTACATTCTGCTGCAGCCAGACACCTCCCTCAGATCTCTGTCTCCTCAAATTCTGGCTTCTTGCATTTGACTGTTCCACTGCAGGTGGGTAGGTGGGTGCCATCAGATGCCAGGACCTTGACTTACTCGACTGAAACCCCTCTATCTGTCTTCCCCCCATTAAAACATTCTGTAGGTGCACCAGATTGATTCCGGAGATGAAGGGGTTGAGGAGAGATTAAACAGTTTGGGTTTATACTCGCTGGAGTTTTGAAGGATGAGAGGGGATCTGATCGAGGTATATAAAATTCTAAAAGGGATTGATGAAGTAAATGTAGACCAAATGTTTCCTCTTATGGGGCAGTCTAGAACAAGAGGTCACAGGTATAGGTTGAGAGGCTGTAGATTTAAAACTGAGATAAGGAGGAACTACTTCTCGCAGAGGGTGGTGAATTTGTGGAACTCGCTGCCCCATAGCGCGGTAGAGTCTGAATCATTGAATGGTTTCAAGAAGGAGATAGATATATTTCTAATAAAAAGGGATAAGGGGAACAGGTGGGGAGGTGGATTTGATACCAGGAAGAGATCAGCCAGGATCTGATTGAATGGCGGAGCAGGCTCGAAGGGCTGAATTGCCTACTTCTGCTCCCAATTCCTATGTTCCAATGCAAAATGTTTCTTTGACCAAGCTTTTGATCACCTGTCCAAATAGCTCCCAATGTTTGCTCAGTGCCAGATTTTGCAAAACGGTGCCACAGAATGCAGAGGGATACTTCACACCATTCAGTCTGAACCCACCTGAGTCTGTGGGGTATCTTTTTATTCATTGATGGATGTGAACTTTGTTGCCCATTCCTAATTGCCCTTGAACCAAGCGGCTTGTTTCAGAGCCAACCACATTGCTGTGGCTCTGGAGACACATCTAGGCCAGACCAGGTAAAGATGGCAGATTTCCCTCCCATTAGCGAACCACCATCGGTGATAGTTTGATGGTCACCATTGCTGAAACTAGCTTTACATTCGAGATTTGTTAATTGAATTTAAATTCCACTGGATTGTGTGGTGGGCTTTGAACCTGCCTCCACAGAGCATTAGTGTGAGACCTCTGGGTTACTTGTCCAGTGACGTCACCACGATGCCACCACCTCTCCCAGACAGGGTGGACAATGGCGCTCTGTGATTGCAGGAGGACAGTACTGATTTACCTGGTGGCTTGAAGCCTAGCTTGAAGCCTAGCCATGGTGGCCTTGGGGTGGCACGGTGGCACAGTGGTTAGCATTACTGCCTCACAGTGCCAGGGACCTGGGTTCAATTCCGGCCTTGGGACGCTGTCTGTGTGAAGTTTGCACATTCTCCCTGTGTCTGTGTGGGTTTCCTCCGGGTACCCTGGTTTCCTCCCACAGTCTAAAGATGTGCAGTTTAGGTGGATTGGCCAAGCTAAATTGTCCCTTAGCGTCCAAAGATATGTAGGTTAGGGTGATTAGAGGTAAATGCATAGGGTTACAGGGTTAGGGTGAGGTGTGGGCCTGGGTAAGATGCTCTGTCAGAGAGTCAGTGCAGACTCGATGGGCCAAATGGCCTACTTGTGCACTGTAGGGATTCTGTGATTCTTGATTCTATTTCTTCATCTGATTCATTGAGTGAATCAGAAGATGCCTCTGTGATGGAGGCAACAATGATTCAGCTGTTTGGCCAGGAACTCCCTCCATGTCCTGGTCACTTTGCCACTCAGAAAATCAACAGTGCAGGAGAGGATAGAATGGGAAAGTCCCACTGAACAGATTTGAGGAGCCGAATAGGGGAGGTGATGGCCTAGTGCTATTATCACTAGATTATTAATCCAGAAACTCTGCCAAATTCAGGGAATCCCGCCACGGCAGGGGTTGGAATTTGAATTCAATAAAAAAAATCTGGAATTAAGAATCTACTGATGACCATGAAACCATTGTCGATTTCGGAAAAGCCCATCTGGTTCACCAATGTCATTTAGGGAAGGAAATCTGCCGTCCTTACCTGGTCTGGCCTACATGTGATTCCAGAGCCACAGCAACGTGGTTGAATCTCAACTGCCCTCTGAACAAGGGCAACTAGGGATGGGCAATAAATCTGGCCAGCCAGCGATGCCCATGTCCCACGAATGAATGAAAAGAAAGAATGGCCTCCTCCTGTTTCTGTGCCCTTATGATCCTTTTCTAGTCAAAATGTTGCCAACTTAAGAAGCATTGCAATTTTTATACAAAGATACATGAATGTTTCAGGGGCTTTGCAGTGGCGAGGATAAATGAGCACCTTTGGAAAGCAAACATTGTTTTTCAAAGCAGTTTCAAACTGACTGCTTTACTGCTGATATGATTTATTTCCTCAGTACTTACTGATCCACAATTACTCAATAGTCTGGTAACAACACCGGATTCCAACTGATGTCTCAAAATCTACTTCATTTCACTGTTCACGTGGCAACTGCAGAGCATCGGTCTCATGTCAGCTTGTGTTTTTCTCATGCTGGTTTTGAATGTGCTATGAAATCTCCTAATCGCATTATACTATCATTTGTATTTTTTTAATCATAGAATCCTGACAGTGCAGAAGAGGCCATTCGGCCCATTGAGTTTGCACCGACTCTCTGAGTATCTTAGCCAGGCCCTCTCCCCCTGTCACTCCACACATTTCCCACAGCTAATCCACCTAACCCATACATTTTGGGAAACTAAGGGGCAATTTAGCACGGCCAATCCCCCTATCCTGCGCATCTTGTGGGAGGAGTGTGGGAGGAAACCGGAGCACCCGGATGAAATCTACCCAGACACTGGGAGAACATGCAAACTCCACACAGACATTCACCCAAAGTCGGAATTGAACCCGGGTCCCCGGCACTGTGAGGCAGCATGCTAACCACAGTACCACCGTGCCAACACCATAACAATCGATGATGGTTTTAATTCCAGATTTCACCATCTGTCATGGTGGGATTTGAACCCGGGTCCCCGGAGCATTACCCTGGGTCTCTGGATTACTAACCCCGTGACAATACGATTACACCACCTGCTCCCGATCTTGTCTGCTAAAAAGCTAATAATGTGAGGCTAATAACAGATATGCAGTGCCTCAAGGCAATGGGCCTGATTTTCCATGCGCCCCCACATCATGTTTCATGGTGACGGAGGTAAGACACCATTAACCAGCGGCAGGATCCTATGACATTGATGACCATGGACTGTCATGTTCATCTTTCTCTGGAGGCATGGATCATCATCGTTGGTGGTACATTCATCCAGTTTGTGACATTTTTAAAAAAGATTGTCCTTTGTGTGACTTTAGTGGCTTCGATCTTTACGTCATCATTGTCTACAGGAATAGTGCCAGAAGACTGGAGGATAGCAAATGTTGTCCCCTTGTTCAAGAAGGGGAGTAGAGACAACCCTGGTAACTATAGACCAGTGAGCCTTACTTCTGTTGTGGGCAAAGTTTTGGAAAGGATTATAAGAGATAGGATTTATAATCATCTAGAAAGGAATAATTTGATTAGGGATAGTCAACACGGTTTTGTGAAGGGTAGGTCGTGCCTCACAAACCTTATTGAGTTCTTTGAGAAGGTGACCAAAGAGGTGGATAAGGGTAAAGCAGTTGATGTGGTGTATATGGATTTCAGTAAAGCGT
Source organism: Mustelus asterias (assembly GCF_964213995.1). Classification (NCBI taxonomy): domain Eukaryota; kingdom Metazoa; phylum Chordata; class Chondrichthyes; order Carcharhiniformes; family Triakidae; genus Mustelus; species Mustelus asterias. The sequence goes on from NC_135807.1 coordinate 10,608,307, forward strand.
TTGATAAGGTTCCCCACGGTAAGCTATTGCAGAAGATACGGAGGCATGGGATTGAGGGTGATTTAGTGGTTTGGATCAGGAATTGGCTAGCTGTAAGAAGACAGAGGGTGGTGGTTGATGGGAAATTTTCATCCTGGAGTTCAGTTACTAGTGGTGTACCGCAAGGATCTGTTTTGGGGCCACTGCTGTTTGTCATTTTTATAAATGACCTGGATGAGGGCGTAGAAGGGTGGGTTAGTAAATTTGCGGATGGCACTAAAGTTGGTGGAGTTGTGGAGAGTGCGGTAGAGTTGTTAAGAAGGCGTACGGTGTGTTAGCTTTCATTGGTAGAGGGATTGAGTTTCGGAGCCATGAGGTCATGTTGCAGCTGTACAAATCTCTGGTGCGGCCGCACTTGGAGTATTGCGTACAGTTCTGGTCGCCGCATTATAGGAAGGATGTGGAAGCATTGGAAAGGATGCAGAGGAGATTTACCAGGATGTTGCCTGGTATGGGGGGAAGGTCTTATGAGGAAAGGCTGAGGGACTTGAGGCTGTTTTTGTTAGAGAGAAGAAGGTTAAGAGGAGACTTAATAGAGGCATATAAGATGATCAGAGGATTAGATAGGGTGGACAGTGAGAGCCTTTTTCCTCGGATGGTGATGGCTAGCACGAGGGGACATAGCTTTAAATTGAGGGGTGATAGATATAGGACAATTGTCAGAGGTAGGTTCTTCACTCAGAGAGTAGTAAGGGCGTGGAATGCCCTGCCTGCAACAGTAGTGGACTCGCCAACATTAAGGGCATTTAAATGGTCATTGGATAAACATATGGAGGATATTGGAATAGTGTAGGTTAGATGGGCTTTAGATTGGTTTCACTGGTCGGCGCAACATCGAGGGCCGAAGGGCCTGTACTGCGCTGTAATGTTCTATGTTCTATGTTCTAGTGTACCTTTAAGAGATTTTTTAAAAATCATGATCTCTGCAGCTCTCACAGTCAGTGTTTCTCAACTCACAGCCTTAGCTGATGTCATTATGTTGCTGGGCTAACTACGATGAGTCCTATTTAAGTGGTTTAAATGGGGTTGTTTGTGTTTACTCTGGGATTAGTTTCATGATCCTGTATTGTTAGGAGGAGGGTCATGTGTTTTCCGGACAGGTTTTTTTCCCAGTGACTTTGAGGTTTCATCTTCTGAGCTACAGTTGGGTTTTGGAAGGTACACCAAGCTAAAAGAAAGTGATTTCCCTCTCTCCCTGTTGTTTTAAAAATTCTGTTGGATAGCTGAAAACAAGATCTCGTTTTCCTGAAGGGTGAAAATCTGCTGTTGTTGGGGATGGTTCAGAGTCTGTCTGGGGTTTGGGGAAGCTGTCTTGTCTTCAAACTGTTTGGAGTGAATCCAGAGAACTGCAGACTTCAACCAAAGGACTCAATTTCCAGTATCACGTGAGCAGTAGACTTTGCTGTATTGAACCTGTTTAGAGGGTTTTGTCTATGGCAAGGGTTTTGGTTTGATTGGAACACATTAGACGTCTTTGTTAAGGTTATACATTATGGTGGTTGCTTTGTTTCTTGTTTGTAATTCATAAAAGTTCCTGCTAATTTTCTTACTATACATGTTAACTGTATTCTTAAATAAGCTTTGTTCAATAAAAGCTCCCGAGTGAGTCTTCTGAATTATACCTGAAGTGGAACATCTCATGCTTATCCTAGCCAAATTCAAGATGTAAAATGCATTATTCAGACGGGCTTCATAAATCATTTTGGAGTTTCTAACCTGAACCATAACATTTGTCTATCTCAATCTCTTTCACATCAATGTTTCCCGTTCAGCCTCAGACTTCCTAAATCATTTTTTATTGCCCACCCAAGAAATTCCAACTGTCTCATGCTGAGTTTGGCCAGCAGAGTCTCAGTTTTTACGAGCACCTCTTCATTGGTATTGTGACTTGTCCAAGATATCTTCATTAATCACCTCAAAAACCAACAAATCTTTCTCTGCATTGCTTCACTGATCATTCAATGCTCCCTTCCACATGTCCAAATTGGTGAGATGCAGCATTCCAGGATTCCCAAGCTTTTGTTTTTGTGGCTAATTTTGAGTTAATCACAATCTTTTTCATTTTCAGAAATGCATCTTTGACCATTCCAATCCTTGGTCTTATTTCTTGGTCGTTCTTTCTGTCCGATGTCAACCTTCTTCTTAGGGAACATAACTGAGGACTCGCTCAGATTAGAACAGGGAATTTGTAGAGTTGTAGAAGAGTTAGGAAAATGTTGATCCAACCCATAAAAAACCCTACACTTTTTTGATTTGATTTATTATTGTCACATGTATTGGGATGCAGTGAAAATTATGTTTCTTGCACAATATACAAGCAAAGCATACCATTCGTAGAGTACATAGGGGAGAAGGAAAGGAGAGGATACAGAATATAATGCTACAGCAACATAAGAGATGAGATAGAGCATTGTTAGAGAGTTTATACGAGTTAGAGAACAGTTTTAAAAGCATAGAACGTGGCAAAAAGATAGAATTAGTGCATATGCAGGGGACAGCTCACAAGAAGTCGCCACACTCCGGCGCCATCTTGAATCTTTTATATCTTGGTCCGTAACTTCCATTTATTGGTGGGAAGCCATGGCTCATCGATATTAAGAGAAAGCAGTACCTGTGTTTGAAGAACGTGAAGAAACTCTTGTTTGGACCAGCAATGGAGGACAGCCTGCACAGGACCCAGCAGGGCATCATTTCAGAGTAGCTACACCCCCTAGTGATGGAGGAACAAAGAGAACGACCATTGAGGGTAGAGATGTAAACAACAGCAATCGTAGAATCATAGAATCTACTGTGCAGAAGGAGGCCATTTGGCCCAACGAGCCTGTAATGACAACAATCCCATCCAGGTCCTGTCCTATCCCCGTAACCCCATATATTTACCCTCCTAATCCCCCTGACACTAAAGAGCAATTTAGCATGGCCAATTAACCTAACCCACACATTTTTGGACGGTGGGAGGAAACCGGAGCACCCGGAGGAAACCCACGCAGACACGGAGAGAATGTGCAAACTCCACACAGGCAGTCATCTGAGGCCGGAATTGAAACCGGGTCCCTGACACTGTGAGGCAGCAGTGCGAACCACTGTGCCACCGTGCCACCCCAAATACATGATGTGGAGATGTCGGCGTTGGACTGGCGTAGGCACAGTAAGAAGTCTCACAACACCAGGTTAAAGTCCAACAGGTTTATTTGGCAGCACGAGCTTTATGAGCGCTGCCCCTTCTTCAGGTGAGTGATGAAGGGGCAGCACTCCGAAAGCTCGTGCTACCAAATAAACCTGTTGGACTTTAACCTGGTGTTGTGAGAGTTCTTACTGTGCCCCAAATATAGGGGAAGCAACAGCTCTGACAGCTGTCATAAAGGAATTTTGGTGTTTATTTTAACCGTTTTTTTGTTCCTTCTTTTGAACAGGCAATGCTATTGTGTATGGTTGCTCTAAAGTGTAATTTTTAATGTTATTTTTAGTGATTGAAGAGGATTATCATTTAATATTTATCAGTGGACAAAGATTTTGTTACTTGTTTTAAATCTGTGAAGATTCTATTTAAATTGGCACTATGTTATTGTGTAGCTTTATGTGTTTACACTTGTTGCTGTGCAGGATGCACTGCCACTGGGGATGCAGAAGGTTATGTCAGATGGACAGGTAGGGTTTGGGGGTAACGCAGGAGAAATTAGGGTTCCTCTCCTCTCTCTCTAACGCTGCTGCTGAGACCTGGGCCAGAAACTCCAAGGTGTTTTGTGAAATTAGCCCAGATCCTAAGTTTTACATTTGAATTTGGCATTGAGTGAGCATAAGATGTTTCACTCCAGGTATGATTCAAGTGACCCACCAGGAAGCTTTTATCAAACAAAGTTTATTTAAGAACACGGTTAAAATATAACCAAAATAATTCGCATAACTTTTACCAAATACAAAAATTAAACATGACATAGTATAACTTTTAACAGCCAGCTATCTCTGCTGTTCCAAGTCAAAAACCAACGCACAGACATACACCCTTATCTAAACTTAGCACCAAAAGCAAGTATGCTCACGTGATGCTGGACCTTCAGCTTTTTAACACCTGCTGTGAATTGGTCCTTTGAATGTTGCATCAATTCTCTGAGATTCCCCAGTCTTAGAACTTTTAGAAAACCTCTGGGGAGAGAGAGAGAGACGGAGAGGCACCACCTTCTTCCACTAGCTTCCGGCAGCAACTAAAACCAAACTGAAAACTGGACTTTTCTGTGAAGTATAGCTGTCAGGATTTATCAGTCAATGTCAATCAAGCTCCACCCAGCGGACATGTCTAAACCACAGAACAGTGCATTTGTCTCCAGAATAAAAAATAAACATGATGTCAATTATACTGCTCCAGTAACAATAAAAGACACCAGCTGCAGACAACACGGTACCGACAAATTCCAGAGCCTGTGAGAAACATCCTGCAGGGAAACATGATTAAAATACACTTCTTACAATGTCATCACACTGCTACCTCCAGCTCAAACACCCTCTCCTCTGACACATCCTCTTTTTTTAACTGTTCTGTGCAGCTAGTTACTAATCTGTTGTAAGATGTGTGATGCGACATCTCTTTATTTAATAATACTTTATTTATCAGCAGTGTGTTTCTTCCTTGATTATTTCAATTATGTTATTCAATTATAATTATCTCCTATTTAAATGTTGTGTTCTGATGTCTCAATGAAACATTTGTAGAATTACAAATTTTAATGCAGTGTTCTGATTCAATAATTCATTTGTAGAATTTTGTAAACTTTAATGTAAAACATTTATGAACCGAAATAATGTTATCAGTACAAACCTTGGATGCTATGTCGACCTTTAACCTAATGTTTAACTTTAGCAGCTGCAGGATGACACTTAGTCTAATAATTACCTCAACTTTTCCAAATTTCTTGCAATGAAGTATTTTGTTTCCTTTAACACAGCGATCAATAAAATAATGTTTTTCGAATGGGACAAAATGGTTTTGTTATCTTTTTGTAAACAGGGAGGTAAAGGAGGGGAGAGAGGAAGGAGAGGGAGAGGAATGAGGGAGGGTGGGTAGGGCAACACGGTGGCACAGTGGGTTAGCACTGTTGCCTCACAGCACCAGGGACCTCGGTTCGATTCCCGGCTTGGGTCACTGTCTGTGTGGAGTTTGCACGTTCTCCCCGTGTCTGCGTGGGTTTCCTCCAGGTGCTCCGGTTTCCTCCCACAGTCCGAAAGACGTGCTGGTTAGGTGCATTCTAAATGTAGGCTAAATTCTCCCTCAGTGTACCCGAACAGGTGCCGGAGCGTAGCGACTAGGGGATTTTCACAGTAACTTCATTGCAGTGTTAATGTAAGCCTACTTGTGACAAATATATAATAAATAAATGGAATGACTGAGTGCCAACCTGTGCTGGGGGCACTGCCAAGTGCAGACCCCAGTGGGAGCCACATTCGGTGGGGGAAGAGGTAGGATTCATTTGTATGTGGGGTGGGTGAGAGCGGGCAGAGGGGCAGGGGATGCTGGCGATGGCTTTTGGTGGGTGCCCGCTCTGACTGTGAGGGGTGGGGTGGAGGTTCTGGCGGTGGGGGGGGGGGGGGGGGGGGGGGCGAGTGAAAAGGGGCCATTGATCAGGGGAGGGGGGGCGGGTGCCAGCTGCGAGAGTTTGGCGGAGGGGATGAGAAGGGGCCAATGATCGAGGGTGGGGGGGGGGGGAGAGAAGTGTGGACTCTAACTGGGGATGGGGAGGGGAGACCCTGAGACCTCAGTGGTGGGCTGGGGGTGGGTGGGGGGTGGTGATATCTACATGTCTGATTGGGAATACTTTAAAGATGGCGCCCCAATCCCAGTACAGCCAGCCTTTTTCAGGTGTTGTGAGGCCCTGCCTCCCCGCACTCTCGCATGACGACGTGAAACATGCCCCCTTTTCTTTTTAGACAGAGTATCGTAAGATCTGGAGAGAAACACACCGCTTTCCTCACTGGAACCAACACTCTGCCATTTTTTGGTCAGGTTCTCACCATGATCTACAGTTTGTGGATGAAAGCAATCCCGTTGTGCGCTCTGCACCAAATTTGCGAGCCACTCTACTTAAACTGGCATAGGAAGAAACTCGGTCTGTCCTTGAATGGCACAGTGACACAGTGGGTAGAACTGCTGCCTCACAGCGCCAGGGACCAATGTTCGATTCTCGGCTTGGATCTGTGTGGAGTCTGCATGTTCTCCCCGTATCTGCGTGGGTTTCCTCCGGGTGCTCCGGTTTCCTCCCACAGTCTGAAAGACATGCTGGTTAGCTGCATTAGCCATGCCAAATTCTCCCTCAGTGTACCCGAACAGGCGCCGGCAACTACGGGATTTTCACAGTAACTTCATTGCAGTGTTAATGTAAGGCTAATTGTGACACTAGTAAATAATCCTTAAACTTTTGAAAACTGAATGTTCTGAAACAAGACTCATATATGAACCCAGATCTGGTCAGTCAAATATTCCACCTCCCATGATTGTTGCTGGGAGAATCCTGGCAGTCACCTCCCTCAAAAGGCCACTGCTGATGAGGAGATCCAACATTGGATCATTTGTAGCAGCTCAGCCTTCTACAGCGAGTGTTGGACAACAAAGGTTCCGCAATCAACAGAGGGCTGAATGTGCAGAGAAGTTGTCATTGCCACACTCTCAACCTGCACTGAGACCTGGGGGCGAATTTTCCGGTTCCGCCCGCCACGGGAATCATAACGAGCAAAGGGAAGGTCCGTTGACCTCGGGCGGGATTTTCCGGTTTCAGGGCAAGCGTGGTTGGAAAAACCCGCCCCGGTCCGTGTAGCAGAAGAACACTCGAGAAATTCCATCAGCAATGTCTTATCCACGTCCTTCACATTGAGTGGAAGGACCATTGAACCTTGTGTCCTTTTTAAAGCCAGCTCAACTTTCACTCTGGTAGAGCTCCTGAAAGATAAACTTCGATAGGATCCGGACGGCCTAGATCTGTCTGCCACCCCCCCTCCCCCACGCTCCCCCCCAACACCACCCCCCCCCCCTAGCCCCTCCCCCACCCCCAACCAGGTCCTGTTTTCTCAACTCTCAGCTTTCAAAGAGAGGACAAAAACATGCTTCAAAGACACTCTGAAGCTCTCTGACAGTCTCCTTGAAGCATGGCAGAATTAATATGAAAGACTGGGAGGGGCTTGCTACCAAGCACTCAAAATGGCGGCAACTTGCCCAGTATGCTCCTTCAAGCTTTGATGACGAGGCAGAGCAGTGACAAAGAAGGATAAAAAAGAAAGTAAATCCTGTACTCTGAACCCCAATACCTCTTGCTCCATGTACCCAAAGATCTGTGGGTTGACAATTGGCCAGTTCAGTCACATGAAGACTTACAACCCTGAGTGGACCTCAAATTGAGGGACAGCCAATGAGGGATGAGGGGCCTCAGTTACGAGGATATGTATGAAATTGGGGTTTATGTATTTAATAGAAGCAGGAGGAGGCCATTCGGCCCTTCGAGCCTGCTCCACCATTCATTATGATCATGGCTGATCACCCAACCTTTTCCCACTTCGCCCCACATCCTTTGATCCCTTTAGCCCCAACAGCTATATCTAACTCCTTCTTGAAATCAGACAATGTTTTGGCCTCAACTACTTCCTGTGGTAATGAATTCCACAGCTCATCACTCTCTGGGTGAATACATTTCTCGTCATCTCTGTCCTAAAAGGTTTGCCCGCATCCTTAAACTACAGGCCCTGGTTCTGGAAACCCCCCCCACCATCAGGAACATACTTTCTGCATCTACTGTGTCTAATCCTGTTAGAATTTTATAGGTTTCTATGAGATTGCACTCATTTTTTTTGAACTCCGCGAATATAATCCTAACCGACTCAATCTCAGCTCATGCGTCAGTCTCGCCATCCCAGGAATCAGCCTGGTAAACCTGCACTGCATTCCCTCTATAGCAAGAACATCCTTTCTCAGATAAGGAGACCAAAACTGCACACAATATTCCAGGTGTGGCCTCAGCAAGGCCCTGTATAATTGCAGCAAGATGTCCCTGCTCCTGTACTCGAATCCTCTCGCTGTGAAGGCCAACATACCATTTGCCTTCTTTACTGCCTGCTGCACCTGCATGCTTATCCTCAGCGACTCATGTATGAGGGCACCCACGTCTCGTTGCACACTCCCCTCTTAACTGATGGCCATTCAGATAATAATCTGTCTTGCTATTATTGCTATGTAAGTGGATGACCTTACATTTATCCACCTAATACTGCATCTGCCATGCATTTACCCACACACTCCGCCTGTCCAAATCACATTGAAATATCCCTGCATCCTCCTCACAGCTCACCCTCCCACCCAGCTTTGTGTCATCTGCAAGGGTTCGTCTCCCGAGAGAAGAGGAGTAGATAGGAGCGTTCAATGTCATAGAATCATAGAATCATAGAAACCCTACAGTACAGAAAGAGGCCATTTGGCCCATCGAGTCTGCACTGACCACAATCCCACTCAGGCCCTACCCCAATATCCCTACACATTTACCCGCTAACCCCTCTAACCTACGCATCTCAGGACACTAAGGGGCAATTTTAGCATGGCCAATCAACCTAACCCGCACATCTTTGGACTGTGGGAGGAAACCGGATGAAACCCACGCAGACACGAGGAGAATGTACAAACTCCACACAAACAGTGACCCAAGCCGGGAATCGAAGCCAGGTCCCTGGAGCTGTGAAGCAGCAGTGCTAACCCACTGTGCTACCGTGCCGCCCAAGTCATGAAGGGTGTGGGTGGAGTAGATAGAGAGAAACTGACCCCTTTGCTGGAAAGATCTAGAACCAGTGGACACAGAATTAAGATTGTTGACAAAAGAACCAGACAAAACATAAGGCTAGGATCTGGAACCCACTGCCTGAGGGCATGGTGGAGGCAGATTCGAACGTGGCTCTGAAAGGGGGTTGGATATGCGCAGAGGGGAGTGGCACAAGCTGAGTTACCCCCACAGAGACCTGGCATGGGCATGATGGGTCAAATGGCCATCATTTGTGTTGTAAGTAACCATTCTGCAATTCTAGCCTTGTCCTTTTCATTATCTGGAATGTACTGACTGCAGGTTCAATAATAACTTTCAAAAGGAATTGGATAATTGGGCTCCGGGAAAAGAGCAGGGGAGTGGAACTAATTGGACAGCTTTTTCAGAGACCTGGCACACATATAGCAGGCTGAATGTTTCCTTCTGTTCTTCTAATTCGATTATTTATTTATCAGGAGTGTGTGGCCACCGTAAATCTAATCCTGTGTGATTGGAGAAACTGCATACCACAGTGCGGCGAGAATAATCGTAACCATAAAGCATTGCTCCCGCAGTTGATTGGGAAGCAAATGGAGGACACCCACAGCACAGTGCTTGATTAGTCCGGTAGGTCACAACATGAAAGTCCTCGGTAACATATGGCAGTGAGCGAGCTTCCCACACCTAGCAGCAGTGTTTGAATCCATTGTGTCTAATTGTCAAATTTGCCACAAATATGGAATGCCCCCCTTCACCGTTTACAGCTCCAGAGTACACGAGGGATTCTCGCTCCCCAACATGTGTCCCTTGTGTCTCAGAGTGTATGGCAGCCAGGTCATGCTTAGGGTGGAACGGTGGCACAGTGGTTAGCACTGCTGCCTCACCGCTCCAGGGACCCAGGCTCGATTTCCGGCTTGGGTGACTGCCCGTGTGAAGTCTGCACATTCTCCCCGTGTCTGCGTGGGTTTCCTCCAGGTGCTCTGGTTTCCTCCCACAGTCCAAAGATGTGCGGGTTAGGTGCATTGGCCAGGCTAAATTGCCCCTCATTGTCCCGGGATGCGTAGGTTAGAGGGATTAGCGGGGTAAATATGTGGGGTTACGGGGATAGGGCCTGGATGGGATTGTTGTCAGTGCAGATTCATAGGATCATAGAATCCCTGCAATCCAGAAGGAGGCCATTCGTCCCATCGAGTCTGCACCGATCACAATCCCACTCAGACCCTATTCCCGTAACCCCACATATTTACCCTGCTAATCCCCCTGACACTAGGGTCAATTTAGCATGGTCAATAAACCTAACCTGCACATCTTTGGACTTTGGGAGAACGTGCAGACTCCGCACAGACAGTGACTCAAGGCCGGAATTGAACCTGGGTCCCTGATGATGGGTCGAATGGTCTCCTTCTGCACTGTAGGGATAGAACATAGAACAGTACAGCACAGAACAGGCCCTTCGGCCCTCGATGTTGTGCAGAGCTTTATCCGAAACCAAGATCAAGCTATCCCACTCCCTATCATCCTGGTGTGCTCCATGTGCCTATCCAATAACCGCTTAAATGTTCTTAAAGTGTCTGACTCCACTATCACTGCAGGCAGTCCATTCCACACCCCAGCCACTCTCTGAGTAAAGAACCTACCTCAGACATCCTTCCTATATCTCCCACCAATGAACTCTATTGTTATGCCCCCTTGTAATAGCTCCATCCACCCGAGGAAATATTCTTTGAACGTTCACTCTATCTATCCCCTTCATCATTTTATAAATCTCTATTAAGTCTCCCCTCAACCTCCTCCGCTCGAGAGAGAATAGCCCTCATAAGACCTACCCTCCAAACCAGGCAGCATCCTGGTAAATCTCCTCTGCACTCTTTCCAGTGCTTCCACATCCTTCTTATAGTGAGGTGACCAGAACTGCATACAATATTCCAAATGTGGTCTCACCAAGGTCCTGTACAGTTGCAGCATAACCCCACGGCTCTTAAACTCCAACCCCCTGTTAATAAAAGCTAACACACTATAGGCCTTCTTCACAGCTCTAGCCACTTGAGTGGCAACCTTCAGAGATCTGTGGATATGGACCCCAAGATCTCTCTGTTCCTCCACAGTCTTCAGAACCCTACCTTTGACCCTGTAATCCACATTTAAATTTGTCCTACCAAAATGAATCACCTCACATTTATCAGGGTTAAACTCCATCTGCCATTTTTCAGCCCAGCTTTGCATCCTATCTATGTCTCTTTGCAGTCTACAACAGCCCTCCACCTCATCCACTACTCCACCAATCTTGGTGTCATCAGCAAATTTACTGATCCACCCTTCAGCCCCCTCCTCTAAGTCATTAATAAAAATCACAAATAGCAGAGGACCAGGATCTATGATTCTAAGACTGGACTTCAGAGACAAATATTTGATTCACTTCGTCATAGGAATGGATAAAAATTTGAACTCACCCAACGCATTTCTCCTGGTTACTAACATAGGATCATCAACTCTGTACCCTGGTGAATGTCCATCTTAACACATCACTCAGTTCATCATGGGCTGCACCGTGGCACAGTTGTTAGCACTGCTGCCTCATGGCACCAGAGACCCCAGCTCAATTCCAGCCATGGGTGGCCATTTGTGTTGAGTTTGCATGTTCTCCCCGTGTCTGCATGGGTTTCCTCCCACTCTCCAAACATGTGCAGGTTAGGTTGATTGGCCATGCTAAATTGTCCCTAAGTGTCAGGGTAAATTAGCAGGGTGAACACGTGGGGTTGCGGGGCTGGGGCCTGGGTTGGATTGTTGTCAGTGCAGGCTCAATGGGCCAAATGGCATCCTTCTACACTGCAGGGATTCTATTCTATGATTCCTTCCTCACTGTGCTACATCACAAATAGTGAGAAAGCCCCTGGTTCACACTGGTGACTGCAGATTGTTCCCTCCTCCCCCTGTTTGAAAACTAGGCAGGATTTTCCAGCCCCCACCCCCACCCCCGCTGGAGTTTTCCAGCAATTGAGGCAGCTCACTATTGGCCGCTGGCAGGATCTTCCAGACCCGCCGATGTCGAAAGCGTTCCGCGTGGCTCACCTATCCTGCCGCTGAGGAACCTACCATGGGGGATTTTCCTTCAGCGGGACCGGAAGATCAGCGGGAAAGGACAGAAAATCCCTCCCTCTCGAGTTTGGGCTCTCGTCTCCAGATAAGGGCCCGGTTATTCAGGACTAAGGTGAAGAGAAATCTCTTCACTTGGAGAGTTTGCGGATCTCTAGAAATCGCCACTCAAGAGGGCCCATGGATACTCAGCTGTTGTGTATGTTCAAGACAGATGAATAAATGATAGGACGCTAAATGAACGGTCTGTATAACATGCAAGAAACAATACTTTTCACTGTATATTAATACATGTAACAATAATAAATCAAATCAAATCATTGTCGGTAAAACCCATCTGGTTCACTAATACCCTTTCGAGAAGAAAATCTGCCGTCCTTACATGACCTGGCCTACATGTGACTCCAGAGCCACAGGAATGTGTTTGACTCTCAACTGCCCTCTGAAATGGCTTCGCAAGCCACTCAGTTGTAACAATCGCTCCACAGTCTCAACAAAGAAATGAAACAGGACGGACCACCTGACATACACGGGCTGCAGCGTTTCAAGAAGGCAGCTCACCACCACCTTCTCCAGGGCAACCAGGGATGGGCAATAAATGCTGGCCAGCCAGCGACACCCATGTCTCACAAATGAATAAGAAAAACATTTTGTGCTTTGACTTCTGGGATCATGTTATCTTGTTAAGGAGAAAAAGTTGTGCACAGTTCCTACCAGTTAATTGGAACGTATCAGTGGCAATGACACTCGGCCAGTTATTAAGTATAACTTACTGGGACCCATTGCTGACTGAATAAATCTCCCCTCTGAAGGATATTCTCTTTAAACACATTTCCATTAAACTGCGCCTGAGTTTTTCCCACAGGTTTTTCAATTACAGTAAATAATACTGTTTAAATTGCTGCTTGAATGGCTCAATTTATTGCAGATTTAAGGCCCATTGTTATGAGTCAGGCGAGAATGAGATGAATGGAAGAACAGGAAATGCCGGAGACACTCAGCAAGTGTGGAGGGAGCAGCAGTTAACAGGCCAGGTGTCTGCAGGGATGGAGTTGGCACAGTGGTAATGTCACTGGACTCGGAATCCAGAGGGCCCGATTAATGATTCAGGGCATTCAGATCAGCAGATGGTGAAATTTCAATTCAGTTCACTAAAAATCTGGATGGGGACCATGCAGCTAACGTTGATTGTCATAAAGACCCATCTGGTTCACTAATACTCACTGGGGAGGGAAACTTGATATCCTTACCTCCTCCACAAGTGACTCCTCAAGGTGGCACAGTGGTTAATGCTGCTGCCTCACAGCGCCAGGGACCTGGGTTTGATTCCGGCTTGGGTCACTGTCTGTGTGGAGTCCGCACGTTCTCCCCGTGTCTGCATGGGTTTCCTCTGGGTGCTCTGCTTTCCTCCCACAGTCCGAAAGGCATGCTGGTCAGGTGCATTGACCGTGCTAAATTCTCCCTCAGTGTGCCCGAACAGGGCCAGAGTGTGGCAACTAGGGGATTTTCACAGTAACTTCATTGCAGTGTTAATGTAAGCCGACTTGTGACACTAATAAATAAACTTTAAACTTTCCAGAGCCACAGTTAGGGTTGGTGAAGATTTTCCGAGAGACGGGATAATGAGTCTTGACTTGTCCCAATCCATCGCCTCCATCTTTGTGATGCACCGTCTTCCAAAGCCATTGGAAAAGCACAAGAAGACTTATTATTCATTTGGATAATGCTTGACTGTCAGACAGACTGTGCCCCTCCCACCTCCCTCACCGCCCCCCTGAACCCTGTTGTCCCACCCCATTTCTTTTATCGTTTATTCGTTCATGGGACTTGTGCCTTGCTGGCTGGGCCAGCATTCATTGCCCTTCCCTGAAGGCACTTAAAAGTCGTAGACCAGCAGAATGCAGAAAGAAGCTATTCGGCCTATCGAGTCTGCACAAACTCTCCAAAAGAGAACCTTACCCAGGCCTACACCCGTACCCGTAACCCGAAGCATTTTCCATGTCCAATAGACCGAACCTGCGCATATCTGGACTATGGAGGAAACTGGAGCACCTGGAAGAAACCCATGCAGACACGGGGAGAATGTGCAGGCTCCACGTAGTCACCAAATGTTGGAATCGAACCTGTATCCTCCCCTCGTAGCTCTTCCTGTCCTGTTGAAGTCAGTCTCCATTTACATCGATCTCCCACTTTCTCTGCCTTTTGCTTTGACAAAGGGTCGCCTGGACTCGAAACGTCAGCTCTTTTCTCTCCTTACAGATGCTGCCAGACCTGCTGAGATTTTCCAGCATTTTTTCTTTTGGTCTCTCTTTGGGTACATCGATCGCTGGCTGTGCCAGTTAGGGAGCCTGCTGCATGGTGGGACGGGGGGCGGGTTGCAGCCTTTGGCGGGTCTGGAAAATCAAACTAGTGGGAAGAGCTGGAAAATCCTGACCAGATTATGGAACAATCCTGTCCCGTTGACGTGGGACCAGGGGCAAAAGATGCAGCGAACCATTCAAAAATCATAGATTCATAGAATCCCTATAGTGCAGAAGGAGGCCATTCACCAATGTCTGCATCGACTCTCTGGCAGAGTGCATTGTGCAGGTCCTCTCCCCATCCATAGCCCAATAACCCCAACACATTCACCACGGCTAATCCATCTAACCTACCCACCTCTGGACACCAAGTGATAGTTTAGTATGGCCAATCCACCTAACCTACATATCTTTGAAATTTGACTTTGGAGAGGTTGGATAACAGTAGCAAGTGTGCGGAGTAGAAAGGGTCGAGAGCTTCAGGTGTTTAGGTGTCCAGATCACCAACAACCTGTCCTGGTCCACCCATGCCGACACTATAGCTGGGAAAGTCCACCAATGCTTTTACTTTCTCAGAAGACTAAGGAAATTTGGTATGTCCACTACGACTCTCACCAACCTTTACAGATGCACCATAGAAAGCATTCTTTCTGGTTGTATCACAGCTTGGTATGGCTCCTGCTCTGCCCGAGACCGCAAGAAAGTACAAAGGATCATTAACGAAGCCCAGTACATCACTGAAACCAGCCTCCCACCCTTTGACACTGTCTACACTTCCCGCTACCTTGGAAAGCAGCCAGCATAATCAAGGACCCCATGCACCCCGGACATTCTTTCTACCACCTTCTTCCATTGGGAAAAAGATACAAAAGTCTGAGGACACGTACCAACCGATTCAAGAACAGCTTCTTCCCTGCTGTCATTAGACTTTTTAATGGAGCTACTATATATTAAGTTAATAAAAGCAAATTACTGTGGGTGCTGGAACCTGTAACCAAAAGAGAAAATGCTGGAAAATCTCAGCAAGTCTGGCAGCATCTGTAAGTAGAGAAAAGAGCTGACGTTTCGAGTCCAGATGACCCTTTGTCAAAGCTTTGACAAAGGGTGTCTGGACTCGAAACGTCAGCTCTTTTCTCTCCTTACAGATGCTGCCAGACCTGCTGATATATTAAGTTGATCTTTCTCTGCACCCTAGCTATGACTGTAACACTTCATTCTGCACTTTCTCGTTTCCTTCTCTATGAACGGTATGCTTTGTCTGTATAGCGCGCAAGAAACAATACTTTTCACTGCATGTTAATACATGTGACAATAATAAATCAAACCAAATCAAATCAGAAGGATCAAAATACCAATTAAATAAAACTTGTTCTGCATTTTTCACACTATTCTGAACACTCTCCATTCTCCTAAACAATTGCCTCAAAAATACTGCTTTGGTCTGATTTCAAAGTGTGATGGAGAGTTGAAATCAAGTTGAAATTAATTTTGGTCACGGCAGACTTTGATTACATCCCGGAACTCAACGTGAGGCCAGCAAAAGGCATGTCACCAGAGTGGGATATTACTTTCTCAGCACTCGCTGACTAATAAGCCCCTGAAAAACATTCTTCTGCACTCCAGAAACGAAGGTGAAAACATTGATTGCCTCAGCGTGATCCCTGAGAAAAGGCTTACCCAAAAATATCTTTTGCATAAGAAATAGGAGCACAACGGTGGTCATTCTTAATCAAGCAAGGATTAAAATTATGCAGGTGAAATGTCGCATGCAATTGAACTGCTTGAATCAGTGACTGTGTGATAATATTTCGCCTTGGGAGATTCATCTGTCATTCCATAACCCTTGAAATGAGAAGACCCTGCGAATGAAGAAAAGTTTCCCACTCTTCCTGGAATCTCTACAGTGCAGAAGGAGGCCATTTGGCCCATTGAACCCACAATCCCACCCAGGCCCTGTCCCCGTAGCCCCACGTATTTACCCTGCTAATCCCCCTGACACTAAAGGGAAATTTAGCATGGCCAATCAACCTAACCCGCACGTCTTTGGACTGTGGGAGGAAACTGGAGCACCCGGAGGAATCCCACGAAGACACGGGAAGAACGTGCAGACTCGACACAGACTGTCACCCAAGGTTGTGAGGCAGCAGTGGTAACCACGGTGCCACATAGCAACGCCTCTGTCAACTGTTCAAATCAGTGAAGAGAGACAGGGTGTAATTCCCATTTTCATTAAAACACATAGTTATGTTTTGTGGTGGGTGAATGAAAGAATGGTGTTGATCAGTGTGTTATAATCCAGGTCAGAAACTCCAAGGTCTTTTATGAAGTCAGCCTAGACCATAAAACACTTTGAGTTTAGCGCGGGTAAGCGTGAGATGTTGAACTTGAGGTACGATTCAAAATGACCCACTAAGGAGCTTTTATCAAACAAAGTTTATTTAAGAATACTGTTACCCACAGAAAGCAAATTAGCAATAACTTTTAACAATGACAAACGAGAAAAAAAACCATTCTCGGAAGGCGAAGGAAATTTGGCATGTCAGCTACAACTCTCCCCAACTTTTACAGATCCACCATAGAAAGCATTCTTTCTGGTTGTATCACAGCTTAGTATGGCTCCTCCTCTACCCAAGACTGTAGGGAACTACAAAATGTCATGAATGTAGCCCAATTCATCACGCAAACCATCCATTGACTCTGTCTACACTTCCCGCTGCCTCGTCAAAGCAGCCAGCATAATTAAGGACGCACGCACCCTGGACATTCTCTCTTCCACCTTCTTCCGTCGGGAAAAAGATACAAAAGTTTGAGGTCACATACCAACCGACTCAAGAATAGCTTCTTCCCTGCTGCTGTCAGACTTTTGAATGGACTTACCTTGCATTAAGTTGATCTTTCTCTGCACCCTAGCTATCACTGTAACACTATATTCTACACTCTCTCGTTTCCTTCTCTATGAGCAGTATGTTTTGTCTGTATAGCGCGCAAGAAACAATACTTTTCGCTGTATGTTAATACATGTGACAATAATAAATCAGATCAAATCAAATCAAATAGGACTCTAAAATCGGCCCCGCAGGTGGAGGAGGTGGTTAAGAAGGCGTATGGCGTGCTGGCCTTTATCAATCGAGGGATTGAGTTTAGGAGTCTGGGGATAATGATGCAGCTATATAAGACCCTCGTCAGACCCCACTTGGAGTAATGTGCTCAGTTCTGGTCGCCTCATTACAGGAAGGATGTGGAAAAGATTGAAAGGGTGCAGAGGAGATTTACAAGGATGTTGCCTGGATTGAGTGGCATGCCTTATGAGGATAGGCTGAGGGAGCTCGGTCTTTTCTCCTTGGAGAGACATAGGATGAGAGGAGACCTAGTAGGTGTATATAAGATGTTGAGAGGCATAGATTGGGTGGACTCTCAGAGGCTTTTTCCCAGGGTGGGAATGGCTGCTACGAGAGGACACAGGTTTAAGGTGCTGGGGGGTAGGTACAGGGGAGATGTTAGGGGTAAGTTTTTCACACAGAGGGTGGTGGGCAAGTGGAATCGGCTGCCGTCAGTGGTGGTGGAGGCAAACACAATAGGGTCTTTTAAGAGACTCCTGGATGAGTACATGGGACTTAATAGGATGGAGGGTTATAGGTAGCCCTAAAAGGTAGGGATATGTTCGGCACAACTTGTGGGGCCGAAGGGCCTGTTTTGTGCTGTAGTTTTCTATATTTCTATGTTTCTAAATCAAATAATACTGTATAAACCCTAACAACTAAATGCACTGTTCCGATACAACAATCCTTCTTATAAACATACACCTGTCCCAGGTTTAGCTCAGAAAATAAGGATGCTCACGTGATGCCGGAACTTAATCCTTTGGTTGGAGAATTGAAACTTTGGGTGGGATTTTATGACCTTGCTCAGGCGAGGCTCGTAAAATCCCGTCCAAAGCCAAAGAAGAATTCCGTTCTGCCTGCCTCGCCCGATTCCAGGACGGATGAGGCGGTAAAGTTCTGGCCTCTGACTCCTCAGCCTTGTAACGTCCAGCAGACCTCGGGGTAGAGATAGAGCTACTGCTGGCCTCCAGCTTTTAGCCAGCAAACCACTTCAAGAGACAGAGGCAATCCTTGCCTCTGGTTCCTAGCTAGCAAACCACCGACAGCAGAATCTTCACTCCAGAGAATGAGGCAAGAAAGACTGGATCCAGTCTGCAGTCCAAACAGCTCCCAACTCAAACTGAAAGTGAATCCCTGGATTCCTCTGAGAAGGAACTACCTGACCTCAACCTGTCAATCAATCTTCCCACAACAAGTCAAAAGGTCATAAACATCCAGAGAGTGCTTTAGGCCCAGGTTAGAAATTAACAAAATCCCATTTAAACTACTTAAGCAGCAATAAAAGATGCCACTACAGACCTCACAGTGCCAATACCGAACAAAGACATAGTTACAAACTGCAGAGAACATGATTAAAAAATACTTTTCTTAAAGGCACAGTAGCGCCACATGTGTATGCGTTAACTTGGCATTTTATGCTGCAACTGCAATGAATTCCCGTTTGTTCAGTGAGAACTTGCATTTATCTAAATCATAGAATTCCTACAGTGTAGAAGGAGGCCAGTCGGCCCATCAAGTCTGCAGTGACCTCAATTCCACCCATGACCCCATGTATTTACCCTAGAAAGTCCCCCTTATACGAAAGGGGCAATTTAGTATTGCCAATCCACCCTAACCCTAATCTTTGGACTGTGGGAGGAAACCCATGCAGACACGGGGAGAATGTGCAAACTCCACACAGACAGTGACCCAAGCTGGGAATCGAACCCGGGTCCCTGGTGTTGTGAGGCAGCAGTGCGAACCACTGTGCTACCGTGCCACTTTTAATGTAGTAAAATTGTCCCATGGCATTTTGCACGGGCATTGTCAAGCAATGTTTGGCACTGAGTGACATGAGGAGATATTAGGGCAGATGATCTAAATCTGTGTCAAAGAGAGAGGTTTAAAAGAACAGTTTAAAGGTGAGCGAGAGGGAGAGAGAGAGGTCCAAGGAGAGAATTCCCAAGCTTGGGGCCTCGGTAGCTGAAGGCGTGGATGCCAATGATTGGTGCTGTCCAATAGGCCAGAATTAGAGGAATGGCACGTCTGAAAGGCCTGTGTGGAGTCTGCATGTTCTCCCCGTGTCTGCGTGGGTTTCCTTCGGGTGCTCCCGTTCCCTCCCACACTCCAAAGATGTGCTGGTTAGATGGATCAGCCATGCTAAATTTCCCTTTAGTGTCCCAAGATGTGTAGGTTATGTGAATTAGCCATTGTAAATGCACGGGGTTACGGGAATTGGGCGGGGAGAGGGTCTGGGTAAAATACTCTGTCAGAGAGTCAGTACAGACTCGATGGACTGAATGGAATCTTCTGCATTGTATGGATTCTATGATTCTAGGGGTGTCGGGCTGGAGGAGATTACAGCGCTAGGGAAGTGCAAAGACATGGAAGTGTTTGAAATGAGGGATGAGAATTTCAAAATCGGGAATTGCCAGATCAAGCTGGGAGCAGACTGAAAGCTGTAACTCTTGGTCACCGGGTGGGATTTTGTGACCCTTCTGCCCTGTGGAACCTTGTGGTCCCGCTGAAGTCTATCCCTCCCTGCGGTGGGACAGGGTAAGCCCACCGGCGGCCAATGGTGAGCCGCCTCGGCCAATGACAACATGCAGCGGTGGGTTCCGGAATATGCCGCCCGCTGCAGATTACCCTGAAGTGATACGACGGCCGAGATTCTCCAGTCCTGTCTGTGGCGGGACTCGTTGCCAGCAAGAATGGAAAATTCCAGCCAAAACTCCGTTCACTTCCCGCGGCACCGGAAAATCCCAGCCGCGGACGAGGACGGAAGATGCCGGCCCAATGTGTGGCTGCAGTTGGGTCACAATGTGCAGCTGAGGGCTGCAAATCCATTTGGACATTGCAAATGGCGATTTCATCTCGGCATTGAGAGATGTAGGCCAAGAGTAAGCCAAGGTCTGGGTCTTCCTTTGTCCCTTGGCATTTCGCCAGGGTTCGTTTGACCACCAAGACACATCTTTCTATAAAATCGTGTCCTGGAGGGTAATGTGGTGATGATGCTGGACCCACGCCGCTCTGCAAATTCCTTCACATTGCTGGATGTGAACTGAGTGCCATTGTCACATATTAATCTTTCAGGAATCCCTCGCTCAATAAACAGGACTCGTACTGCACTCCAGTCTTTCATCTTGCAGATAAAAGGAAATGTTGAGTAGCAGTCTGCCACTGTGAGATAACATTCTTGATTGTGTGGGAATAAATCAGCTCCCACAGTATGAGATGGTGATACTTCAGTAGCTATCTCCTCTTTCTGCTGTGTGTTTCTGTACTGCCGGCATACACTGTACAAAGGGAACATATTGTCAATGTCCCTGTGATGCCTTTCCAGTGTAAAGCTGATCTGCCTCTGCCCTTACACTTCTCCATTCCTATGTCTCCTATATGTATCTCCTGGAGAGGCCTATCCACGTCATTTTGGATTTGATTATTCTGGATTCGGCAAGCAGGACTCTATCTTCCAGTGGGATGCCATCTCTGAGAGTCCAGTACTGCCTTATTGCTGGCTGTGTTTGCTGTACCTTATTTTTTAAAATTAATTTATGGGACATGGGCATCGCTGGCTGGCTAGCATTTATTCAGTAAGAGTTTTAACAACACCAGGTTAAAGTCCAACGCCGGCATCTCCACATCAGCATTTATTGTCCATTCCTAGCTGCCCAAGGGCAGTTAAGAGTGAACCGCATTGCTGCAGCTCTGGAGTGACATGCAGGGCAGACCGGGTAAGGACGGCAGATTTCCTTCCCTAAAGGACATTAGTGAACCAGATGGGTTTTTCCGACAATCGACAATGGTTTCCATGGTCATCAGTAGATTCTTAATTCCAGATATTTTCATTGAATTCAAATTCCACCATCTGCCGTGGCGGGATTCGAACCCGGGTCCCCAAAATGTTAACTGAGTTTCTGAATCAATAGTCTGGCAATAATACCACTCGGCCAGAGCCTCCCCCAAGGCCATTCTTGGATCACTTGCTGAGGGAGCATCTGTAACTTACCATCTTTGCTGGCCTCATCCTTTACCAAGATGGCACTGGAGCAAGGTGACTTCTTGCAAGCTGTGCAAGCATACCTTCTAATTCTATCTTTGACACCTGAGCTATGACTGGAACATTACATTCTGCACTTTCTCGTTTCCTTCGCTATGAATGGTATGCTTTGTCTGTATAGCGTCCAAGAAATAATACCTATCACCATGTGCTAATATATGTGACAATAATAAGTCAAATCAAATCAAATCAAATCTCTGATTTAGATCATAAGACCATAAGACATAGGAGCAGAATTAGGCCACTCGGCCCATCGAGTCTGCTCTGCCATTCAATCATGGCTGATATTTTTCTCATCTCCATTCTCCTGCCTTTTCCCCATAACCCCTGATCCCCTTATTAATCAAGAACCTATC
The DNA here is from genome assembly GCF_964213995.1 of Mustelus asterias. Taxonomy (NCBI): domain Eukaryota; kingdom Metazoa; phylum Chordata; class Chondrichthyes; order Carcharhiniformes; family Triakidae; genus Mustelus; species Mustelus asterias. The sequence continues at coordinate 10,630,000 of NC_135807.1, forward strand.
TATCTCTGTCTTAAAGACATTCAATGACCTGGCCTCCACAGCCTTCTGCAGCAACAAGTTCCACAGATTCACGAGGGGTCATAGGTTCAAGGTGGAACTGGAACTGGAACTGGAAAAAGGCCAAATTTGATGAAATGAGAAGGGATCTGGGAAGTGTGGTTTGGCACAGGCTGTTCTCTGGTAAGGATGTAAATGGAAAGTGGGAGGCCTTCAAAGGAGAAATTTTGAGAGTGCAGAGTTTGTATGTTCCTGTCAGGATTAAAGGCAAAGTAAATAGGAATAAGGAACCTTGGTTCTCGAGGGAGATTGTCACACTGATTAAGAGGAAGAGAGAGTTGTATGAAATGTACAGGCAGCAGGGAACACATCAGATGCTCGAGGAGTATAAAAAGTGCAAGAAGCTACTTAAGAGGGAAATCAGGAGGGCTAAAAGAAGACATGAGGTTGCTTTGGCAGACAGAGTGAAGGAAAATCCAAAGAGCTTCTAGAGGTATGTTAGGAGCAAAAGGATAGTGAGGGATAAAATTGGTCCTCTTGAAGACCAGAGTGGTACACTGTGTATGGAACCAAAAGAGATGGGGGAGATACTAAATGGTTTTTTTGCATCCGTATTTACTGAGGAAATGGGCATGGAGTCTACGGAAATAGGGCAAACTGGTAGGGAGGCCATGGAACCTTTACAGATTAAAGGGGAGGAGGTGCTCGCTGTCTTGAGGCAAATCAGAGTGGATAAATCCCCAGGACCGGACAGGGTATTCCCACGGACCTTTAGGGAAGCTAGTGTTGAACTTGCAGGGGCCCTGGCAGACATATTTAAAATGTCAGTATTCACGGGGGAGGTGCCGGATGATTGGAGGGTGGCTCATGTTGTTCCGTTGTTTAAAAAAGGTTCCAAAAGAAATCCGGGAAATTATCGGCCAGTAAATTTGACGTCGGTGGTGGGCAAGTTATTGGAAGGTGTGATAAGGGATAGGATCTACAAATATTTGGATAGACAGGGACTTATTAGGGAGAGTCAACATGGCTTTGTGCGTGGTAGGTCATGTTTGACCAATCTATTAGAGTTTTTCGAGGAGGTTACCAGGAAAGTGGATGAAGGGAAGGCGGTGGATGTTGTCTACCTGGATTTCAGCAAGGCCTTTGACAAGGTCCCTCATGGGAGGTTAGTTAGGAAGGGTCAGTCGCTGGGTATACATGGGGAGGTAGTAAATTGGATAAGACACTGGCTCAATGGAAGAAGCCAGAGAGTGGTTGTGGAGGATTGCTTCTCTGAGTGGAGGCCTGTGACTAGTGGTGTGCCGCAGGGATCGGTGTTGGATCCATTGTTGTTTGTCATCTATATCAATGATCTGGATGATAATGTGGTCAATTGGATCAGCAAGTTTGCTGATGATACAAAGATTGGAGGTGTAGTGGACAGTGAGGAAGGTTTTCAAAGCTTGCAGAGGGATTTGGACCAACTAGAAAAATGGGCTGAAAAATGGCAAATGGAATTTAACGCAGACAAGTGTGAGATATTGCACTTTGGAAGGACAAACGAAAGAAGAACGTACAGGGTAAATGGTAGGACTCTGAAGAGTGCAGTTGAACAGAGGGATTTGGGAATACAGGTACAGAGTTCCCTAAAAGTGACGTCACAGGTGGATAGGGTCGTAAAGAGTGCCTTTGGTACATTGGCCTTTATAAATCGGAGTATCGAGTATAAAAGTTGGAGTGTTATGGTAAGGTTATATAAGGCATTGGTGAGGCCAAATTTGGAGTATTGTGTACAGTTTTGGTCACCTAGTTACAGGAAGGATGTAAATAAGATTGAAAGAGTGCAGAGAAGGTTCACAAGGATGTTGCCGGGACTTGAGAAGCTGAGTTACAGAGAGAGATTGAATAGGTTGGGACTTTATTCCCTGGAGCGTAGAAGATTGAGGGGAGATTTGATAGAGGTGTATAAGATTTTGATGGGTATAGATAGAGTGAATGCAAGCAGGCTTTTTCCACTGAGGCTGGGGGAGAAAAAAACCAGAGGGCATGGGTTAAGGGTGAAAGGAGAAAAGTTAAAGGGAATATTAGGGGGGGCTTCTTCACGCAGAGACTGGTGGGAGTGTGGAATGAGCTGCCGGATAAAGTGGTAAATGCTTTTGGGTCACTTTTAACATTCAAGAAAAATTTGGACGGGTTCATGGATGAGAGGGGTGTGGAGGGATATGGTCCAAGTGCAGGTCAATGGGACTAGGCATAAAATGGTTCGGCACAGACAAGAAGGGCCAAAAGGCCTGTTTCTGAGCTGTAATTTTCTATGGTTCTATGGTTCGATGGTGAGGGGGGAGGGAGGTTTAACACGGATATCAGAAGGACGTATTTTACACAGAGGGTGGTGGGGGCCTGGAATGCGCTGCTGGGCAAGGTGGTGGAGGCGGACACACTGGGAACATTTAAGACTTATCTAGATAGCCACATGAACGGAGTGGGAATGGAGGGATACAAAAGAATGGTCTAGTTTGGACCAGGGAGTGGCGCGAGCTTGGAGGGCCGAAGGGCCTGTTCCTGTGCTGTATTGTTCTTTGTTCTTTGTTTGTTTTCATTCACCACTGTCTGGCTGAAGAAATTCCTCCTCATCCCTGTTTTAAAGGATCGTCACTTTAGCCTGAGGTTGTGCCCTCGCGTTCTAGTCTCTCCCACTAGTGGGAACATCATCTTGATGGGCCAAATGGCCTGCTTCTACTCCTACGTCTTGTGGTCCAAATATTTGAGTGCAATTAGCAAACACCCCAATAAAGAGACAACATCCATTGGTTTATTCCTGAACAGCTTGGAATGCAGGTGGCGAAGGTAAATTGAATCGTGGCTCTGTGGGAGATTGACGGCTGGGACAAGGTTTATGTGTGAATTACACCATGATAAATATAGCTTTTACTGATGTTTCCAAACTCAGTAAGCGCCACAAAAGGGAATGAATTGATGAATGATAATTATCTGCATCAGCTGTCAGGAAATCTGGGCGATGGTTTAAAGATGAGAGTTACATATGAAGCAACAAAGCAGAACGCAAAACACATTCAACAATACACTCTCCTGCAGAGAAGCCATTTCAGTTCTGAAATATTGTAGTTTTCTCATGACAGGATCTATCGATCAGCTGTGAATGGGGATCTCTCTCTCAGAGCCAATGAGGTACTTCTGAGATGTATAGTCACTGTTGCAATGTCGGTAAATTGGCGGACCAGGTCACACACAGCAAGGGGTTGTTCGAGTAAAAACGTCACTGCACTAATGATCTGGGGACAAAGGTTCAAGTCTGATTACAGCAGCTGGTGGAATTTAAATTCATTGAGTCAGAGAAAGCCATCGAGGTCTACAGAATGGAAAAAGTCCCTTCGGCCCATCGTGTCTCCACCGGTCACAGACAAACCACCCAACTATTCTAATCGTATTTTCCAGCACTTAGTCCACAGCCTTGTATACCTTGTGTGGTGAACCATAGTTGGTTACCACTATGAGTGCTGAGCCATGGATGGTCAGCACTATGGGGTTTGTAGATATGTTACTGTAATTACTGTTGGGGTTAGGGTTGGGCTGTTCTACCTGTTGATATTGTTCTGTGGTACACTCCAGTTGGCTCCGCCTACCAGGGGAAGTATAAAGGTCACAGCACTGCCTGGAGACCCTTTAGTCTGGGATTGTATTGTACATAGTGTGCTCCATTCTTGTCGGTAATAAAAGCCTTTATTTCCCGGGTACAATCTAGCCTCCCGAGTGATTTAATCGCGCATCACCTTGGCATCGCAAAGGCCCGCCTAAATACTTCTTAAATGTTATGAGGGTCTCTGCCTCCACCACACTTTCAGGTAGCGGGTTCCAGACTCCCACCACCCTTTGGGTGAAAACATTTTTCCTCACATCCCCTCTAAACCTCCTGCCCCTTCCCTGAAATCTATTCTTCGAGTCATTGATCCATCAAGGGGAAAAGTTTTTTCCTGTCTACTCTATCTGTGCCCCTCATAATTTTATACATCTTAATCATGTCCCCCCTCAGTCTCCCCTGCTCCAAGGAAAACAACCCCAGACTATCCAATCTCGCTTCATAATTAAAGCTCTCCAGACCAAGCAACATCCTGGTAAATCTCCTCAGCACCCTTTCCAGTGCTGTCACATCCCTCCGATAATGTGGATTCCAGAACAGCGCACAATACTCTAATTGTGGCCGGACCAATGTTTTATATAGTTTCATACCACCAGTAATACCAAGAGGCCATCGCGAGAATATTAATCCAGAAATCCAGAAACTCAGCTAATGTTCTGGGGACCCGGGTTCGAATCACACCATGGCAGATGGTGGAATTTGAATTCATTTAAAAATATCTGTAATTAAGAATCTACTAATGACCATGAAACCATTGTCAGTTGTCAGAAAAACCCATCTGGTTCACTCATGCCCTTCAGGGAAATCTGCTATCCTTACCCAGTCTGGCTGACATGTGACACCAAAGTTGACTCTCAACTTCCCTCTGAAATGGCCTAGCAAGCCACTCAGTTCAAGGGCAACTAGGTTAGCACTGCTGCCTCACAGCACCAGGGACCCGGGTTCAATTCCTGGCTTGGGTCACTGCCTGTGCGAGGTGTCTGCACATTCTCCCCGTGACTGCATGGGTTTCTTCCGGGTGCTCCAGTTCCCTCCCATAGTCCAAAGGATGTGCTGGTTAGGTGCATTGGCCATGCTAAATTCTCCCTCAGTGTACCCGAACGGGCACCAGAGTGTGGCGACTAGGGGATTTTCACAGTAACTTCATTGCAGTGTTAATGTAAGCCTACTTGTGACACCAATAAATAAACGTTAAAACTTTAATAAATCTGGAATTGAAAGCTACATGAGAACATAAGAACTAGGAGCAGGAGTAGGCCATCTGGCCCCTCGAGCCTGCTCCACCATTCAATAAGATCATGGCTGATCTTTTTGTGGACTCAGGTCCACTTACCCGCCTGCTCACCATAACCCTTAATTCCTTTACTGTTCAAAAATTTATCTATCCTTGCCTTGAAAACATTCAATGAGGTAGCCTCAACTGCTTCACTGGGCAGGGAATTCCACAGATTCACAACCCTTTGTGTGAAGAAGTTCCTCCTCAACTCAGTTTTTTTTTTAACAGTTTTTTTTTAACTGGTCGGTGCAACATCGTGGGCCGAAGGGCCTGTTCTGCACTGTAATGTTCTATGTTCTATGTTCTATGTTCTAAATCTGCTTCCCCTTATTTTGAGGCTATGCCCCCTAGTTCTAATTTCACCCGCCAGTGGAAACAACTTCCCTGCTTCTATCTTATCTATTCCCTTCATAATCATGTATGTTTCTATAAGATCTCCCCTCATTCTTCTGAATTCCAATGAGTATAGCCCCAGTCTATTCAGTCTCTCCTCATAAACCAACCCTCTCAACTCCGGAATCAACCTCGTGAATCTCCTCTGCACCCCCTCCAGTGCCAGTATATCCTTTCTCAAGTAAGGAGACAAAAACTGTACACAGTACCCCAGGTGTGGCCTCACCTTATACAGCTGCAACATAATCTCGCTGTTTTTAAACTCCATCCCTCTAGCAATAAAGGACAAAATTCCATTAGCCTTCTTAATTACCTGCTGCACCTGTAAACCAACTCCTTGAGATTCCTGCACAAGGACACCCAGGTCCCTCTGTACAGCAGCATGCTGCAATTTTTTGCCATTTAAATAATAGTCCATTTTGCTGTTATTCCACCAAAATGAATGACGTCACATTTACCGACATTGTACTCCATCTGCCAGACCCTCGCCCACTCACTTAGATTATCTATATCCCTTTGCAGATTTTCAGCGTCCTCTGCACACTTTGCTCTTCCACCCATCTTAGTGTCATCTGTGAATTTTGACACCCTGCACTTGGTCCCCAACTCCAAATCATCTATGTAAATCGTACGGGCGGCACGGTCACACAGCGGTTAGCACTGCTGCTTCACAGCTCCAGGGTCCCGGGTTCGATTCCCTGCTCGGGTCACTGTCTGTGTGGAGTTTGCACATTCTCCTCGTGTCTGCGTGGGTTTCCTCCGGGTGCTCCGGTTTCCTCCCACAGTCCTAAAGATGTGCGGGTTAGGTTGATTGGCCAGGTTAAAAATTGCCCTTTAAAGTCCTGAGATGCGTAGGTTAGAGGGATTAGCAGGTAAATATGTGGGGGTAGGGCCTGGGTGGGATTGTGGTCGGTGCAGACTCGATGGGCCGAATGGCCTCCTTCTGCACTGTAGGGTTTCTATGATTTCTATGAAACAATTGCAGTCCCAACACTGATCCCTGAGGCACACCACTAGTCACTGATTGCCAGCCAGAAAAACACCCATTCACCCCCACTCTTTGCTTTCTGTTAGTTAACCAATCCTCTATCCATGCTAATACATTACCCGTAACACTGTGCACCTTTAGCTTATGTAGCAGTCTTTGGTGCGGCACCTTGTCAAATACCTTCTGGAAATCCAGATACATCACATCCACAGGTTCCCCATTGTCCACTGCACATGTAATGCTCTCAAAGAATTCCACCAAATTAGTCAAACATGACCTGCTCTTCATGAACCCTTCATGAAAGCTCGTCCCAGTAATAGTGAACATGGAACTATTATCAATGGTTCCGAAAGCTGATTCAATTCACTAATGTCCTCTGGGGAAGGTAATCTACTGTCCTTACCTGGTGTGGCCTTACCTGACTCCAGATTCACAGCAAAAAACGCGATGACAAGATAATCTGCTTTTTAGTAATGTTGACGGAAGATCAGGGACGGGATTCTTCGCTCGCCTCAAAACCAGAGAATCCCGCTTGAGGTCAATGGACCTTTGCATGATCCACCTCCCCTCCCCCCACAACTACCACCTCCCCCCCGCCCGCTACAATTCCCCTAGCGGGCGGGATGGGAGAATTCCAGCCCAGATATTGGTCAGAATACCAGCTGGGGATAAGTCTCCAGTTCTCTTTTCTGAATAGTGCCATTAGATCCTTTATGCCCAGCCGAAAGAACAGACAAGGTTTCGGTTTAACACCTCATCTGATAGACGGATGCACTCTGAGATGCTCTGAAGCAATTTGTCCCCTTGTTGCTTCCACAACACTGAGTCTCTCTGAAAATAAATGCTACTTGACATCTAAGTGTGAGCCGCATGTTTACTCAACATCATCGAATTACAGTGTTGAATTATTGAACGTGCGTTTGTGCGCTGGGATGTGACTAGTTTTCAAGAGGAGCTGCTGTTTCTGTTCCTTTCCTGAATTTGTTTATGGGATAAAAACAAAGAACAAAGAACAGTACAGCACAGGTACAGGCCCTTCAGCCCTCCAAGCCTGTGCCAACCATGATGCCTGTCTAAATTAAAACCGTACGCACTTACGGAGTCCATATCCTTCCATTCCCTCCGATTCATGTATTTGTCTAGTTGCCTCTTAAATGCTGCTATCCTACCTGCTCCCACCACCTCCCCGGGCAGCACATTCCAGAGATACACCACCCTCATGTGGGCATCGCTGGCTGGGCCAGCATTTATTGCCCATCCCTAATTGCCTATCAACTGAGTGGCTGACTCAGCTATTCCAGAAGGAGTTAAGAGTCAACCAGATTGGGGAGGCAATGGCCGAGTGGTATTATCACTGGACTATTAACCCAGAAACTCAGCTAACGTCCTGGGGGCCTGGGTTCGAATCCGGCCACAGCAGAGGGTGGAATTTGAATCCTGCTGCCTGGGGAGGTGGTGGGAGCAGGGACGATAGTGGCACTTAAGGGGCATCTAGATGAATACATGGATAGGATGGAAATGGAAGGATATGGACTCTGTAAGTGCATATGGTTTTAGTTTAGACAGGCATCATGATCGGTACAGGCTTGGAGGGCCGAAGGACCTGTTCCTGTCCTGTACTGTTCTTTGTTCTTTGTTCTTATCCCATAAACAACTTCAGGAAAGCAACAGAAACAACAGCGCGTCTTGAAAACTAATCGCATCTCATTTGAATTCAGTAAGTTGCGTTGAAAGGCGTTAAAAATCAGAAGGATACACATGGCCAGAGATTTGTACTTTCCAGGTAGCCTCGCTCTTCTTTCTAATATCACTATGAACAGGCAGCTGTAGGGAACAGAGAACTTTTCCACACATGGACATAATTCAATGAGCTTTGTGCCGACTGTGGAAATGTTTAAAATGTATTCTTTCGTGGGATTTTGAATTGATTTATTGATGCCAAATCTATTGGGAAACAATGGGGTGGCACAGTGACACAGTGGTTGGCACTGCTGCCTCACTGCACCAGGGACCCGGCTTGGGTCACTGCCGGTGTGGAGTCTGCACGTTCTCCCCATGTCTGCGTGGGTTTCCTCTGAGTGCTCCGGTTTCCTCCCACAGTCCAGATGTGTGGTGGATTGGACATGCTAAATTGCCCCTCAGTGTCAGGGGGATTAGCTAGGGTAAATACATGGGGTTATGGGGATAGGGCCTGGGTGGGATTGCGGTTGGTGCAGACTCGGTGGGCCGAATGGCCTCCTTCCGCATTGTTTGATTCTATGAAAAGTATTGTTTCTTGTGCACTCTTCAGACAAAATATAGCATTCATAGAGTACATAGGGGAGGAGGAAAGGAGAGAGTGCAGAATGTAGTGTTACTGTCATAGCTAGGGTGTAGAGACAGATCAACTTCGTGTAAGGCAGAGAGTGGCTGTGGAGGGGTCTTTCTCTGCATGGAGGTCAGTGACCAGTGGAGTGCCCCAGGGATCTGTTCTGGGACCCTTGCTGTTTGTCATTTTCATAAATGACCTGGATGAGGAAGTGGAGGGATGGGTTGGTAAGTTTGCTGACGACACCAAGGTAGGTGGTGTTGTGGATAGTTTGGAGGGATGTCAGAAGTTGCAGCGAGACATAGATAGAATGCAAGACTGGGCGGAGAAGTGGCAGATGGACTTCAACCCGGATAAGTGTGTGGTGATCCATTTTGGCAGATCCAATGGGATGAAGCAGCAGTATAATATGAAGGGTACCATTCGTAGCAGTGTAGAGGATCAGAAGGACCTTGGGGTCCGGGTCCATAGGACTCTTAAATCGGCCTCGCAGGTGGAGGATGCGGTCAAGAAGGCGTACGGCGTACTAGCCTTCATTAATCGAGGGATTGAGTTTAGGAGTCAGGAGATAATGCTGCAGCTTTATAGGACCCTGGTTAGACCCCACTTGGAGTACTGCGCGCAGTTCTGGTCACCTCATTACAGGAAAGATGTTGAAGCCATTGAAAGGGTGCAGAGGAGATTTACAAGGATGTTGCCTGGATTGGGGGGCATGCCTTATGAGGATAGGTTGAGGGAGCTTGGTCTCTTCTCCCTGGAGAGACGAAGGATGAGAGGTGACCTGATAGAGGTTTACAAGATGTTGAGAGGTCTGGATAGGGTAGACTCTCAGAGGCTATTTCCAAGGGCTGAAATGGTTGCTACGAGAGGACACAGGTTTAAGGTGCTGGGGGTAGGTACAGAGGAGATGTCAGGGGTACGTTTTTCACTCAGAGGGTGGTGGGTGAGTGGAATCGGCTGACGTCGGTGGTGGTGGAGGCAAACTCGTTGGGGTCTTTTAAGAGACTTCTGGATGAGTACATGGGATTTAATGGGATTGAGGGCTATAGGTAGGCCTAGAGGTGGGGATGTGATCGGCGCAACTTGTGGGCCGAAGGGCCTGTTTGTGCTGTGGCTTTCTATGTTCTATGTTCTAAGGTAGGTCCATTCAAAAGAGATGGCAGCAGGGAAGAAGCTGTTCTTGAAGCTGTTGGTGCATGACCTCAGATTTTTATATCTTTATCCTGATGGAAGAAGGTGGAAGAAAGTATGTCAGGGTCCTTGAATTATGCTGGCTGCTTTTCCAAGGCAGCGGGAACTGTATACGGAGCCAATGGATGGGCTGGTTTATTTAATGCCTGGGCTACTTTCACAACCCTTTGTAGTTTCTTGCCCATCCCTAATTGCCCCTTGAGAAGGTGGTGAGCTGCCTTCTCAAACTGCTGGAGTCTAAGTGGTGTAGGTACACCCACAGTGCTGTTAGGGAGGGAGTTCCAGAATCCTGACCCAGTGACAGTGAAGGAATGGTGATATGTTTCCAAGGCTGGATGGTGTGTGGCTTGGAGGGGAACTTGTAGGTGGTGGTGTTCCCAGGGATTTGCTGCCCTTGTCCCTATGTGGCAGAGGTTGTGAGTTTGGAAGGTGCTGTCTATAAGGCTTGGTGAGTTGCTGTTGTGCATCTTGGAGGTGATGAACACTAATGCCATCCCGTGTTGGGGTGGATAGGTTGAATGTTTAAGGTGGTGGAGGGGGGGCCAATAGAGAACAATTTGCCTCCCCTGAAGGGAGTGTAGATGTACCCCTTGGGCTTTGGGGAGTTCAGAGGTGAGTTACTCAACACGGAATTTTTAGTCACTGAACTAGTGTTTATATTCCCAGCCCTATTGACTTTCTGATCAATGGTAACCGCCAGGATGTTAATATTGGGGGATTCAGCGATAGGGCAATGTCATTGAATGTAAAGAGGAGATGGTTAAATTCTCCCTTTTTTTAAAAAGTTCAGTTATGGAATGTGGGCATCGCTGTCTGGGCCAGCATGTATTGCCCATCCTTAACTGCCCTCCATTACTGATAGCAGTTAAGAGTCAACCACATTGCTGTGTGCCGGGAGTCACATATAGGCCAGACCGGGTAAGGATGGCAGATTTCATCCCTAAATCACATTAGTGAACCAGATGGGTTTTTACGACAATCGACAATGCTTTCAAATTAAACTTTTTAATTCCAGATTCCTTCCTATTGTTGAATCACCTTCTGCTATAGTAGGATTACAAACCCATGATGAAGCTAGGGTGGCACAGTGGCACAGTGGTTAGCACTGCTGCCTCACAGTGCCAGGGACCCCGGTTCGATTCCCGGCTTGGATCACTGTCTGTGCGGGGTCTGCACATTTTCCCTGTGTCTCCGGGTGCTCCGGTTTCCTCCCACAATCAGAATAGGCGTGTTGGTTAAGTGAATTGGCCATGTTAAATTCTCCCTCAATGTACCCGAACAGGCGTCAGAGTGTGGTGATTAGGGGTTTTTCACAGTGACTGCATTGCAGTGTTAATGTAAGCCTACTTGTAACACTAATAAATAAACTTTAAAACAGTTCCCCAGTTCTTGCTTTGTGTCTCTGGATTACTAGGTCAGTGACAATACCATTATGTCACTGCCATCCCAATGAGATGGTCGTTGCTTGGCACTTGTGTGGCATGAAGGTTACTTGTCAGCCCAAGCCTGGGTATTATCCAGGTCTTGCTGCATGGACAAATGTTTTTCCTGTTATTGTCTTCCCAATAAATATGGGAGAATCCCATTATGGAAGAAAATGATTGTGTTGTCGTTGAGCCTGTTGCTTAAACAATTGCAAACAAAACAGTTTTACTGAAAAGATGCCATCTATTCACTGGCTCCAAGCATTGGAGATCTACATGCCCACCATGTCAGGGAATAGAGCCGTAGGAACTCACTCTTTGTTGTACTTGGAAATTGAGTGTTCCATGACCTGGAAAGAGTTGAACGAGGCATAAAATATTCCAAACTTTATGATCTGTCGGCAGGATTGTTTTAAGATCAATAGTCATTTAAAAAAAACATATATAGATCCACAGACAATGGAGAACAGCTCGTAATGGAGGTTTAGTTCCCTCCAGTGAGATGTCACTTTCTGACACGTTTATCAATTGGATACTAATTGGCCAATCCAAAGCAATTACCAATTTAATGATACTCTTATAACTTACTCTAGGGATCAGTGAAAATTGCAGCCTGTCTACAGTAAGGGAACTGTTATCCCGTATCGAAGCAGAAGGGGTATTCTAGCTGCTGAAGGAAAGCCACACTGAATTGAAGGCTGGTAATTTGGCCAACAGTATTGGAGCTCAATCTCCCACCGCTCTTCCCTGCAAGTGTGACATTCCTGAGGGGAATGTGCGATCAAGGAGTCACTTTGACAACGAATAAACTGGCAGGTCCACAGTCAGGTCATATTAGCTGTGAGGAGAGGTTGGAGAAACTTGGTGAAGTAAACAGTTTCCTGGGCAGTAGATCCATGAACATACATCTGCAAAATAAAAGAAATTGATGAGCACAGTGGGGTGGCACGGTGGCACCGTGGTTAGCACTGCTGCCTCACAGCGCCAGGGACCCGCGTTCAATTCTGGCCTCGGGTGACTGCCTGTATGGAGTCTGCACATTCTCTCCATGTCTGCGTGGGTTTCCTCCGGGTGCTCCGGTTTCCTCCCACACTCCAAAGATGTGCAGGTTAGGTTGATTGGCCATGCTAAATTGTCCCTCAGTGTCAGGGGATTAGCAGGGTAAATACATGGGGTTACGGGGATGGGGCCTGGGTGGGATTGTGGTCGGTGCATACTCGATGGGCCGAATGGCCTCCTTCTGTACTGTAGGGTTTCTAGATTTATAATTGTTTTTATTCATTCACAGGGTGTGAGAATCGCTGGCTGGCCGGCATTTATTGCCCATCCCTATATGCCCTTGGAGGGCAGTTGAGAACCACATTGCGGTGGCTCTGGAGTCACATGTAGGCCAGACCAGGTAAGGATGGCAGATTTCCTTTCCTAAAGGACATTAGTGAACCAGATGGGTTATTAACGACAATGGTTTCATGGTCATCGTTAGACTTTTAATTCAAGATTTTTTAAATCAAATTCAGATGTTACCATCTGCTGTGGTGGGATTGAACCCAGGTCCCCAGCGCATTATCCTGGGTCTCTGGATTACTAGCCCAGTGACAATACCACTACGCCTTTGCCTTCCTTGTGTCTAATAAGGTGCCCTTGACTAATGCTGCACTAACATTGGGCACTTGAGTTGCAGTCCATATTTATGCTGAAACACTCTTTAGTTCACTTCGTAATAGATTAGCATATATAATCCTCTAAGTAAGCTTAAGTGTGTCTGAAATCCTGTTATATTTGGTGATCATAGGACAGAAACAAGCCATTTGATCCAACTAGACTGTGCCAGTGTTTGTACACACACATATATATGTATATATATATATTACACAATATATATGTGTGTGTGATGTATATATGTACATATACATCAGGTACACAGGTCACTGAAAGTGGCAACACAGGTGGAGAAGGTAGTCAAGAAGGCATACGGCATGCTTGCCTTCATTGGCTGGGGCATTGAGTTTAAAAATTGGCAAGATATGTTGCAGATTTATAGAACCTTAGTTAGGCCGCACTTGGAATATAGTGTTCAATTCTGGTCGCCACACTACCAGAAGGATGTGGAGGCTTTGGAGAGGGTACAGAAAAGATTTACCAGGATGTTGCCTGGTATGGAGGGTATTAGCTATGAGGAGAGGTTGGAGAAACTTGGTTTGTTCTCAGTGGAATGACTGAGGTTGAGGGGCAACCTGATAAAATTCTACAAGGTTATGAGAGGCATGGACAGAGTGGATAGTCAGAAGCTTTTTCCCAGTGTGGAAGAGTCAATTACTTGGGGGCATAGGTTTAAGGTGCGAAGGGCAAGGTTTAAAGGAGATGTACAAGGCAAGTTTTTTACACAGAGGGTGGTGGGTGTCTGGAACTCTCTGCTGGGGAAGGTAGTGGAAGCGGATACGGTAGTGACTTTTAAGGAGCATCTGGACAAATACATGAATAGGATGGGAATGGAGGGATATGGGTAAGGGGTTTTAGTTCAGTCGGGTAGTATGTTCGGTGCAGGCTTGGAGGGCCGAAGGACCTGTTCCTGTGCTGTAATTTTCTTTGTTCTTTGTTCTTTGTATATATATATATAAATATATCTGTGATGTATGTACATATATATCTGTACATATATCACATATAGCACCTTTCTTAATGACCCTAGTATGTTCCAAATCATAATCGGTGAAGTCTGCTTTGAAAGTTGCTCACTCTTGTAATTCGGGAAACATTGCAACCAATCTACACACAGCAAGATCCCACAAACAGCCATGTGATAACCAGATAATCTGTTCCAGTTACGTAGGTTTATGGATAAGTATGGGCAAGGGCACGGGGGTAAACTTTCCTCTGTTTCTTTTCACATGGGGGTGAGATTTTCCAGTCCCGTCCACAGCGGGAATCGTAGTGGGTGGGACAGAAAATTTGGCGGACCGCATAGAGGTCCATCGATCTCGGTTGGGAATTTCCGGCGCTGGGGCACACACGGCCGGAAAATCCCTCTCATGATCTTTCGTGTCCCTCTGAAAGCGCAGATGCTGCTTTGCCTGAATGTCTCAGCTGTCAGGTAGCTCCTCTGACAGTGCAGCACTCCTTCAATCCCTAATGCCCTGGGAGTGGCAGTCTAGATTTTGTGCCCAAGTCTCGGGAATGGGTCTTAGGACCCACCACCTTCTGACTCAAGTGATGGGAGATACCAACTGAGATAGTGCGAGCATGGAATTTGAATGGCCCACAGACTTAATTTGATTGGATTTATCATTGTCACGTGTATTAGCATACAGTGAAAAGTAGTGTTTCTTGCGCACTATACAGACAAAGCATACCGTTCATAGAGAAGGAAAGGAGAGAGTGCAGAATGTAATGTTACAGTTGTAATAAGTCTTTAGAGGCAGAAGTCCCTTCACCAAAATCCCTTCATTCACACACTCTAACAGCCGTACAGAGTGCTGGCAGTCTATCTCCGGGAGTGCTAGAGTAACTGACACTCCCAGTTAAGTACAAGGCAAAGACTCCCTGATTGGCCCATCAACTGGATCCTTAATCAGGAAGTTCATACTCCAATAGGCCAACCTCAATGGCCTGATTGAAGTCATTACAACAGTCACACCCAGGGTGCAGAGAAAGATCAGTTTAAAAGACCAACTTAATATGAAACTTTACGAGCTCTACCTTAACGAAGCCAATGAGATTGGACTCTTCGAGTATGAGCTCCCAGATTGAGGTAATGAATGCCTGTCCAATCAGGGAGTCTCACCTGTGTAGATATTGAGGAGAGTCAGGGCTACTGACACTGCAGATTCTGACATTATATCTGAAGCACTCTTAGGAGTGGAATTGAGTTTGTAAATAAAAGGAATCTGGTGAGGGGACTCGGCCTCTGAGCACTTATTCTATCCTCCATAGGAATGTGGGGCCACCCGATGTTCCCAGTATAATTCTATTGTTGGCGTGTGGTCAGTTTTTTTCAATGCATCGTACCTCTGGCTGTACATGGCTGAACATGCGCACTGGTTACCATAGATAAAGACCCACGCAATGCCTTCCAATTTGACCCAGCTCTCAAGTCAGAAGCTTGTGTGTTTGCACACATGGAGAATTAGTGGATCATTGATTCCATCAGCAAATCCGATGAAACATCATTTTCAATCGATTCCCACTCTGACCAATTTGCCCTCGACACCCAGCCGCGCCCTGTGTTAGAAATGGGTTAACTGCAACCTTCCATTTTAGACCTGATTTGTATGTCACTGTTTAGTCGTACTCACAGAGATATAAAAAGGGATTACAGGTGGCACTGAGTGTTGGGTGTGTGGATGTGGAGTTGTAAAAGAGAATAAAGTGAGTTTGTGAAGAAGCTGGACTTGCATCATCTTTTATTACTGGACTGCAACTGAGAAGCTTAACACCCCACACCCTTGTTTCCTGTTTGCAGCCAACTTGACATAGAATCATAGAATCCCTACAGTGCAGAAGGAGGCCATTCAGCCCATTGAGCCTGCACCCACAACAATCCCACCCAGGCCCTATCTCCGTAACCCAACATATTTACCCTAGCTAGTCCCCCTGACACTAAGGGGAAATTTAACATAGCCAATCCACCTAACCCGCACATCTTTGGAGGAAACTGGAGCACCTGGAGGAAACCCATGTAGACATGGGGAGAACATGCAAACTCCTCACAGAAAGGCACCCGAGGCCAGAATTGAACCTGGATCCTTGACGCTGTTGTGGAAATAAAGTTACAACAATTGTGGAAATTAAGTTATGACAAATAGCTCTGTCAAGTAGTGGAAAATGCATATTAGCAAACAAGGCCTCCAGCGAGGCCAGCACTTGTTTGCGTACTCAGGATAAGCGACTAATCTAACCTTGTGTCAGTTTCATGAACATTGCATTCCAGGGCTTGGCCAAAGGAAACAAAGACAAGTTACCATGACAAGTACCAAAAAACAAGATATGTTGACATGGTATGCTAATAAAGGAGATGATTTTCTATTGGATAAGAAAGGGCAAAAAGCTATGCTATGGTTGGTGGACTATGTATGCAAATGAAGGATTAGAAATTCTATTGGTTGAAAGTACACACCAAAGTGTAAGGTGCTTTAACTGGCATGTCCTTTCTCATTGGCTAAAAAGTGCAATAACTGACACTATTTGCGGAAGTCTGTTAGAACACCATAGTGAAATTTACAGTGTCTGTTCCTCTTGCTAGCAGGGAATAAAAGCTTAAAAGATTTGAGTACTCGCCATGCATTGTCTGGTTAATCCTCAACACTGTGAGGCAGCAGTGCCAACAACTGTGCCACCGTGCCACCCCACCCCATCTTGCTGCCTTGTCCTCTGCCTCCAAGCTCTCTGCTCTTACTCATGAGCTTGTTATTGTCGAAAGTCTTTTGAAAGGATTTATGATGCATGAATCGCTCATTGTGCTGTGAAAGATAATGGGGGTCCACGTGCCCTGAAGAGGCGAGATGTTCGGATGAATGTACAATGGGCGAGATCGAGTGAGAAGCGGAGGAGGTTACTGATATTAAGAACGAAGACAGTTAGAGAGAGAGAGACTGATGAGCCTAGGGGATCCCCTCCAATAATGATAGAGCTTCAAAGGATGAGTCATAAAGTGGAGCAGCCTGACTGTGTGGTAGAACCCTGAATAAAGCTTCAGTGAAAGATAATGCAGTTATAATTTGTTCAGGATTGTCATGGCGTCAGAAGGGCTTTAGAAATGTTTAAAGCTTCACAAATGATTCATGCCAAAGGGCTTCAAAGATTTGTTACAAAGGCAGTCGGTTGATCAGTTGGAAGACCGTGCTAAAAGCTACGTCTGGCAGAATTTTGGAAAATGTGTGATCTAAAGTTCCTTGAGTAACGTCAGGGCCAACTGTGGCAGAGTTGTTAGCACTTTCACAGCTGCGTCAGAAGGCAGTGGATTCAAGCCTCATCTCGGGAAACTGGAGGAATACTGAGGCAGACAGGCCCAACCTGAACCATTGGGTGGTGCAGTCCTTTCTTAAAGCAGGCCCCCCGTCTCCCCTCTCAGCTCAACGAGAAAGTTGACTGTTCAAAGAAGAATTGTAGGGTGATCAGGAGGATATTCAGCCCTATGCCGGCTCTTTGTAAAAGAAACTCACCCAATCCTACTCGCCCCACTTTTTCCCTGGAGCACCAATCTATTCTCCTCAGGAAATTATCCAGTTTGTTTGATCGAATTTGCCTCTGGCACATTCTTGGGCAGAGCGTTCCAGATGCCAACAATGCGCTGGGTTAAAAAAAAAGACATTTCCTCGTGTCATGCTTCGTTTGCCCATCACCATAACTTGGTGCCCACTATTTCTCGTACATTCTGCCTGCGGGAACGGTTTCACCCTATCTACCCTGCCCAGACCCCAGATGTACCACAGTGACTCCAGCCACTGGGCAAGTTCCAAATTGCAGAGCTCAAGCTTCTGCAGCCAGTGACACTTTCTGCAGATGTGCGTGTCTAATACACACGGTGGGTGGGATTTTCTGGTTGCGCTCGCCCTGAAACCAGAAAATTCTGCCTAAGGTCAACAGACCTTTCCACGATCCACCCCCTGCTCCAATTTTTGTGGTAGGCGGAATGGGATAATTCACCCCAGTGTGTTCATGACTTCCCACATATCACAGGATAGAACATAGAACACAGAACAGTACAGCACAGTACAGGCCCTTCGGCCCTCGATGTTGTGCCGAGCTTTGACCGAAACCAAGATCAAGCAATTCCACTCCCTATCATTCTGGTGTGCTCCATGTGCCTATCCAATAACTGCTTGAAAGTTCCTAAAGTGTCTGACTCCACTATCACAGCAGGCAGTCCATTCCACACCCCAACCACTCTCTGAGTAAAGAACCTACCTCGGACATCCCTCCTATATCTCCCACCATGAACCTTATAGTTATGCCCCCTAGTAACAGCTACATCCACCCGAGGAAATAGTCTCTGAACATCCACTCTATCTAATTTCCTCATCATCTTATAAACCTCTATTAAGTCGCCTCTCATCCTCCTCTGCTCTAAAGAGAAAAGCCCTAGCTCCCTCAACCTTTCCACATAAGACCTACCCTCCAAACCAGGCAGCATCCTGGTGAATCTCCTTTGCATTCTCTCCAATGCTTCCACATCCTTCTTATAGTGAGGTGACCAGAACTGCACACAATATTCCAAATGTGGTCTCACCAAGGTCCTGTACAGTTGCAGCATAACCCCACAGCTCTTAAACTCAAACCCCCTGTTAATAAATGCTAACACACTATAGGCCTTCTTCACGGCTCTATCCATTTGAGTGGCAACCTTCAGAGATCTGTGGATATGAATCCCAAGATCTCTCTGTTCCTCCACATTCCTCAGAACCCTACCGTTAACCCTGTAATCCGCATTCAAATTTGTCCTCCCAAAATGAATCACCTCACACTTATCAGGGTTAAACTCCATCTGCCATTTTTCAGCCCAGCTTTGCATCCTATCAATGTCCCTTTGCAGCCTACAACAGCCCTCCACCTCATCCACTACTCCACCAATCTTGGTGCTATCAGCAAATTTACTGATCCACCCTTCAGCCCCCTCCTCCAAGTCATTGATAAAAATCACAAATAGCAGAGGACCCAGCACTGATCCCTGTGGTACACCGCTGGTAACTGGTCTGCAGTCTGAACATTTTCCATCCACCACCACCCTCTGTCTTCTATGAGATAGCCAGTTACTTATCCAATTGGCCAAATTACCCTCTATCCCACACCTCCTTACTTTCTTCATGAGCCGACCATGGGGGACCTTATCAAACGCAAATGTGAAAATTTATTTGTTCAGGTTGGGTCAGCATTTATTGCTCTTCTCCAGTTGCCCTTGAACTTAGGCTAGACCATTTCAGAGGGCATTTAAGAGTCGCCCACATTGTTGTAGGTCTGTAGTCACATGTAGGCCAGACCAAGTAATGCAAGCAGATTTCCTTGCCTAAAGGACATTAGTGAACCAAATGGTTTTTTATAACAATCAACAATGGTTTCACAGTCATCCAGATTTAATTCCAGATTTTTATTGAATTCAAATCTCACCATCTGCGTGTCCAAGTATGCTGCGTCCACCAACTCCCCTTTATGAATTCTGTTCGTAACATCCTCATAAAAATAGTTGAGTTGATTTGATTGATTTGATTTGATTTATTATTGTAACATGTATTGGGATACAGTGAAAAGTATTGTTTCTTGCGTGCTATACAGACAAGGCATACCGTTCATAGAGAAGGATAGGAGAGAGTGCAAAATGTAGTATTACAGTCATAGCTAGGGTGTAGAAAAAGATCAACTTAATGCAAGGTAAGTCCATTCAAAAGTCTGATGGCAGTGGGGAAGAAGCTGTTCTTGAGTCGGTTGGTACGTGACCTCAGACTTTTATATCTTTTTCCTGATGGAAGAAGGTGGAAGAGAGAATGTCCGGGGCGCGTGGGCTCCTTGATTAAGCTAGCTGCTTTTCTGAGGCAGTGGGAAGTGTCAACAGACAGGGATGAGGGTTCCTGCAGCACATGGGCTGAGGGAAGGGCAGAGTGGGCGATGTTACAGAGGTGGCGTTGGGGTGGTGGACAGGATGTGGGGTAGAAACTCAACTCAAGCTCAAATATAGCAAGGAGTAATCCTGCAGTAGTTGTTAAATTATCGGTCCTAATCTGGAGTATCGCAGACATTACCTCACCAACAGTGTGTGGGAAGAGATAAGAAATATAGCCAGTTTGGAGAATGTAAGTGAATTGACAATATGAATAGAACTGCTTATATAAAGGCACTGGAACAGGTTCAGAAAGTGAGGCCACAAGTGATACCCACAATCTCTCATTAGTGCTTACAATGAATGAGAAATAGCTATTGGACACATGTTAAAGGGAGATTAACCAGACCCAGGGTAGGTATGGTGACATAATGATATCACATCAGGGGGGGGCATGATCAACATTATAAAAACCACAATACACCTTGGGGACTTTGCCTAGTCTTAGAATCATAGAATCCCTCCAGTGCAGAAGGAGGCCATTCAGCCTATCAAGTCTGCACCAACAACAATCCCACCTAGGCCCTATCCCCGCCACCCCACATATTGACCCCCGCTGATCCCTCTAACCTCCGCATCCCGGGACACTAAGGGGCAATTTAGCATAGCCAATGCACTTAACCTGCACATCTTTGGACTGTGGGAGGAAAGTGGAGCACCCGGAGGAAACCCACACAGACACGGGGAGAACGTCCAAACTCCACACAGATAGTGACCTGAGGCCGGAATCGAACCCAGGTCCTTGGCGCTGTGAGGAAGCAGTGCTAACTACTGAGCCACCATGCCACCCAAAGATGTACTATTGGGCAGCAGCCAAACATTTTGAGTTGGCATAAGTAGGAGAAGATGGTTTCGATCCATCGAACTCAGGGTTATGGGCACTGCACACTTCCACTGCGCCACTCTGCTCTGAGAACTGTGGGGTGAAATTATGTAGTTAGTGTTTTAGTCAGCCAAAGCTATATTGATTAAAGTGGGTATGATTTGTCTGCAGTGGAGAGTCCACTAAAGCCCAGTGTGGCACAGACATCTAAATCTATCAGTGAGCCAGACATCTCCCCACTGCTATGATATCCCAGCACCATCCTGTCACTGCTGTCAGTTTAAAATGTTCACGCTCGGTTATGTTAGTCTGGTATCTGATCTATCGTGAAGAAAAGCAGCTGCAAATATGGAACTTTAAGATTAAAAAGTGTGATTTTCCTATTAAAAACGAGAAACAGAGTTCTTCTATCTAAACCTTTCATGATTTTAGAACATAGAACATAGAACATTACAGCGCAGTACAGGCCCTTCGGCCCTCGATGTTGCGCCGACCAGTGAAACCAATCTAAAGCCCATCTTACCTACACTATTCCAATTTTGTACATCTCTATCAAATCCCTTCGCCTTCTCTACTTTAAGGAGAACAACCTTCGATTCTCCAGCCTATCCCTATCACTGTAATCCTGGAACCATTCCAAAAAAAAAATTAATTCATGGGATGTGGACATGGCTGGCTAGGCCAGCATTTCTTGCCCATCCCTGAGTGCCCATGAGAAGGTGGTGATGAGTCACCTTCATGTGGTATCAGGTACTCCCACAATGTTGTTCAAGTTCCAGCCGCAGTCAAGGAATAGTCAAGGGTAGCAGTAGAAGGGTGCGTTTCTGAATGGAGGGCTGTGACAAGTGGTGTTCCTCAGGGACATTTGCTGTTTGTAATATATATAAATGATTTGGAGGAAAACGTAACTGGATTGATTAGTAAGTTTGAGGACGAAACAAAGGTTGGTGGATTTGCGGATAGTGATGAGGACCATCAGAAGATACAGCAGGATTTGGATCAGTTGGAGACTTGGGCGGAGAGATGGCAGATGGAGTTTAATCTGGACAAATTTGAGGTAATGCATTTTGGAAGGTCTAATACAGAAAGGAAATATACAATAAATGGCAGAATCCTTAAGAGTATTGATAGGCAAAGGGATCTGGGTGTACAGATACACAGGTCATTGAAAGTGGCAATGCAGGTGGAGAAGGCAGTCAAGAAGGCAGTCAAGAAGGCATACGGCATGCTTGCCTTCATCGGCCAGGGTATTGAGTTTAAAAATTGGCAAGTCATGTTGCAGCTTTATAGAACCTTAGTTAGGCCGCACTTGGAATATAGTGTTCAATTCTGGTTGCCACACTACCAGAAGCATGTGGAGGCTTTGGAGAGGGTACAGAAAAGATTTACCAGGATGTTGCCTGGTATGGAAGGCATTAGCTATGAGGAGAGGTTGGAGAAACTTGGTTTGTTCTCACTGGAGCGACAGAGGTTGAGGGGCGACCTGATAGAAGTCTACAAGATTACAAGAGAGGTATGGGCAGAGTGGATAGTCAGAAGCTTTTTCCCAGGGTGGAAGAGTCAATTACTAGGGGGCACAGGTTTAAGGTGCGAGGGGCAAGGTTTAAAAGAGATGTACGAGGCAGATGTTTTACACATAAAGTAGTGGGTGCTTGGAACTCATTGCCAGGGGAGCTAGTGGAAGCGGATAAAGTAGTGACTTTTAAGGGGCGTCTTGACAAGTACATGAATGAGATGGGATTAGAGGGATATGGTCCCCGGAAGGGTAGGGGGTTTTAGTTAAGTCGGGCAGCATGATTGGTGCAGGCTTGGAGGGCCGAAGGGCCTGTTCCTGTGCTGTAATTTTCTTTGTTCTTTGTTTGTTCTTTGAATGATGATACATTGCTAAGTCAGGCTTGGACAGGAACTTCCAGGTGGTGGTGCTCCCACGTATTTGCTGCCCTTGTCCTTCTAAGTGGCAGAGGTTACCGGATTGGAATGTGCTGTTGAAGGAGCCTTGGCAAATTGCTGCAGTGTACCTTGTAGATGGTACACATGGCTGCCACAGTTTGTCAGTGTGGGGGTAGTGAATGTGTAAGTTGATGGGTGTGGTGCCGATAAAGTGGGCTGCTTTGTCTCGGAGGGTGTCGAGCTTCTTGAGTGTTGTTGGAGCTGCACCCATCCAGGCAAGTGGGGAGAATTTCATCACACTCCTGACTTGTGCCTTGTAGATGGTGGACAGGCTTTGCAGAGTCAGGAGATGAATTACTTGGAGATTTCCCAGCCTCAGACCTGTTCCTGCCACCACAGTATTTACATGGCTGGTTGATTTCAGCTTCTGTCCAGTGGGGGAATCCAGCGATGGTAATGTCATTGAATGTCAAGGGATGGTGGTTAGGTCCCCTCTCGTTGGAAATCATAATTGACCGGCATTTGTGAGGTACAGCTGTTACTGGCCACTTATCAGCCCAAACTTTAATGTCATCCAGGTCTTGCTGCATTTGGACAGGGGCTACTACAGTACCTAAGGAACTGCGAATGGTGTTGAACATTGTGTAGCCATCAGCAAACTCCCAACCTCATTATGGAAGGAAGGCCATTGATGAAGCAGCTGAAGATGGTTGGGCCTAGGACACTACCTTGAGGGACACCTGCAGAGATGTCCTGGAACATTCTAATAAATCTCTTCTGCGTCCTCTTCCACAGGTAGGCTGCATCTGTGAGGGCCTCACCCTGTGGCATTTTGTTTATGCATTTGTGGGACATGGGCGACGTTGGCTGGGTCAGCATTTATTGCCCGTCCCTAATTACTCTTGAACCGAGTGGGTTGCTAGGTCATTTCAGAGGGCAGTTGAGAGTCAACCACATTGCTGTGGCTCTGGAGTCACATGTAGGCCAGACCGGGTAAGGACGGCGGATTTCCTTCCCTGAAGGACATCAGTGAACCAGATGGGTTTTTCCCGACAATAGATTCATGGACATCAGTGGATTCTTAATTCCAGATCTTTTTCCATTGAATTTAAATTCCACCATCTGCCGTGGCAGGTTTTAAACCCGTGTCCCCAGAACATTGGTCGAGTTTCTGGGTTAATAGTCTGGCGATAATATCACTAGGCCATCACCTCCCCAACTTCCTGAGTCAGAAGTGAGAATGTGACCCACTGAGCCCCAACTGGCACTGTTTGCAAGGTGTTGGCCACGGATAACTGGCCTTGTTGAATTATTTGAGAAGCTGACAAAGTTTATTTATTAGTCACAAGTAGGCTTACATTAACACTGCAATGAAGTTACTGTGAAAATCCCCTAGTCGCCACACTCTGGCGCCTGTTCGGGTACACTGAGGGAGAATTTAGCACAGCCAATACACCTAACCAACACGTCTTTCAGACTGTGGGAGGAAACCGGAGCAAACCCATGCCGACATGGGGAGAACGTGCAGACTCCACACAGACCCAAGCCGGGAATTGAACCCGGGTCCCAAGTGCCTTGAGGCAGAGGTGCTAACCACTGCGCCACCTTGCCCCCACAAACATCGTGGGTCGGAGTATGTCTATGGATGTTGTCTACGTGGACTTAAAGAAAGAATCTTGTAAAGTTCCCACGCAAGATTCCTGGCAAACATGATTTGTTTTTACAGAATTGGGTATGACTTTGTGACTCTGTGAATTGGGGATTGGCTCAGAGGTAGGGGGCAGAGAGTAGGAACAAAGTTCTCCGATTGGTGAGGTGCAATGAGTGATGTGTTTCGGGATCTGTCCTCCGGCTATAGTTATTCACTACATGTATTGATGAAGCAGTAAAGAGTTGTCTAGCCAAGTTTGTATTAAGTGAGGAAACACAGGATGTTGTGTAGACGGGAGCAGGAAGTAACAAAAACAGATAGACAGAGGGGGCATCATTTTACTGCCAAATGTCCCCTTTCAGCGGAACACAAATCCTTCCTTGAAAATAAGATCCTTGTATTGTGGGATCTGGATTTCATCTTAAAGATGAATTTATAACTCTTGGAAGCCAAGCTGAAAGATTATTTAAACATCTGGACAGCAGGTCTGGTCACCAGTTCTTGAAGAAAAACAGCAGCGGAACCTTTTCAAAGCTTGCCAAGAAGGACTGTACGCCAACAGTATTCGATGACTGGATTGATGAAATGGTGCAGAAGGACAAGTCTTAGAGTAAAATAAATGAAGGTGTCGCGTTCCTGACAGAGCTTCAAAGACGCAGTCCCTGGAATATTCTCCCTGTTTAGGGTGTGACCCAAATCATGGAGAAAGCTAACAAAAGCTGCTCAGAAAAGATTGGTAACCTGAGAAGGATGTTTCTTGTTGAAGGCTGTGTCCTCTAGTTTTAACTTCCTCCACTTAGTAAGGAAGTTAAAACTAGAGGACACAGCCTCAAAATAAAGGGGGGTCGGTTTAAGACAGAGTTGAGGAGGAACTTCTTCTCCCAGAGGGTGGTGAATCTCTGGAATTCTCTGCCCACTGAGGTGGTGGAGGCTACCTCGCTGAATATGTTTAAAGCGCGGATGGATGGATTCCTGATCAGTAAGGGAATTAAGGGTTATGGGGATCAGGCGGGTAAGTGGTACTGATCCACGTCAGATCAGCCATGATCTTATTGAATGGCGGGGCAGGCTCGAGGGGCTAGATGGCCTACTCCTGCTCCTATTTCTTATGTTCTTATGTTCTTAAGAACATTCAACACTTTACTAAAAAGAATAACTGAAAGCGTTAGCCACTATGTCTTTGTTTATTCATTGATGGGATGTGGGTGTCGCTGGCAAGGACAGCATTGTTTGACTGTCCCCAGTTGAGAGTCTCACTCGGCCATTTCAAGGGCAGTTAAGAGTCAACCACATTGCTGTGGCTCTGGAGTCACAAGTAGGCCGGGCCAGGAAGGATGGCCGATTTCCTTCCCGAAAGAGAATTAGTGAACCAGATGGGTTTTACAACAATCAATAATGGTTTCCGGGTCATCATTAGACTTTTAATTCCTGACCTTTTAATTCTAGTGTCCTCCTCCCTCTCCTCTAGGTGCTGCTGACTGTCCTGGTATCCCAGTGTCCTCCTATTGCACTCTCCTCTAGGTGCTGCTGACTGTCTGTCCCGGTGTCCTGGTGTCCTCCTCTTCACTCTCCTCTGAGTGCCACTGACTGTCTACCCCAGTCTCCCCCTCTTGCGCTCTCCTCTAGATGCTGCTGAGCATCTGTCCCAGTGCCCTCCTCTCTCGCTCTCCTCTAGGTTTTGCTGACTGCCTATCCTGATGTCCTCCTCTAACAATCTACCCTGCAAGAAGAGGACACCAGGACACTGGGACAGAGAGTCAGAAACATCCAGAGGAGAGTGTGAGAGGAGGTCAGAGGGACAGATATTATGCTCCTATATCTTAAGACCATAAGATATAGGAGCAGAATGAGGCCATTCGCCCCATCAAGTCTATTCTGCCTTTCGATCATGCTGCTCAACCTCATTCTCCCACCTTTTCCCCGTAACTTTTGATCCCCTTACCAATCAAGAACCTATCTATCTCTGTCTTAAAGGGCGGCACGGTAGCACAGTGGTTAGCACTGCTGCTTCACAGCTCCAGGGTCCCGGGTTCGATTCCCGGCTCGGGTCACTGTCTGTATGGAGTTTGCACATTCTCCTCGTGTCTGCGTGGGTTTCCTCCGGGTGCTCCGGTTTCCTCCCACAGTCCAAAGATGTGCGTGTTAGGTTGATTGGCCAGGTTAAAAATTGTCCCTTAGTGTCCTGGGATGCGTAGGTTAGAGGGATTAGCGGGTAAAATGTGTGGGGGTAGGGCCTGGGTGGGATTGTGGTCGGTGCAGACTCGATGGGCCGAATGGCCTCTTTCTATACTGTAGGGTTTCTATGTTTCTAAATACACACAATGACCCGGCCTCCACACCTTTCTGTGGCAATGAATTCCACAGATTCTGGCTGAAGAATTTCCTCCTTATCTTGGTTGTAAAGGGTCGTCTCTTTACTCTGAGGCTGTGCCCTCGGATCCTCGTCTCTCCTACAAATTGAAACACCTTCCCCACGTCCACGCAATGCGGGCCTTTCAGTATCCAGTAGTCAGTTTTAATTATATATCCCCCTCATCCTTCTAAACTCCATCGGGTACGGTGTCCTCCTCTCACATCCTCCTCTCAGTGCTGCTGGATGTCTATCACGGTGTCCTCCTCTCGCACTCTCCTCCCTGCATTCTTCTGATCACTCTCTGGCTACTGACTGGGCGGCACGGTAGCACAGTGGTTAGCACTGCTGCCTCACAGCGCCAGGGACCTGGGTTTGACTCCCACTTTGGGTCACGGTCTGTGCGGAGTCTACACATTCTCCCCGTGTCTGGGTGGGTTTCCTCTGAGTGCTCCGGCTTCCTCCCACAGTCCAAAGATGTGCTGGTTAGGTGGATTGGCCATGCTAAATTGCCCCTTAGTGTCAGGGGGACCAGTAAATACATGGGATTAAGAGGATAGGGCCTTGGTGGGACTGTGGTCGGTGCAGACTCGATGGGCTGAATGGCCTCCATCTGCACTGTAGGGATTCAGTGATTCTATGACAGTTTCTGCTGGTGTCCAAACCATTTATGGCTTTGAAACCTTTATTATAATTACTTCTACGTGTCATCATCAAAACTTAAAGCCTGGATAAATCTGATTAATTGGAAATTTGATCCCCTTAGTACTTGTGGCTCCAAAGTACACCATAGATGTTTTGTTAATAGCGCTTCATAAACTGAGATGAGAATAAATCTTCCTGGATTATACATTTTCCCATGAAATTAAATAGTAAACTAAATGAAGATGGCATAAAGCTGAATGACAGGTGGGATTTTCTGAATCAGACGTCACAAACGCGATTGTAGGTATCAGCTTTAACAGTTCTGAGCCCACATAAGAACACTGCATCCCTGACAATAGTTCAAAGTAGCCATTAGGATTTCTTTTAACTGTTCCTGCATATAATTTTTCAGCATGCGCACTTAGAAAATCTTCATTCATCAGCATTTTTCTTGAAGTTACTAAAAAATGTATTCATGCCATTTCTCCTGAGCTCAAAGAAATAGAGCACTTTCCCATTTTGGTCGAACCAATTGCAATACTTGAGACGTATAAATCAAGGTAACTCAACAACTCTTTGGATTTCATTATCTGCTTAAAATTAACCTTGGAGCCCATATTCCTCAGAGCTGCCCATAACCAGAGTTGTCCACTCTTTAAAATTGAGTCGTGAATGTAGCCCAGTCCGTCACGCAAACCAGCCTCTCAACCATTGACTCTGTCTATACTTCCTGCTGCCTCGGCAAAGCAGCCAGCATAATTAAGGACCCCACGCACCCCGGACATTCTCTCTTCCACCTTCTTCCGTCGGAAAAAGATACAAAAGTCTGAGGTCACGTACCAACCGACTCAAGAACAGCTTCTTCCCTGCTGCCATCAGACTTTTGAATGGACTTACCTCGCATTAAGTTGATCTTTCTCTACACCCAAGCTATGACTGTAACACTACATTCTGCACTCTCTCCTTTCCTTCTCTATGAATGGTATGCTTTGTCTGTATAGCGTGCAAGAAACAATACTTTTCACTGTATACTAATACATGTAACAATAATAAATCAAATCAATTCAAAAACTTGCCAGATGATTTTCCAGGGGAATTTTTTATTCAGTCTTGTTTGGTTTATATACTCACTGAAGCAAAGGTTCCCACTGCTTCTGAAAGGATCACTCCTCATGCCCAGTATTCACACACCAGCTTTTCTAATATTAAGCTTCACTTCGATCCTTCAGGTGAAAGCTCCTCTGTGGGAGAAGAACGTTTATAATTGATTCACATAAAATCTGCAAGATGCGTTACAAAACCTCTTCAATTACTATAACAGTGAAGTTCGATACCACAATAGAAAACATTCTTTCTGGTTGCACCACAGCTTGGTACGGCTCCTGCTCTGCCCAAGACCACAAGGAACTACAAAGGGTCATGAATGCAGCCCAGTCCATCACTCAAACCAGCCTCCCATTCATTGACTCTGTCTACACTTCCCGCTGCCTCGGAAAAGCAGCCGGCCTAATTGAGGACAAAGGGTCATCTGGACTCGAAACGTCAGCTCTTTTCTCTCCTTACAGATGCTGCCAGACCTGCTGAGATTTTCCAGCGTTTTCTCTTTTGGTGGCATAATTAAGGACCCCACGCCCCCTGGACATTCTCTCTTCCACCATCTTCTGTCGGGAAAAAAATACAGAAGTCTGAGGTCACGTACCAACTGACTCAACAACAGCTTCTTCCCTGCTGCCATCAGACTTTTGAATGGACTTACCTTGCATTAAGTTGATCTTTCTTTACACCCTTGCTATGACTGTAACAACACATTCTCCTCTCTCTCCTTTCCTTCTCTATGAACGGTATGCTTTGTCTGTATAGCGCGCAAGAAACAATATTATTCACTGTATACTAATACATGTGACAATAATAAATCAAATCAAATCAAATCAAATTTTCTCCAGAGATTCAAATTCCCTCTGAGGTGCTTCAGATAAGTTTGAGAACATTGTGTATATTTCAACATTTGCATTTTTAAAAAGTTATTCATTCATATCACAAGTCAGCTTACATTAACACTGCAATGAAGTTACTGTGAAAATCCCCTAGTTGCCACGCTCCGGCACCTGTTCGGGTACACTGAGGGAGAATTAAGCACGGCCAATGCACCTAACCAGCACGTCTTTCGGACTGTGGGAGGAAACCGGAGCACAAACTAGAAACCCACGCAGACACAGGGAGAATGTGCAGACTCCGCACAGACAGTGACCCAAGCTGGGAATCGAACCCAGGTCCCTGGTGCTTTGTAGCAGAAGTGCTAACCACTGTGCCACCATGCCACCCCCATTGCAAACCTCATTACAAACTATATACATTGACAATGTTGCACTCTGCAGTGCTTCAGTAAAGTTACACACAGCGAGAATTATACACTCATCCCCAAGGCTTTACCCAGTTACACAGTGGCCTTACCCCATTGTGCCGTGGCAGTGGCTGCCCCAAGCTTGAGTGCATCTCTCAGCATACAAACCGGACCTTGGAAAGTGCTGGTCTGCAATACTCGATCGAGGACAATTCTTTGCTCTTGTTACGATCCAGGCCAGAAACGCCAAGGTGTTTTATGAAGTCAGCCTAGACCATAGGTTTTGCACTTTGAATTTGGCACGGGTGAGCATAAGATGTTTCACTCCAGGTATGATTCAAGTGACCCACTAGGGAGATTTTACGAAACAAAATTTATTTAAGAACACAGTTGACACATAATAAGAAAATTAGCATTACTTTTATTAATTACAAAAAAAAGACCATGATATTGTATAAACCTTAACAGCTAAATATACCGTTCAAAATCAAAAGAACCCAGCAAACATACTCGTTCTAGACTTGGCACAGAAAGCAAGTATGCTCATGTGATGCTGGAGGTTGACACTCTCAACCTGCCTGCCCGCATTCTGAATACATCTTCCCTGGCCAACAAGTCCTGTGGTGGGATTCGAATCCAGAGCTTTTGTCCCCCAGACACGGATGCCATCACTGCTCCACAAGTCTCCCAATGCAAAGGTGTTTGGGAGCAATCTATACATTCCACTTTAATGCCAATTTCAACAAACCTTTGTCTTCCTCTGTGCCCACTGCCACAATGTACATTAGCAGTTTATTACTTCCATTTCTTAGTCCAGTTGTCTACCTCTCAGTGACTGCTCCAGTTTAGCAGCAACATATGGGCAGTTTTGTTCTTGTTTCATCAAAAGCTTCCAGTATCGTGGAATCAGGTGTCAAACCAAAAATAGGACAATTTTCAAAAAATTTCGAATTCAGGGGTGTTGTCTGTTAAAGGATTCTAGATTTTGGACCTAATTGTGCCTGAGGTGACGATGTAAGTTGTAAGGAGCAGAAACCCTTCAGGTGACGGTGAGATGGTTGAAGGAATGGACTTGAATGCCTGGATTTGTGAGGTGGACTTGGTAAAAGCAGGATTCAAAGTTGTATTGGATTGTCCATTTGGAAGCAGAACTGGAAGCAAGGACATTGGGGAAATGACCAAAAACATGCTGGGTAACTACCGGGAACAAAACAGTTTCAAAGGGACAGATTTTACAGCCCCCCACCAGCAGGTTTGAAGTCAACTAATCCAATGACGTTTTCACTGCCCCAACATCTCCCCAATTATGAGAGTCAACAGAATGATTCAGTGGATTAAAAAGCTCTAACTGTGAGAGTAGGCTGTACAGGGCGGGCACGGTGGCACAGTGCTTAGCACTGTTGCCTCATAGCGCCAGGGTCCCGGGTTTGATTCCCGGCTTGGGTCGCTGCCTGTGTGGAGTTTGCACGTTCTCCCCGTGTCTGCGTGGGTTTCCTCTGGGTGCTCCGGTTTCCTCCCACAGTCTGAAAGACGTGCTGGTTAGGTGCATTGGCCATGTTAAATTCTCCCTCAGTGTGCCCGAACAGGCGCCAGAGTGTGGCGACTCGGGGATTTTCACAGTAACTTCATTGCAGTGTTAATGTAAGCCTACTTGTGACACTAATAAGTAAACTTAAACTTTACCTGACTCACCTGATGAAGGAGCAGCGCTCTGAAAGCTCGTGAGTCTAAATAAACCTGTTGGACTTTAAGCTGGTGTTGTGAGACTTCTTACTGTGCTTACCCCAGTCCAACGCCGGCATCTGCACGTTCTCCCCGTGTCTGCATGGGTTTCCTCCGGGTGCTCTGGTTTCTTCCCACAGTCTGAAAGATGTGCTGGTTAGGTGCATTGGCCATGTTAAATTGTCCCTTTGTGTCAGCGGGACTAACTGGGGTAAATGCATGGGGTTATGGGGATAGGGCCTGGGTGGGATTGTGGTCGGTGCAGACTTGTTGGGCCGAATGGCCTCCTTCTGCACTGTAGGGATTCTATGATCTCCACATCTTGAGTATAAAAGATTAAGGGGTGTTCAAATTGAGATGTTTAAGGAGGTGATTATAGTTGATGGGGTTGATCAAGAGAAACTATTTCCTCTCGTGGGAAGATCCAATACAAGGGAGCAAGACCTTACAGTTTATGTTAGCTGTTGATGTCAGGGAGCGCTTCTACATGCAAAGGGTCGGGGCAATCTAGAACTCGCTCCTCCAAAATAGCCACTCAGCCTGGGGAGGTCAATTGAAAATTTCAATGAGATTTTTATTCAGTGAGGCTTATGGAACAAAGGCAGGTAAATGGGCTGAGAACCAATCTCCCTCCTCCTCCATATAACATGCCCTTGGCGACCATTGGCTTCCATTCTACTGGTCCATGATTAGGCGTGACAAAGTGCCGCAGTGGTTTGCCGTTGCCTTCTGCAGCATGGCTGGCCATGAAACTCTCCCACTCTTACCGCCTGCTATCAATTGTATGGGGAAGGATTCACAGAATGATAATCAATTGGTATTATGAATGAATCTTCTGTGGCCATTGCTTAGAGCTTCTGGCCCAGAAGTAGGGACTCTCCCCATTGCAACACAAGTCCTCCGAACAGCCAATACCGAATTGAGTGGCAGAACAGGCTCAAGGGGCTGAATGGCCTCCTCCCGATCCTATAATTGCTGAGGAAAAGGTACGGTTGAAGTGGCTCGAGTGACAGCTCTTGCAAAGGTCTTTTTGGTCAGCATGTTTGTGACTGAAGCTTCATATTAGACAGGTTCAATCCCCAGTGTGTGAAGATATAGTTAATAATTAATCTCAATCGGGGTGCACGAGGTATTAGAATCATAGAAACCCTACAGTGCAGAAGGAGGCCATTCGGCCCATCGAGTCTGCACCGACCACAATCCCACCCAGGCCCTTCCCCCACATATTTACCCACTAATCCCTCTAACCTACGCATCCCAGGACTCTAAGGGGCAATTTTTAACCTGGCCAATCAACCTAACCCGCACATCTTTGGACTGTGGGAGGAAACCGGAGCACCCGGAGGAAACCCACGCAGACACGAGGAGAATGTGCAAACTCCACACAGACAGTGACCCGAGCCAGGAATCGAACCCGGGACCCTGGAGCTGTGAAGCAGCAGTGCTAACCACTGTGCTACCGTGCCGCCAGAGTTGTCTGGAATAAGCTAAACAGACCAAAGATCTTTTCTCCCTGTTGTTGTTTGCATTTCAGTGCAAGAGAAGGTGCATGGAATAAAATACCTACAGGGCAGCAGGAGGCCATTTGGCCCATCGAGTCTGCACTGACTCTCTGACAGAATATCTCACCCTGGCCCTCTCCCAAGCCCTAATTCCTGTAACCCACCCCACACATCCATTTAACCGGCACATCTCGGGACACTATTGCTAGATTTCTGACCGGCCCCTCAAGGGAATCAGAGCGGGCGAGGGGCTGACAGTGGGGAGGTCTGTTGACCTAGGGTGGGATTTTCCAGTCTAAGGTCAAGCAAGGCCGCAAAACCCCACCCCCAGTGCCAATTTAGCATGGCCTATACACCTGCACATTTTTGGAGAGTGGGAGGAAATTGGAGCATCCAGAGGAAACCCATGCAGAGACGGGGAGAATGTGCAGACTCCACACATACAGAGTGGGGCGGCACAGTGGCTCGGTGGCTATTATGGAGGAGAGAGTTCTAGATTGCCCCTACCCTTTGCGTGGAGAAGTGCTTCCTGACATCGGTCCTGAACAGCTTACGTAAACTGCTCCCTTGTATGGGATCTTCCCACGAGAGGAAATAGCTTCTCTTAATCAATGCTTAGCACTGCTGCCTCACAGCGCCAGGGACCCGGGTTCGATTCCCGGCTTGGGTCACTGCCTGTGCGGAGTCTGCGCGTTTTCTTCGTGACTGCGTGGGTTTCCTCCCACAGTCTGAAAGATGTGCTGGTTAGGTGCGTTGGCCATGCTAAATTCTCCCTCAATGTACCCGAACAGGCGCCGGAGTGTGGCGGCTAGGGGATTTTCACAGTAACTTCATTGCAGTGTCAATGTAAGCCTACTTGTGACACGAATAAATAAACTTTAAAAAAGAACAGACAGTGACCCAAACCGGAATCGAACCTGGGTCCGTGGCGCTGTGAGGCAGTAATGCTAACCACTGTGCCACTGTGGA
The DNA here is from genome assembly GCF_964213995.1 of Mustelus asterias. Taxonomy (NCBI): domain Eukaryota; kingdom Metazoa; phylum Chordata; class Chondrichthyes; order Carcharhiniformes; family Triakidae; genus Mustelus; species Mustelus asterias. The sequence continues at coordinate 10,663,694 of NC_135807.1, forward strand.
TCTCAAATATTTATAAAATGAACAAGGCACAAAACGGTTAATTATTGACAGGATTGCCTAATATTAAGAGGAGAATATTCTTGAGAAATTCGAAAGGGCAAAGTAAGAGTCTGAAAAGCGCACAGTAAACAATTAGTGTGGGCTTGAAAAGATACTCGGGCACGTCTATCTTAAAAGTCCTTCAAGGAGCTAATTAAGCGAGAGAGCCAGGATGAAACAGCGGATGCAATTTACTCTGATCCTTCAAATTGTGATCAACATTGTTCCTCCTGTGGCATGAACAGGAACTTGACTCAGCAACAAGCCAGTGGACTGATAAATGGAAAAAGCTCTTTGATTTTCTGAAGTACCTCGCGATATTCCACAGGGATTTGGTCTGGGATTCTTGTTGTTGAAGACTCTTGTGAACGATACTGCTCTGTGATGAGCCAAAAAGAGATTGTTTGCCGAGAGGCTTTGATTGTGTCGATGACCTGCGATGTGGCAGGTGGGCTGGGGTTAATTGTGGAGCGGTCCCCAAGGGAGGAGGGTCACGCACGGAGAACAGGAAAAGATTCTGTTATAGATCATTCCCTTAACCCAATTCCAGGTCTTCATTTTCAACAAACAGGCTAGCCACGGGTGGCACGGTGGCACAGTGGTTAGCACTGCTGCCTCACATCGCTAGGGATCCGGGTTCAATTCCAGCCTCGGGTCACTGTCTGTATGGAATCTGTACATTCTCCCTGTGTTTCCTCCGGGTGCTCCGGTTTCCTCCCACACCCCAAAGGTGTGCGGGTTAGGTGGATTGGCCATGCTAAATTGCCCCTGAGTGTCAGGGGGACTAGCAGGGTGATGCGCGATATAACTCACGAGGCTGGAGATGCTCGAGGAAATAAAGGCTTTTATTGACTACTACAATAGAGCTACCATATATAATACACGGTCCCAGACTGAAGGGTCCCAGACAGAGCAGTGACCTTTATACCTCTCCCAGGAGGCGGAGCCCGACTGGGGTGTACCATAATAACTATATTACAAGTAGAACAGCCCAACCCTAACCCCAACAGTAACATATATACAGACTCATAGTACTGGCCAGACCCTGGCTCAGTACTACCTGGTGGGAACCAACGATGGTTCATCACACAGGGTAAATGTATGGGGTTATGGGGATAGGGCCTGGGTGGGATTGTGGTCGGTGCACGGTAGGATTCTATGGGGAGAACGTGTTAACTCCACACAGACAGTGACCCAAGGTGGGAATTGAACCCGCTGTGAGACAGCGGTGCTAATCATTGTGCCACCCATTGTAAATCATTCGACCCTTTGCTCCGCCATGGAGGGCTGTGTTTTCAGCCGACAAGACCCGAAGATTTATAATTTCTCCTCAAACTCTTTTCCTCACCAACTCCCTTTTCAAATTACCTTAAATCCACCAACCCTTTGTCCATGTCCTCATAAACCCTTCAGAAAACCCCTTTTCTTCAGCTTGGAATCGGTTTTTGTCTGACTGGTCCTCAGGGACACTTACTTTTCCTTGCAGGTGTTGGATGAACCCAAGTTGATGTTGTTCCAATGCTGCTTTATTTACACTTCTAATAGGCTCCTGCTGCTGGTTGCGTTCGCATTTTTAATTAATTTGCTGGACACCGTAAGGGTCGATGATGATGTGAGACATTTCAAAATGGTTAAAGACTTCTTCAATTCTCACCGGAATAGTAATGAGATGACAGAAACCTAGCCCGCAGGATGACTTGCATAACAGCTTGGATTTTCCGATTTCGTGAGTGGAGAGAGTGAGTAATTATGAGGATTAAATGAAAACGCACTCTCATGGTCTGACATCTATTGGTCACTTTTACAGATGTGGGATGGATATTACACTCTCCTTTCAGGGGGTACCAACGCAGGGGGTGGGGGGCAGTGGTTTGGTGTGGGGGCTCGTGCTGGCAATCCTTCAGCCTGGTCATGACCTGTGTGTAATTGTCCGAGATGGTGGGAGATTTTGATTTGATTTATTATTGTCACATGTATTAGTGTACAGTGAAAAGCATTGTTTCTTGCATGCTATACAGACAAAGCATACCGTTCATAGAGAAGGAAGGGAAAGGGTGCAGAATGTAGTCTTACAGTCATAGCTAGGATACAGAGAAAGATCAAGTTAATACGAGGCAGGTCCATTCAAAAGTCTGACGGCAGCAGGGAAGAAGCTGTTCTTGAGTCGGTTGGTACGTGACGTCAGACTTTCGTACCTTTTTCCCGATGGCAGAAGGTGGGAGAGAGCATGTCCGGAATGCGTGGGTGCTTTTCCGAGGCAGCGGGAAGTGTAGACAGAGTCAATGGATGGGAGGATGGTTTGCGTGATGGACTGGGCTTCGTTCATGACCCTTTGTCGGTGAGGTATCATGCTGCCCTCCCTCCCTTGTGCCAATTGCTTGCTTCCACTGCTGCTTTACCGGAAGACCCACATAATGTAGGTAGCAGTATGGCTGGAGTCGGGTAAGTGGGGGGTGGGACCTCCTTTGCAGGTCTCCTATGCCCACCCTGGCCTGTCATAGCCACTCTTTGACCACCCTCCACCCCCCCCCCCTCACCAAGGCTGCCAGCTTGCCCTGGTGATATGCCCAGTTGACCTCTGAGTCCGGGTTCCTCCTCACCAGGGCAGCCTGTAGTCCCAGTACTGACCACTAGTGCCACCTGGTGCTGCTGCCACCTGTCCCAAGCAAAGAGCTGAAGTCTCATCTGAAAGCAGTCAAGTTTTTTAAAAATTTATCCATGGGAAGTGGGCGTCACTGGCTGGGCCAGCATTTATTGTCCATCCCTAATTGTCCTTAAACTGTTTCACAGGACATCAAAGAGTCAACCACATCTCTGTGCATCTGGAGTGACATGTAGGCCAGACCAGTAAGGACGGCAGATTCCCTTCCCTAAAGGACATTAGTGAACCAGATGGGTTATTCTTTTTAAAGTTAAAAGTTGTCCTTACTGGTCTGGCCTACATGTCACTCCAGATGCACAGAGATGTGGTTGACTCTTTGATGTCCTGTGAAACAGTTTAAGGACAATTAGGGATGGACAATAAAAGAAAGCACGAGGGGCGGGATTTTCCATGCCTTCCCGTAAGTGGGATCTGCTGGTTCTGCCAAAGCCGACCTCTGTTGCGGATTCCCCGGCAGCGGGACCAGAATATGCCGCTGACAGCCAGTGTCAAGCCCCATTCCCCACCGGTAAACCTGCCGTGGGGATCCGGAAAATTCCAGACGATATATTTGCCATCTTCTAAATCAAAAACCCTTTTTACAATTCAACGATATTATGCAACAAAACATACTCAGATGGGGGCACTTATTAAAGTTCAGTTTATCTGTTTTCTCCAAGTACAGAAATATTCTTGAAGATATGAAGGTCTTTGATGAATATTCTGACCCCAAAATATTTGTGGTTGCAGCATTTTTCCAAGGTGAAGTCACCACACTCCATGTTGTTCCTGAATGGTGGAATTTAAATTCACTAAATAAATATGGAAAACAAAGCTTATCCATGACCACGGTGACACAGTGGTTAGCACTGCTGCCTCACAGTGCCAGGGAGCCGGGTTCAATGCCCGGCTTTGGGTCACTGTCTGTGTGGAATCTGCATGTTCTACCAGTGTCTGTGTGGGTTTCCTCCGGGTGCTCCGGTTTCCTCCTACAGTCCAAAGATGTGCCGGATTTGCAATGCAAACAAGCAAACCCCTCCCCACTCCCTGAACGAGTGCCATGCTGGTCAGATTATTTCTTGGAAAAGGGATGCTTGCATCCAGCGTATAGGTGAACTATCGACCTTTCTGGAAGAAAGCCTTTATCAATCAGGGTATAGATTACAAAAACAGAGAGGTCATGATGGAGTTGTATCGAATTTTGGTGAGGCCACAGCTGGAGCACTGTGTGCAGTTCTGGTCGCCTCATTATAGGAAGGACATGAACGCACTGGAGGGGATGCAGAGGAGATTCACCAGGATGCTGCCTGGGATGGAACATTTAAGTTATCAAGAGAGGTTGGGTAGGCTTGAGTTGTTTTCTCTGGAGCAGATAAGATTGAGGAGGTGACCTGATTGAGATGTTCAAGATTATCAGGGGCATAAGACCCTAAGACATAGGAGCAGAATTAGGCCACTCGGCCCATCGAGTCTGCTCTGCCGTTCAATCATGGCTGATATTTTTCTCATCCCCATTCTCCTGCCTTTTCCCCATAACCCCTGATCCCCTTATTAATCAAGAACCTATCTATCTCTGTCTTAAAGACACTCAATGACCCGGCCTCCACAGCCTTCTGCGGCAAAGAGTTCCACAGATTCACCACTCTCTGGCTAAAGAAATTCCTCCTAATTTCTGTTTTAAAGGATCGTCCCTTTAGCCTGAAGTTGTGCCCTCTGGTTCTAGTTTTTCCTACTAGTGCATGGACAGGGTGGATAGGGAGCAGCTGTTCCCCACAGTTGAAGGGTCAGTCACGAGGGGACACAAGTTAAAAGTGAGGAGTGGGAGGTTTAGGGGGGATTTGAAGAAAAACGTTTTTACCCAGAGGGTGGTGATGATCTGGAATGCGCTGCCTGGGAGGGTGCCGGAGGTGGGATGCCTCACATCTTTAAAAAGTACCTCGATGAGTACTTGGCGCGCCATAACATTCAAGCCTATTGGCCAAGTGCTGGCAAGTGGGATTATTTGGGCAGGTCAGGGCCTTTCATGTGTCGGTGTGGATGTGATGGACCGAAGGGCCTCTTCTGCACTGTGGTATTCTGTGATTCTGTAATCCTAGTGTCCAAAATAATGCATGTCCTTCGAAAGTTTAAAAGAAAAACCAGGTTCTTGAAGAAATGGTTTTCCCAACAATATTCATGTTGAGATCACACATTACTGTGCTTGCTGTTGCATCTTGGGAATGCAAAACTCAGAAGTCAATCTGTAATTAGATTCCAAGGTAAAATTGGCCGCAACAGCGTCCCCTCCCGCTTCCCCTTTACCACCCCTCCATTTAGATATATGAAGAAAACAAATTAGTCATGGTATGTGGAAGTTAAGATTTTGCTCTCGGTGCAAAGGATTTAAAATCCTTTAAAAGAATTTAAGAAGAGACTTTGCAAACCCCAATCAAGGTACTCATGCCACAGAACAATGTGAATTCTTGTTACCAGCCAGCTTTCCCTGCCTTTCTCAAAGCGGTTTTCAGGAGTCTCCTTGTCACATTTTTTTTTTCAAATGTGACAAATTACTCCTCAATTTTCCAAGTAGGTCATGTTAGTGCCACGGTAACATATATAACCCTGTTAAAACCTCTCTTCCCATAGAAATTACCTTTCTGACATCCTGTAATCATGTAACTGCAGTGTCATTACCCCAAGATGTTGTTAATGTATTTTCTTCTCACCAAAGGGAGAACGCTGATCAGTTGTTAGATTGCTGGATTTTGGAACCAGCTTGAAAGAATGGTTAAAGATTGCATGGTCACCTGACTTCAAGAGTTCAAAGTGGTGTTGATGGGATCCTAAAAGGAACGCACACTGTTCACAGTGTTCACCGAACCATCACTCATCCATCCCGAAGCCTTGGCACTCAATGCTGTCACAGCAAAGTCTCTCTGTCAACTGACTGACAGTATGACTGACAATGGAAGAGAATTCATACAGTGCAGAAGAAGCAATTTGGCCCATCGATTCTGCACCGACTCACTGACAGAGTATCTTACCCCAGGCCCTCTCCCCTGCCCTATCCCTATAACTCGACACATTCACCATGGCTAATCCCATCTAAAAAATGTATTAGCATGCTACCGGGACTTGTTGGTTTGAGTTATAGGGAGAGGCAGGATAGACTGGGACGTTTTTCTCTGGAGCGTAGGAGGTTTAGGGGTGATCTTATAGAGGTCTATAAAATAATGAGGGGCACAGAACAGCTAGATAGTCAATATACTTTTCCAAAGGTAAGAGAGTCTAAAATTAGACGGCATGGGTTTAAGATTGAAGGGGGCGACCTTTATGCTTAAGACGACTTTTGTGCTTAATATCATGGACATTTTTACACGTGTCTATCAAATTTATTTTAAAATATTGTCAGCAGCTCACAGCAATGCGATGACTCATGGGCACCCCTTCATCACTTCAGTCAGCCTCATCACTTTAGACTCCAAGCAGGGAAAACATAGACAATAGCTCAACTGATTAGATTATGCAAGAAGCTCAAAACACAAAGGGAACCCTCCAGAAAGAGATCAGCCCAGGGAAATGGGTTCACATCATCATCAGCCACAGATCAATTCCACCTATCTATAATGGCTTTTTAATATCTTGTTATTGTGCCACTGCTTTGTGTTATTAGCAGGCACTGATCATGTAACTGGTAGTAAATGATGAGCCTATCACCATATGTTTGGCGCGAAGTTCAAAACCCTATAAATTGTAAAGCGCACAATGGCCTGGCAGAGCAGTCGACTAACAGCTGACTCTCCCCAGGCCTGCGGTTTTTGTTATTTTAAACAGAGAATAAAGTTTGTGTTGCCTTTTTGTACTGTACTCATGTCTGCTTGTCTTTTATGCTGGTAGGAAGCGAGAAACTTCCCCTTACAAGATAAAAGGGGAGAGATACAAAAGGGTCCAGAGGGGCAATTTTTTCACACAGAGGGTGGTGAGTGTCTGGAACAAGCTGCCAGAGGTAGTAGTAGAGGCGGGTACAATTTTGTCTTTTAAAAAGCATTTAGACAGTTACATGGGTAAGATGAGTATAGAGGAATATGGGTCAAACGTGAGCAATTGGGACAAGCTTAGTGGTTAAAACCAAAGAGGTGGCATGGACAAGTTGGGCCGAAGAGCCTGTTTCCATGCTGTAAACCTCTATGACTCTATAACTCACATATCTTTGGATTGTGGGTGGAAACTGGAGCACCTGGAGGAATGCACGCGGACATGGGGAGAACGTGCAGACTCGGCACAGACAGTGACCCAAGCCGGGAATTGAACCTGGGTCCCTGGTGCTGTGAGGCAGCCACTGTGCCATCCTAGGTTGATAGGGTGAGAGGAATTAATGTGGACAGAAGCTTGTGTGGAGCATAATCACCAGCAAGTACTTAACTCAGTGAAGACCAGGGTCAAACAAGTGTTAGATTCATTGATTCGAAACTTGTTTGAGACAGTTTTCTCAAAGGTCAACCCACGGAAAGCAACTGGCCCGGATGGGGCACCCGGATGAGCACTCAAATCCTGTGCAGATCAATTGGCGGGAAAGTCGCAGACATCTTCAACCTCTCTTTACAACAATCCGAGGTCCCTATCTGCTTCAAGAAAACGACCATTATCCCTGTACCTAAGAAAAGCCAAGCCGCGTACCTTAATAACTATCAGCCGGTGGCTCTGACAGCCATCATTATGAAGTGTTTCGAAAGGCTAGTCAAGGCACGAATCAATTCCAGCCTCCCGGACTACCTGGATCCACTACAGTTTGCTACCGCCGCAACAGGTCCACAGCAGACGCCATCTCTCTGGCCCTGCACTCAACCCTGGAACACCTAGATAACAAGGACACCTATGTCCGACTCCTATTTATTGACTACAGCTCAGTCTTCAACGCCATTATTCCAATTAAACTCATCTCCAAACTCCGTGGCCTGGGCCTCGGCACCTCCCTCTGTAACTGGATCCTGAACTTCCTAACTCACAGACCACAATCAGTAAGGAGAGGCAACAACACCTTCTTCACGATCATCCTTAACACTGGTGCCCCACAAGGCTGTGTTCTCAGCCCCCTACTATACTCCTTGTACACCTATGACTGTGTGGCCAAATTCCCCTCCAACTCAATTTTCAAGTTTGCTGATGACACCACTGTAGTGGGTCGGAACTCAAACAATGACGAGACAGAGTACAGGAATGAGATAGAGAATGTGATGAATTGGTGCGGCAACAATAACCTCTCCCTCAATGTCAACAAAATGAAGGAGATTGTCATCGACTTCAGGAAGCGCAAAGCAAAACGTGCCCCTGTCTACATCAATAGGGATGAAGTAGAAAGGGTCAAGAGCTTCATGTTTTTAAGTGTCCAGATCACCAACAACAAACTGCCCTGGTCCCCCCCATGCCGACACTATAGATACGAAAGCCCACCAACACCTCTATTTTCTCAGGAGACTAAGGAAATTTGGCATGTCAGCTATGACTCTCACCAACTTTTACAGATGCACCATAGAAAGCATTCTTTCTGGTTGTATCACAGCTTGGTATGGCTTCTGCCCTGCCCAAGACTGCAAGAAGCTACAAAAGGTTGTGAATGTAGCCCAATCCATCTCACAAACCAGCCTCCTATCCATTGACTCTGTCTACACTTCCTGCTGCCTCGGCAAAGCAGCCGGAATACTTAAGGACATCACGCACTCTGGATATTCTCTCTTCCACCTTCTTCTGTCAGGAAAAAGATACAAAAGCCTGAGTCATGTACCAACAGATTCAAGAACAGCTTCTTCCCTGCTGCTGTCAGACTTTTGAATGGACCTATCTTGCATTAAGTTGATCTTTCTCTACACCCTGGCTATGACTGTAACACTACATTCTGCACTCTCCTTTCCTTCTCTATGAACGGTATGCTTTGTCTGTATAGGGCGCAAGAAACAATACTTCTCACTGTATGCTAATACATGTGACAATAATAAATCAAATCAAATCAAATTGTTCATGACTGACCAAAGACCAGAAAGGTGCAGAACTTGATTAAAGTGATAATAGATTTATTAATTTGATTTGAGTTATTATTGTCACATGTATTAGTACACAGTTTTGTACACAGTGCATTGTTTCTTGCGTATTACACAGACAAAACATACCGTACATAGAGAAGGAAAGGAGAGGGTGCAGAATGTAGTGTTACAGTCATAGCTAGGGTGTAGAGAAAGATCAACTTAATGCAAGGTAAGTCCATTCATAAGTCCGACAGCAGCAGGGAAGAAGCTGTTCTTGAGTTGGTTGGTACGCGACCTCAGACTTTTGTATCTTTTTCCCGACGGAAGAAGGTGGAAGAGAGTGTGTCCGGGGTGCGTGGGGTCATTGATTATGCTGGCTGCTTTGTCAAGGCAACGTGAAGTCAATGGGTGGGAGGCTGATTCGCTCACGGCCCTTTGTAGCTTCTTGCAGTCTTGGGCAGAGCAGGAGCCATACCAAGCTGTGCTACAACCAGAAAGAATGCTTTCTATGGTGCATCTGTAAAGGTTGGTGTGAGTCATAGCGGACATGCCAAATTTCCTTAGTCTTCTGAGAAAGTCGAGGTGTTTGTAGGCTTTCTTAACTATAGCAATATAAGTTAAAATATAAGGTACTTAATGAAAGCAGCAGTATATACAATGTGTCTTCTGCTATTTGAGTCCTTTCTTCCCAGATTTCTGTGACACTGTCTCTTCAAGCGTTTGGTTGATGGGTTTTTGATTGTTTTTATATCATTGTGCACTGATATCTCAGAGCGCCTTACCTTTCATCCTCATTTCTGCTGCTCTACCCTGTTACGGTGTATCCCAATCTCCCTCACGTGATTGGTTTAGTCTGATATCTTGACTCTCTACATTTCTGTCTGTAGCCCCTCACTGTGTACGCTTCCCTGTTCCTCTGAACAGTTCTTGCAAGAAGATTCCATAATTCTGCCAAGCATTTCAAAACCTTTTCTGATTCCAACAAATTCTCAACATTTCACAAGATGCGGAATCACATTTGCTTTTCCAAGGCATTGATATGTATAGCTAGACCATTAATTTGCTTCACAACATAATGACTTGTTCCTTAAACTTCAACACATGTTATGAACCACAATACTATATAATTACTATTTCAGCATAAGGTGTTAGACAGACCATGTTTAAGTTTGTCAAATGTTTGACGACTTTTGTCTTTATCACAGCTTGCTAAACCGCATTATTTAACAATCACATTTTATGGACAAGACGACCCATCACAATTTGCAATTTGACCTTGGCAGAAAAAGACAACTGGCATCAACACTGGTGGCACAGTGGTTAGCACTGCTGCTTCACAGCGCCAAGGACCCGGTTTCGATTCCCGGCTTGGGTCATTGTCTGTGCAGAGTCTGCACGTTGTCCCCATGTCTGCTTCCTCCGGGTGCTCTGGTTTCCTCCTACAGTACGAAAGACAAAGAACAAAGAAAATTACAGCACAGGAACAGGCCCTTCAGCCCTCCAAGCCTGCACCGACCATGCTGCCCGATTGAACTAAAACCCCCTACCCTTCCAGGGACCATATCCCTCTATTCCCATCCTATTCATGTATTTGTCAAGTCACCCCTTAAAAGTCATGACCATATCCGTTTCCTCTACCTCCCCCGACAACGAGTTACAAGCACCCACTACTCTCTGTGTAAAAAATCTGCCTCCTACATCTCCTTTAAACCTGTGCCCCCCAGTAATTGACTCTTCCACCCTGGGAAAAAGCTTCTGACTATCCACTCTGTCCATGCTTCTCATAATCTTGTAGACTTCTATCAGGTCACCCCTCAACCTCCGTCGTTCCAGTGAGAACAAACCAAGTTTCTCCAACCTCTCCTCATAGCTAATGCCCTCCATACCAGGCAACATCCTGGTAAATCTTTTCTGAACCCTCTCTAAAGCCTCCACATCCTTCTGGTAGTGTGGCGACCAGAATTGAACACTATATTCCAAGTACAGCCTAACTAAGGTTCTATAAATCTGCAACATGACTTGCCAATTTTTAAACTCAATACTCCGGCTGATGAAGGCAAGCATGCCATATGCCTTCTTGCCTATCTTCTCCACCTGCATTGCCACTTTCAGTGACCTGTGTACCTGTACACCCAGATCCCTTTGCCTATCAATACTCTTAAGGGTTCTTCCATTTACTGTATATTTCCTTTCTGTATTAGACCTTCCAAAATGCATTACCTCACATTTGTCCGGATTAAACTCCACCTGCCACCTCTCCGCCCAAGTCTCCAACTGATCTATACCCTGCTGTATCCTCTGATGGTCCTCATCGCTATCCGCAAATCCACCAACCTTTGTGTCATCCGCAAACTTATTAATCAAACCAGTTACATTTTCCTCCAAATCATTTATATATATTACAAACAGCAAATGTCCCAGTACTGATCCCTGAGGAACGCCACTTGTCACAGCCCTCCATTTAGAAATGCACCCTCCCACTGCTACCCTCTGTCTTCTTTGACCGAGCCAGTTTGGTATCCAATTGCCAGCTCACCTCTGATCCCATGCGACTTCACCTTCTGCACCAGTCTACCATGAGGGACCTTGTCAAAGGCCTTACTGAAGTCCATGTAGACAACATCCACTGCCCTACCCTCATCAATTATCTTCGTCACTTCCTCGAAAAACTCAATCAAGTTTGTGAGACACGACCTCCCCTTTACAAAACCATGTTGCTTCACTTATTTCCAAGTGGGAATAAATCCTGTCTCGAAGAATCCTCACTGATAATTTCCCTACCACTGATGTAAGGCCTCTAATTACCTGGATAGACACGCTGGTTAGGTGGATCATGCTAAATTTCCCCTCAGTGTCTAAATATTTGTAGGTGAGGGGGATTAGCCGTGGTAAATGTACGGAATAGAATGGGGGACAGGACTTAGGTGAGACATTCTGTCAGGGAGTCGGTGTAGACTCAACGGGCTGAATGGCCTCCTTCTGCACTCTGTGGGGATTCTTTGATTATCTATGAACAGAGAAGGCTGTCGCCCACCCGAGGCTCGTAAGATGCCGCCGAGGCCAAGGGAGAATGCCGTTCTGTGAGCCTCGCCTGCCCTGATTCTGAGGAGGACGTGCCGGTACAGTTCTGGCCTGTATGTCTGTGTGGGAGGGCAGGGGGAAAGGGAGGCGGTAAAGAGCAGGGGTCTCCCACAGACCAAAGATATGTGGGTCAGGTGGATTGGCTGTGCTAAATTGCCCCTTCGTGTCAGGGGGATTAGTTAGAGTAAATGCATGGGGTTACGGGGACAGGGCCTGGGTGGGATTGTGGTCGGTGCAGACTCGATGGGCCGAATGGCCTCATGTAGCAATTCTGTGATTCTATGAATCGCAGTGACTGATTCCAAACACCAAACTGCCACACAAGGGAAGGGAACAGAATGAAAACGTTAACTGAAAGCGGTGATGCCAAGCTGGTCCAGCCTGAACCATGTACTAATGGACAGAATGAATGCTCCGGCAGATTCAGTGCGGGAATGGAGAACATGGCACTAATGCACACAGTCATCTGAGTTCTCCCTTGTGGCTTTACTCCACTAAAGCTGCTGAATGATTCATTGCAGACTTATTAGCATGCTCTCCTTCTCACCCAAAGAAAACATACTATTCACATCCACAGCTGAACACAGTGGATGAATAATGAAATATGTTCCCGCCCCCTCCTTGCGAGGGTCACTTCTACTCATAACAACACTTACTTGTTTTCTCAGGGTAAATAAACTGCACAAAAAGTACATCGATAGGATGCAAAGTTGCTGGATTCTTTTTGAGTCAGGAACCCTCACCTTTTCGCCATGTTTAAGGCTATCAGCCCACGCTGACTCCAATCAAAAGGATCTCGCAACACTCCCTTATTTCTCCGGAAGTTATTTTGCAGAGAAAAATAAAAGCAAATCGTTCCCCGTACAGAAACACTTCTTTAATTGGGCGGCACGGTGGCACAGTGGTTAGCACTGCTGCCTCACGGCGCCAGGGACCCGGGTTCGATTCCCGGCTTGGGTCGCTGTCTGTGTGGAGTTTACACGTTCTCCCCGTGTCTGCGTGGGTTTTCTCCGGGTGCTCCGGTTTCCTCCCACAGTCCACAGATGTACAGGTTAGGTGGATTGGCCAGGATAAATTACCCTTTAGTGTCACGGGGGGTTAGGAGGGTAAACATGTGGGGTTATGGCGATAGGGCCTGGGTGGGATTGTTGTCGGTGCAGGCTCAATGGGCCGAATGGCCCCTTTCTGCACTGTAGGGATTCTATGATTCTATGAATTTCAGGTATCTTATAGTGGCTTAATTTGACTTTAAAATGCTCATTCTTGCATTTAAGTCCCTGCATGGCCTCACTTCGTTCCGATCTTTATAATCTCCTCTACCCACACACCCCCCTCACAGATATCAGTGCCAATTCTGATTCTCTTGCGCATCACTGATTTTTATTGCTGCAGTCTTGGCGGCCATGCCATCAGCTGTCTTTTTTCAAACTCAATCCCAGATTATGGGCGGGTGTCAGTGATTTGATTTGATTTCTTATTGTCACAAAGAACATAGAACAGTACAGCACAGAACAGGCCCTTCGGCCCACGATGTTGTGCCGAGCTTTATCTGAAACCAAGATCAAGCTATCCCACTCCCTGTCATCCTGGTGTGCTCCATGTGCCTATCCAATAACCGCTTAAATGTTCCTAAAGTGTCTGACTCCACTATCACTGCAGGCAGTCCATTCCACACCCCAACCACTCTCTGCGTAAAGAACCTACCTCTGATATCCTTCCTGTATCTCCCACCACGAACCCTATAGTTATGCCCCCTTGTAATAGCTCCATCCACCCGAGGAAATAGTCTTTGAACGTTCACTCTATCTATCCCCTTCATCATTTTATAAACCTCTATTAAGTCTCCCCTCAGCCTCCTCCGTTCCAGAGAGAACAGCCCTAGCTCCCTCAACCTTTCCTCATAAGTCCTACCCTCCAAACCAGGCAGCATCCTGGTAAATCTCCTCTGCACTCTTTCCAGTGCTTCCACATCCTTCTTATAGTGAGGTGACCAGAACTGCACACAATATTCCAAATGTGGTCTCACCAAGGTCCTGTACAGTTGCAGCATAACCCCACGGCTCTTAAACTCCAACCTCCTGTTAATAAAAGCTAACACACTATAGGCCTTCTTCACAGCTCTATCCACTTGAGTGGCAACCTTTAGAGATCTGTGGATATGGACCCCAAGATCTCTCTGTTCCTCCACAGTCTTCAGAACCCTACCTTTGACCCTGTAATCACATTTAAATTAGTCCTATCAAAATGAATCACCTCACATTTATCAGGGTTAAACTCCATTTGCCATTTTTCAGCCCAGCTTTGCATCCTATCTATGTCTCTTTGCAGCCTACAACAGCCCTCTACCTCATCCACTACTCCACCAATCTTGGTGTCATCAGCAAATTTACTGATCCACCCTTCAGCCCCCTCCTCTAAGTCATTAATAAAAATCACAAAGAGCAGAGGACCAAGCACTGATCCCTGCGGCACTCCGCTAGCAACCTGCCTCCAGTCCGAAAATTTTCCATCCACCACCATCCTCTGTCTTCGATCAGACAGCCAGTTACCTATCCAATCAGCCAACTTTCCCTCTATCCCACACCTCCTTATTTTCATCATAAGCCGACCATGGGGGACCTTATCAAACGCCTTACTAAAATCCATGTATATGACATCAACTGCCCTACCTTCATCGACACACTTAGTTACCTCCTCAAAAAATTCAATCAAATTTGTGAGGCACGACTTGCCCTTCACGAATCCGTGCTGACTATCCCGGATTAATCCGCATCTTTCTAAATGGTCGTAAATCCCATCCCTAAGGACCTTTTCCATCAATTTACCAACCACCGAAGTAAGACTAACCCAGGGTCACTTCTATTCCCTTTCTTAAAAAGAGGAACAACATTCGCCACTCTCCAGTCCTCTGGCACCATCCCCGTGGACAGTGAGACCCAAAGATCAAAGCCAAAGGCTCTGCAATCTCATTCCTTGCCTCCCAAAGAATCCTAGGATATATTTTATCAGGCCCAGGGGACTTATCGACCTTCAGTTTATTCAAAACTGCCAGTACACCCTCCCTCTGAACATCTATTTCCTCCAGCCTATTAGCCTGTATATTTTGAAAGCACTATTATTGGCAACAGCAAATGTTATTTCACCAAACGCCTGCGACTAACTTGTCTCTAATTTGCCTCTAATGGGAATGTACTTACTCCGAAGGTCACCGGAGGGACCCTGCATGTGAATGTCAATGGGGGAGACCCCTCAACATACGGCTGCTGAGAAAATCAAGGTGCTCAAATAATTCACTGGCTACAGCGGGTGGCATGCATTGGCAGCAATGATAGCATCTGCCATGGCATCCCTTGAACCCACGAGAGATCCCCTTCCCCACTCCCCCACTCCACCCGCCGTGGGGCACTCCATGGGGGTTTAGTGCTCCCTTATCCATCACCCAGACGTGGGCCCGGGTGCCAGCGTGCGTGCAGAGCTCAGGTAGGAGTCAGACCAGCTTGCACCAGGGCATCATCATAATGGTGCATAACAAGTCATCATCACCCTCCTGCCTGCCAAAGAGACTGACTAACACAGCGTACCCAGGCCCACCACGCTGGTGATACAATGTTGTAGGAGATTGTAGGAGACTGGTGGTGGAAAATGGAACCCACACGCGGCAACACAGGCCCCCAGTGACCAAAGTGATCATTGTGATGGATGCAAAAAATGCAAGTTGGCATTTCGCCCATTTGGGCGGCTCCCGATCGTGCCGACTTTTTTATTGGTAAAATGGGAATGGGCGCGGATGCGGGTGCCAATCCGGCTAGTCGCATCATGCCCAATTTTACAACATTTTCCTGCTTCAAACAGGTCATAAAATTCCATCCATCATGTTACAATCATAGTTAGAGTGTAGAGAAAAATCAGCTTAATGCACGGTAAGTCCATTCAAAAGTCTGATAGCAGCAGGGAAGAAACTGTTCTTGAGTCGGTTGGTACGTGACCTCAGACTTTTATATCTTTTTTCCAATGGAAGAAGGTGGAAGAGAGAATGTCCGGGGTGTGTGGGATCCGTTAGCTACACTCGTCTCTGTTGCTCATCTCAGAATATCTCTGAGGAAGTGGTGGTGAGCTGACTTCTTGAACTGCTGCAGTCCATGTGGTGTAGGTACACCCACAGTGCTGTTAGGGAGGGAGTTCCAGGATTTGGACGCAGCCTCGATTCTAAACTTTGGAATTCCTTCCCTCCGCTTCTGCTGCTTCCCTCCACCTGCCTGCCTCCCCCTGCCTCACTCCGCATCCCCCTGCCTCACTGCCTCCCTCCGCCCCACTCTGCCTCACTGCCTCCCTCCACCTCACGAAAGATGCCACTTTGACCACGCCTTTGGTCACCTGTCCTAACATCTCCTGGTCTGGCTCAGTTTCAATGTTATTCTTTCATGGGACGTGGGCATCACCGGCTGGGTCAGCATTCATTGCCCATCTCTAATCTTTTGATTTGATTTGATTTATTATTGTCGCATGTATTAACATACAGTGAAAAGTATTGTTTCTTGCGCGCTATACAGACAAAGCATTCCGTTCATAGAGAAGGAAAGGAGAGGGTGCAGAATGTAGTGTTACACTCATAGCTAGGGTGTAGAGAAAGATTAACTTAGTGTGAGGCAAGTCCATTCACAAATCTGACAGCAGCAGGGGAGAAGCTGTTCTTGAGTCGGTTGGTACACGATCTCAGGCTTTTGTATCTTTTTCCCAACAGAAGAAGATGGAAGAGAGAATTTACGGGCTGCGTGGGATCCTTAATTATGCTGGCTGCTTTTCCGAGGCAGCTGAAAGTGTAGACAGAGTCAATGGATGGGAGGCTGGTTTAAGTGATGGACTGGGCTTCATTCACGACCCTTTGTAGTTCCTTGCGGTCTTGGGCAGAGCAGGAGCTATACCAAGCTGTGATACAACCAGAAAGAATGCTTTCTGTGGTGCATCTGTAAAAGTTGGTGAGAGTCGTAGCTGACATGCCAAATTTCCTTAGTCTCCTGAGAAAGTAGAGGCGTCGGTGGGATTTCTTAACTATAGTGTCGGCATGGGGGGACCAGGACAGGTTGTTGGTGATCTGGACACCGAAAAACTTGAAGCTCTCGAACATTTCTACTTAATTCCCATTGATATAGACAGCGGGATCGCTCTTGAACTGAATGGTTTCTCACACCATTTCAGAGTCAATCACATTGCTTTGTGTCTGGAGTCACATGGAGGCCAGGCCGGGTGAGGAGGCAGATTTCCTCCCCTAAAGGACATTATTATCAACAATTGATGATAGTCTCTTGGTCACCATCTCTGAAACCAGCTCTCAATTCTGGATTTATTCATTAAGTGAATTTACTGTCAAACTCTTGTGTTGGGGATTGAATCTCTTTCCCCCCAGAGGGTCTATGACTTGCCCATTGTTCTGATAACCACACCACTGCCAACCCTACCCGGTCACTCCAGCTAAGTGGGGCCATTGACACAGTTTTGTCTCAATGCAAATTGTCATTTTGTCCCAGAGGCAGGAACAGTAACAGCAGGAAAGATGGACAAACACAAAGTGCATTTTGACTGCAGCTGAACAGAGGGCGGCACGGTAGCACAGTGGTTAGCACTGCTACCTCACAGCCCCAGGGACCCAGGTTCGATTCCCGGCTTGGGCCACTGTTTGTGTGGAGTTTGCATGTTCTCCCCGTGTCTGCGTGGGTTTCCTCCACATTCTGAAAGACGTGATGGTTAGATGCACTGACCTGAACAGGCGCCGGAGTGTGGTGACTAGGGGGATTTCACCGTAACTTCATTGCAGTGTTAATGTGAGCCTTATTTGTGACTAATAAATAAAGTTTATTCTACCAGTGAGGGAATTGCATCAGGCAGAGAGCCAGTTCCTGATTTGGATCTGGGTGTTATATTGAAGGAAGGCGCCCTCTTCTGCCTTGCCCCTGGACTGCTCTGTGTGTACAAGTGGAATCTCCTTCGGTAAGACACTTATTTAGACTTTCTGAAATGGCATGATTGGAAATTTTAAACAAAGCAGGCTTCTGGGTAATAACTAATTGGCCAGTGCGAACACTTCCTGGCTTGGGGCAGCTTGTTAAAGGAGCAGAGTTCAGAGTTTGTGAGTGTGAGGGGTCTGGGTGCTGACGGAATCAGCTCAGCACACACACACACACAGGTCACAGCAGGAATCATTCAATAGCTCTGAACTATCCCGGAGGGGAGCCCGGAATACTCAGGAACCCCCTCTCCTGACACACACACACACTCACACACACACACACTCGCAGACACACACAGATAGATACACACACACATACAATTTAAAGTTGGGAATTACATAAATTGGAAAAGTTGATTTTCTGAAAAACTCCTTCCTTCCCCTCGTGTGCTTTGAGCAAGTTGTGTTGGGGAAGCGAGAGGAGGAAGCGGTTCTCAATTGGAGATAATCCTGTCTAATTGAGACCATGCACTAGAGGGAGAGAGAGCGAGAGACAAATAATCCAAGCACAGAGAGAGTATGGACCCAGCACAGAGCGAGAGAGAGAGAGAGAGAGACAAGTAATTCCAGCACAGAGAGAGAGAGACTAGACCCAACACAGAGAGAGAGAGGGAGACTAGACCCAGCACACAGAGAGAGAGAGAG
Source organism: Mustelus asterias (assembly GCF_964213995.1). Lineage (NCBI taxonomy): Eukaryota > Metazoa > Chordata > Chondrichthyes > Carcharhiniformes > Triakidae > Mustelus > Mustelus asterias. The sequence goes on from NC_135807.1 coordinate 10,682,103, forward strand.
AGAGAGATAGACCCAGCAGAGAGAGAGAGAGAGAGACTAGACCCAACACAGAGAGAGAGAGGGAGACTAGACCCAGCACACACAGAGAGAGAGAGAGAGAGATAGACCCAGCAGAGAGAGAGAGAGAGAGACTAGATCCAGCACAGAGAGAGAGAGACCAGACCCAACACAGAGAGAGGGAGACTAGACCCAGCACAGAGAGAGAGAGAGAGAGATAGACCCAGCAGAGAGAGAGAGAGAGACTAGATCCAGCACAGAGAGAGAGAGACCAGACCCAGCACAGAGAGAGAGGGAGAGAAAGAGACTACACCCAGCATAGAAAGAGAGAGAGAGACTGGACTCGGCACAGAGAGAGAGAGAGAGAGAGACTAGACCCCGCACAGAGAGAGAGAGAGACAGGATTAATTTGATTTATTTATTGTCTCATGTATTAGTATACAGTGAAAAGTATTGTTTCTTGCACGCTATACAGACAAAGCATACCGTTCATAGAGAAGGATAGGAGAGAATGCAGAATGTAGTGTTACAGTCATAGCTAGGGTGTAGAGAAAGATCAACTTAATGCAAGATAAGTCCATTCAAAAGTCTGACAGCAGCAGGGAAGAAGCTGTTCTTGAGTCAGTTGGTACGTGACCTCAGACTTTTGTATGCTTTTCTCAACGGAAGAAGATGGAAGAGAGAATGTCCGGGGTGCGTGGGGTCCTTAATTATGCTGGCTGCTTTGCTGAGGCTGTGGGAAGTGTAGACAGAGTCAATGGATGAGAGGCTGCTTTGCGTGATGGATTGGGCTACAATCACAACCTTTTGAAGTTTCTTGCGACCTTGGGCAGAGCAGGAGCCATACCAAGCTGTGATACAACCAGAAAGAATGCTTTCTATGGTGCATCTGTAAAAGTAGACCCAGCAGAGAGAGAGAGAGAGAGAAACTAGACCCAAAACAGAGACAACACAAGAGAGAGAAAGAGAGAGAGAGATAGACCCCGGCAGAGAGAGTGATGCACCATCAATTGAGCAAAGACAAGTTTGTATGCAAGAACAAATAGGATTTTATTAGCAAAAGACTTGGAGCACACCCATGCCGATGAACTGGTCCAGAGACTGAGGCAGGGGGTGGGGAGCAGTCATCTTTATACCTGGACCGGGGGGGAGGAGTCCCGGGCAGGGCCGGCAGGGACGTGTCCAGGCATGTCACACACACACACAGGCAATAAGCTAACAGTGGTTTACCACACAGAGAGAGAGAGAGAGAGACCCAGTACAGAGAGAGAGAGAGAGAGACCCAGTACAGAGAGAGAGAGAAAGAGAGAGAGAGACCCAGCACAGAGAGAGAGAGAAAGAAAGAGACTAGCCCCAGCACAGAGAGAGAGAGAGAGAGACTCGACCCAGCACAGAGAGAGAGAGAGAGAGAGAAACCCAGCAGACAGAGAGAGAGAGAGACCCAGCACAGAGGGAGAGAGAGAGAGAGACTAGACCCAGCAGAGAGAGAGAGAAAGAGAGAGAGACCCAGCACAGAGAGAGAGAGAGACTAGCCCCAGCACAGAGAGAGAGAGAGAGAGAGACCCAGTACAGAGAGAGAGAGAAAGAGAGAGAGAGACCCAGCACAGAGAGAGAGAGAAAGAGAGAGACTAGCCCCAGCACAGAGAGAGAGAGAGAGAGACTAGACCCAGCACAGAGAGAGAGAGAGAGAGAGACTAGACCCAGCACAGAGAGAGAGAGAGAGAGAGAAACCCAGCAGAGAGAGAGAGAGAGAGACCCAGCACAGAGAGAGAGAGAGAGACTAGACCCAGCAGAGAGAGAGAGAAAGAGAGAGAGACCCAGCACAGAGAGAGAGAGAGACTAGACCCAGCACAGGGAGAGAGAGAGAGACTAGATCCAGCAGAGAGAGAGAGAGAGAGAGAGACCAGACCCCGCACAGAGAGAGAGAGAGAGAAACCCAGCACAGAGAGAGAGAGAGACTAGACCCAGAACAGAGAGAGAGAGAGAAACCCAGCACAGAGAGAGAGAGAAAGAGAGAGACTAGCCCCAGCAGAGAGAGAGAGAGAGAGCGACTAGACCCAGCAGAGAGAGAGAGAAAGAGAAAGAGAGAGAGACCCAGCAGAGAGAGAGAGAGAAAGAGACCCAGCACAGAGAGAGAGAGAGAGAGAGACTAGACCCAGCACAGAGAGAGAGAGAGACTAGACCCAGCACAGAGAGAGAGAGACTAGACCCAGCAGAGAGAAAGAGAGAGAGACCCAGCACAGAGAGAGAGAAAGAGAGACGAGACCCCGCACAGAGAGAGAGAGAGAAACCCAGCACAGAGAGAGAGAGAGACTAGACCCAGCACAGAGAGAGAGAGAGAGAGAGAAACCCAGCACAGAGAGAGAGAGAAAGAGAGAGACGAGCCCCAGCACAGAGAGAGAGAGAGAGACTAGACCCAGCAGAGAGAGAGAGAAAGAGAGAGAGACCCAGCACAGAGAGAGAGAGAGACTAGACCCAACAGAGAGAGAGAGAAAGAGAGAGAGACACAGCACAAAGAGAGAGAGAAAGAGAGAGACTAGACCCAGCAGAGAGAGAGAGAGAGAGAGACTAGACCCAGCACAGAGAGAGAGAGAGAGAAACCCAGCACACAGAGAGAGAGAGAGAAACCCAGCACAGAGAGAGAGAGAGAGAGAGACTAGACTCAGCACAGAGAGAGAGAGAGACTAGACCCAGCACAGATAGAGAGAGAGAAACCCAGCACAGAGAGAGAGAGAGAGAAACCCAGCACAGAGAGAGAGAGAGAGAAACCCAGCACAGAGAGAGAGAGAGACTAGACTCAGCACAGAGAGAGAGAGAGACTAGACCCAGCACAGAGAGAGAGAGAGAAACCCAGCACAGAGAGAGAGAGAGAGAGAAACCCAGCACAGAGAGAGAGAGAAAGCGAGAGACTAGAACCAGCACAGAGAGAGAGAGAGAAACCCAGCACAGAGAGAGAGAGAGAAACCCAGCACAGAGAGAGAGAGAGAGAAACCCAGCACAGAGAGAGAGAGACTAGACCCAGCACAGGGAGAGAGAGAGAGAGAGACTAGATCCCGCACAGAGAGAGAGAGAGAGACTAGACCCAGCACAGAGAGACAGAGAGAGACTAGACCCAGCACAGAGAGAGAGAGAGAGACTAGACCCAGCACAGAGAGACAGAGAGAGAGACCCAGCACAGAGAGAGAGAGAGAGAAAGAAACCCAGCACAGAGAGACTAGACCGCGCACAGAGAGAGAGAGAGAGAGAGAAACCCATCACAGAGAGAGAGACTAGACCCAGCACAGAGAGACAGAGAGAGAGACTAGACCCAGCACAGAGAGACAGAGAGAGAGACTAGACCCAGCACAGAGAGAGAGAGAGAGACTAGACCCAGCACAGAGAGAGAGAGAGAGAGAGACTAGATCCAGCAGAGAGAGAGAGAGACTAGACCCCGCACAGAGAGAGAGAGAGAAACCCAGCACAGAGAGAGAGAGAGAGACTAGACCCCGCACAGAGAGAGAGAGAAAGAGAGAGAGACACAGCACAGAGAGAGAGACTAGACTCAGCACAGGGAGAGAGAGAGAGAGAGAGAGACTAGATCCAGCAGAGAGAGAGAGAGACTAGACCCAGCACAGAGAGAGAGAGAGAAAGAAAGAGGCTCAACCCAGCACAGAGAGAGAGAGAGAAACCCAGCACAGAGAGAGAGAGACTAGATTCAGCAGAGAGAGAGAGAGAGAGAGACTAGACCCAGCACAGAGAGAGAGAGAGAGAGAGACTGGACCCAGCACAGGGAGAGAGAGAGAGAGAGAGAGACTAGATCCAGCAGAGAGAGAGAGAGAGAGACTAGACCCAGCACAGAAAGAGAGAGAGAGAGACCAGACCCCGCACAGAGAGAGAGAGAGAGAGAGAGAAACCCAGCACAGAGAGAGAGACTAGACCCAGAACAGAGAGAGAGAGAGAGAGAAACCCAGCACAGAAAGAGAGAGAGAGAGAGAGACCAGACCCCGCACAGAGAGAGAGAGAGAGAGAAACCTAGCACAGAGAGAGAGAAAGAGAGAGGGACCCAGCACAGAGAGAGAGTGAGAGAGAGAGAGAGACTAGACCCAGCAGAGAGAGAGGGAATGAGAGAGAGACCCAGCACAGAGAGAGAGAGACTAGACCCAGCAGAGAGAGAGAGAAAGAGAGAGAGACCCAGCAGAGAGAGAGAGAGAGAGACTCGACTCAGCACACAGAGAGAGAGAGACTAGACCTAGCAGAGAAAGAGAGAAAGAGAGAGAGACCCAGCAGAGAGAGAGAGAGTAGACTCAGCACAGAGAGAGAGAGACTAGACCCAGCACACAGAGAGAGAAAGAAAGAGGCTAGACCCAGCAGAGAGAGAGAGAGAAACCCAGCACAGAGAGAGAGAGAGAGAGAGAGACTAGATCCAGTAGAGAGAGAGAGAGAGAGACTAGACCCCGCACAGAGAGAGAGAGAGACTAGACCCCGCACAGAGAGAGAGAGAAACCCAGCACAGAGAGAGAGAGAGACTAGCCCCAGCACAGAGAGAGAGACTAGACCCCGCACAGAGAGAGAGAGAGACTAGACCCCGCACAGAGAGAGAGAGAGACCCAGCACAGAGAGAGAGAGAGACTAGCCCCAGCACAGAGAGAGAGAAATAGAGAGAGAGACCCAGCACAGAGAGAGAGAGAAAGAGAGAGACTAGCCCCAGCACAGAGAGAGAGAGAGACTAGCCCCAGCACAGAGAGAGAGAGAGACTAGCCCCAGCACAGAGAGAGAGAGAGAGACTAGACCCAGCAGAGAGAGAGAGAGAGACCCAGCACAGAGAGAGAGAAAGAGAGAGAGAGACCCAGCACAGAGAGAGAGAGAAAGAGAGAGACTAGCCCCAGCACAGAGAGAGAGAGAGAGAGACTAGACCCAACACAGAGAGAGAGACTAGACCCAGCAGAGAGAGAGAGAAAGAGAGAGAGACCCAGCACAGAGAGAGAGAGAGAGAGACTAGACCCAGCAGAGAAAGAGAGAAAGAGAGAGAGACCCAGCACAGAGAGAGAGAGAGAGACTAGACCCAGCAGAGAAAGAGAGAAAGAGAGAGAGACCCAGCACAGAGAGAGAGAGAGACTAGACCCAGCACAGGGAGAGAGAGAGAGAGAGAGACCAGACCCCGCACAGAGAGAGAGAGAGAGAGAGAAACCCAGCACAGAGAGAGAGAGAGAGACTGGACCCAGAACAGAGAGAGAGAGAGAAACCCAGCACAGAGAGAGAGAGAAAGAGAGAGACTAGCCCCAGCAGAGAGAGAGAGACAGAGAGCGACTAGACCCAGCAGAGAGAGAGAGAAAGAGAAAGAGAGAGAGACCCAGCAGAGAGAGAGAGAGAAAGAGACCCAGCACAGAGAGAGAGAGAGAGAGAGAGAGAGACTAGACCCAGCACAGAGAGAGAGAGAGACTAGACCCAGCACAGAGAGAGAGAGACTAGACCCAGCAGAGAGAAAGAGAGAGAGACCCAGCACAGAGAGAGAGAAAGAGAGACGAGACCCCGCACAGAGAGAGAGAGAGAAACCCAGCACAGAGAGAGAGAGAGACTAGACCCAGCACAGAGAGAGAGAGAGAGAGAGAAACCCAGCACAGAGAGAGAGAGAAAGAGAGAGACGAGCCCCAGCACAGAGAGAGAGAGAGAGACTAGACCCAGCAGAGAGAGAGAGAAAGAGAGAGAGACCCAGCACAGAGAGAGAGACTAGACCCAGCAGAGAGAGAGAGAAAGAGAGAGAGACACAGCACAAAGAGAGAGAGAAAGAGAGAGACTAGACCCAGCAGAGAGAGAGAGAGAGAGAGACTAGACCCAGCACAGAGAGAGAGAGAGAGAAACCCAGCACACAGAGAGAGAGAGAGAAACCCAGCACAGAGAGAGAGAGAGAGAGACTAGACTCAGCACAGAGAGAGAGAGAGACTAGACCCAGCACAGATAGAGAGAGAGAAACCCAGCACAGAGAGAGAGAGAGAGAGAAACCCAGCACAGAGAGAGAGAGAGAGAAACCCAGCACAGAGAGAGAGAGAGACTAGACTCAGCACAGAGAGAGAGAGAGACTAGACCCAGCACAGAGAGAGAGAGAGAAACCCAGCACAGAGAGAGAGAGAGAGAGAAACCCAGCACAGAGAGAGAGAGAAAGCGAGAGACTAGAACCAGCACAGAGAGAGAGAGAGAAACCCAGCACAGAGAGAGAGAGAGAAACCCAGCACAGAGAGAGAGAGAGAGAAACCCAGCACAGAGAGAGAGAGAGAGAAACCCAGCACAGAGAGAGAGAGACTAGACCCAGCACAGGGAGAGAGAGAGAGAGAGACTAGATCCCGCACAGAGAGAGAGAGAGAGACTAGACCCAGCACAGAGAGACAGAGAGAGACTAGACCCAGCACAGAGAGAGAGAGAGAGACTAGACCCAGCACAGAGAGACAGAGAGAGAGACCCAGCACAGAGAGAGAGAGAGAAAGAAACCCAGCACAGAGAGACTAGACCGCGCACAGAGAGAGAGAGAGAGAAACCCAGCACAGAGAGAGAGACTAGACCCAGCACAGAGAGACAGAGAGAGAGACTAGACCCAGCACAGAGAGAGAGAGAGAGACTAGACCCAGCACAGAGAGAGAGAGAGAGAGAGACTAGATCCAGCAGAGAGAGAGAGAGACTAGACCCCGCACAGAGAGAGAGAGAGAAACCCAGCACAGAGAGAGAGAGAGAGAGAGACTAGACCCCGCACAGAGAGAGAGAAAGAGAGAGAGACACAGCACAGAGAGAGAGACTAGACTCAGCACAGGGAGAGAGAGAGAGAGAGAGACTAGATCCAGCAGAGAGAGAGAGAGACTAGACCCAGCACAGAGAGAGAGAGAGAAAGAAAGAGGCTCAACCCAGCACAGAGAGAGAGAGAGAAACCCAGCACAGAGAGAGAGAGACTAGATTCAGCAGAGAGAGAGAGAGACTAGACCCAGCACAGAGAGAGAGAGAGAGAGAGAGAGACTGGACCCAGCACAGGGAGAGAGAGAGAGAGAGAGAGAGACTAGATCCAGCAGAGAGAGAGAGAGAGAGACTAGACCCAGCACAGAAAGAGAGAGAGAGAGAGAGAGACCAGACCCCGCACAGAGAGAGAGAGAGAGAGAAACCCAGCACAGAGAGAGAGACTACACCCAGAACAGAGAGAGAGAGAGAGAGAAACCCAGCACAGAGAGAGAGAGAGAGAGACTAGCCCCAGCACAGAGAGAGGGAGACCCAGTACAGAGAGAGAGAGAGAGAGAGTGACCCAGTACAGAGAGAGAGAGAAAGAGAGAGAGAGACCCAGCACAGAGAGAGAGAGAAAGAAAGAGACTAGCCCCAGCACAGAGAGAGAGAGAGAGACTCGACCCAGCACAGAGAGAGAGAGAGAGAGAGAGAAACCCAGCAGAGAGAGAGAGAGAGAGACCCAGCACAGAGGGGGAGAGAGAGAGACTAGACCCAGCAGAGAGAGAGAGAAAGAGAGAGAGAGACCCAGCACAGAGAGAGAGAGAAAGAAAGAGACTAGCCCCAGCACAGAGAGAGAGAGACTCGACCCAGCACAGAGAGAGAGAGAGAGAGAGAAACCCAGCAGAGAGAGAGAGAGAGAGACCCAGCACAGAGGGGGAGAGAGAGAGACTAGACCCAGCAGAGAGAGAGAGAAAGAGAGAGAGACCCAGCACAGAGAGAGAGAGAGACTAGACCCAGCACAGAGAGAGAGAGAGAGAGAGACCCAGTACAGAGAGAGAGAGAAAGAGAGAGACTAGCCCCAGCACAGAGAGAGAGAGAAAGAGAGAGACTAGCCCCAGCACAGAGAGAGAGAGAGAGAGACTAGACCCAGCACAGAGAGAGAGAGAGAGAGAGAGACTAGACCCAGCACAGAGAGAGAGAGAGAGACCCAGTACAGAGAGAGAGAGAAAGAGAGAGAGAGACCCAGCACAGAGAGAGAGAGAAAGAGAGAGACTAGCCCCAGCACAGAGAGAGAGAGAGAGAGAGAGAGAGACTAGACCCAGCACAGAGAGAGAGAGAGAGAGAGAGACTAGACCCAGCACAGAGAGAGAGAGAGAGAGAGAAACCCAGCAGAGAGAGAGAGAGACCCAGCACAGAGAGAGAGAGAGAGACTAGACCCAGCAGAGAAAGAGAGAAAGAGAGAGAGACCCAGCACAGAGAGAGAGAGAGACTAGACCCAGCACAGGGAGAGAGAGAGAGAGAGAGACTAGACCCCGCACAGAGAGAGAGAGAGAGAAACCCAGCACAGAGAGAGAGAGAGAGACTAGACCCAGTACCGAGAGAGAGAGAGAGAGAAACCTAGCACAGAGAGAGAGAAAGAGAGAGGGACCCAGCACAGAGAGAGAGTGAGAGAGAGAGAGACTAGACCCAGCAGAGAGTGAGAGAAAGAGAGAGAGACCCAGCACAGAGAGAGACTAGACCCAGCAGAGAGAGAGAGAAAGAGAGAGAGACCCAGCAGAGAGAGAGAGAGAGAGACTCGACTCAGCACACAGAGAGAGAGAGACTAGACCTAGCAGAGAAAGAGAGAAAGAGAGAGAGACCCAGCAGAGAGAGAGAGAGTAGACTCAGCACAGAGAGAGAGAGACTAGACCCAGCACACAGAGAGAGAAAGAAAGAGGCTAGACCCAGCAGAGAGAGAGAGAGAAACCCAGCACAGAGAGAGAGAGAGAGAGAGAGAGAGACTAGATCCAGTAGAGAGAGAGAGAGAGAGAGACTAGACCCCGCACAGAGAGAGAGAGAGACTAGACCCCGCACAGAGAGAGAAAGAAACCCAGCACAGAGAGAGAGAGAAAGAGAGACTAGACCCCGCACAGAGAGAGAGAGAAACCCAGCACAGAGAGAGAGAGACTAGACCCAGCACAGAGAGAGAGACTAGACCCCGCACAGAGAGAGAGAGAGACTAGACCCCGCACAGAGAGAGAGAGAGACCCAGCACAGAGAGAGAGAGAGACTAGCCCCAGCACAGAGAGAGAGAAATAGAGAGAGAGACCCAGCACAGAGAGAGAGAGAAAGAGAGAGACTAGCCCCAGCACAGAGAGAGAGAGAGACTAGCCCCAGCACAGAGAGAGAGAGAGACTAGCCCCAGCACAGAGAGAGAGAGAGAGACTAGACCCAGCAGAGAGAGAGAGAGAGACCCAGCACAGAGAGAGAGAAAGAGAGAGAGAGACCCAGCACAGAGAGAGAGAGAAAGAGAGAGACTAGCCCCAGCACAGAGAGAGAGAGAGAGAGACTAGACCCAACACAGAGAGAGAGACTAGACCCAGCAGAGAGAGAGAGAAAGAGAGAGAGACCCAGCACAGAGAGAGAGAGAGAGAAAGAGAGAGAGAGACCCAGCACAGAGAGAGAGAGAGACTAGCCCCAGCACAGAGAGAGAGAGAAAGAGAGAGACTAGCCCCAGCACAGAGAGAGAGAGAGAGACTAGACCCAGCAGAGAGAGAGAGAGACCCAGCACAGAGAGAGACAGAAAGAGAGAGCCTAGCCCCAGCACAGAGAGAGAGAGAGAGACTAGACCCAGCAGAGAGAGAGAGAGACCCAGCACAGAGAGAGAGAGAGAGAGAGAGACCCAGCGCAGAGAGAGAGAGAAAGAGAGAGACTACACCCAGCACAGAGAGAGAGAGACTAGACCCAGCAGAGAGAGAGAGAGAGAGACCCAGCACAGAGAGAGACTAGACTCAGCACAGAGAAAGAAAGAGGCTAGACCCAGCACAGAAAGAGAGAGAAACCCAGCAGAGAGAGAGAGAGAGAGAGAGAGAAACCCAGCACAGAGAGAGAGAGAGAGACTAGACCCCGCACAGAGAGAGAGAGAGAGAGAGAGACTAGACCCAGCAGAGAGAGAGAGAGACCCAGCACAGAGAGAGAGAGAAAGAGAGAGACTAGACCCAGCAGAGAGAGAGAGAGAGACCCAGCACAGAGAGAGACTAGACTCAGCACAGAGAAAGAAAGAGGCTAGACCCAGCACAGAGAGAGAGAGAAACCCAGCACAGAGAGAGAGAGAGAAACCCAGCACAGAGAGAGAGAGACTAGACCCCGCACAGAGAGAGAGAGAAACCCAGCACAGAGAGAGAGAGAGAGAGACTAGACCCCGCACAGAGAGAGAGAGAAACCCAGCACAGAGAGAGAGAGAAACCCAGCACAGAGAGAGAGAGACTAGACCCAGCACAGAGAGAGAGAGAAACCCAGCACAGAGAGAGAGAGAGAGAGAAACCCAGCACAGAGAGAGAGAGAGAGACTAGACTCCGCACAGAGAGAGAGAAACCCAGCACAGAGAGAGAGAGAGAGACTAGACCCCGCACAGAGAGAGAGAGAAACCCAGCACAGAGAGAGAGAGAGAAACCCAGCACAGAGAGAGAGAGACTAGACCCAGCACAGAGAGAGAGAGAGACTCGACCCAGCACAGAGAGAGAGAGAGAAACCCAGCACAGAGAGAGAGAGAAACCCAGCACAGAGAGAGAGAGACTAGACCCAGCACAGAGAGAGAGAGAGAGAGACCCAGCACACAGAGAGAGAGAGAGAGAGAGACCCAGCACAGAGAGAGAGAGAGAGAAAGAGAGAGACTGGACCCAGCACAGAGAGAGAGAGGCTAGACCCAGAGAGAGACTAGACTGGGAGAGAGGGAGACAGAGTGTGAGAGGGAGGGAGAGAGACCCCGGGCAGGGAGAGAGACCCCGGGCAGAGACAGAGACCCCGGGCAGAGAGAGAGACTGGACCCAGTGTGGAGAGAATTGGAGATAGAGAGATAGTGCCAGTGGAGAGAGAGAGAGGAGGCTGGGTTTCTGCCAGCAGGGAGAGAGAGACTGCATCTTGCAATGTAATAGAGAGCAGACACTCAGCACACACAGGATAAGGCAGCGAGAGGGCGGGGGATATTTGAGACAGAAATCACTAACCCGACCGGTTTGTATCCAGCACCGACTGATCACCCAGAGAGGCTGGAGCGAGAGAGACAGCACGCACCACACACAGAGGGGGAGAGATAGAGAGAGAGAGATAGTGAGAGAGAGAGATAGTGGGAGAGAGAGAGAGAGATAGTGGGAGAGAGAGAGAGAGAGATAGTGGGAGAGAGAGAGAGAGAGATAGTGGGAGAGAGAGAGAGAGATAGTGGGAGAGAGAGAGAGATAGTGGGAGGGAGAGAGAGATAGTGAGAGATAGAGATAGTGAGAGATAGAGAGAGAGAGAGATAGTGGGAGAGAGAGAGATAGTGGGAGAGAGAGAGATAGTGGGAGAGAGAGAGATAGTGGGAGAGAGAGAGATAGTGGGAGAGAGGGAGAGATAGTGGGAGAGAGGGAGAGATAGTGGGAGAGAGAGATAGAGTGGGAGAGAGAGAGATAGTGGGGGAGAGAGAGAGATAGTGAGAGAGAGAGAGAGGAGGGGAGAGAGATAGTAGGAAAGAGAGCGAAGAGCAGGAGAGAGAGAGAGGACGGAGAGACAGAGAGGAGGGGAGAGAGGAATGAGACAGGACGGGAGGAGAGAGATTGGGGCAGAGAGGCGAGAGACGGAAAGAGAGAAAGACAGGAGCTAGTGTGAGAGGGAGGGAGAGGAGAGGTGGAGAGACTGAGAAAGAGAAGGGAAAAGGGACGGAGAAGGAAAGAGAGAGAGGAGATAATAGGCTGGGAGAGAGGGAGACAGAGTGTGAGAGGGAGGGTGGAGAGCTGGGGTTTGTGTGGAAAGTTTGCCTGGAGGCCAGTGGCTGGAGTTTGCAGCGTGGGCTGGTGTGGATGTGACAGCGAGAGCTGCAGTTTGTATACCGAGCAGCTGGTCACTGGATTCAGCTGAATGTGAGTCCCTGTCTCCAGCAACAACTGAATCTCCCTCTCTTCAGCAACAGTTGTGTCCCTCTCTCTCCAACAGAAACTGAGTGTGACCCTCCAGCAACAACTGTGTCTCTCTCTCCACCAGGAACTGAATCTGCCTCTCTCCAACAGGAACTGTGTCCCTCTCTCCAGCAGGAACTGACTGTGTTTCCCTCTCTCCAGCAGGAACTGAATCTGCCTCTCTCCAGCAGAACCTGAATGTGTGTCCCTCTCTCCAGCAGCAACTGTGTCCCTCTCTCCAGCAGAACCTGAATGCGTGTCCCTCTCTCCAGCAGGAACTGAATCTGCCTCTCTCCAGCAGAACCTGAATGTGTGTCCCTCTCTCCAGCAGGAACTGTGTCCCTCTCTCCAGCAGAACCTGAATGTGTGTCCCTCTCTCCAGCAGGAACTGTGTCCCTCTCTCCAGCAGAACCTGAATGTGTGTCCCTCTCTCCAGCAGGAACTGTGTCCCTCTCTCCAGCAGAACCTGAATGTGTGTCCCTCTCTCCAGCAGGAACTGTGTCCCTCTCTCCAGCAGAACCTGAATGTGTGTCCCTCTCTCCAGCAGGAACTGAATGTGTGTCCCTCTCTCCAGCAGGAACTGAATGTGTGTCCCTCTCTCCAGCAGTTCCTCAATGCAGTCCACAGTTAAGGGGAGTTGGGCTGCTCTGACATGGAGTTGCTTCTCACTCACTGCCTGCTCATTGTTCTCCTCTGCCAGGGGCTGGGAGACAGGAACATTTACTGGGACTACTCGGAGGAGCTGCACCAACTGCCTCACCCTTTGCTCTACTTCAACTCCCGGGATGTGAAGGTCCTGCGACAAAAGTCCCACACCAGCCACTCGGCCATCACCCGGGCTATCAGGAGTGCCGTGAGGACAATGCTGGGCAAATCTGCCCTCTACCTGCCCCCCAGCGACCACCTCAGCTTCTCCTCCAAGTGGAACGAGGTCTACGGCAACAACTTGGGGGTACTGAGCCTTTACTGCCTGCTCTTCCCCGAGGATCGGGCGGCTTTGGACTTCGCCTTGGACTACCTGGACAGGATGGCCAGGTACCCGCGTTGGCAGGTGCGGGCGGCACCCAACGATGAGGTGCCCGTGGCCCACTCTTTGACCGGCTTTGTGACTGCCTACGACTTCCTCTACCCGTTCCTGGACGCGCCCAGGAGACAGGGCTACCTGGAGAAGATCCACACTGTCACCAAGGAACTCTACGAGTTTTCCAAGTACCGGGCCTGGGGCAAGCATTACCTTCACAATCACCAGGCCACCAACACCCTGGCCGTGTTGATGGGTGCCCTGGTGCTATCTCCTCACCAGCCCCAGACGGCCCTGCTCTGTAAGCAGATCGCCATCGATGTAATGGAGAAGACCATCTTCCTGCTTGACCACGTCGTGGACGGCTCCTTGGACGAAGGGGTGGCTTACGGCAGCTACACGTCCAAATCCATCACCCAGTATGTCTTCCTGGCGCTACGGCACTTCCACCTGAACCATACCGGCAGCCCGTGGTTGAAGCAGCACTTCTGGTTTTACTATGCCACCCTGCTGCCCGGGTTCCAGAGGAGCGTGGGCATCGCTGACTCCAACTACAACTGGTTCTACGGTCCGGAGAGCCAGCTAGTTTTCCTGGATAGGTGAGTGATAACTCTTCCCCCTCCCTCCCCGATTTGGTCTTATTGTAAAACAATGAACAGTACAGCACAGGAACAGGCCCTTCAGCCCTCCAAGCCTGCACTGATCATGGTGCCTGTCTAAATTAAAACCACATGCACTTACGGTGCCCGTATCCTTCCGTTCCCATCCTATTTATATGTTTGTCTAGTTGCCCCTTAAATGCCGCTATCGTACCTGCTCTCACCACCTCCCCGGGCAGCGCGTTCCAGACATTCACCACCTTCTGTGTAAAAAAACTTGCCTCGCACCTTTCCTCTAAACTTTTCCCCACGCACCTTAAACCTATGCCTCCTAGCACTTGACTTTTCTACCCTACTAAAAAGCTTCTGACTATCCACTCTGTCCATGCCACACGTCATCTTGTAAACCTCTGTCTGGTCGCCCCTCAACCTCTGTCGTTCCAGTGAGAACAAACCGAGTTCATCCAACCTCTCCTCATAGCCAATACCCTCCAGACCAGGCAACATCCTGGTAAACCTCTTCTGTAGCCTCTCCAAAGCATCCACATCCTTCTGGTCATGTGGCGGCCAGTGTGGCCCGCAAGGATGCCAGTTCAAAGTATTAGTGCATAACTAGTTGCTGCAGCTGGTCTGGGGTGTGTATGTGTGTGTGAGGGGGGGTCAATTGAAAATGAGATTGATTGATGTTTTGTTTGTGAATAGTATTAAGGGTTACAGAACCAAGGCAGCGAGATGGAATAGGACGCAGATCAGCCACGATTGAATTGAATGACAGAACAGAGCTTGGGCTGAATGGCCTGCACTGGTTCCTATTTCTATTTTCACCTTCACCCTTGTTCACTTCTGATCCCTGTCCGATACCACAATCACCATCTTCCCATTTGTTCCCACAGAATGCTGAAACATGAAAATACAACAGTGTTCCAAATGACAGCTGTATCACTGTATGAAGGATGGTCTGGGATCTCCTATTTAATTGATGCCACTTAATCCTTTAGGGCAACAATAGTACGATTCCAGCCTTGGGTGACTGTCTGTCTGTGTGGAGTTTGCACATTCTTCCCATGTCTGCGTAGGTTTCCTCCCACACTCCAAAGATGTGCGGGTTAGGTGGATTGGCTATGCAAAATTGTGCTTTAGTGTCCAAAGACGTGTTGGTTAGATGGGATTAGGCCTGGTGAATGTGAAGGGTTACGAGATAGGGTGGGGGAAAAAGGACCTGGGTAAGATGCTCTGTGAGAGAGTCAGTGCAGACTCGATGGGCCAAATGGCCTCTTCTGCACTGTAGAGATTTTATGATTTTAATAAAGATTGTTGGGTATACATCACTGTGAAAGGTAACAATTATTAGCTGAGTAGTTGGAACCTAAATTGGATTGAAAATAAAATTGAGTGTGTTGCACATTAGGAGGGTGTACTGCGGTGATGGGATGTGTTGAGGTGTAGGATGTTATTGAGTGCTCATTCACAAGGGCTGGAAGGAGGAAATGTACACCAAAATTCCAGTTTAATTCAACAAGGATCACCAGGATTATTAGGGTTCAATAGATCAGCAAATCGTCTTAACTTCCTGAATAACGCAGTTAGTAAAGTAAAAGTAAAGTCAAGTTTATTTATTAGTCACAAGTAAGGCTTACGTTAACACTGCAATGAAGTTACTGTGAAATTTCCCCAGTCGCCACACTCTGGCTCCTGTTCGGGTCAATGCACCCTAACCAGCACGTCTTTCAGACTGTGGGAGGAAATCGGAGCACCTGAAAGAAACCCACGCAGACACGGGGAGAACGTACAGACTCCACACAATCAGTGATCCAAGCTGGGAATCGAACCCAGATCCCTGGCGCTGTGAAGCAGCAGTGCTAACCACTGTGCCCATAAGGAGAGATGATGTGGGATGTGATGTGTGAGTTGAGCATGAGTTTATTGTGGTTGGTGCAGACTCGATGGGCCGAATGGCCTCTTTCTGCACTGTAGGGGTTCAATGAGTTAGAGGTATTAGTGTGCTCTCCTCTAATCCTATTTAACTTGTATCCTTCCACTTCTGTCTCCTTCTCCATCACTCTATCCCTCCATATCTCCGTCCAGCTTCCACTTAGCCCCATATTTGCCCAGCAAGATTGGGGTGTGTGGGGCTCAGATGGCTGATTGATGCCCCACTCAATTTTTGATTCCATTGCAGATAATAAATCATTAGAATCTTGAATCACACAGTGCAGAAGAGGCCCTTCGGCCCATCGAGTCTGCACCGACACCCGAGAAACACCTGAATTCCCACCTCATCCCGTCTGCCAGCACTTGGCCCATAGCCCTGAATGTTATGATGTGCCAAGTGCTCATCCAGATACTTTTTAAAGGATGTGAGGTAACCCGCCTCTACCACCCTCCCAGGCAGCGCATTCCAGACCCTCACCACCCTCTGGGTTAAAAAAGCTTTTCCTCACATCCCCCGAAACCTCCTGCCCCTCACCTTGAACCTATGCCTCCCCATGACTGACCCTTCAACTAAGGGGAACAGCTGCTCCCTATCCACTCTGTCCGTGCCCTTCATAATCTTGTACACCTCGGTCAGGTCGCCCCTCAGTCTTCTCGGCTCCAATGAAAACAACCCAAGCCTACCCAATCTCTGTTCATAACTTAAATGTTCCATCCCAGGCAGCATCCTGGTGAATCTCCTCCGCAGCCCCTCCAGTGCAATCACATCCTTCCGATAATGGCACGACCAGATGTCAGTAGGATGTAATTTAACTGAGAAATGATATGCAAAATGGTTTGTGAAAGAGAGAATTACATCATGTACCATCATAGAATCCCTACTGTGCAGCAAGAGGCCATTCAGCCCATCGAGTCTGCACCGACAGCAATCCCACCCAGGCCCTATTCTCGTGACTCCACATAATGCCTCTAACCTACGCATTCCGGGACACTGAGGCAGAATTTAGCACAGCCCATCAACCTAACCCACACATCTTTCGGACTGTGGGAGGAAACCGGAGCACCCGGAGGAAACTCACGCAGACACGGGGAGAACGTGCAGACTCCACATACACCGTGACCCAAAACGGGAATCGAACCCGGGTCCCTGGTGTTGTGAGGCAGCAGTGCTAACCACTGTGCCACCCTGCCGCCCTGTAGAAAGTGACTGAATTGCAGTGTCAAAATGGAATAAGATGCAGTGTCAAAATGGAATAGAATGCTTCTGGGCTGTATGAGAATTGCTGGGTGCTTAGCAAACTTACCAAAATCTGAAGTTAGACATCTTATGAGTGTGATTGCTCCCTTTTTCAAAACCTTCGAAATGTAGCTGCATCAGGTTAGCACCCTGATTATCAGCTCAGCAGCCGGGATCTGATTAGCTACCGAATGTCAAGAATATCTTGCATTTGTGTAGCGCCATTCATGAAGTGCCTTAACAGTGAATAAAATGCTTTTGAAGGTATTGCTGCTGTAATGTAGAGAGCACATCAGATGATCGGCACGTAGCAAGTTCTCTCACACTAATGAGACAGTGACCCCGGATCAGTTGTTTTTTGATCTTGGCTAAAGGATAAGCGCAAGTCAGAACACAGCACGGTGGCACAATGGTTAGCACTGCTGCCTCACAGCGCCGGGGACCTGGGTTCGATTCTCGGCTTGGGTCACTGTCTGTGCAGAGTCTGCACGTTCTCCCCGTGTCTGCATGGGTTTCCTCCCGGTGCTCCGGTTTCCTCCCACAGTCCGAAAGATTAGGCGGATTGGCCATGTTAAATTGCCCCTTGGAGTCAGGGGACCTACGGGGATAGGACATGAGTGAGATTGTCGTTGGTGAAGCTTGATGGGCTGAATGGCCTCCTACTGCACCGTGGGGATTCTCAGGGCATCGGGGAGTGTTCCTTTGCTCTGTTTTGTAGCTGTGCTGTGGGATGTCTCATTTCCACTGGGGACAGGAGACTGAGCCTCAGTTTTAAAATCTTATTCGGAAGATGCCCCCTCTGACTCTGCAGCATTCCCTCAGCTTTGTCAATGCAGCTTGAAGCTGGATTTTGTGCTCAATGTCTCGGGCGTGGGATTTGAACCCATGACCCTCTGACTCGGAAATGAGTGCCATACTGAAACTTACTGCCACCTGGCAATGGGCATTTTCGTCACCGATCTGTGATTGATAATGCCTGCGAAACTGCACCTCCCAAAAATCAGCTATTGGGTTGAAATAAACTGTAAAGTCTTTTATTAATGAACATCTAATATTGGCGTAAGTCACTAAAGGTGGCAGGACAGGTCGAGAGAGCAGTTATTAAGAGAGCAGTTGGGGCGGCACGGTGGCACAGTGGTTAGCACTGCTGCCTCACAGCGCCAGGAACCTGGGTTCGATTCTTGGCTTGGGTCACTGTCTGTGCGGAGTCTGCACGTTCTCCCCGTGTCTGCGTGGGTTTTCCTCCGGGTGCTCCGGTTTCCTCCCACAGTCTGAAAGACGTGCTGGTTAGGGTGCATTGACCCGAACAGGCACCAGAATGTGGCGACTAGGGGAATTTCACAGTAACTTCATTGCAGTGTTAATGTAAGCCTTACTTGTGACTAATAAATAAACTTTACTTTACTTTTACTTTAATAACGCAGAGGGATATCGTCAGACCTGCTGAGACTTTCCAGCATTTTATGCTCTTGTTTTCAGATTCCAGCATCCGCAGTATTTTGCTTTTATCTCAGTGTTTACCTCACTGCCACTCTCCTTCCAGGAATGCCTTCCCTGAAACAGTACTGCTCTTCTTTCTGACAGAATTTCCATTTGTCTCTTTAAATCTGTGCTGATTCTCTTCGCTCTGAGCTCAGATGGAGGGTCATCCAGACTCAAAACATTGGCTCTATTCTCTCCCCACAGATGCTGTCAGACTTGCTGAGACTTTCCAGCATTTTCCAGCACCCACAGTATTTTGCTTTTATTTTAGACAGTATCCGGGGTTTTGTTAACAGGGGCACGGAGTACAAGAGTAAAGAGGTTATGCTGAACCTGTACACAACACTAGTTAGACTTCAGCTGGAATATTGTGTACAGTTCTAGGCGCCACTATGGGAAGGATATGAATGCTTTGGAGAGAGTGCAGAAGATGTGTACAAGAATGGTTCCAGGGATGAGAAACTTCAGTTGTCAGGATAGATTGGAGAGGTTGGGACTGTTCCCCTTGGAGAGAAGAAGGCTGAGAGGAGATTTGATAGAGATGTTCAAAATCATGAAGGGGCTGGACAGAGTAGATAGGGAGAGACTGTTTCCACTCGTAAAAGGATCAAGAATGCGAGGGCACAGATTGAAAGTGATTTGCAGAAGAAACAAGGAATTTTTTTTTCGCACAGTGAGTGGTTGGGGTCTGGAATGCACTGCCTGGAAGTGTCATAGAGGCAGGTTCAGTTGAAGCACTCTGGAGGGCAGTAACTGTTTTAGCAGGGGGCACTGACCTTGGGAATCCCCTCCCTAAACCTCTCCATGTCGCTCTTCCTTTTAATGATGCTCCTTCAATCCTATCTCGTTGACGAAGCCTTTCCTAATATCACCACCACCATTCCTAATATCTCTTTATTTTGTCTGTTCACATTCCTATGACGTGCCGTGAGATGTTTTACTACAGTAAAGGAGCTATTTGAGTCGAGGGATAGGGATGTTTTGCTGCAATTGTATCGGGCGTTGGTGAGGCCACACCTGGAGTATTGTGTGCAGTTTTGGTCTCCTTACCTGAGGAAGGATGTCCTTGCTATAGAGGGAGTGCAGCAAAGATTTACCAGGCTGATTCCTGGGATGGCAGGTCTGTTGTATGAGGCGAGACTAAGTTGGTTAGGATTATATTCACTGGAGTTTAGAAGAGTGAGAGGGGATCTCATAGAAACTTATAAAATTCTAACAGGGTTAGGCAGGGTAGATTCAGAAAGAATGTTCCCAATGGTGGGGGAGTCCAAAACTAAGGGCCATGGTTTGAGGATAAGGGGGTAAACCTTTTAGAACTGAGGTGAGGAAAAATTTCTTCACCCAGAGGGTGGTGAATGTGTGGAATTCGCTACAACAGAATGTAGTTGAGGCCAAAACATTGTGTGATTTGAAGAAGAAATTAGACAGAGCTCTTGGGGCTAAAGGGATCAAGGGATATGGGGAGAAGGGGGGATCAGGATATTGAATTTGATGATCAGCCATGGGGCTGATGTGTGGGAGGTTTAGGGGGAATTTGAGGAAAATCTTTTTTACCCAGAGGTTGGTGACAGTCTGGAATGCGCTGCCTGGGAGGGTGGTGGAGGCGGGATGCCTCACATCCTTTCAAAAGTACCTGGGTGAGTACTTGGCACGTCATAACATTCAAGGCTATGGGCCAATTGCTGGCAAGTGGGATTAGGTGGGCAGGTCAGGAGCTTTCATTTGTCGGTGCAGACTCGATGGGCCGAAGGGCCTCTTCTGCACTGTAGTATTCTGTGGAAATGAATGGTGGAGCAGGCTTGAAGGGCCGAATGGCCTACTCCTGCTTCTACTTTCTATGT
Source organism: Mustelus asterias (assembly GCF_964213995.1). NCBI lineage: Eukaryota > Metazoa > Chordata > Chondrichthyes > Carcharhiniformes > Triakidae > Mustelus > Mustelus asterias. The sequence continues at coordinate 10,702,019 of NC_135807.1, forward strand.
TTCTATATAAATACAGCTGGTGTTAGATAGTTGTGCCCTTAAGTGCTTGAACACATTGGGCATTATCTAGTAATTTTTTAAAAATGCTACCATTAAAGATGTAAATGGAAATGAGGAAATATGTGTGAGAAAATCTCATTGATAATGAAGTTTTAGTGCCTGGGTTATTCACATCGCAGTGGAAGGTGTGTGCACGGTGTCGATTTTCAGCTGATTCATGGTCGATGTATTTGAGACACTTTCTTTGATCTTACTGCATTGTCCAATGTTCTGCAGCCTGGGCATTAATCAGACACAGACCACCGTTAGCGGTGTCTCAAACCTGCATGTGTGAACCCAATTCTAATGATCTGACTCTTTCCACTGTGGAGAACATTCATTTGTCACACAGGTACTTGTTATATTGGGGGGAATGAGGAGAATATGAATGCCAGGAGCAAGTCAAATTCCCTTCAAAGCATCTCTCTTCCATTTTCTTCCGTCGGGAAAAAGATACAAAAGTCTGAGGTCACGTATCTACCGACTCAAGAACAGCTTCTTCCCTGTTGCTGAATGGATTTTTGAATGGACCTACCTTGTATTAAGTTGACCTTTCTCTACACCCTAGCTATGGCTGTAACACTACATTCTGCACTCTCCTTTCCTTCTGTATGAATGGTATACTTTGTCTGTATAGCGCGCAAGAGACAATACTTTTTGCTGTATACTAGTACAAGTGACAATAATAAATCAAATCAAATATCAGTAATGAGAGACTCTCCGGAGGGTTAGGGTCGGAAAATAATTCACAGGTGTACCTGCATTGAGTACACCTCACTGATATTAGTAAAAGGATTCCGTCCAATCATCTGAGCGCAATTTCTCCTGAGTGTGATTTTATGATTTATTTGTGGGCGGCATGGTGGCACAGTAGTTAGCACTGCTGCCTCACAGCACAAAGGACCCGGGTTCGATTCCCGGCTTGGGTCACTGTCTCACGTTCTCCAAATGTCTCCGTGGGTTTCTTCCGGGTGCTCCGGTTTCCTCCCACAGTCCAAAGTTGCGCAGGTTAGGTGGATTGGCCATGCTAAATTGCCCCTTAGTATCAGGGGAATTGACAGGGTAAATACCTGGGGTGATGGGGAGAGGGACTGGGTGGGATTCTTGTTGGTGCTAGCTTGATGGGTCGAATGGCCTCCTTCTGCACTGTTGGGGTTCTATGGAAATTATCAACCGTTCGGGGAGTAGGTATGTCCAAAATCAGCTATTGCCGGTTGATCCCGGGGAGATATTTAACTAAACGAAAGAAAGGCTTGCATTTATACAGCACAATTCATTACCTCAGGACTTCCCAAAGTTCTTTACAGCCAATGAGGAATGTTTTGAAGTGTAGACATTGTTGTAATATGGGAAACGAGACAGCCAATAGGCACGGGCAACCTCTTGTTACTGACAATATGGGTGGCACGGTGGCACAGTGGTTAGCACTGCTGCCTCACAGCGCCAGGGATCCGGGTTCAATTCCCGGCTTGGGTCACTGTCTGTGTGGAGTCTGCACGTTCTCCCCGTGTCTGCGTGGGTTTCCTCCGGGTGCTCCGGTTTCCTCCCACAGTCTGAAAGATGTGCTGGTTCGATGCATTGGCCATGCCCTCCCTCAGTGTACCCGAACAGGCGCCAGAGTGAGGCGACGAGGGGATTTTCACAGTAACTTCACTGCAGTGTTAATGTGAGCCCACTTGTGACACTTATAAATGAACTTAAAGGTAGACCATAGATCATAGAATCATACGGTGCCGAAAGAGGCCAGTCAGCCCATCGAGTCTGCACTGACCACAATCCCACCCAGGCCCTATTCCCATAACCCATACATTTACCCTAGCAAGTCCCCCTGACACTAAGGGGCAATTTAGCATGCACCCAAGCAGCACGTCTTTCGGACTGTGGGAGGAAACCGGAGAACCCGGAGGAAACCCACGCAGACACGGGGAGAACATGCAGCAGACTCCGCACAGACAGTGACCCAAGCCGGGAATCGAACCCGCATCCCTGGCGCTGTGAGACAGCAGTGCTAACCACTGTGCCACCGTGCCGCCCCGGTGTTCAAAATCATGAGGTTCTGGACAGAGCAGCCAGGGGAGAAACTGTTCCCGCTCGTGAAATGATTAAGAATAAAAAGGCAGAGATTGGAAGTATTTGGCGACAGAAACAATGGCAACATGTGGAAACTCTTTCTCACGCAGAGAGTGATTAGTGTCAGGAATGCGCTGCCTGAGAGAGTGCGGCGGAGGAAGAGACAGTGAAGTGGGAATTGCATTTTTATCCAAGAAGTAACAATGTGCAGGGTTATGGGAGGGTGAGGGGAGGCAGTGGGGGCAGGGGTAGGTGGGGGAATGGTAGGAGGTCGGGGAGTGACGCTCGGTGAATTGCTCCCTCAGAGTGCCAACACAGAAATTGGGGCCCGAATAGCCTCCTCCTGTGCTGTAAATGTTCTGTGGTTCTGGCCATAGTACTGTCAGAAGTTGCACGATCTTTTCCATGATAAGGCTGGAGAAGCTGGGATTGCTCCCTTAGAGCCAGGAAAATTAAGGGCTGTTAAGGAATTTTTACTGAGGCGCTGTTTTTCTTTGATGGGATAAGGAGAAAATCTTTCCACTGACAGGGGGCTCAGTAACTAGGGGACACAAATATCGAATCATAGAATCCAACAGCGCAGAAGGGGGCCATTCGGCCCATCGAGTGTGCACCGACTACAATCCTACCCAGGTCCTATCCCCATAACCCCATGCATTTGTCCTAACTAATCCCCCTGACACCAAGGGGCAATTTAGCATGGCCAATCCACCTAACCTGCATACCTTTGGAGTGTGGGAGGAAACCGGAGCACCTGGAGGAAACCCACACGGACATGGGGAGACTCTGCACAGGCTTAAGGTGATAGGCAGAAAAGATCTGGAGGCGGGTTTTATTTTTAACACAGCAAGTTGTTGTAATCTGGAAGCCAGCAGCTGAAGCAGTGCTGGGACATAAGGAACAAGAGGTGGCGCAAGCCATTGAGACCTACGTTGTCATTCAAAGGGGTCATGGCGGAGTTTCTACATCAGCTTCCTGCACTGCCCCCAGTCGCCTCAGTTCGCAGAGAACCCAGTCATCTCCTGACCTGCTGGAAGCAGATGCAAGAATACCTCTCAAAAGGAAAAAACTTAAGTTGGCCAGGGACTAAGTCCAAAGATGTGCGGATTAGGTGGATTGGCCATGCTAAATTGTCCCTTAGTGTCTTGGGGGGATTAACAGGGTAAATATGTGGGGTTGTGGGGATAGGGCCTGGGTGGGATTGTTGTCAGTGCAGACTCGATGGGCTGAATGGCCTCCTTCTGCACTGTAGGTTTTCTATGATTCCTAAGAGTGGATTGGGATTAATTTAAATAGACCTTCCCAGAACTAGGGGTCATAGTTTGAGCACAAGGGGTAAATCTTTTATTATATATTTATTTTTTATTAGTGTCCCAAGTAGGCTTACATTAACACTGCAAAGAAGTTACTGCGACAATCCCCTAGTCGTCACACTCCGGCACCTGTTCGGGTACACCAAGGGAGAATTTAGCACGGCCAATGCACCCTAACCAGCACGTCTTTAGGACTGTGGGAGGAAACCAGAACACCCGGAGGAAACCCACGCAGACACGGGGAGAACGTGCAGACTCCGCACAGACAGTGACCCAAGCCAGGGATCTAACCCTGGTCTCTGGTGCTTTGAGGCAGCAGTGCTGACCACTGTGCCACCGTGCTGCCTCAGTTTTAGAACTGAGGTGAGGAGAAATTTCTTCACCCAGAGGGTGGTGAATGTGTGGAATTCACTCCCACAAAATGCAGAAGAAATTAGATATAGCTCTTGGGGCTAAAGCGATCAAGGGATATGGGGGGGAAGGGGGAATCAGGATATTGGATTCGATAATCAGCCATGATCAAAATGAATGGTGGAGCAGGCTCGAAGGGTCAAATGGCCTTCTCCTGCTTCCAGTTTCTGTGTTTATTTTTCTGTGTTTAAGTGCTAGCACAGATATGCTGGGCTGAATGGCCTTCTTTGGCCTAGTACTGTTCTATATCCTTTGCGGATTACCTCCCGAGCCTCTCACCTACTTAAAGGCCTTTAACCCAAAGTGGAGAATGCTACAGATATTGGAAATCTGAAAATATTGGATGGACTCTGCAGTTCAGGCAGCAGCCCTGGATAAACGAGAGGAGTTCTAGAATCCTGGAATCTGTACGGTGCAGAAGGAGGCCATTCGGCCCAACGAGCCTGCACCGACCAAAACCCACCCAGGACCTCTCCCCATAACCCCATGCATTTACCCCAGCTATTCCCCTGACACTAAGGGGCAATTTATCATGGCCAATCCACCAAACCCGCACATCTTTGGGCTGTGGGAGGAAACCGGAGCACCCGGAGGAAACCCACGCAGACACGGGGAAAATGTGCAAACTCCACACAGACAGTAACCCAAGCCGGGAATTGAATCCAGGTCCCTGGCACTGTGAGGCAGCAGTGCTAACCACTGTGCCACCGTGCCACCTGGAGCCTTCCTCGGACTTTACCGTTTATAAAAGGAACAAATTAAGGGAAAGGATTAAAACACCTAATATCATTTCTACCTCTTAATACCTTGCCTCCTCCCTATCTCTATAACCTCCTCCCATCCTGCAAACCCCTCTGGTCTCTGCCTCCTCTAATTTTGGCCTCGTGTCCATCCCCATTTCACCATTCTGCCATTGTGGCTGTGCTGCCAATTGCCTTGGGCCTGAGCGCTTCAATTCCCTCCCTAAAGCCCTCTGCTACTCTGCTCTGTGTTAAGATGCTCCTTACATGCCACCTCTTTGTGGCGGCACAGTGGTTAGCACAGCATCAGGGACCCGGGTACAATTCCAGCCTTGGGTCACTGTCTGTGTGGAGTTTGCACATTCTCCCCATGTCTGCGTGGGTTTCCTCCGGGTGCTCTGCTTTCCTCCCACAGTCCAAAGATGTGCAGGTTAGGTGGATCGGCCTTGATAAATTGCCCCTTGCTGTCCAAAGATGTGCAGGTTGAGCAGACTGGCCAATGTAAATGTGCAGGGTGTTGGGGATAAGGCAGAGGGGAGGTCCAGGGTGGGATGTCCAACTGGAGAGTTGCTGCTGACTCGATGGGCTGAATGGTCTCTTTGACTATTCTTTGGTTCTTTGACCAACCTTCTTGTTCCCTGTCCTTATATCCTCATCTCCTAATGTGATTCAAATTCCCACTTACTTTACTGATGCTCCTGTAAACTATTTTGCAACTTTTATTTGTTAGAAACACGATGTAAACACACTGTTCACCAGTAATTTCGGGTTCGATTCCAGGCTTGGGTCACTTCTGTGCGGAGTCTGCAGGTTCTCCCGGTCTCTGCGTGGGTTTCCTCCAGGTGCTCCAGTTGCCTCCCACAGTCCAAAAGGCGTGCTGGTTAGGGTACATTGGCCATGCTAAATTCTCCCTCAGTGTACCCAAACAGGCACCGGAGTGTGGCAACTAGGGGATTTTCACAGTAACTTCATTGCAGTGTTAATGTAAGCCTTACTTGTGACACTAAGAAATAAACTTTGAAACTTTAACTGCAGGTCCTGCATGGCAGGGACACAGCAGAGATGATGTATGCCCAGAGAAACATAGAAAATAGAAGCAAGAGTAGGCCATTCGGCCCTTTGAGTCTGCTCCATCATTACTTTTGATCATGGCTGATTCTTGAATTTAATATCTTGATCTCCCCCTTCCTCCCATATCCCTTGATCCCTTTAGCCCCAAGAGCTATATCTAATTTCTTCTTGAAATCACACAATGTTTTAGTCTCAACTATTTTCTGCGGTAGTGAATTCCACATAGTTGCCACCTTCTGGATGAAGAAATTTCTCCTCACCTCAGTTCTAAAAGGTTTAACCCTGAGGTAAACCAACCTCCGTTCCATCAGCAACGATAACTTCAGTTGCTCTTCTGACCAGAAGCCTTTGTTGCAGTAACTGCTCGGAATGGAGTATAGTCTGATCAGAAAACATATACCAGGCACCGTTTATGCTGCTGCATCCCCAGTGACTTGAATTTACAGCTGCCTGGAGGCCCAAAACTGATACCAGCTTCTAGATTAAGGTACTTGTACGTGTAACTGAATGGTCACGACGCAACCCTGTTAATGTCAATTGAGATCAAAGGATTGGTAGAATGGATCTTTAATCTTGTCCTTTTCTTCATTATCGATCCAGTGCTTCATTGAACCAAGCTGCAATCCTGTTTATTAAGGACAATTAGCACAGAGGTCCAAACTCAATAAAGGAGCATCCATGTTGCATGCTGAAACTGAACTTGCAACGATCAGACCCTGTATTATATCCTTTGGCCTGGCTCCACTTGTTACTAATTGTTATCGCTTGGTCAAACCAGGCTCGATCAAGGCAGCCTTGAGGAGGAGTTCACAGAATGTGAGAATGTTCTCATTGAAACGACGGCGGTTGACGGGCGACCTGATAGAAATCGACAAGATTATGAGGGGCACGGACAGAGTGGATAGTCAGAAGCTTTTTCCCAGGGTGGAAGAGTCAATTACTAGGGGGCACAGGTTTAAGGTGCGAGGGGCAAGGTTTAAAGGAGATGTATGAGGCAAGTTTTTTGCACAGAGGGTGGTGACTGCCTGGAACTCGCTGCCGGGGGAGGTAGTGGAAGCAGATAAGATAGTGACTGTTCAGGGGCGTCTTGACAAATACATGAATAAAATGGGAATAGAGGGATATGGTCCCCGGAAGGGTAGGGGGTTTTAGCTCAGACAGGCAGCATGGTCGGTGCAGACTTGGAGGGCCGAAGGGCCTGTTCCTGTGCTACAATTTTCTTTGTTCTTTGTATCCGCGATAGTTTCCTCGAACAGTATGTAATTGATGCGCGACAATCGAGCACGAGACACAAGGCTTCTGTAATTGAAGGCTTTTATTGTCTAACAATGGAACTATTTAAACACGAGTACACCATTCCAGACTGGAGGGGTCCCGCCCGAGCAGAGGGTCTTATACCTCTCCCAGGAGGCGGGGCCCGACCGGGATGTGCCACAACAGCATCCACCACAGGTATATTAATCCCACAGTGTAAACACCCTAGCCCAACAGCAACATTAGAATAACCCCACAGGGGTAACCAACGATGGTTCACCACAGTAATGGAACCTACGAGGGAACAAGCTATCCTAGATCTGGTCCTGTGTAATGATGATGTGGAGATGCCAGCGTTGGACTGGGTAATGAGACAGGAATAATTAATTACCTTACAGTTAGGGATCCTCTCGAAAGAAGCGATCACAGTATGGTTGAATTTAAAATACAAATGGAGAGTGAGAAGGTAAAATGCAATACCAGTGTCTTGTGCTTAAGAACAAAGAAAATTACAGCACAGGAACAGGCCTTTCAACCCTCCAAGCCTTTTCCGACCATGCTGCCCGATTGAACTAAAACCACCTACCTTTCTGGGGACTGTATCCCTCTATTCCCATCCTATTCATGTATTTGTCCAGACGCCCCTTAAAACTCACTATCGTATCTGCTTCCATTTCCTCCTCCGACAGCGAGTTCCAGACACCCACCACCCTCTGGGTAAAAAACTTGCCTCGTACCTCTCCTTTAAACCTTGCCCCTCGCACCTTAAACCTGTGCCCCCTAGTAATTGACTCTTCCACCCTGGGAGAAAGCTTCTGACTATCCACTCTGTCCGTGCCTCTCATAATCTTGTAAACTTCTATCAGGTCGCCCCTCAACCTCCGTCACTCCAGTGAGAACAAACCAAGTTTCTCCAACCTCTCCTCATAGCAAGAAGGTGTTATTATTAAATCCCTTCTGAAAATTCATGTATGCTGGATCTTTATTTATTCATGGGCCCCTGACAAGGCCAGCATTGTTGCCCATCCTTAATTGCCCCTTGAACTGAGTGGCTTAAGAGGCCATTTTAGACCATCAGTCTGGAGCCATATGTAGGCCAGACCAGGTAAGGATGGCAGATTTCCTCCCCTGAAGCACATTTTAAAAGTTAAGGAACAATTGATACTGCATGAGATGTTTTTTCGAAACAACCCCCTTTTCAATTGGAGATTATTAATTGAATTTAAATCAGATACTATGGTGGGATTTGAACCCATGCCCCCAGAGCATTAGCCTGGGCCTCTGGATTACTTGTCCAATGTCATTACCAGCTCACTACCTCCTCCCCTGTTGCATTTCCACAAAATGTGTTGAATTTGTATGTTGTGACTATTCTACATTTGCTTTCTTTGATCTCGGCCTTCATAAATGCTAGCTAATTTTATCTGGTATTTATCGTGTTACTGTGAAGTGAAAGCTTTCGGAATCAACTATTCTGTGACTGCCTCGTTGGTGCAATCAGTTAGTGTCAAAACTTGTGCAGTATGTTAGTGATAATAAGGAAGGATTAAATTAGCAAAACCATCTGTCGCGCGTGATGCGGTAATTGAGGCCAGAAGAATTGAGTCTGAAATTGTTTAAATTGGTCACCATTCTATTAAATCAAGACTGACGCTTCAGTGCAGGACTCAGGGTTTACAGGGGGGGGCTCCTTGGTCAAGTGCTGCCTTGATGTCGAGGGCAGTCACTCTCACCTCACCTCCAGCACAGTGGTTAGCACTGCTGCCTCACAGCGCCAAGGACCCGGGTTCGATTCCGGCCTCAGGTGACTGCCTGTGTGGAGTCTGCACGTTCTCCCCGTGTCTGCGTGGGTTTCCTCCGGGTGCTCCGGTTTCCTCCCACACCCCAAAGATGTGCAGGTTTGGCGGATTGGTCATGCTCAATTGCCCCTTAGTGTCTCAAGATGTGTAGTTTGGGGTGATTGGGGTTACGGGGATAGGGCCTGGGTAGGAGGGCCTGGGTAGGGTGCTCTGTCGAAGAGTTGGTGCAAACATCTGCACTTCTTTAAGTTATTCATTCATGGGACATGGGCGTCGCCGGCTGGCCAGCCTTTATTGCCCATCCTTAGTTGCCCTTGGAGGGGAGTTCAGAGTCAACCACATTGCTGTGGCTCTGGAGTCACATATAGGTCAGACCAGGTAAGGATGGCAGATTTCCTTCCTAAAAGACATTAGTGAACCAGATGGGTTTTTACAACAATCGACAATGGTTTCACGGTCATCAGTAGATTCTTAATTCCAGATATTTTTTACCGAGTTCAAATTTCTCCAGCTGCCGTGGTGGGATTCGAACCCAGGTCCCAGAACATTCTGGATTAATAGTCTATCGATGATGCTACTAGGTCATTGCCTCCACCTAGGGATTCTGTGATGTGATTCAGTTCTTTTGTCCATGTTTGGACCAAGGCTGTAAATAGGCCAGGAGCTGAGTGATCCTGGCGGAACCCAGACTGAGTCTCAGAGAGTAGTTTGTTGCTGAGTGAGTGCCCCATCGGAGTGTGGTCGATGCTACTCCCATTGCTTTGCTGATGGCCCAGAGGAGAATGATAGGGCAGTATCTCACTGGAAGTTCCTTACTTATTGTGCACAGGACATACCTGGGCAATTTTCCACATTGTCAGGGTACATGCCAGTGTTGTAGTTGTACTGGAACAGCTTGGCTAGGGGCATGGTCAGCAACACAAGTCTGCAGGACTATTGTCTGGATATTGTCCCACAGCTCTTGACTGTATATAGAAGCAAATATAAAGTTTATTATTTAGTCACAAGTAAGACTTACATTAACACTGCAACAAAGTTACTGTGAAATTCCCCTAGTCGCCACACTCCGGCGCCTGTTCAGATCAATGCATCTAACCAGCACATCTTTCAGACTGTGGGAGGAAACCGGGGCACCCGAAGGAAACCCACGCAGACACGGGGAGAACGTGCAAACTCCACATAGGCAGTGACCCAAGCCGGGAATCAAACCCGGGTCCCTGGTGCTGTGAGGCAGCAGTGCTAACCACTGTGCCACCCAAAACACTCTGGATGCTGGAAATCTGAACACCAAACAGAAAATGTTGGATAAACTCGGCAGGTCTGGCAGCGTCTCTGAAGAGAGAAGCAGAGTTAACGTTTCGGATTTAAATGATCCTTCTACAGAGCTGTGTTAGTTAAGTGATAAACTATTGGCAATGACAGAAGGAGAATTTGCTTGCTATTTTTCTTACAGAACATTGCCAGGTGATCATTTATATCCATTTGAAAGAGCAACACACAAACGTAAATAGAAGCAGGAGTAGACCTCTCGGCCTATCGAGCCTACTCCATTATTCAATACAATCCTGGTTGGTCCTCTGCCCCAACTCCATTTTCCTACCCACTCCCCACGTCCCTTAATTCCCTGAGAGCCTTACCCCAGCCTTAAATATCTTCAACGATGAAGCATCATCCACAACTGTCTGGGGTAGAGAATTTCAAAGATTCACAACCTTTTGAGTGAAGTAAGTTAAGTAAGTTTATTTATTAGTCACCAGTCGGCTTACATTAACACTGCAATGAAGTTACTGTGAAAATCCCCTAGCCACCACACTCCGGCACCTATTCGGGTACACTGAGGGAGAATTCAGCATGGCCAATGCACCTAACCAGCATGTCTTTCCGACTGTGGGAGGAAACCCACGCAGACACGGGGAGAACGTGCAGTCTCCACATAGACAGTGACCCAAGCCGGGTCCTTGGCGCTGTGAGGCACTTACGGGTGGCACAGCTAACCACTGTGTCACCTCATCTCATATCAGTCACCTACCCTGAGACTGTGCCCCCCATGTTTTAGATTCCCTAACCATTGGAAACAATCTCTCAGCGTCTACCCTGTCAAGCCCCTTCAGAGTTTTGTAGGGCGGCACGGTAGCACAGTGGTTAGCACTGCTGCTTCACAGCTCCAGGGACCTGGGTTCGATTCCCGGCTTGGGTCACTGTCTGTGTGGAGTTTGGACATTCTCCTCGTGTCTGCGTGGGTTTCCTCCGGGTGCTCCGGTTTCCTCCCACAGTCCAAAGATGTGCGGGTTAGGTTGATTGGCCATGCTAAAATTGTCCCTTAGTGTCCTGAGATGCGTAGGTTAGCGGGTAAATATGTAGGGATATGGGGGTAGGGCCTGGGTGGGATTGTGGTCGGTGCAGACTTGATGGGCCGAATGGCCTCCTTCTGCACTGTAGAGTTTCTATGATTTCTATGATTTCTATTACAGGCCGGTATTTGGGGGTCTGCCGATAGCTGTGAGTGTCTCTCTCTTACAGGCCTTGAAATTTCAAAGGCCGGGGAATTCTGCACTGAGGCAACTCCGCAGGAGAGAGAGCGCTGAACCAGGCTCACCGTTTATACCTGACCGGTAACCTGATACTTATATCACACAGCCATCCCAAAACCACCACCAAGGCCTGAGTGGTTCTCTCCCTTGTCGGTGGGACAACGGCCACCCTGCACCCACTCCACTCGAGTAGGTCTCCAAGAGAGAGAACAGAGAGACTCTGTTCTTTATCTCCTGACCAGCAGTCTCCCTGGAGTGAGCGGGTTCGAATCGCTCAGATCACCCTCGGTTCTAGACTCCGGATTTATGGTAAGGGATATTGAAACTGTGACCTCGTCAGAGTGCGCTGATGAGAGAACAAGAGGCAAGACGGACTCCAAACGAGTTTCAAAACTTACAGTGATTTATTTAACAATAGAATCAACCTCTCCAATACCCCACCACACATGAGTAAAACTTATGCTTTATACTATCACTATGGGAGAAATGCTAACGGGTACAACGTAAAATCTTACTTTACACAGTTCAAAACAAGATTACTGAACTTTAAAATTACAATACACCACCCCTCCCCTTGCCTCAACCTCTATCCTATCCTCAGGAGCTTCACAAGGTTGGCTGGGATACTCACAATTCTAAAAGGGGTTCCTTTGTGGTGGGCTCGAATGTCTTAGTGCAGGATCGAAATTGGGCTGCTGTTGGTCTTCACCTCTGGACATCAGCTTGCGATTCTGGAAGAGAGCTCGGTTTGGCTTGTCTGCCTCTCTTGATCTTAACTTCAGCCCAATTTAACAACCAACTTCCCTGCCCCCGTAGGTGATTTTCAAGGACAATGGGCTTCCGATCACCGGCAGGCTCGGTTTAATTGAGTCAAGTCCAAACACAAAAGGCTGGAACTGCCTTGACCCCCGTGGATCATTATTTTAATGTCTTTTTAATGCTCCTCCGGAGCTTCCTGAACGGTCTCCCATTAGTGGGATGGGTCTTCTTGTCTTCTGTGGATGGGCCCATTTCCGTGGCCATTGTCTCCCTGCTGGTCTGTTTACTGTTCGTCTGCTGGTCTCCATCTCCCTTTGTCCTTCTGATGATTAGATCACTGGTGTGTCTGCCTTTCTGCTGCACCTGGCCACTTGCATATTCAGGGGCTTACACCTTTCCTTAGCACAGTCCACAGGCAGGTTATGTTTGTCCTGCCGAGCCTTCTGGGAGGTTTTTATCAGCCAGCAGCCAGAGTTGGCCACTTTTAAACTGTCAGGTTTCTCCTGAGTCCTTTTAAAATATGGAGGATTGCCCTGAAACTTACAGCGGAGTCTGCATGTTCTCCCCTTGTCTGCGTGGGTTTCCTCCCACGGCCCAAAAGATAAAGTTTAAAGTTAATTTATTAGTCACAAGTAAGGGTTACATTAACACTGCAATGAAGTTACTGTGAAATTCCCCGGGTCGTCACACTCCGGCGCCTGTCCGTGTCAATGCATCTAACCAGCAGGTCTTTCAGACTGTGGGAGGAAACCGGACCACCCGGAGGAAACCCACGCAGACACGGGGAGAACGTGCAGACTCCGCACCGACAGTGACCCAAGCCGGGAATTGAACCCGGGTCCCTGGTGCTGTGAAGCAGCAGTGCTAACCACTGTGCCACCGTGCCGCCCGGTAGCACATGTGCTGATTAGGCGCTTTAGCCATGCTAAATTCTCCCTCAGTGTACCCAAACAGGCAGCAGAGTGTGGTAACTTGAGGATATTCACAGTAACATTATTGCAGTGTTAATGTAAGCCTACTTGTGACACTAGTAAATAAACTAAGTTTCCACGTGATCACCTCTCATTCTTCTAAACCTGAGAGAATATAGGCCCGGTTTACTCAACCTCTCGTCATAGGACAACCCCCTCATCCCAGGGACAACTTAGTGAACCTTCACTGTACCAGCTCCAATGCAAGAATATCCTTCCTTAAATCTGGAGACCAAAACTGCACGCATTACTCCAGATCTGGTATCGCAATTGTACAACTGTAGCAAAACGATTTTATTCCTGCATTCCAATCCATTTGTAGTAAAGGCCAGCATGACATTTGCTAATTGCGTGCTGTTCCTGCATGCGAACTTCCTGTGTTCCTTGTACAACACAGTCAAGTTCACTGGGAACATCAGCAAGTTTCTCACCTTTGAGAAAAATAATCTGGTTTTTGGGGAGAGGACGACCAAAGTGAAGAACTTTCCTACATTATACTCAACCTGCCACCGCTCACCCCTCTCCTTTCATTGTCTTTTTGCAGCGTCCTTGCCTCTCCCCACAGCTTCGCTGGCCACCTCGCTTTGTATCATCAGCAAATTGAGAGTGTCTTTGCAAAGGCAGTGCCTTTGACCGTGTAGCACTCCCGAAGTACAACACTGTCAGCCTGACATGTTGCAAACCCTGGAGTGGCGTGACTCACAACCTCCTGATCATGAGACAGGAGATCAGCCAAGCACCCAGACCTGACTGCTGCCCGATGTCATGCTAACATTCACCCAGCAAAGAGAACAGTCGCGGGAAGAATTACAAAACAATAGCCAAGCTCTAATGTTTTGATGCTTCTAATAACTTTGGAATTAAGCTAATTGCCTGACTGACACTCCACTTCCATTCACAAGGCAGTTCTTCCTCATGCCTCATAAAGTCACACAGCACAGGAGGAGGCCATTCGGCCCATCATACTCAATGGGCCAACTGGTCCACTTCTGCTTCTAACCTTATGATCTCAAGATCTTGTTAATGCATTGAGAGCTGGGAAACTAACTTTTTTACTCACTTGTGGAACATGAACATGGCTGGCTGGCCAGCATTTATTGCCCATCCCTAGTTGCCTCAGGGCAGTTGAGAGTCAACCACATTGCTGTGGCTCTGGAGTCACATGTAGGCCAGACCAGGTAAGGACGGCAGATTTCCTTCCCTAAAGGGCAGTAGTGAACCAGATGGCTTTTTTTGACAATCAACAGTGGTTTCATGGTCATTAGTAGATTCTTAATTCCAGATATTTTTTGTTGAATTCAAATTCCACCATCTGCCGTGGCGGGATTTGAAACCAGGCCCCCAGAACATTAGCTAAGTTTCTGGATCAATAGTTTCTGGATTAATATCTAGTGATAATACCACTAGGCCGTTGCCGCTCCCTGTTGTGGGTGAACCAATCTGGCTCCCATTAACACAGATCCTATTGGATCACACGATGCCCGGTGCAGAGAGTTGGCAATGGTGTGCCAAGATGCTGCCAATTCCCAGTGATAATTTTCCCACCTTTTGCCTCCTGTTTTGAAATGTGATATGGTGTTGATGCCAGGATCAGTGCACTGGAGGCTCGGCGTCACCGAGCCTTGTTTGTTTTGACCCTTTCATTAAAACCAGGTCAGTCTAAAGCCCGTGTGTGTTCCCTGTGTTCCAGGTTCGTGCTGAGGAATGGCAGTGGGAATTGGCTGGCCAAGCAGATCCGGAAGCACCGGCCCAAGGACGGGCCGATGGAGCCCTCCAGCGCCCACCGGTGGTGCACCCTCCACACTGAATACATCTGGTACGACCCCGAGCTGACCCCGCAACCCCCGGCTGACTACGGCACCCCCAAGCTGCACGTCTTCTCCAACTGGGGGGTCCTCACCTACGGCGGGGGCTTGCCCAACAATGCGGGCAATACCTTTGTGTCTTTTAAGTCGGGGAAACTGGGAGGACGCGCGGTGTACGAGATTGTCCATGAGAATCCTTACTCCTGGATTGACGGCTGGAAGAACTTCAATCCAGGGCACGAACACCCCGACCAGAATTCCTTCACCTTTGCCCCCAACGGGCAGGTCTTTGTCTCTGAGGCCTTGTACGGTCCCAAGTACAGCTACTTAAACAATGTGCTGGTGTTTTCCCCATCCCCCAGCAGCCAGTGCAACCAGCCCTGGGAGGGGCAGCTGGGCGAGTGCGGCCAGTGGCTCAACTGGATGGCGGAGGAGGCCGGCAGATCGGCCGGGGAGCTGGTGACGGCGACACAGGATGGCGGGATGTTGTTCGCCAGCGGTGAGGCGGCGGCCGCCTACTCGTCCGCCATGCGTCTCAGCAGTGTGTACCGCGCCCTGCTGCTCCTCAACCCCCAGGTCCTGCTGGTCGTCGACCACATCGAGCGGCACGAGGGGTCCCCCATCACCCTGGCCAGCGCTTTCTTCCACAACCTGGACATCGACTTCAAGTACGTCCCCTACCGGACGGCGGGCCAGCTGAACGGGGCCATGATGGATGTCTGGGACGCCCAGTACAAGATGTTCTGGTTCGACCAGCGGGGCGACAGCCCAGAGCCCCGGATACAGGAGGCGGAGCAGGCCGCCGAGTTCAAGAAGAGGTGGACCCAGTTTGTCAACGTGACCTTTGCCCTGGGGAAGCGGGTCACCCGGATCGCCTACGTCTTCCACGGCCCGTACGTCAAAATATCCAACTGCCGCTTTGTTGACGACAGCAGGCGGGGGTTGAAGATTAGCCTGGACGTTAACGATACGCAGACAGCGGTTTCCATGGTGACTCAGTACACCGATCCCAGCGCCCGCTTCAGCTACCTAGGATTTGGGGGCTATGCCAAAGTGGAGGATGCCAATCAGGTCACCAGGTTTGGTTTCGGGACGACGGCGTTGCAGAACCAGGGCCGAATGAGCGCCAGCTTCTTTCACTTTGGGTTTACGGTCAAGGTGCTGATGGCCGTTGCTCTGTGCCTCGGCCTGGTCCTGTTGGTTGCTCACTGGAGACTCTACATCTCCTTCAGCAAGCTCCTGCGCTTCACCCTGTTGATGATCATCACGCTCTGGTTCACGGAGCTGGTGACCCTGTGGAGCACCTGCACCCAGCCCATGTGTGGCATGAACTGGAACGGGAACGAGGCCGACCCGGAAGTGGACGCCCACGCCAAGCAGTGGGACCCGAGCCTGGGCAAGATGTCGCCCGTCGTCATCGCCTCGCTGCCTGGCTCGGGGGCGGAGATCCTCAAGCACCTCTTCGCCAACAACACGGACTTTGTCTACATCAGGGTCCCCACGGAGCACCTCGACATCCCCGAGATGGAATTCGAGTTCGACTCCTTCATCGACGCCTGCGAGTGGAAACTCTCCGATGCCCAGGCCGGCCGCTATCGCCTGATCCAGGGCTGGCTGCAGTCGCTGGTGCACAACGCAAAGCTCCACTTGCAGAACATTCAACTGCATGCGGGCAGCAAGGGCTCGTTCCCGGCGGACAAAGCCGGCGCGGCCAAGAGGAGGAAGTCCCGGAGGAAGGCCCCCTCGGTGGATCAGAACACAAAGTACAAGGAAAACGTTGAGAAGGACACAGAGTATATCAAAGGCCTGAGGAGGCACCTTGCTTCCTACCCCAACGCGCGTGTTGTCCTCAGCCTAAGCAGCGGCAGCTGGACGCTAAAGCTTCCGTTTGTGCAGGGAGTTATCGGGCCTTCAATGAGGGCTCTGTATATGGTACGGGACCCACGCGCATGGATCTATTCCTTGCTGTACAACAGCAAACCCAGTCTTTACGCCCTAAGGAATGTTCCCCAGCATCTAGCCATGCTCTTTAAGGAAGACAGTAGCAAGGAGAAGTGCAATTTGGACTCCGGTTACGCCTTTGAATACGAACTTCTCCGGAGGCAGTTCTCGGCTCCAGCCAAGGACACGGTGTCCCTCTTGGCTCACCTGTGGCTCGCAAACACCAGGGCGACATTGAGGATCAACAAGAAGCTGCCGCCCGCCAATTACCAACTGCTGAAATTTGAAGACGTTGTTGACTTTCCCCGGGAAACGGCCGAGAGGATCTACGCCTTCCTGGGCTTCCCGCTCCCCCCGGCCGTGCTAAACAGGATACTCTTCGCCACGTCCACAAACCTGTTCCACCTCCCCTTTGAGGGAGAGGTCTCCCCCAGCAACCTCCGCACCTGGAGGGACAAAATGCCCGAGAGGGACATCCGGGCGATCGAGGACATCTGCTGGTCGACCATGACGCAGTTAGGCTATTCCCGATTCGCCAGTTGAAACCCGTGCGCGGCAGGAAGGGTTACAGGGGTGCCGACCAGGTTGCGTCACTGAGGCAGAGCGGGTCCGGCAGCTTTGGCCGCAGATGTACCATTCGGAGAAATTTGGGTGGCGGGAGACAGACCGTGTTGCCGCACTGCTCGAGAACTGATTGTTTGCTGGGGTGTGGGGGGGGGCAGGGGTCCCAGAAGGTCCTGCACGTGGTAGGGGGACACACTGGGGAGTGCCAGGGGAATGTTTCAGTGAACGGAAAAGACTGAGATTGAGGAATACTTTGGGAGGAGGGAGGTGGAAGGAATCTGGCGGCATTCGTTGATGTTGCGATTAGTTTTCCCACACAAGGCAACATTCAGAAATGTGTCCTTTAACTGAGCCCATTTAGTCGTAATTAGCTGCAGATGCTACTTCCTGTCTATGTGGTCGATTCTCATGCTCCTGGGCTGTGAACCAAACTGTCTCAGCGAGAGGCTTGCCCCTCTTACTCCTGAGGAGAGAGGCAGAGAGATATACGAGCAATAAAATAATATCAGGCTCACGTGGGACTTTTACTGTCTGCTACAGTGCTTAAAATTTATCACTTGTACGAACAGCACATTAAAACACGCCACGGGAGTGCTCTGTAAAATTTATGGAACCTATAAATTGTGGTTTCCAAACCGAATTGAAACATCCGTCCTTGTTGTGAGTCTCCGCCTGAACTGTGTGAGGGACGGAGAGACACCACTGGGCAACTGCTTTGTCAGGCAGTGACCACTCTCTTTAGGAACCCTTGACAGCATCAACATTATTAGTGAGCATGGAGACGCCAGGCATGTCTTGTCGGGATTTGGAAGTATTTGGGCCTCCCTTTGAGTAGTGACTTGCAAAGTCGTTTGTTTCGGAACGATAGTTGGCCCCAGCGTGATAGATGAGCGGGGACAAGTGATTTCACTGGCGTGGACTACTTACCCTCTTTCTCTTCAACTTGCCCTGCCCTCCCCTCTAGTGACATTGAGAACAGGGGAGGGGGAAACTGGAAATGGAACGTTGAGGCCCTTGGCGGGTGGCAGGAAAATGCTGGGGAAAAAACGATCTTATCCAGCGTGACCCTGATGGGCCGAACATCCCCTTTCTGTCCTGCCGGACTCCGTGACGCTGTTCAACTTCAATCCAAATCAAACTGATGGAAGGAGATGCAGATAGAATCGATTCAGGGAGTAACACTGTGTGGATTATTGGGGTCCACGATGCCATACTGTAATTTGAAATTAAAGGTGTTTACAGACACTGATCTTTTATTGGTCTGGAAGACTTGACAAGGGAGAATGGTTCATCACATTCTTAACAAAGGGTCAAAGGTCAAAAGGAGAGTGTGACTGATCTGACCAATGTTGCTTGCTAACCTGGTCACTCTTTGTTTGGAAAACCCTGATTATTGTCTCCAAATCCCTTTGTGGCTTTGGCCCTCCCTCAGCTCTCTGAGTTCTCTGCGCTCCTCCCAATTCTGACCCCCTGCTCGTCCCCACGTTTAATGGTTCCACCGTTGGTGGCCATGCCTTCAGCTGCCTGGACCTTAAGCCCTGGAGTCCCCTCCCTAAACCTCTCTGCCTCTTTACCCCTCCCTCCTTCAAGGCATCCCTTCAATCCTACTTCCTTAACCCAGCTTTTGGTAGCCCCCCTCATCATCGCGACACAGTGGCATAGTGGTTAGCGCTGCTGCCTCACAGCGCCAGGGACCAGGGTTCAATTCCCGGCTTGGGTCACGGTCTGTGTGGAATCTGCCCATGTCTGTGTGGGTTTCCTCCGGGTACTCCGGTTGCCTTCCACAGTCCAAGGATGTGCGGGTTAGGTTGATTGGCCATGCTAAATTGACCCTAGTGTCAGGGGGATTAGCAGGGTAAATGTGTGGGGTTACGGGAATAGGGCCTGGGTCGGATTGTGGTCGACACAGGCTCGATGGGCTGAATGGCCTCCTTCTGTACTGCCAGACAGAATCCCTACAGGAGGCCATTCAGCCCATTGAATCTGGACTGACTCTTCAATAGATAATGCAACCTCGGCCCTTTTCCCATAACCCCATGTATTTACCTTGCTAACCCCCCAACCTGCACACCTTGGAATGCTGAGGGACAATTTAGCATGGCCAATCCACCTAACCTGCAGATCTTTGGACTGTGGGAGGAAACCAGAGCACCCAGAGGAAACCCACGCAGACACGGGGAGAATGTGCAATCTCTGCACAGACAGAATTGAACCCAGATCCCTGGCACTGTGAGGCAGCAATGCTAACCACTGTGTCATCATGCTGCCCAGCGCTCTCCCTTCATGGCTCATTGTCAGATTTGATTGATAATATCCCTGCAATATATTAAGTTTAGTTTATTTATTGCTGTCACAAGTCGGCTTACATTAACACAGCAATGAAGTTACTGTGAAAATCCCCCAGCCGCCACACTCCGGCGCCTGTTCGGGTACACTGAGGGAGAATTTAGCATGGCCAATGCACCTAACCAGCACGTCTTTCAGACTGTGGGAGAAACCGGAGCACCCGGAGGAAACCCACGCAGACACGAGGAGAACGTGCAGACTCCACACAGACAGTGACCCAAGCCGGGAATCGAACCCGGGTCCCTTGCGCTGTGAGGCAGCACTGCTATCCCCTGTGCCACCGTGCCGCTGTGTATTCTAGTACATTAAAAGGAACTTATAAATGCCAGTTGTTGGACAGGAAACTGAAATTAATTCGCGGAAGATAAAAGTTTATTGTCTCCCTAACACAACAGGAAAATTCCACAAAAGGTGGAAATCTGAAGTGAAGACAGTACATGCTGGAAATACTCTACAGATGTGGCAGCATTGGGTGGACAGAGAGACAGAGACAACCTTTCCTGAGAGGTCACAGAGCTGGAACATTAACTCCGTTTGCCTCAACACAGATATTACCTGACCTGCCGAAACTTTCCAGAATTTTCTGTCATTACGTATGCTTCTGGTGCCAGTCCATTCACGTTGGAATGCAGTCTCTACACATGTCCGAAATTCCATTCGCTTCCCTTTGACTGAGGACTGCAAGTATTTAAATACGGAAAGTGCTGGAAACACTCTGCAGCGCCCGTGCAGAGAAAGACAGAGTTAACGGTTCTGGTCTGCAATCAGAATGGTGAGGAGTTGGAAATGGGTGGCACGGAGGCACAGTGATTAGCACTGCTGCCTCACAGCGCCAGGGACCCGGGTTTGATTCCCGGCTTGGATCACTGTCTGGGTGGAGTCTGCACATTCTCCCCGTGTCTGCGTGGGTTTCCTCCGGGTGCTCCGGTTTCCTCCCACAGTTGGAAAGACGTGCTGGTTAGGTGCATTGACTTGAACAGATGCCAGAGTCTTAATGTAAGCCTCACTTGTGACTAATAAATAAATAAATTTTAAAATGGTGGTTAACACTGCTGCCTCACAGCGCCAGGGACACGGGTTCAACTCTGGCCTTGGGTGACTGTGTGGAGCTTGCATGTTCTCCCCGTGTTGGCATGGTTGTTTCCCCTTGAGTGAGATTCGAGGATCAGAGGGCATCATCTCAGAGTGAGGGGTCGCCCATTTAAGTCCGAGATGAGGAGGAATTTCGTCTCTCAGAGGGTAGTGTATCTGTGGAATTATTTACCGCAGAGGGCTGGAGAGGCTGGGTCATTAAGTATATTCAAGGCTGAGATGGATAGCTTTTCAATTAGTAAGGGAATCGAGTATTATGGGGATAAGGCGGGAAAGTGGAGTTGAGATGATCAAATCAGCCATGATTCCATTGAATGGCAGAGCAGAATCGATGGGCTGAATGGCCTATGTCTTATAGGCAGACATGAAGAAATAAAAGCAAAATTCTGCAGGTGCCAGAAATCTAACATAAAACAGGAAATGATGGAAAGCCTCAGAGGGTCTGGTTGCATCTGTGGGAGTCATGATGTGGAGATGCCGGCGTTGGACTGGGGTAAACACAGTAAGAAGTCTCACAACACCAGGTTAAAGTCCAACAGGTTTATTTGGTAGCAAATACCATAAGCTTTCGGAGCACAGCTCCTTCGTCAGATGGGGCGTGATACAGCATGAAATACAGCATGAAATGTTTCACTTCAGGTTTGATTCAAATGACCCACGAGGGAGCTTTTATCAAACAAGGTTTATTTAAAAGAATACAGCTCCATCTGACGAAGGAGCTGTGCTCCGAAAGCTTATGGTATTTGCTACCAAATAAACCTGTTGGACTTTAACCTGGTGTTGTGAGACTTCTTACTGTGCATCTGTGGGGACAGAAACAGATAATGGTTCAACTCCGTATGAGCTGCAGAAAGTACTTTTGTACACAGTGAATTGCTGTGATCCAGTGTTATAATTCAGGTCAGACATTCCAAAGTGTTTTCCGCCTGGATCATAAGTTTTGCAATTTGAATTTGGCTCGGGTGAGCATGAAATGTTTCACTTCAGGTTTGATTCAAATGACCCACGAGGGAGCTTTTATCAAACAAAGTTTATTTAAGAATACAGTTAACATGCATCGTAAGAAAATTAGCAAGAACTTTTGCCAATTACAAACAAGAAAGAAAAACAACCATGATATTGTATAACCCTTAATAAATACATGACATGTCCCGCTGCCTCGGAAAAGCAGCCAGCAAGGTGGGATCAAGGACCCCCACGCACCCCGGACATTCACTCTTCCACCTTCTTCTGTCGGGAAAAAGATACAAAAGTCTGAGATCACGTACCAACCGACTCAAGAACAGCTTCTTCCCTGCTGCTGTCAGACTTTTGAATGGACCAACCTCGCACTAAGTTAATCTTTTTCTACACCCTAGCTATGACTGTAACATTACATTCTGCACTCTCTCAACCAACAATAACAAAAGCTGGAAAATCTCAGCAGGTCTGACAGCATCTGTGGGAAGAGAACAGAGCCAATGTTTCGAGTTTAGGTGACCCTTCGTCAGAGCCTTCTGCACTTTCTCTTTTCACAGAATCCCTACAGTGCAGAAGGAGGCCATTTGGCCCATTGGGGTCTACACCGACCACAATCCCACCCAAGCCCTATTCCCGTAACCCTTCATGTTTACCCTGCTAATCCTCCCGCCACTCGGGTTAATTTAGCATAGCCAATCAATCGTTGGAGTGTGAGAGGAAACTGGAGAACCCGGAGGAAACCCACGCAGACACAGGGAGAACCTGTAAACTCCACACAGACAGTGACCCGAGGCCGGAATTGAACCTGAACCTTTGGCGCTGTGAGGCAGCAGTGCTAACCACTGTGCCACCGTGCTATCCTTTCCTTCTCTATGAACGATATGCTTCGTCTGTATAGTGCATAAGAAATAATACTTTTCACTGTATACTAATACATGTGACAATAATAAATCAAATCAAATCAAACAAACTACCATATATAAAACCCTTGCTGCAGATTTAGCACATTAAATACAAATGCTCACTTGATGCTGGAAATTAGTCCCTTAGTTGAATGCTGCTGTTCTGGAGACACACAGCCAAGCTTGGAGTCAGAACACCAAAAGAGAAAATGCTGGAAAATCTCAGCAGGTCTGGCAACATCTTTAAGGAGAGGAAAGAGCTGACGTTTCGAGTCCAGATGAACCTTTGCCAAAGCTGAAAGGCAGAGAAAGTGGGTGATATTTATACTGCAGGGGGAGGGAATGAAAGATGAGTCATAGCCACAGAAATCAGGGGAGAGGCTGCCATTGGCAGTCCATGGAGAGAATAAAAGATGTGAATGGCCAAATGGCAGAGAAGCTGAAACCAGAGGGTAAACTGTGACGGATTATTATTGAAGTCAGAACAGTTTCGCAAAACATCTGGGAGAGAGAGAGTGGCTCTCGGTCCTAACTAGCAAAACCACCCACAGCAGAACTTTCACTCCGGGAAGGCAATGAGACCTGCTCCCAGCGAGCCAGCAGAATTTACAATACCAGGGAGGGAGAGAGAAAAATACTGCTTTTCAGTCTGATGTCCAAACACCTTCTAAACTAAAACAGCAATCAGCGACCGTAGAATCCCTACAGTGCAGAAAGAGGCCATTTGGCCCATTGGGTCTGCACCAACCACAATCCCACCCAGGCCCTATTCCCATAACCCATCACATTTATTCTGCTAACCCCCCTGACACTAGAGTTAATTTAGCACGGCCAATCCACCTAACCCACACATCTTTGGACTGAAAGTGAAACCTTGAGTTCACTATGAAGAAAAAATCTGTTCAAAACACATGACCTGCCACCCAGTCTTCCCCCTCACAATGCAGGGTCATCAAACAAATCTCAGAAAGTACCTGAAGCCCAGCGAAAAAATAAATAAAACCCCATTTAAGCCATTGAAACAGCAATAAAAGGACTTCTAGCAGACAACCCAGCAACAATGAAGCCAAAAGGCCTGCTTACAAACTGCAGAGAACATGATTTAAAAAAAAACATTCCTTCAAGGTACACTAACGTCACACTCAGACACCTTACCTGAAATGGTGGCAGAAACAGATTCAAATGGAAGATTCGAAAGGAAATTGGATAAATGCTCGAAGAGGGAAAATGTTCACGATGTGTTCGGATTAGGGTGAGGGAAGGAGCAGGGGAGCATTGAGTACAAGAGTTGGGAAATCATGTTGCAGCTATATAAAACCTTGGTTAGGCCACATTTGGAGTATCGCATGCAGTCTGGTCACCACACTAGCAGAAGGAGATGGAAGCTTTGGAGAGAGTGCAAAGAAGGTTCACCAGGATGTTGCCGGGTCCCGAGGGTGTTGACTATGAGGAGAGGTTGAATGAACTCGGATTGTTTTCACTGGAAAGACGGTGGCTGAGGGGAGACCTGATAGAGGTCTACAAAATTATGAGAGGCACTGACAGGCTGGAGACTCAGAGGCTTTTTCCCCCAGGGTGGAAGTGTCAATTCCAAGGGGGCACAGGTTCAAGGTGGGAGGGGGAAAGTTTAAGGGAGATGTGTGGGGGAAATTTTTCATGCAGAGAGTGGTGGGTGCCTGGAACGCACTGCCAGAGGAGGTGGTGGAAGCAGGCACATTAGCAACATTTAAGAGGCATCTGGACGGGTACACGAATAGGGAGGGAATAGAGGGATACCGACCGAGTAAGGAGATAATTTTTTTTTTAGTTTAGTTAGGGCATCATGATCGGCACAGGCTTGGAGGGCCGAAGGGCCTGTTCCTGTGCTGTACTGTTCTTTATTCGGAGCAAATTGCTTAGTTCTCAAAGAGATAGCACAGGCCGGATGGGCTGAATGGACTCCCTCTGTACTGCATCGTTTTACAATGCTGAGACAAATACAAATATCGGGCAGCATTTCCCTGGTCAGGATGGGAACATAGATTTTTTGGGGGGAAATATGTGCAGCATTTTGCAATAACTGAAAAGTAAATAATTGAACCATTTGAAGTTTTCATGGTGGTGAAAAAATCCCCTCAGGGGAATGCGGTGAGTTAAAGGGCAGTAACAGCTCTGTTGAATAGATGAGAATGAATACATCGTTAACATTAGTGTCAAAAGCAACATTACAATTGATTGTTGCATTTATTTGGTTGGGAGCTAACTCACTCAGCGCTATGAAGAAGAGCCATCCAGACTTGAAAGGTTAACTCTATTTTCTCTCTCCACAGATGCTGCCAGACCTGCTGAGCTTTTCCGGCACTTTCTATTATTGTTTCCCTCAGAGACCGCTTTTTAATCCTCAATCCCTTGAACTTGCTTTGTTTTTGCAACTGGCAATGTGAATTTGTGTCCAGGATGAGTTATTGTTCTAACGTGTCTATGTCAGCAGAACCTATTCCATTCGTTCCGGCTGGGGTGAAGGGGGAATGAAATTAGGGTGGACCCGAAGTCCGATTGCCTCAGTTCGGATCAGCTGATGATCAAATTGGGCTTGGCTTGTGGTTAATGAATAGTCTGTGACTTGGAGGTGACCTCTTGCCCCTCGCCGTGCCAAACACTTTGCCCCTTCCCAGCTGACCCCGCCCCTCCTTCCCACAGCCAATTGCAAAGCAAATGAACTTTATTGATTGATTGTTGACAGTCAGCTTTCCTTTCCCGGTGTCCAATATTCCCAGAATGAATAGAGAAAAGTCTCCAAAGATGTGGCCCGGGATTCTTCCCAAAAAATTCCAATTCGCGTCAAAACTGGAGTAAATCCCGCTGGTGTTTACAGCGGGATTTTCAAAATGAAGCTCCCACACTCTGTGCACTGCAGAGTGCACAAGCATGAATCATGCTGAACATCTGGGTGTGGGGCCTATTCCGCCCCCCCCCCCTCCAAACAGATGGCCAGCCCCGATCAGCACCTTCCCTCCCTCTGCCCACGATCCCGACTGCAGAGTGGCAACCGGACCCCCTAAGCCCCACCGATCGCCCTCCCCCCCACAACCACAGACCCCCCCCCCCCCCCGACATAGCCTGATGTTCGGTGGGCAGTGCCAGGGGGCCAAGCCGGCTAGCGGATGCTCATTCAGCCAGCAATGGCCGCAGACCATGGACAAGTATGAAGAAAGCATGAGAATTGCCGTTCTGAGTTCTGGGTCGGCTGGGATGGCGCAGAGAAGGTGGAGGAAGGGGAGTATTTGTCAGACTGCAGGAGAAGGGGGAATTTTTCAGCGTCACCATGGAAACCGTGCACATTGTTCAATTAGGCAATGGGGTAGGATAGAGATTCATGTTCGCAATGTCCTAATGTACCTTACAACGAAAGAAAACCACACGATTCTGTTGTGTTCTGACCTTCACTATTGCAAGTCAAAAGGGCCAGAAATACCCTCCCCAACAGCACTGTGGGTGTACCTACACTACGTGGGCTGCACTGGGTTCAAGAAAGCAGCCCACCACCACCTTCTCAAGGGGCACCCAGGGATGGGCAATAAATCCTGGCCCAGCCAGCAATGCCCACATCCCACAAATTAATAAAAAGAAATGGTGAAATGTTTAGTCCATCAGCAAATTGAGTTCCAATAAAACCTCTTGCGCCTTTGATGTTTGCGTTCCAGGCTGGCATTCCTGAAGTGTCGAGATAAGACATGACGGACCAAATGACCTCTGTGCTGTCTCACACCTTGAGAAGTTATTTGTCTCATGCTGTAAGCAGCTGCTTTAAATGTTGAGTTTTTATTGTTGGTTCTCGTCAGCTAAAAGGTATCAAAAATAATTTTTGATTTGATTTGATTTATTATTGTCACATGTATTAATATACAGTGAAAAGTATTGTTTCTTGCACGCTATACAGTCAAAGCATACCGTTCATAGAGAAGGAAAGGAGAGAGTGCAGAATGTAGTGTTACAGTCATCGCTAGGGTGTAGAGAAAGATCAACTTAATCTGAGGTAGGTTCATTCAAAAGTCTGACAGCAGCGGGGAAGAAGCTGTTCTTGAGTCGGTTGGTACGTGACCTCAGACTTTTGTATCTTTTTCCCGATTGAAGAAGGTGGAAGAGAGAATGTCCGGGGTGCGTGGGGTCCTTGATTATGCTGGCTGCTTTGCCGAGGTAGCGGGAAGTGTAGACAGAGTCAATGGGTGGGAGGCTGGTTTGCGTGATGGATTGGGTTACATTCACGACCTTTTGTAGTTTCTTGCGGTCTTGGACAGAGCAGGAGCCATACCAAGCTGTGATACAACCAGAAAGAATGCTTTCTGTGGTGCATCTGTAAAAGTTGGTGGGAGTCAAGTTAAGACAAAGACGATCGGGGGTTGGTTGATGATGAGATGAAAGGCGGACAAGCGTGGAATGGAATTGGGGCAGCGGTTGTGGGGGAGGAGTGAGAGCAGTAACAAGTTGTGGAAGGGCCATCGATAGCAATCCTGCTACTTCTGGGTGAACAGCCAATGAAGCACAGTACAGTGCAGAGTGCAGAGACACTTCATCCAACAGGCTAATGCTCCAAAAGAGCCTCCTCTCAGACGATGCACCTAACTATCAGCACCGCCTTCTCCGCGTTTCTCTCATGTACAGTGGCACAATGATTAGCACTGCTGCGTCACAGCGCCAAGTACCCAGGTTCGATTCCCAGCTTGGGTCACTATCTGTGCGGAGTTTGCACATTCGCCCCGAGTCTGTGTGGGTTTCCTCTGGGTGCTCTGCTTTCCTCCCACAGTCCGAAAGACGTGCTGGTTAGGGTGCATTGGCCATGCTAAATTCTCCCTCCGTGTACCCGAACGGACACTGGAGTGTAGCGACTCGGTCATTTTCACAGTAACTTCATTGCATTGTTAATGTAAGCCTACTTGTGACTAATAAATATACTTTAAACTTTAATATTATTCTAAGTCGTAGGGTGGAATTTTCTCAAAATAAGTGTTGAACGGGTAGGAAAATAATAGGTTTCCTCGCTGTTCTTTTCCTGCAAGGTATGTAACGGGATTTACAGCACTCTATGCAATACAGAGACCATAATGTGATTCTCGCTAGTTAGATTTGATTTGATTTATTATTGTCACATGTATTAGCATACAGTGAAAAGTATTGTTTCTTGCGCGCTATACAGTCAAAGCATTCCGTTCATAGAGAAGGAAATGAGAGAGTGCAGAATGTAGTGTTACACTCATAGCTAAGGTGTAGAGAAAGATCAACTTAATGCAAGGTAAGTCCATTCAAAAGTCTGACAGCAGCAGGGAAGAAGCTGTTCTTGAGTCGGTTGGTACGTGACCTCAGACTTTTGTATCTTTTTCCCGAAGGAAGAAGGTGGAAGAGAGAATGTCTGGGGTGTGTGGGGTCCTTGATTATGCTGGCTGTTTTGCCGAGGCAGCGGGAAGTGTCGACAGAGTCAATGAATGTCAGGCTGGTTTGCGTGATGGATTGGGCTACATTCACGACCCTGTGTAGTTTCTGCAGTCTTGGGAAAGAGCAGGAGCCATACCAAGCTGTGATACAAACGGAAAGAATGCTTTCTATGGTGCATCTGTAAAAGTTGGTGAAAGTCGTAGCTGACATGCCAAATTTCCTTAGTCTTCTGAGAAAGTAGAGGCGCTGTTGGCTTTCTTAACTATAGTGTCGGCATGGGGGGACCAGGACAGGTTGTTGGTGATCTGGACACCTAAAAACCTGAAGCTCTTGACCATTTCTACTTCGTCCCCATTGATGTCGACAGGGGCGTGTTCTCCTTTATGCTTCTGGAAGTCGGTGACAATCTCCTTTGTTTTGTTGACATTGAGGGAGAGATTATTGTTGCCGCACCAGTTCACCAGATTCTCTATCTCATTCCTGTACTCTGTCTCGTCATTGTTTGAGATCCGGGGAGGAGGTCTGTGGAGCCTCAGCTTGCCTGTGGCTCCATCCACTGGCTGCTGAGCTGTGGGGTGCCATTGCGCAGACGCCCTGAGGCGATGGGAAAACAGGGCCGGCTGGGTTGTGATAGGCGAGAAACCGAGTACGAACCCAGGTTTTCACCTCTCATCCTATCTCACTGTCGATCGGCGTGGCAAAGCAGTAAGATCGGGCCATAGAGTCATAGAGCGCAGAAAAGGCCCTTCAGTCCATCCTTAAGTGCACCCATGCTATTCACCTCAACTACACTGCATGGTAGCGAGTTCCATTCTTACCAATCTCTGGGTAAGGAAGGTTCCCCTGAATTCACGTTTGGGTTTATAAGTGAATATCTTCGAAAGAATCCCTAGGGCAGGATTCTCCGGTCCTTCCCGCCAGTGGGATTTTCCGGTCCTGCCGTTGGTGACCCTCCCTACCACAGGCTCCGTGGTGGCAAAATGCTGCAGATTTCGGTAGGACTGGAAGATCTCACCAGTGGCCAATTGTGAGCCACCTCTGTCACGGGAAAACACACCGCGGGGTGGGTTGGAAAATCTCGGTGCTAGTTTTGAACTCCCCTGCAAGTGGAAATATTTTTTGGACGTCTATCCTTGCGAATCCCTTCAATATCTTAAGGACTTGGATCTGGTCTCCCGTTTCCATCAAATCATAGAATCCCTACAGTGCAGAAGGAGGCCGTTCGGCCCATCGAATCTGCACTCACTCTCTGACAGAGGATCTTATCCAGGCCCTCTCACGGCAGCCCCACACATTGACCATGGCCAATCCACCTAACCAGCACATTTGGGGACACTAAGGGACAATTTATCATGGCCAATCCACCTAACCAGCACATCTTTGGACTGTGGGAGGAAACCGGAGCACCCGGAGGAAACCCACGCAGACACGGGGAGAATGTGGAGACTCCACACAGACAGTGACCCAAGCCGGGAATCGAACCAGGGACCCTGGCGTTGTGAGGCAGCAGTGCTATCCACTGTGCCACCCATTATCTGTCTGTTTTATAGGAGAAAGCAATTAACACCAGCCTGCTGAGTTTTCCTGAGACGTGTTACCTTGCCTGTTCTGGCATCATGTTTCACAGTCAATCCTACCTTGTCCAGTTCCTCCATGTTCCTTCCTATGATGTGGGGACCAGACGTGACTGGATGATAAGTCCAAGATTCAGACAGCTTGGGCAAAATGCTCTCTTTCTGTCTTGCCTGTTCAGTGTAATTCTCTGTAAAATCCACATCCTCACTCTGACCCGTACTGAAATTCATTTACCATCTATACACCCTGCTGCAGATTAATTGATGGTGTTCAGTATTTTATCACAATCTTCCTCAGTATTAACTCGATCCCCCAGTTTGATGCCATTTGCAGATGTGAAGATCAGGCCCATCTGCCTCCTCCCTCCCCCATTAACTGAGGAATAAATGTCAGAACTCACCTGTCTTTGTGTCACAATTTCGAGATAATATTGCAAAATTGGTGTGTGTGTGCGAGAGAGAGTGTATGAGAGAGTGAGGGAGTGTGTGTGTGTGCATATGAGGGAGTGTGTGTGTGATAGAGTGTGTGAGGGAGTGTGTGTGAGGGAATGTGTGAGGGAGTGTGCGTGAGTGTGTGTGTGAGAGTGTGCGTGAGGGAGCAAGAGAGTGTGTGTGTCTATGAGGGAGTGTGTGTGAAGGAATATGTGTGTGTGTGTGTGAGAGAGGGAATGTGTGTGAAGGTGTGTGTGCGTGTGAGCGAGTGTGTGAGAGAGAGGGAGTGTGTGAGAGGGAGTGTGAGAGAGGGAGTGTGTGAGAGAGGGAGTGTGTGTGAGAGGGAGTGTGTGAGAGAGTGTGAGAGAGTGTGTGAGGGAGTGTGTGTGTGAGAGAGTGTATGAGGGAGTGTGTGAGAGAGAGAGAGTGTGTAGAGGTAGTGTGTGTGAGGGAATGTGAGAGAGGGAGTGTGTGTGAGAGTGTGTGTGAGAGAGAGAGTGTGTGAGGGAGTGTGTGTGTATGTGTGAGAGAGTGTGAGGGAGTGTGTGTGAGAGAGAGTGTGTGAGGGAGTGTGTGTGTGAGAGAGAGTGTGTGAGGGAGTGTGTGTGAGAGTGTGTGTGTGTGTGTGAGAGTGTGTGTGTGTGAGGGAGTGTGTGAGGGAGTGTGTGTGTGAGAGAGAGTGTGTGAGGGAGTGTGTGTGTGAGAGAGAGTGTGTGAGGGAGTGTGTGTGAGAGTGTGTGTGTGTGTGTGAGAGTGTGTGTGTGTGAGGGAGTGTGTGAGGGAGTGTGTGTGTGAGAGAGAGTGTGTGAGGGAGTGTGTGTGTGAGAGAGAGTGTGTGAGGGAGTGTGTGTGAGAGAGAGTGTGTGAGGGAGTGTGTGTGAGAGTGTGTGTGTGTGTGAGAGTGTGTGTGTGTGAGGGAGTGTGTGTGAGGGAGTGTGTGTGAGGGAGTGTGTGTGTGAGAGAGAGTGTGTGAGGGAGTGTGTGTGAGAGAGAGTGTGTGAGGGAGTGTGTGTGTGAGAGAGAGTGTGTGAGGGAGTGTGTGTGAGAGTGTGTGTGTGTGTGTGAGAGTGTGTGTGTGTGAGGGAGTGTGTGTGAGGGAGTGTGTGTGTGAGAGAGAGTGTGTGAGGGAGTGTGTGATAGAGAGAGTGTGTGAGGGAGTGTGTGTGAGAGTGTGTGTGTGTGTGAGAGAGTGTGTGTGTGTGAGGGAGTGTGTGTGAGGGAGTGTGTGTGTGAGAGAGAGTGTGTGAGGGAGTGTGTGATAGAGAGAGTGTGTGAGGGAGTGTGTGTGAGAGTGTGTGTGTGTGTGTGAGAGAGTGTGTGTGTGTGAGGGAGTGTGTGTGAGGGAGTGTGAGAGTGTGTGTGAGGGAATGTGCGTGTGTGAGAGTGTGTGTGAGTATGTGTGTGAAAGGGAGTGTGTGTGATTGTCTTCCTGGAACATTATTAAGATGTCTCCTTCAGAATGACAATACAGAGTGTGTCACCAGTTCCTGAGAGGAAATCTGAACTCATTTGCACGAGAATGTTCGACTTCCTGATAGCATTCCACAGCACCAGTGAATCGCTAATATAAATCTCTGATGAAAGATCTCAAAAATGTATTGATTCTTAGTCCCAAAGAAAGATGCTTTAACAAAACCTTCTGACAGGCAGCAGGTCTGTGCAATTGGGTTTGGAAGTGGTGTGTGCGTGAGAGTGCCTGTGAGCCGGCTGTCATTGCTTCCCCACCCTCAGCTGATAGCTGGAGAACAGAGTGAGTGGGAGCGACCCTCCTGCCTTAAATCCGACTATTTGCTTTGCTACCGAGCAAATTTCACTGAAACCTCTAACTGTCTGGATCAATGAACGCTTCCGAACAGAAAGCTCTGATTTAAACTTGGGAGATTTCTGCAAAGCCTGCTCCAAAATAGAGATGGATCCATTTTGAACTGGAATGTGGTCTGTGCACTGAGGCAGGCTCACAGTCCTGGACATTTCATTGTTTCCCTCTGCGGTGGCTACAGGTTAAATGTTACTTTTCACACCCTGAGATATTATACAAATCATAGAATCCCTACAGTGCAGAAGGAGGCCATTCGGCCCAACACGTTTGCTCCGACCACAACCTCACCCAGGCCCTATCCCCATAACCCCATATATCTACCCTGCTCATCCCCCTGTCACTGGGGTCAATTTAGCATGGCCAATGCACCTAACCCGCACATCTTTGGAGTGTGGAAGGAAACCGGAGCACCCGGAGGAAACCCATGAAAACACTGGGAGAATGTGCAAACTCCACACAGTTACCCATGCCAGGAATTGAACCTGGGTCTTTGGTGCTGTGAGGCAGCAGTGCTAACCACTGTGCCACCGTGCCGCCCCCAATTCCCTTACGCACACATGGACTGCAGCGATTCAAGAAGGCAGCTCATCACCACCTTCTCAAGGGTGACTAGGGATGGGCAATAAATGTTGGCCAGCCTGCGATGCCCATGTCCCACAAAGAAAACTGCTGTATTCTGCAATCTCTCCCTAGTTAAATAATCTGCGTTTCTATCCTTCCTGCCATGGGCGAGATGTATGGGCCAGCTGGGCGGAATGGCCTCCTTCCCATGGGGAAAATCCCATTTAATCCCAAGCGGAAGCTGTGAAAGGAGCGTTGCTTCCCGGAGAGGCGATAGGGGGATGTTGTAAAAGTCAAGATTGCCTGCTGTCCGATTGGTCTCGCTGTCCCATTCCTGGAGCTCTTACATTCTTTAAAGTTTATTTATTATTATCACAAGTAGGCTGACATTAACACTGCAGTGAAGTCACTGTGAAAATCCCCTCGTCGCCACACTCCGGCGCCTGTTCGGGTACACTGAGGGAGAATTTAGCATGGCCAATGCACCTAACCAGCACATCTTTCAAACTGCGGGAGGAAACCAGAGCACCCGGAGGAAACCCATGCAGGTACGAGGAGAATGTTTTGGCATGTGGGAGGAAACCCAGGTACCCAGAGGAAACCCACGCAGACACGGGGAGAATGTGCAGACTCCGCACAGACAATGATCCCTGGGACTGTGAGGCCGCAGTGCTAACCACTGTGTCACCGTGCCGCCCAGCTAAAGGCTGTGCACAGATAGCCAGGCGCTTGATTAATAACCCAGCAACAAACAAATCAAAATGCATGCTAACAAGTAGCAGAGCGGTCAATAGACTACAAGCCACCTTTCATGCTTGGAATGGAGAACGTGTAGGATTAATGACACACGGACAGGGAGACAGAGAGAGAAGGGCTGCAGTCAGCTGGGTGCGTAACACTCGACTTATTTTCACTCACACGAGGCACAGAATAATAAAATCCAGGCCCAAAGGAACCCAGGAACAAACTCAGCTGATTAACAAACAGCCTTCCGACCGCCTGTGAACAAAGAACTGGACTGTCTTTATCGAATAAAGATAACTACAGCCAGTTGTGATAAGTGAACAAGGATGGGGAGGACAGGGGAAGGGGTGGCTAGTGAAGCTGATGTGATAGTTTAGCCAGGATCTTATTGAGTGGTGGGTTGCGGAGGGGTGGTCTCGTCGAGGGTCACATGGCCTATTCTTGTTCCTATTTGCACCTGTAATTGCTGGAAATCTAAATGCTCAGGATTTATGCAGGAGCCTCAAAGCGCTGCAACGTTTAAGGGGTTGCAGGAAGAGAGAGAGAGAGATCTCAGGTTGTTGGGACGCAAACCTTACTGAGCAGCCCCACAAGTGGGTCAAAAGGCCACACGCAATCGTGGGCTGTATCAATAGAGCGACTGAGCACAAACGCAAATACAAGTGGTGGACCCGGGTTCGATTCCCGCCTTGGGTCACTGTCTGTGCAGAGTCTGCACATTCTACCCGTGTCTGCGTGGGTTTCCTCTGGTTCCCTCCCACTGTCCAAAGATGTGCGGGTTAGGTTGATTGGCCATGCTAAATTGCCCCTTAGTGTCAGGGGGACTAGCAGGGTAAATGCATGGGGATATGGAAATGGGGCCTGGGTGGGATTGTTGTCAGTGCAGACTCGACTGGCCTCCTTCTGCATTGTAGGATTCTATGTTCACACCTGGCCTGCAGGCCATGCCTAGAACTAGCTTGTTTTATTAGATTCATTGTTGATTTTGTTATAGTCATTACACCGAGTGTTGGGAAACTAGTTGAAGCATTTTCCCTTTGTTTATGGGACATGGCGGCACGGTAGCACAGTGGTTGGCACTGCTGCTTCACAGCTCCAGGGACCTGGGTTTGATTCCCGGCTTGGGTCACTGTCTGTGTGGAGTCTGCACATTCCCCCCGTGTCTGCGTGGGTTTCCTCCGGGTGCTCCAGTTTCCTCCCACACTCCAGAGATATGGAGGTTGTGTGAATCGGCCATGCTAAATTTCCCCTTAGTGTCAGGGGGACTAGCTAGGGTAAATGCATGGGGTTATGGGGATAGGGCCTGGGTGGGATTGTGGTCAGTGCAGACTCGGTGGGCCAAATGGCCTCCTTCTGCACTGTGGGATTCTATGATTCTAATTCTTTACAAAGCGCTGGTTAAATCCAGTTTCCTGTTCGCTACTGGCCAGCACAGTTCATGAAGGATGGCAAGGGCCTTGGAGAGTGTGCGGCAGATATTGACTAGAATGATACTGAGGGGGGTACCTGGAGAAGCTGGGGGCGCGAGGGAGGGGAGGGAGGCTGCGTTCTGCTCCAAGCAGAGAACGTTAAAGAGGAGATTGGATTGGGGTGCTCAAAAATAATGTAAGGATTTGATAGAGTAAATCAGGAGAGGCAGTTTCTACCTGTGGGCCAGGAACAGGAGAGTTAGGACAGACTTAAGATAATTGTTCAAACAACCAGAGGTGACATTCGTGAACGTTTTTTTACACAAGTTCATCGCATCGTAGAATCCTAGAATCCCTACAGTGCAGAAGGAGGCCATTCGGCCCATCGAGGTCTGCACCGACCACAATCCCACCCAGGCCCTATCTCCATAACCCCCCATTACCCTGCAAATCCCCCTGACACTAAGGGGCAATTTATCATGGCCAATCCACCTAACCTGCACATCTTTGATGTGGAATGTACTGCCTGGAAGGATGGTGGAAGCAGATTCAGTGGGTGGGATTTTCTGGCCATTCCCACCAGTGGGATCTTGTGGTCCCGCCAGCAGCGACCCCCCGCCCCCCCCCCCACCACCGCCCCGGAGGCTGAGGGTGTGAACAACGAGAAACCTCGTTGACAGTGGCGGGACCAGAAGATCCCGCTGCCCGCCAACGGTGTGCCGCCTCCGCAAAAGGCTTTTTCCCAGGGTGGAAATGTCTGCTACGAGAGGACACAGGTTTAAGGTGCTGGGGGGTAGGTACAGGAGAAATGTTAGGGGTAAGTTTTTCACACAGAGGGTGGTGGGCGAGTGGAATCGGCTGCCGTCAGTGGTGGTGGAGGCAAACTCAATAGGGTCTTTTAAGAGACTCCTGGATGAGTACATGGAGCTTAGTGGATGGAGGGTTACAGGTAGGCCTAAAAGGTAGGGATATGTTCGGCACAACTTGTGGGGCTGAAGGGCCTGTTTTTGTGCTGTAGTTTTTCTATGTTTCTATGTTTCTAAAACACGCCGTAGAAAATCCTTCCCAGTAACTTTCAAAAGAGAATTAAATAAATACTTCAAGAGAAAATAATTAAAGTTTATCGATTAGTGTCACAAGTTGGCTTACATTAACACTGCAATGAAGTTACTGTGAAAATCCCCGAGTCTCCACACTCTGGCGCCTGTTCGGGTACACTGAGGGAGAATTTAGCATGGCCAATTCACCTTAACAGCATGTTTTTCGGACTGTGGGAGGAAACCAGAGCACCCGGAGGAAACCCAGAAATGGGGAGAACATGCAAACTCCGCATAGATAGAGACCCAAGCCGGGAATCAAATTCAAGTCCCTGGCGCTGTGAGCCAACAGTGCTAACCACTGTGCCACCCGATGGATGATAGGGAATGAGTGGGATTAACCAGATGGCTTCTATTAAAGAATGAACAAAGGCACAATGGGACAAAGGCCTCCTCATTGTATCATTCTGTGGTTCCATGATTGTGGAATGCTTCTGTGAGCCCGAAATTTAATCTTGGGATCCCTGAAGTCTGATTGGCTCAAATGAGCAGTCGCTGAGTACTGAAATAGATATCTGATGCACATCAATTTAGACACGAGGCTCGAAGCTCAGTAAATGAAGGCTTTTATTTACTATTAATGAAGCTATCAGAACTTATGTACACTATCCCAGACTGAAGGGGTCCCGGCCAGAGCAGGGACTCTTATACCTCTCCCAGGAGGCGGAGCCCGACTGGGATGTGCCACAACACTATCATACAAAGGTGTAACAACCCCACCCTAACCCAACAGCAACAATAGTACAATCCAACAGTAACCTATGTACATCCTTGTAGTCCTGGCCAGCCCCTGGCTCAGTACTATCCAGTGGGAACCAACGATGGTTCACCACATTCACCCCTCCTTTGAAAACAAAGGCCGGCGGGGTACAAAAACCAGAATAAAATGTCAGCAGTCTATAAGTTCAGACGGTCAGGGGGACCGCACCGTCGTTGTGACCTCCTCAATACCGGTGGTGACACCGGAGTAGGCACTTGCGGTGGCGTTCACCCCCAAACGGCGTCCAGCTGTTCTTCCACGGACTCACAGGCCGGTTGACCCTGAGGTGACGGTAGTCCAGGGGATCCTGACACGCCCTGCGGTGGCGACCATCTTCTGGGCTCAGGCAAGTTGTACATGGGAGTAAAATGGTTAAGCAATGGTCCCGATGCTGCCCGCGCCGTGTCCGGGGAAGAAATGAGAGATAATGGGTTTGTTACTGGGGGTATGGGACTAACAGGGGTTGCTACGTCCCCTGCTGGCGCCAGGTCTCGGATCGAGACCGTGTCCTCTCGCCCGTCAGGGTATGCCACATAGGCATACTGAGGGTTGGCGTGGAGGAGATGGACCTGTTCGACCAAGGGGTCGGACTTGCGGGCCCTTACATGTCGCCGCAGGAGGACGGGTCCTTGGTACGTCAACCAAGACGGTAAAGATATCCTCGAGGAAGACTTCCGAGGGAATGAGAACATCCTCTCATGGGGAGTAGCATTGGTTGCCGTACAGAGGAGGGAGCGAATAGAGTGGAGCGCATCAGGGAGCACCTCTTGCCAACGGGAGACTGGCAGACCTTTGGACTTCAACGCCAGTAAGACAGCCTTCCAGACTGTAGCATTCTCTCGTTCCACCTGTCCATTACCCCTATAGTTGTAGCTCATGGTCCTACTAGAGGCAATCCCGTATGAGAGCAGGAATTGCCTCAAGTCATCGCTCATGAACGACGAGCCCCTGTCGCTATGGATGTAGCTGGGGTACCCGAACAGGGTAAAAAGATCACGGAATGCCTTGATCACCGTGGCAGCGGATGTATCCGAGCAGGGAACAACAAAAGGGAACCGGGAGTACTCATCGATGATGTTTAGAAAGTACACGTTCCGATCTGTTGAGGGATTGCAGGCGGGGCGCGTTGGGCAATTTGGAGGGTGCCGCTGCTTTCCCACTGCCAGTGAAGGGAGTGGCCCACCGTACTGTAGGATTACACTCCTCAAGTGGACCATGAAGTTTAGTCCGAGAAGTATTGGCGCGCAAAGATACGGCAACACAAGGAGCTTGAAGCGCTCGTAAACTGTGCCCTATACTTTCAAGGTTACCACGCAACTCCCTAGCACGGCAACAGACCGGGACCTTGATGCCATAGAGATTGTCTGTTTGGCAGGTTGAATCTGGAGTCCACACCTCTTTACAGTGTCTGGGTGGATAAAGCTCTCAGTGCTCCCGCTGTCCAACAGACAATAAAGCACATGATTGTTTACCTGGATGTTCATCATTGAACGATCGAGTCTATGAGGCTTGGCCTGGTCCAGGATGATCGACGCCACCGTTGGTTCATGAACGCCACTGCAGGCAGCTGAAATCGATGCGGAGGACCCCTGCTGGTCGTTTGTGGTCAGTGTCGACCAACATGGCTGCCCCCATGAATCGCACGTGGGTGAGGGCGCCAAACTCAGCGACCCCTGGTGGTCATACTCCTCCAACTCCGTCGACCGTAATGGCGTCGTCCTGGCCTCGCACGTGGCCGAACTCCGCGACGACTTCGACGATGATGATGATCCAAACTCCGAAGAGTCCCACGCCGCACCGCCGCTCCTGGGTTTCGATCGGCAGACTTTTGCATAATGCCCTTTTTTACTGCATACGGTGCACAATACCGCTTTAGCGGGACACTTTTGCCGGGTATGTTTTGCTCCTCCACAGAAGTAGCACCGCGGGCCGCACGGGGCTGCAGCCATCGTCTGGCCCGAATGGGAGCACGCCATTACGCAGCATTTCGAACCCGAGGGGCGAGGAGGGATTTGCGACTGCTCCTGCCACGTTGTCTCCACGTGGTCCTCTGGATATAAGACTAAGCTCTTTGAAGCCGACTCGAGCATCTCTGCTAACTCGATTGCCTGGGTAAGATTAAGGTTACCCTTTTCCAACAGTTTAAGTCGAATGTACGACGGTCCGACCCCGGCCACAAACGCATCTCGGGCGAGGTCGTACATGCTCTGCTCAGCCGACACAGCTTTGCAGTCACAGCCCCTGGCTAGCTGTAAGAGCTCATTGGCATAGTCCTCCATCGTTTCGCCAGACTGCCGTCGTCGAGTGGCTAGGAGGTAACGAGCGTGTATCTCGTTAGGTGGTTTTGTATAGCGCTTCTTTAGAAGTTCGAGGGCCTTAGGGTAATTAGTGGCCGCACGGATCGCGAGGTAGACTGTGTCGCTTACCCTCGCATGGAGGACCCGGAGTCTGTCATCATCTGTAGTGACCGCTGCGGAGGCTGCCAGGTAGTCTTCGAAACACTTCAGCCAGTGGTCGAAGGTGTTAGAGGCACCCACCGCACGTGGATCTAGCGTCAGATGTTCTGGCTTGAGAATTTGCTCCATACTCCCTTCTTTTTTTTCTCCGTCGAGAGTTTAGTAATAGTAAATAAAATTGATGCACATCAATTCAGACACGAGGCTTTTATTTACTATTAATGAAGCTATCAGAACTTATGTACACTATCCCAGACTGAAGGGGTCCCGGCCAGAGCAGGGACTCTTATACCTCTCCCAGGAGGCGGAGCCCGACTGGGATGTGCCACAACACTATCATACAAAGGTGTAACAACCCCACCCTAACCCAACAGCACCAATAGTACAACCCAACAGTAACCTATGTACATCCTTGTAGTCCTGGCCAGCCCCTGGCTCAGCACTATCCAGTGGGAACCAACGATGGTTCACCACAATATCCGGAGGGGGACTGATGCCCAATGGGAGTGGAGTGACTGGCTCTCCCCCTCCCCCAACATCTTTAGCACCTTGTCCTGTGAGTGAGTTGTGATCCTGGCTAATGGTCTGCCCACATACACAAGGTTATCGTTATGGAAACAATCTGTACCAAGGGGGTGAGACAATGGGGTTCCCCTTTCATATTGCTGCTCCTTGTCCAGAAAGGCGATTGGTGAAGGATGGAACTGAAGCCAGTCTTTGGGCTTTCCTATATTTGTTTGCAGGATTGGACATGGCAAGGGTACGCTTCCTAATGCCAGCCTCGGCAGGTTTTAGCTTGTGTTTACTTAAAGAAGTTCTGGCGAATCCCCAGTTAATGCCTCCAGTTGAACAGAATGAATAGGCAGACAATTGACACAGTTCCCTTGCTCAGGTGACAGATTAAAATGGCAGACCATAGAATCCCTACAGTGCAGGAGGAGGCCATTTGGTCCATCGAGACTGCACCGACCACAATCCCACACAGGCCCTATTCCCGCAACCCCACATGTTTACCCTGCTAATCCCTCTGACACCATGGGTTAATTTAGCAAGGCCAATCCACCTAATCCGCATAACTTTGGACTGTGGGAGGAAACCGGAGCACCCGGAAGAAACCCACGCAGACACGGGGAGAATGTGCAGACTCCGCACAGACAGTGACCCGAGGCCGGAATTGAACCTGCGTCCCTGGCGCTGTGAGGCAGCAGTGCTGACCACTGTGCCACCGTGCCACCCCAATCAACCAATTAGAGCCTGAACTGTGTTGTTTAGGAGGAGACCGCTAGCCTGGGATTCGCAATTCTGCACCAGTGACCTAACACTGCAGTTGGGCAAATTAGCTAAGATAGGGGTAGGACCTTTATTTTAACTAACTAAGAGTGGGAGAGACTCCTGGTCAACCACGCTTGATGTGGAGTGGCGCCCCCTCTCACTATAACCCCCCAGCGATAGACTAGTAACCTGTTTCAGGCATTACTCGCTATGGAAACAGACAAAAGTCTGCCTTAGTGCGATAATAAGTGCGGGAAGAGAATTAGAATTGGACCCCTACCAACCCCACAACCCTTTGCTCCACCCCCACTCACTCCTCTCCAGACCAGAGCCAGTTTTTCACCAGACAATTGAAGTTAAAATTAAGGCCTGAGTTAACTATGACATTTCGGAGGAATGCTGGAGAGACACATGAAGAAAAATAGCGACTGGTGCCGGGGAAGAGCAGGGAGGCAAGATTAGTGTGGACATCTTTGATTTGATTTGATTTGATTTGATTTATTATTGTCACATGTATTAGTATACAGTGAAAAGTATTGTTTCTTTGCGCGCTATACAGACAAAGCATACCGTTCATAGAGAAGGAAAGGAGAGAGTGCAGAATGTAGTGTTACAGTCATAGCTAGGGTGCAGAGAAAGATCAACTTAGTGCGAGGTAGGTCCATTCAAAAGTCTGATGGCAGCATGGTGTATGCACATGATGGGGGCATGCTGGTACAGTGGTTAGCACTGCTGCCTCACAGCGTCAGGGACCCGGGTTCGATTCGCGGCTTGGGTCACTGTGCGGTGTCTGCATGTTCTCCCCTTGTCTGCGGGGTTTCCTCCGGGTGCTCTGGTTTCCTTCCACACCCCAAAGGTATGCTGGTTAGGTGGATTGGCCATGCTGAATTGCCCCTTAGCCCCTTGATTTGATTTATTATTGTCAATGTATTGGGATACGTGAAAAGTATTGTTTATTGCGCACTATACAGACAAGGCATACCGTTCATAGATGTGGGCATCACTGGTTGGGCCAGCATTTGTTGCCCATCCCTGAGGGCAGTTGAGAGTCAACCACATTGTTGTGGCTCTGGAGTCACATGTAGGCCAGACCGGGTAAGGACGGCAGATTTCCTTCCCTGAAGGACTTTGGTGAACCAGATGGGTTTTAATGGGTCTCTGGATTACTGTGCAGTGAAAATACATCCACAAACAATTAATAAATGTTCATCAGGAGGTTCTGAGAGTCAAACCTCTTGTAAAGGGTGTCGATCTGTAGCAAAAATCTAAAGATTCTGAAAACGTCAGCAGTGGGGAGAGCTGGTCCCTTTCTCTGTTCGCAAATAAATTCTCGTTTCCAAATATATCACCCTGAATGGGAAATCAAATACCAAATTGGCACACAGCAAGAAACTGGGGTGAGTTACAGTCATTTGGAGACTTTAGGGGAGAAGGAAAGGAGAGGGTGCATAATATAATGTTTTCAAGAGAGTTTGAGTGCAATATTAAAAGCATGGAACGAGAGTCAAAGATAGAGGGTATGCTGGGGACAGCTCGCAAGAATGTAACAATGGTCCCGCGCCATCTTGAAATGTGGCACTGATCCACACATCTGTAGCGCTGCTACCAACTGCTCTTACTCCTGTGCCAATGTTTCTGCGATTCAGTAAGTGATAAAACAGTCAGGGCCATATTAAGACATCGCTGGCAATAATCTTGGACGTCCTGGTTACGTCTGTGCACAGAAAGTAGAGAGCCATTCCCAGGGAGGGAGGCATTGATTTATGAATATATGTTATTAATGGGTGATGTGCTCATGTTTTCTCAGACTGTACAGACGGCAAGAGAGAGCCTGAAATATGAACATGGAGCATGGTCCCAAATGACTGTAACTCATCCCAGTTTCTTGCTGTGTGCCAATTTGGTATTTGATTTCCCATTCAGGGTGATATATTTGGAAATGAGAATTTATTTGCAAACGGAGAAAGGGACCAGCTCTCCCCACTGCTGACTTTTTCAAAATCTTTAGATTTTTGCCACAGGTCAACACTCCGTACAAGAGGTTTGACTCCCAGAACTTTCTGATGAACATTTACTCATTGTTTGTGGACGTATTTTCACTGGACAGTAATCCAGAGACCCATTAAAACCCATCACTAATGTCCTTTAGGGAAGGAAATCTGCCGTCCTTACCTGGTCTGGTCTACATGTGACTCCAGAGCCACAGCAATGTGGTTGACTCTCAACTGCCCTCAGGGTTGGGCAATAAATGCTGACCCAGCCAGCGACGCCCACATCCCATGAACAAATTAAAAAACAATTACTTTCCCCAGCGACCAGTGGGGGGAAGTGAATGGGCATAGCTCAGTTGGCTGGATGGTTGGTTCATGATGAAGATGATGGATGAGGGAAAGGCAGTGGATGTTGTACACCTGGACTTCAGTAAAGCCTTTGACAAGGTACCTCATGGTAGACTGGTATGAAAGGTGAAGTCACACGGGATCAGAGGAGAGCTGGCAAGATGGATACAGAACTGGCTTGGGAATAGAAGACAGAGGGTAATAGTAGAGGGATGCTTTTCTGAATTGAAGTCTGTGACCAGTGGGATCAGTTCTGGGACCTTTTTTGTTCATAGTAGATATAAATGATTTGGAGGAAAATGTAGCTGGTCTGATGAGTAAATTTGCAGACAACACAAAAATTGGTGGAGTTGCGGATAGTGAAGTGGATTGTCAGAGGATACAGCAAGATATAGACTTGTTGGAGACTTGGGTGGAGAAATGGCAGATGGAAATTAATCCGAACAATGTGAGGTAATGTATTTTGGAAGGTCCAATGCATGTAGGAATTATACAGTAAATGGTCGAACCCTTAGGAGTATTCACAGGCAGAGAGGTCTGGACGTACAGGTCCAACGATCAGTGAAAGTGGCAATATAGTTAAGAAAGCACACGGCATGCTTGCCTTCATCAGTCGGGGCATTGAGTATAAAAATTGGCAGGTCATGCTGCAGCTGCACAGAACCATAGTTAGGCCTCTTTTAGAATATTGTGTACAATTCTGGTCTACTATCAGAAGGATGTAGATGTTTTGGAGAGGGTACAGAAGAGAGAAAATGCTGGAAAATCTCAGCAGGTCTGGCAGCATCTGTAAGGAGAGAAAAGAGCTGACGTTTCCAGTCCAGATGACCCTTTGTCAAAGCCAAAAGGCAGAGAAAGTGGGAGATATTTATACTGCAGGATGAGGGAATGGAAGATGAGTCATAGCCACAGAAACAAGGGGAAAGCCTGCTAATGGCAGTCCACAGAGGGAATAGAAGGTGTGAATGGCCAAACGGCAGAGAAGCTGAAATCAGAGGGTAAACTGTGACAGATGAAGATGTGGGGGGAGGGGGAGGGGAGATGGGTGGGAGAGAGGTAAAATTGAGAAAAAGGGGGAAAGGGGAAGCAAAGGGGGAGAAAAGTCAGGAAAAGGGGGATAAAATAAGGGGAAAGAGTGGGGGGGGGAAGAAAAATAAAGAGAGACAATAAAGAAATAAAAGGTAGAGAATAGTTAAAAATAAAATAGAATGAAAATAAAGGGGTCAAGGTGGGGTGGAGCTAATAATCTGAAGTTGTTGAATTTGATGTTGAGACTGGAAGGCTGTAACGTGCCTGGCTGGAAGATGAGATGCTGTTCCTCCAGTTTGCGTTGAGCTTCACTGGAACATTGCAGCAGGCCAAGGACAGATATGTGGGCATGGGAGCAGGATCGTGTGTTAAAATGACAAGCAACGGTATATATATATATATTGGAGAGACCAAACATAGACTGGTCGATTGCTTTGCTGAGCACTTTCAGTCTGTGTGCAATCAGGGCCCTGACCTTTCAATTGCTTGCCAATTGCTTGTGATGAAGGGACAATTCAATAGCGGTGTTCAAAACTTGACAAAGGTTGATGAAGAGGAACCCTTTTCATTGGCAGGAAGTTTTATACGCAGGGCACACAGGTGTAAAGGAATCGGCAAAATGTACCAGGCAGGAAGAGTTGTTGTGACCTGAACATGAATTATTGAATGGTAATTTTCACAAGGGAATTGGACATAAAGAACAAAGAACAGTACAGCACAGGAAACAGGCCCTTCGGCCCTCCAAGCCTGTGACGCTCATTGGTCCAACTAGGCCATTCGTTTGTATCCCTCCATTCCCAGACTGCTTATGTGACTATCCAGGTAAGTCTTAAACGATGTCAGCGTGCCTGCCTCCACCACCCTACTTGGCAGCGCATTCCAGGACCTCACCACCCTCTGTGTAAAAAACGTCTCTCTGATATCTGAGTTATACCTCGCCCCTCTCACCTTGAGCCCGTGACCCCTCGTGATCGTCACCTCCGACCTGGGAAAAAGCTTCCCAC
Organism: Mustelus asterias; assembly: GCF_964213995.1. Classification (NCBI taxonomy): domain Eukaryota; kingdom Metazoa; phylum Chordata; class Chondrichthyes; order Carcharhiniformes; family Triakidae; genus Mustelus; species Mustelus asterias. The sequence goes on from NC_135807.1 coordinate 10,746,492, forward strand.
TGTTCACCCTATCTATACCCTTCATAATTTTGTACACCTCTATTAGGTCTCCCCTCATTCTCCGTCTTTCCAGGGAGAACAAGCCCAGTTTACCCAATCTCTCCTCATAGCTAAGACCCTCCATACCAGGCAACATCCTGGTAAACCTTCTCTGTACTCTCTCTAAAGCCTCCACATCCTTCTGGTAGTGCGGCGACCAGAACTGGACGCAGTACTCCAAATGTGGCCTAACCAGCATTCTATACAACTGCAACATCAGACTCCAGCTTTTATACTCTATACCCCGTCCTATAAAGGCAAGCATATCATATGCTTTCTTCACCACCTTCTCCACCTGTGCTGCCACCTTCAAGGATTTGTGGACTTGCACACCTAGGTCCCTCTGTGTTTCTATACTCTTGATGGCTCTGCCATTTATTGTATAACTCCCCCCTACATTAGTTCTTCCAGACATCTTCTGGAAAACACAACTTGCAGAGCTGAAGGGATAGAGCAGCAAAATGGGATTGCGTTTTCAAAGAGCTGGGTCAGGAACAATGAGCAGAATGGCCTCCTTCTGTACCGCTCGATTCTATAATCCCGTGTGCTGCCAGCACTCGTTTTGAATCATAAAATAAGCTGCAATTGTAAATCCAGGATATATTCTGCTAAACCTTGAGAAGGTGATGATTGGAAGCTGCTACTTGACAGAAAAATTACAGCACCTTGTGATGGACAGGTTAGGTGGATTAGCCATGTTAAATTAATCCCTTAGTGTGCAACAATGCACAGGTTAGGTGGATTAGCAATGTTACATTAATCCCATTCTGTCCAAAGATGCGCAAATTAGGTGGATTAACCACATCGAACACTTGGGATTACAGGGATAGTGTGGGGTGGACCTGGGTAAGATGCTTTGTCAGAGAGTCAGTGCAGACCCAATGGGCTGAATGGCCTCCTTCACTGTAGGGAATTAAAATCCTATGAAAAAAATATTCGGCGGCACAGTGGTTAGCACCACTGCCTCACAGCACCAGGAACCCAGGTTCAATTCCCAGCTTGGGTCGCTGTCTGTGTGGAGTCTGCACATTCTCCCCGTGTCTGCGTAGGTTTCCTCCCGCAGTGCGAAAGATGTGCTGGTTAAATGTATTGGCCGTGCTAAATTCTCCCCCTGTGTATCCGAACAGGCTTTGGAGTGTGGCGACTAGTGGATTTTCACAGTAACTTCATTGCAGTGTCAATGTAAGCCTACTTGTGACACTAATACGTAAATTTAAATCCTGTTGGAGTTCAGACGATGGTATCAGTGATGCAGCTTGGTTCCAGTGTTAAATATCCATGTGATCATTAATCTCGGTCTTGTTTTATTGTTTCTGACGATGATTTCTGCCTCTGTGGTAATTTTGAATCATACCCAGTGCTGAATTAAAGCTGAATATAACATGTTTAAATAAAGCATCGTGCGCACACAGACTCTCCATCATTTCAGTCACTGGTGTTATTGTTCAGGTTAGAAACTCCAAAGTGTTTTATGAAGCCTGTCTGAATCATACATTTTGCCTCTTGAATTGGGTTAAGATAAACATGAGCTGTTTCACTTCAGGTGTGACTCAAAAGACCCACGAGGGAGCTTTTACCAAACAAAGCTTATTTAAGAATATAGTCAACATGTACAGTAAGAAAATCAGCAAGAATATTTATTGAATCATAGAATCCTACAGTGCAGAAGGAGGCCAATCAGCCCATCGAGTCTGCACCGACCTCAAACCCACCCAGGCCCTATCCCCATAACCCCATGCATTTACCCCAGCTAGCCCTCCTGACTCTAAGGGGCAATTTAGCATGGCCGATCCACCTAACCTGCACATCTTTGGACCATGGCAGGAATGATGTGGAGGTGCTGGCGTTGGACTGGGGTAAACACAGTAAGAAGTTTAGCAACACCAGGTTAAAGTCCAACAGGTTTATTTGGTAGCAAAAGCCACACAAGCTTTCGGAGGCTCCGAAAGCTTGTGTGGCTTTTGCTACCAAATAAACCTGTTGGACTTTAACCTGGTGTTGCTAAACTTCTTACCATGGCAGGAAACCAGAGCACCCAGAGGAAACCCACGCAGACACAAGGAGAATGTACGAACTCCACATAGACAGTGACCCAAGGCCGGAATCGAACCCGGTTTCCTGGCACTGTGAGACAGCAGTGTTAACCACTGTGCCACCGTGCCGCCTTGAATTTGATCAATTACAAACAAGAAACAAAGCAACCACCATAATGTATAACCCTTAACAAAGACGTCTAATGTGTTCCAATCAAACCAAAACTCTTGCCATAGATAAAACCCTTTAAACAGGTTCAAAACAGCAAAGTCTACTGCTCACGTGATACTGGAAATTGAGTCCTTTGGTTGAAGTCTGCAGTTCTCTGGATTCACTCCAAACAGTTTGAAGACAAGACAGCTTCCCAAAACCCCAGAGAGACTCTGGTCCAGCCCTCAACAACAGCAGATTTTCACCCTTCAGGAAAACAAGATCTTATTTTCAGCTAATCAACAGAATTTTCAAAACAAAGGGAGAGAGGGAAATCACTTCTTTTTAGCTTGCTGTCCCTTCTAAAACTGAAACTGAAAATGATCTCCTGTCACCTGACCTGCCCACAGTTTATTTCCTCCTCCCAACAACGACATCACCCAAGGCTGTGAGCATGAATGAAACAAATATCTCTTAAAGGTACACTAACTTCACACTGTCACATTGGAGGCCAAAGAGCCTGAATTCAGAGGCAGGCCTGGAAACAATGGTGACTCATTGAATTAAACATTTCCAAACAATTGTGGGATGGTAAAACATCACACCTCAATGCTTTGTTTCCAGACGTGGGGATATAAAATGCGCCTTATTACATCAAGCCAATTTTAACATTGTTGAGACTTAATGCAGTATAGTGCAGTGGAGGGGACTCACTTAATAAGTTAGCACCTGATTGAGCAAAATTTGTAACTGTGTGTGATTGATCTCATGATAATATAAATATAAACGTGTAAACATGATGGACATTGCAGAAGGTGCAGAGTGTAGTCAGGCTTCACTTGTCTTCATTATATATTTACCTCTTGTTTCTCAATGTCAACAAAATGAAGGAGATTGTCATCGACTTCAGGAAGTGTAATGAAGAAAATGCTCCTGTCTACATCAACGGGGATGAAGTAGAAAGGAACGAGAGCTTCAGGTTTTTAGGTGTCCAGATCAACAACAACCTGTCCTGGTGCCCCCATGCCGACACTAAGGTTACGAAAGCCCACCAACGCCTTTACCTTCTCAGAAGACTAAGGAAATTTGGCATGTCAGCTGCAAGTGTCACCAACTTTTACACATGCACCATAGAAAGCATTTTTTCTGGCTGTATCACAGCTTGGTCTGGCTCCTGCTCTGACCAAGACCGCAAGGAACTACAAAAGGTCGTGAATGTAGCCCAATCCATCACGCAAACCAGCCTCCCATCCATTGACTCTGTCTACACTTCCCACTGCCTCGACAAAGCAGCCAGCATAATTAAGGACCCCACGCACCCCTGACATTCTCTCTTCCACCTTCTTCCTTCGGGAAAAAGATACAAAAGTCTGAGGTCACGTACCAACCGACTCAAGAGCAGCTTCTTCCCTCCTGCTGTCAATCTTTTGAATGGAGCTACCTTGCGTTAAGTTGATCTTTCTCTACACCCTAGCTAAGATTGTAACACTACATTCTGCACCCTCTCCTTTCCTTCTCTATGTATGGTATGCTTTATCAGTATAGTGCGCAAGAATCAATACTTCCCACTGCATACTAATACGTGTGACAATAATAACTCAAATCAAATCAAAATCTTGTGTGAGGCAGTCTGTTTTTGATTTCTAAAGTGCTCTCACAGAGCTGGGACATAGGCACTGCATCTACAGGGTGGAAGAGTCAATTACGAGGGGACATAGGTTTAACATGCGAGGGGCAAGGTTTAAAGGAGATATACGAGGCAAGTTTTTTTACACAGAGGGTGATGGGTGCCTGGAACTCATTGCTGGGGAGGTTGTGGAAGCAGATACGATAGTGACTTTTGAGGGGCGTCTGGAAAAATACATGAATAGGATGGTAATAGAGGGATATGGTCCCTGGAAGGGGAGGGGGTTTTAGTTCAGTCAGGCAGTTGAAGGGCCTATTCCTGTGCTGTAATTTTCTTTGTTCTTTGTTCTATTCCTAATGTCACTGGACCAGTAATCCAGAAGCCCAGGCTAATGTTCTGGGGGCACGGGTTCAAATCTCAGCAATGCAATTGGTGAAATTTAAATTCAATTAATAAATTAGAAATAAAAAAAGACTCTCAGTGGATCAAGAGTCGCACATAGGCCAGGACATGTAAGATCAGCAGATTTCCCTCTCCAAAGAGCATTAGCGAACAAGATGGGTTTTATGTTAACCATAATTGATAGCAGCTTCTCCACAAGGTAATGTGGGACTTGGTTTGACTTATTATTGTCACATGTATTTGCATACAGTGAAAAGTATTGTTTCTTGCGTGCTATACAGACAAAGCATACCGTTCATAGAGTAGGAAAGGAGAGGGTGCAGAATGTAGTGTTACAGTCATAGCTAGGGTGTAGAGAAAGATCAGCTTAGTGCAAGGTAGATCCTTTCAAAAGTCTGATGGCAGCAGGGAAGAAGCTGTTCTTGAGTCGGTTGGTACATGACCTCAGACTTTTGTATCACTCCAGATTTATTTATTTTTATTTATTTGTGAGACGTGGGCTGCCCAGGATTTGTTACCCGTCCCTTGTTGCACTTGGAGGGCAGTTGAGAGTCAACCGCATTACTGTGCCTCTGGAGTCACATGTCGGCCAGACCAGGGTAAGGACGGCAGATTTCCTTCCCTAAAGAACATTAGTGAACCAGACGGGATTTTCCGACAATCGACAATGGTTTCATGGTCATCAGTAGATTCTTAATTCCAGATATTTTTATTGAATTCAAATTCCACCATCTGCCGTGGCGGGATTTGAACCCTGGTCCCCAGAACATTTGCTGAGTTTTGGGTTAATAGTCTTGAAATAATACCACTGAGCCATCACCTCCATTTATTAATGATGGTATTTGAACCCAGGTCCCCAGACCATTAATATTACCTTGTGGATAACTAGTCATGTGACATTACCATGACACCAATGTCTTCCCAGTTCTGTATTTGTTGTTTGGCCTTGGGGAAGTCATGTATCACAAGGTTGGACATGTTGTATGACCATTAATGAGAGGGCGGGGCTGTTGGGAAGGGCAGGGAGTCATGTGTAAAAGTCTCCAGGAATATGTCTAGCCTGAGTTGGTGATCACGCCACCAGAATTATTTTATTGATTTATTTGTGTTGCAAGTTGGCTTACATTAACACTACAATGAAGTTACTGTGAAAATTCCCCAGCCGCCACACTCCGGCGCCTGTTCGGGTACACTGAGGGAGAGTTTAGCATGGCCAATCCACCTAACCAGCACGTCTTTCGGACTGTGGGAGGAAACCGGAGCATCCGGAGGAAACCCACGCAGACACGGGGAGAATGTGCAGACTCTGCACAGACAGTGACCCAAGCCGGGAATTGAACCCGGGTCCTTGGCGCTGTGAGGCAGCAGTGCTAACCACTGTGCCACTGTGCCACCTTACGTTATTAGCAACAGTGATGGAAAATTGATGAGATTCCTGAAATCCAGAGCGAGTCGATGGAAGGGAAAATGCCTGACTGCAATTGCTGGTGCTTTACCGGCACATTGTTGACCGGGTAGATTAAAGACCTGCTCTGCTACTCGATTAAGAATCCTGTTCTGAGACCGAGTGTGTAAAACAAAACCTGTATTGTCCCTGCTATTTTTATATAAGCAAAATCAAACCCTCAAAATCTGCGAGATGTTTTATTTTAAGATGAGGTTCAATGCTAGGTTCAATCTGCCTTATTCAACCATTGGAAAAAAAACACTGCAAATCTTTACAAACCCTGCCACGTATTCAGTGGATCCACAGTGAGTGTTATGCAGTGTAACTCTGACAGATCACATCCAGATGTGCAAATTGAAGCCCCGCTCAATACATTCCCCACTTAACTCTGTCAGGTACGATTCCAGGCGAAACTTTTTGGTATCATTCCCTGATTAATTCCAAGTCACTGGCAGATCAGTCATAGAGCTTTCCTTTTTTTTAAATCATACTATTTTAATTGCCACCTTGGAGCTCGTATCGTCATCTTCGAGCCTCGAGATTTGCAAATGTGCTGTGGGGAGTTCGCAAAATGGTAAAGGGGGGGATAATGTTACAAGCCCACCCACCAACAGCATAACTGGAACAGCTGGCTTTAAGGGGAAATGGTGGTGCACTTGTCATCATCATAGAATCCCTACAGTGCAGAAGGAGGCCATTCGGCCCATTGAGTCTGCACTGACTCTCTGACAGAGTATCTCACCCGGGCCATCTCCCCCGCCCTGTCCCCATAACCCCATACATTTACCAGGGCTAATCCATCTAACCTACCCATCTTTGGACACTAAGAGGCAATTTAGCATGGCCAATCCACCTAACCTACACATCTTTGGACACGAAGGGCCCGATTTTACCATTTGGAGTCCAAGGGCCGGATCCGGGCGTAATGCAGATCCGAACCCGGAATCCTCGTTGCAGCGCGCCCATACGCGTTTTGCCGGCTCCGGTCCGATCCGCGCAGTGGGCGGGGCTTAGCGCTGCCTGAACAATTGGAGCTTTGAACTGCGCATGCGCAGTTCGAAAAAAAATCTGAAGCAGCACGCCCGGGCGCGAAAGAAAAAAACAGCAGAGAGAGCAGAGAGGGGGGGGGGGGGGGAGGATGGACTTGGGAGAATCTTGCAAACTGAAAATAATGTAGCATCTTCTTTGTGCTGCCTAATTATCTATGGGAAAGGTAATTAAACGACAGTGTCCTAGTGAGCAATTAGTGACCTGTATAATACATTTGTGATCTGTAACTGGATTGTCGATGTCCCTGTAGCCATGAGCCAGGTGCTCAAATGTTCAGAGTCATGTGGTGAACTTGGAAGAATTGTCCCCGTGGTGGAACTTGGTTGGAAATAAGATTCAAGGAGATTACTAAATCTAAATTTCAAAATATATATCCCCCATCCATATTTTGAAATATTTTCCCAAATTTTTGACTGTCAGGTTTTTAGTTCCTGCGATTATAATTTTGACATTATCTCCCAAAGGGAATTCCTCTAATTCTGTGCAATGTTCAGATGAAAACAGGATGAAAGAAAGGATCCAAGGCTGCTCCAGAGGCAGATTAGCTGCACCCAATGTTGTCCATGCAAATCACATTCATAAGTCGGGGCACATCTGCCATGGAATGTGAGAGAAGAGTTGTCAATACAAACTTCTTTTCACTATGGTTGATTTCCCAGATTTAGTAATCTCCTTGAATCTTATTTCCAACCAAGTTCCACCACGGGGACAATTCTTCCAAGTTCACCACATGACTCTGAACATTTGAGCACCTGGCTCATGGCTACAGGGACATCGACAATCCAGTTACAGATCACAAATGTATTATACAGATCATTAATTGCTCACTAGGACACTGTAGTTTAATTACCTTTCCCAAAGATAATTAGGCAGCACAAAGAAGATGCTACATTATTTTCAGTTTGCAAGATTCTCCCAAGTCCATCCTCCCCCCATCCTCCCCCCCCCCACCGAACCACAGATCCATCTGAGCCCACCTCCTTCTCCGGCAGACGCCAGCGGAAGGCCAGGAAGGTGCTGCAGGCTCTCAAAGGACTGCAGGAGGGAAGGATGGTGGAGGGAGACAAGCGATCGGGGTAGGCTGGGGGTGTGCTCTGCCGAGGGGGGCCTGCCTCCCAGGGATTTCTGATCCCGGGAGGGTGTGCCGGGGGGGGGGGCCTGCCTCCCAGGGGAGTCTGATCCCGGGTGAGGGGGGCGGGGGGGTGTCAGCCAGGGGGGCCTGTCTCCCACGGGGGGGTCTCATCCGGGGAGGGGGGAGTTCTGCCGGGGTGGTTAGCGGGGCGGGGGGGGGAGCCTGCGAAGGATGGTCGAGGAGGATGGGCTTCGGAGATTCCCCTGCAGGATAGACATCCGCTTCGGATTTTTATTCTGCAGGTCGCTAAAAACGCGGAACCGGAATGGGCCAGAAGACGGTAAAATGGGATTTGGCGGTAGAGTTGGGCGCGCGGTTCATTAAGTCGATTTAAATGCATGCTAATGCCCGAATCGAGTGTCGGTAAAGCCACGATGTGCTCGGATTCGGGTGCAGATCGCGTTAAAGGCCCGACGCCCAACTTTACTGCGATTTCGCACCCGAAAACGGGCGTGAATCTTTGGTAAAATCGGGCTCTAAGAGTCAATTTAGCATGGCTAATCCACCTAACCTACACATCTTGGACACTAAGGGTCAATTTAGCACTGTCAATCCACCCAACCTACATATCCTTGGACACTAAGGGGCAATTCAGCATGTCTAATCAACCTAACCTGCACATCCATCAACACTAGACTGTAATACTACATTCTGCACCCTCTCCTTTCCTTCTCTATGTACGGTATACTTTGTATAGCGCACAAGAAACAATATTTTTCATTGGATACTAAAACATGTGACAATAATAAATCAAATCAAATCAACTAAGGGGCAATTTATCATGGCCAACCCATCTAATCTGTACACCCTTAGACTATGGGAGGAAACCGGAGCACCCGGAGGAAATCCATGCAGACACAGGGAGAACGTACAGACTCCACACAGACAGTCTCCTAAGGCCGGAATCAAACCCGTGTCCCTGGCACTGTGAGGCAGCAGTGCTAACCACTGTGCCATCATGCCACCCAATGACATGTCATGTGACCAACAATCCAGAGGCTCCGGCTAATTGGGATGTGAGTGCAATTGAAATGTTCGTCTCAGTAATGTTGACCATGATAACTATTGCTTGTGTGTCATTTAAAAACCCGTCTGGTCCACTAATGTCCTTTAGGAAAGGAAATCTGAAGGAAGGAAGTATGAAGTGGTGCATTTCACAGAGAAATCCAGATAACATACGGCGGGGAAATGTACGGGCCATTCAGCCTCACTTAACCAGGTTTCAGAGGGGCACTGGAAAAGGTACAAGAATAATTCAGAAAGATGACTGGGAAAGACTGAACAGGCTGAGATTTTATTCTCTGGCAGAGGGAAGGTTGGAGGCAGAGTTGGGGGGGGAGGGTGGCCTGATTAAGGAAATTCAAATTATCTGATAGGGTAAACAAAGAGAAAGTATTTCTACTTGTTTTGCAATACTTGGGGTAATAAATGTAGGAAAATCAACAATTAATCCAATAAAGCAGACGAGTTCTATGCATGGCCGACAGGCCAGATGTGGTTTGCCAAGTCCGACAATGTGATCCCTTGAGAAAGTTTTCAAAATGCCAGTGAGTGCAGCAGAAGTTACAGTTACAGTTTATTTATTAATGTCACAAGTAGGCTTACATTAACGCTGCAATGAAGTTACTGTGAAATCCCCCAGTCGCCACACTCCGGCGCCTGTTTGGGTTCACTGAGGGAGAATTTAGCATGGCCAATGCACCCTAACCAGCACGTCTTTCAGACTGTGGGAGGAAACTGGAGCACCCGGAGGAAACCCACACAGACACGGGGAGAATGTGCAGACTCCACACAGATCGTGTCCCAAGCCGGGAATCGAACCCGGGTCTCTGGCGCTATGCCACAGCAGTGCTAACCACTGTGCCGCCCATTATGAAATAAACTGCCCCTCCAATCACCAGCCATCCTCTCCCATGTTTGCGACTGATTGGCTCGTGATTGGGAGCGAATGTGGGAGAGAATCAGTTGTGATTTGAGGAGAAGCAACACAGGTGACAGAGGGGTACTGATGGAGGGAAGTCATTCCCATTACTCCCAGGTATGGGTGGCACTATGGTTAGCACTGCTGCCTCTCAGCGCCAGGGACCCAGGCTCAATTCCCAGCTTGGGTCACTGTCTGTATGGAGTTGGCACATTCTCCCCGTGTCTGCATGGGTTTCCTCCGAGTGCTCCAGTTTCCTCCCACAGTCCATAGGATGTGCAGTTTGGGTGGATTGGCCATGCTAAATTGCCCCTCAGTGTCCAAAAGATGTGCAGATTAGACAGATTCGCCAAGGTAAATGCATGAGGGATAGGACAGGAGGGTGTGGGCCTGAGTAGGATGCTCTTTGGGAGAGTTAATGGGCTGAATGGCCTCTTCTGCACTGTAGTGATTCTATAGATTCTATGGTTTGCAGACCCTCCCCATGTCCCCGTGGTGGTCTGACTCCATAGGCCATTTTCTATTTAAATCTTGAGATACCTGGTGAAACGATGCCTCGATTCTGAAGTGCTCCCTCTCTCTCATGGTGGCACAGTGGCACAGGGCTACGCTGCTGCCTCACAGCACCAGGGACCCAGGTTCGATTGCCAGCTTGGGTCACTGTCTGTGTGGAGTTGGCACATTCTCCCCGTGTCTGCGTGGGTTTCCTCCGGGTGCTCCGGTTTCTTCCCACGCTCCAAAGGATATGCGGGTTAGGTGGATTGGCCATGCTAAATTGGCCATGCTAAAGAGACTCCTGGATGAGTACATGGGACTTAATAGGATGGAGGGTTATAGGTAGGCCTAAAAGGTAGGGATATGTTCGGCACAACTTGTGGGGCCGAAGGGCCTGTTTTGTGCTGTAGTTTTCTATGTTTCTAAATTGTCCCTTAGTGTCAGGGGAACTAGCTGGGTAAGTGAATGGGGTTATGGGAATAGGGTCCGGGTGGGATTGTGATCGATGCAGACTGGATGGGCTGAATGGCCTCCTGAACTGCCGGATTCTATATCGAAGGTATGCAGCTACTGTAAGGTGGGAGTCTTCGAGAGTCTGCTCACCCACCTGAAATGAAGGGCCATCAATTGTCTGCTCTGGGAAACATCACCTTGAGAGACCCTTTCCCACCCACATTTGGGCCAGATGGTGTGGGGGTGTCAGCAACCCAGAGGGAAAATCCGATCCAGCATTTCAGACTGACGACCTTCTGAGTGTATCCTGTAGCTATTTCAGATTTCCAGCATCCGCAGTATTCGCCTTCTGTGTCCGTGCTTCCCCTCGGACTGGTGGGTCATTTTACGCCACGCTCCGACGGAATAATCTCTGCATCTTGTTCTGACGGCCTGGGGCTGAATGTCTGTGCCTGCAGTTTCCTGCCTTTCCAACTTTCCTGACAATCTCCTGAAACACTGTTCAATAATTAGCCCCCAGCTGACCCTGAATTGTACTTTTTTTAGACAACTTCTCTACACAGGAAATACCTGAGCTGTGTCCTTAGATGAAAACCAAGCATAAACACTGTTCTAGCCGAGTAGCTAAACATACCCCGGACCATGTGTAAGCATCGCTTTTCCCCTCAAGTAATGTTGCCAAGACTTGCAAAGACTATTTGGCGTATGTAATTCTTGAGCAATGTATGGAGGCTAACTATTCCAAGCTGCTTTTCTCCGTCAAATCTCCCGATTCCAGCATTTATCATAGGCAGTGTTAAGTTTAAGTTTTAAGCTTATTGATTAGTGTCACAAGTAGGCTTACATTAACACTGCAATGAAATTACTGTGAAAATCCCCCAGTTGCCACACTCCGGCGCCTGTTCGGGTACACTGAGGGAGAATTTAGCATGGCCAATGCACCTAACCAGCACGTCTTTTGGACTGTGGGAGGAAACCACCCACGCAGACACGGGGAGAACATGCAGACTCTGCACAGATGGTGACCCAAGCTGGAAATCTAACACGGTCCCTGGCACCGTGAGGCAGCAGTGCTAACCACTGTGTCACCGTGCCGCCCTTATGTTATGCAAACATAATCAAGGACCCCACGCACCTTGGACATTCTCTCTTCCACCTTCTTCCGTCGGGTAAAAGATACAAAAGTCTGAGGTCACGTACCAACCGACTCAAGAGCAGCTTCTTCCCTGCTGCTGTCAGACTTTTGAATGGACCTACCTTGCACTAAGTTGATCTTTCTCTACACCCTAGCTATGACTGTAACACTGTAAGAAGTCTCATAACACCAGGTTAAAGTCCAACATATATTTGGTATCACGAGCTTTCGGAGCGCTGCTCCTTCATCGGATGAGACTTCTTACTGTGCCCACGCCAGTCCAATGCCGGCATCTCCATATCATGATGTAACACTACATTCTGCACTTTCTCCTTTGCTTCTCTATGAACGGTATGCTTTGGCTGTATAGTATGCGCGAAACAACACTTTTCACTGCATATTAATACATGTGACAATAATAAATCAAACCAAATCAATCCCAAAGAAGAAGAGGGTGCAGAATATAATGTTACAGTCAAAGCTAGGGTGTAGAAAAAGATCAACTTAAATGTGTGATAGGAGTATTCAAAAGTCTGATGGCAGCAGGGAAGAAGCTGTTCTTGAATCTGTTGGTACGTGACCTCAGACATTTGTATCTTTTTCTCGATGGAAGAAGGTGGAAGAGAGTCTGAGCTGTGTGGGGTCCTTAATTATGCTGGCTGCTTTTCCGAGGCAGCGGGAAGTGTAGACAGAGTCAATGGATGGGGGACTGGTTTGAATGATGGACTGGGCTTCATTCACGACCCTTTGTAGTTTCTTGCACTCTTGGGCAGAGCAGGAGCCATACCAAGCTGTGACGCAAATGGATAGGATGCTTTCTATGGTACACCTGTAAAAGTTGGTGAGAGTCGTAGTGGACATGCCAAATTTCCTTAGCCTCCTGAGAAAGTAGAGGATTGATGGGTTGAATCCTGTTCTTGTATATTAATAAACCCAGAGTTTATTTTCCAGGTGGTCAGTGTTAACTCCTTGCATGCTGGGAATAGTTAGCTCTCAGTTGTTATGTTGTCAAGAGAGTTTTCCTGACAACCTGTTGCTGTTATCTTTTGGGCATGCAAACAAAGAACAAAGAATAGTACAGCATAGGAACAGGCCCTTCGGCCCTCCAAGTCTGTGTCGACCATGATGCCTGTCGAAACTAAAACCGTATGTATCCTTCCATTCCCATCCTATTCATGTATTCGTCTAGTGGCCCCTTAAATGCCGCTATCGTACCTGCTCCCACCACCTTCCCGGGCAGCGCGTTCCAGACATTCATCACCCTCTGTGTAAAAAAACTTGCACATCTCCTCTAAACTTTTCCCCACGCACCTTAAACCTATGTTCCCGAGTACTTGACTTTTCTACCCTAGGAAAGAGCATCTGACTATCCAAATGCATCTCCAACTAGCTGACTGATTGCATCCAGTGAACAATAATCTATCCCCTGGTTATAGAGTCATAGAGGTTTACAGCATAGAAACAGGCCCTTCGGCCCAACTTGTCCGTGCTGCCCCTTTTTAAAAAAAACCCTAAGCTAGTCCCAATTGCCCGCATTTGACCCATATCCCTCTGTATCCATCTTATCCATGTAACGATCTAAATGCTTTTTAAAAGACAAAATTGTACCCGCCTCTACTACTGCCTCTGGCAGCTTGTTCCAGATACTCACCACCCTCTGTGTGAAAAAATTGCCCCTCTGGACACTTTTGTATCTCTCCCCTCTCACCTTAACCCTATGCCCTCTAGTTGTAGACTCCTCTACCTTTGGGAAAGGAAATTGACTATCTAGCTGATCTATGCCCCTCATTATTTTATAGACCTCTATAAGGTCACCCCTCAGCCTTCTGCGCTCCAGAGAAAAAAGTCCCAGTCTATTCAGCCTCTCCTTATAACTCAAACCATCAAGTCCCGGAAGCATCCTGGTAAATCTCCCCTGCACTCTTTCTAGTTTAATAATATCATTTCTATAATAGGGTGACCAGAACTGTACACGGTATTCCAAATGTGACCTTACCAATGTCTTATACAACTTCAACAAGACGTCCCAACTCCTGTATTCAATGTTCTGACCAATGAAACCAATCATGCTGAATGGTTTTATTCAGCTTTACTGCAATCAAGCATAGCAGAGACAGGAAGAGAAGAATGACAGGTTGAAAGAATTAAGCTGCGAATGATTTGGCAGCAATATAAAGAAGGAGTTATTGCTTTGTCTGTCCTGAATGTTTTGCATTCCTGTTTGAGTTTTTGATCGTTTCACTGGGAAGATTGTTCAGTGAGTTTGGCTGCAGCCCCCTTTTATTTTAGCAGATGTCCCACTCCAATACATGTGAGGAAAGTTGCGTCGGAAACAATCTCCTGGCTGAGCCAATAGAGTCGGCAATTGTGCAATGTTAACACGTGTCAGCTTTTATTTTTCGTAGCTAAATACCACAGCTTGAGCCGGCAAGAGGATTGGCATTGGATATTTTACAGTGCGCACTTGCCACGGAGCAGTTCTTCAGTGGATTGTCTATTAAAAAGAGCGCTCAGGTTCATTCTCCTTTTCGTTCCAGTTCGCAGCACGTTCTTAAAACTCGGACATATTCGGACCCATTCCACGTGTTCAACAACATGTCTTTTGTGTGAGACCCAAAACCCAGCCACTGTCTGCTCAATAAGATGCATGGAAATATCCCACAGCACTGTCTGAAGAAGAATTTTACCCTGGTCGATAGTCCTCTGTCAACTAATGCCATGAAAACTGATAGAGTCATAAAGGTTTACAGCATAGAAACAGGCCCTTCGGCCCAACTTGTCCATGCTTCCCAGCTTTTACCACTAAGCTAGTCCCAATTGCCTGCATTTGGCCCATATCCCTCTATACCCATCTTACCCATGTAACAAATAAGTGCTTTTTAAAAGACAAAATTGTACCCGTCTCTACTACTGCCTCTGGCAGCTTGTTCCAGACATTCACCACCCTCTGTGTGAAAAAATTGCCCCTCTGGCCCCTTTTGTATCTCTCCCCTATCACTTTAAACCTATGCCCTTTAGTTTTAGACTCCCCTACATTTGGTAAAAGATGTTGACCATCTAGCTGATCTAATCCCCATGACGACATGGTCATTCGCACCTCATCGCTTTATGTGACCGTTTGGCTAACAAATTGGGTGGAATCTTACCAAACAATGGCAAAGGGTAGAATTTTCCTGTCCTGTCCAGCGTGGGAATCGTACTGGGTGGAACAGAAACTTTGGCGAGGGACACTTCACTCCAATCTCCTGAGGAAGGAGCAGCGCTCCGAAAGCTCGTGATTCCAAATAAATCTGTTGGACTTTAACCTGGTGCTGTGAGACTTCTTATTGTGCCCAACCCCAGTCCAACGCCAGCATCTCCACATCTTAAAAAATTAACTAACTCAGCTTTAACTTGAGTACATTTTAAAACTCAGAAGGCATGCTGGGTTAGCTCGGAGTTGACTGCATTTTTGAAAAGTACAATGCCAGCAAAAACAGGCTTTCCATAGACAACATCTGTGAGGACGGTTTCTCCAAGTTAGAGACAGCTTGTGTCAACATTTTCAATAACGAGATAAGGATTGATGTATTGTGGAACCGTGTGTTCAGATGGCAGTCTGTTTTTGAAATCTGCTCGGGTCCAGCTTTGTTTTTGAGTTCTGTTTTGATCAGCACAGGATGGCAGAAAAAAACAGTCTCTTTCTCTCTCCGTCTCTCTCAATTTACTCTTTTCCTTTCACTTTTGTAATGATTTAATTTTTAAGTTCTGTTCAATAAAATAAATTAATTTAAACTCCATACGAATGCCATCTTCGTCTATTCAAAGGAATGAAAGGGCCCTACAAAACCTATAACCTGTTTACCCAATCCCTTAAAAGGGATCAATAAGATACATAGAAATATCCCATAGCACTGTCTGAAGAAGAATTTTACCCTGGTCGATATTCCTCTGTCAACTAATTTTTTAAAAATACTTTTCCAATTCAATCAAATCAAATCCAACTCAGAGTCTCAACAAGTTGAGACATTTCCGATCCAGGCTGACAAGACAGGGCAAACGACCAAACCACCCTGTCCTGGGCCTGATCTACATGAGCCAAGCTGATTGGAGAAGGGGGAGGTTCCTCCTCCAAGACTCGAGCTCATCTGCATCTTAGCCAAAAGGCCGAGATGCCGCTTTTAAAAATTGCTTCATATGAAACAGATGAAGCTCCAGTGCAACCTAATGATCTCAACCAAGCGCGGCCGACCATGGGCTGCTGACCATACTACACTTGATCTTAGCCAAAAGGCCAACTAATGCCATGAAAACTGATAGAGTCAGAGAGGTTTACAGCATGGAAAAGGGATTGGCATATCATTGTCAGCGTACCATCTTCCTCCAGCACCAGCTGACTTGGACTACAATTGCCTGGTTCCATTCATGCCATATCCAGCCCCAAGCCAGTGAATCTACTGCAATGTCTTCCCTTCCCTCTTCCACGCTGTTACCTCTGGGGCACCCCAAATATTTGTCCTTGGACTCCAACCCTCCTATTTCTCATTTACATGCTCCTTTTTGGCAATCGCATCAAAGATATAACTTCAGGTTCCACATGTACACTCAGCACTTATCTTCAAGTCTCTCGACTGTCCCAAAACCCCTGATGGTAATGCTCGACCTCTAATATTGGATGAACAGAAATGTTTGCCAATTAATTATTGGGAAGACTGAAATCATTGTCTCTGACCCCCAACACCTGTAGAAAGCTCGACTCTAGAATTCCTTTCCAAAACCCCGCCACCTCTGCCTTCACCTTTAAGACGCTTCTTAAAATTTCACTTCTATTCACCTAACTTAATATTCCCTCACGTGCCTCGGTGTCAGACTTTGTCCAATGATGCACTTGTGCAGCACCTTGGGCTGCTTTACCACCTTAAAGACGCAATTTGCTTGAGGGACGGAAATCTGCCATCATTACCTGGTCTGGCCTGCACGTGGCTCCAGACCCACAGCAATGGGGTTGACTCTTAAATGGCCAAGAAAGTCACTCAGTTGCAGGGCAACTAGGGATGGAAAATAAATCATCAAATCCCTGCAGTGCAGAAGGAGGCCATTCGGCACGTCGAGCCTGTACCGACCACAATCCCACCCAGGTCTTACCCCCGTAAATCCACACATTCACCCTGCTAATCCCCCTGCCACTAGGGTTAATTTAGCATGGCCAATCAACCTAACCCACACATCTTTGGACTGTGGGAGGAAACCGGAGCACCCGGAGGAAATCCACACAGACACGGGGAGAATGTGCAAACTTGACACAGACAGTGACCCAGGCCTGGAATTGAACCCGGGCCCCTGGCGCTGTGAGGCAGCAGTGCTAACCACTGTGCCACTGTGCCACCCCATGTGGTGACGTCCACATCCCATGAAAGAATTTTTTAAAATGCAAGTTGTTGTGCTGTTCAGATCCTTCAGGTTATTCTGAAATAGCACAATGGAACAGAGTTTATCCAATCTCTGGGGTGAAAAACCTGGCAAAGGAAGTCAGAAACATGAATCCACTCTCCGTACAGAGAACAGTTGACAGTCACTCTGACACATCACCACTGACCCCATGGGGTTAGCGCTGGCAAACAAAGACAAGGCAGCAAATGTTCGGCTTGAGAGGAAATTCTGCAAACGTGGAAAGGTCATCCCACGCATTAGAGACACAAATACCTCTCAGAGTTGCGGCAGTTTTCAGAGTTACTTTTGTTTTGGATCAAATTCCTGTTCAAGCTCATTTGCGACTCGTAAAATCTTCCATCCAGCAGCATCTGGCAATTTAATTCTTTAAAAATAAAAAGAAAGTTTTTACACCAAAATAAATTCCTGGATTTGTATTCAGGGCGGTGACTTTGGGGCAGTTTGGACGAACGCAGCTGAAGGTAGGTTGAATCACAAAATGTGAGCATCTTCTGTGAGAGTGGGCGAGGTTCTCTCATCCCTCCCGATACCAAACGGGCGGGAGTGGAGAACACAGCGGGAACCGAAAAGCTTGAAAGTCGCCGGCGTGAAAACAGTTTGGTAATCTCAAACAACAACGAGACAGAGTACAGGAATGAGATAGAGAATCTGGTGAACTGGTGCGGCAACAATAATCTCTCCCTCAAAGTCAACAAAACAAAGGAGATTGTCATCAATCTCAGGAAGCATAAAGGAGAACATACCCCTGTCTACATCAACGGGGACGAAGTAGAAAGGGTCGAAAGCTTCAAGGTTTTAGGTGTCCAGATCACCAACAACCTGTCCTGATCCCCCCATGCTGACACTATAGTTAAGAAAGCCCAGCAATGCCTCTACTTTCTCAGAAGGCTAAGGAAATTTGACATGTCAGCTACGACTCTCACCAACTTTCACAGATGCACCATAGAAAGCATTCTTTCTGGTTGTATCACAGCTTGGTATGGCTCCTGCTCTGCCCAAGACTGCAAGAAACTACAAAAGGTCGTGAATGTAGCCCAATCCATTACGCAAACCAACCTCCCATCCATTGACTCTGTCTACACTTCCCGTTGCCTCGGCAAAGCAGCCAGCATAATTAAGGACCCCACGCACCCCGGACATTCTCTCTTCCATCTTCTTCTGTCAGGAAAAAGACAAAAGTCTGAGATCACGTACCAACCGACTCAAGAGCAGCTTCTTCCCTGCTGTTGTCAGATTTTTGGATGGACTGGGGAGGGTGAATTGCTGCAGTGCATCTTGTAGATAGTACACACTGCTGTGTTGAGCGTCGGTGGTGGAGGGATTGAATATTTGTAGATGTGATGCCAATCAAGCGGGTCTGCTTTGTCCTGGATGGTGTCAAACTTCTTGAGTGTTGGAGCTGCACCCATCCAGACAAGTGGGGATTATTGGGCGGCACGGTAGCACAGTGGTTAGCACTGCTGCTTCACAGCTCCAGGGACCTGGGTTCGATTCCCGACTTGGGTCACTGTCTGTGTGGAGTTTGCACATACCCCTCGTGTCTGCGTGGGTTTCCTCCGGGTGCTCCGGTTTCCTCCCACAGTCCAAAGATGTGCGGGTTAGGTTGATTGGCCATGCTAAAAGAAAAATTGCCCTTAGTGGCCTGAGATGCGTAGGTTAGAGGGATTAGTGGGTAAATCTGTAGGGATATGGGGGTAGGGCCTGGGTGGGATTGTGGTCGGTGCAGACTCGATGGGCCGAATGGCCTCTTTCTGTACTGTAGGGTTTCTATGATTTCGATGATTCTATTCCATCACATTCCTGACTTGTGCCTTGTGCCTTGGATAGGCTTTGGGGAGTCAAGAGGCGAGTTACTCTGGACTGTTCACATGGCACTCTGCAATACGCATGATCACAGTTTGCTGTGCCCTTCACAATAAAGCTATATAAAGAGGTGAGCCCTCCCCAGAAGGACCAGAGGGTGGAGTGTGAGCAACATGACAGATGGGATGGTGGTGTCTGTGAGACAATATTTGTCCCTTGCTAATGGATGCGTGAGATCCGTGAAGGACCGCACACATCCATTAAAACATTTTAAAAAAATTCCTTCATGGGACATGTGCATCGCTGGCCGGCCAGCATTTATTACCCACAGGCAGTTGAGAGTCAACCACATTGCTGTGGCTCTGGAGTCACATGTAGGCCAGACCGGGTAAGGACAGCAGATTTCCGTCCCTAAAGGATGTTAGTGAACCAGATGGTTTTTTTCGACAATCGTTTCGTGGTCATCAGTAGATTCTTAATTTCAGATATCTTTTTATTGAATTCAAATTCCACCATCTGCCGTGGCGGGATTCAAACCCGGGTCCGCCAGACCATTAGCTGAGCTCCTGCATTAATACTCTAGTGATAATACCACTTGGCCATCGCCTCCACTACGTGAGTACATGATACCATGATGAGAGTTTCATAGTGAAAGGAGAGAGGACTTACCCTAGCAGAATGGATGACATCATTCGATTCTGGCCATGGGTGGAGTTTGCACATTCTCCCCGTGTTTGCGTGGATTTCCTCTGGGTGCTCCGGTTTCTTCCCACAGTCCAAAGATATGCAGGTTAGGTGGATTAGCCATACTAAAATTGCCCATTGTTCCAAGATGTGTAGGTTAGTTGGGATTAGCCATGGTAAATGTGTGGAGTTACAAGGATAGGGTGGTGGAGACGGCCTGGGTAAGATACTCTGTGAGAGAATCGGTGTAGACTCGATGGGCCGAATAGCCTCCTTCTGCACTGTAGGGATTCTATGATTCTATGGTACTGTTAACTGCTTGGCTAAGGGACTTTGCATTCACTAAATAAATAAATAGTGGTATTGTCACTGGACTAGTAATCCAGAGACCCAAGGTAATGCTTTGGGGACCAGGGTTTGAATCCCACCATGGTAGATGGTGAAATTTGAATTCAATAAAAATCTGGAATTAAAAAATCTAATGATGACCATGAAACCATTGTTGATTTTTCTAAAAACCCATTTGGTTCACTAATGTCCTTTAGGGAAGGAAATCTGCCGTCCTTAATTGGTCTGGCCTATATGTGACTCCAGACCCACAGCAATGTGATTGACTCTCAGCTGCCTCCCAAAGGCAGCTAGGGATGGGCAACAAATGCTGGCCAGGCAGTGATGCCCAAGTCCCATGAATGAATTAAAATGTGACTCCAGACCCACAGCAATGCGGTTGACTCTGAAATGCCTTCTGACATGACCTAGCAGTCAATTAAGGACAAGTAGGGGCTTGCACAACCCGTGGCATCCCCTGAACAAACAGAAAATATATAACGATACTAGAGAACGAGGCGTTCTGAAACCAGAAGATTGAGAGTTTCTGCTCTGATTACTAATATCTGGTGGTGAGGGGCGTTTTTCCTCAGAAGAGTTAGAGAGCACTCAAGCCAAACAACTTGGAGAAAATTGGATGTTAAAAACTGTGCAGCTGCTCCCTGTAATGCATGGCGAGGTTTAACTTTCCATCGCAGTTTCACATTACACTGGGGGCTTTTATAAATGCCACGTGGCAGGCGACACATAGAACATAGAACATAGAACATTACAGCGCAGAACAGGCCCTTCGGCCCACGATGTTGCACCGACCAGTTAAAAAAAAAAGATACGGACGTTAAGCTAACCGGCCTGTAGTTACCCGCCTTTTGTCTACTTCCTTTTTTAAACAGCGGCGTAACAGTAGCTGTTTTCCAGTCAGCCGGCACTACCCCAGAGTCCAGCGAATTTTGATAAATTGATAAACTAACGCATCTGCTATTACCTCAGCCATTTCTTTCAGTACCCTGGGATGCATTTCATCCGGGCCCGGGGACTTGTCTACCTTCAGTCCTATTAGTCTACCAAGCACCACCTCCTTAGTAACAGTAATTGTATTAAGGACCTCCCCTCCCACCAACTCTCGATCTCTAATATTCGGCAAACTATTTGAGTCTTCCACTGTGAAGACCGACACAAAGAACTTATTTAAAGTCTCAGCCATTTCCTCGTTTTCCACTATTAAATCCCCCCTCTCATCTTCCAAGGGTCCAACATTCACTCTAGCCACTCTATTCCTTTTTATATACTTGTAAAAACTTTTACTATCATTTTTTATATTTTGAGCTAGTTTAGTTTCATAATCTATCTTTCCTTTCTTAATCGCTTTCTTAGTCGTTCTTTGTTTTTCTTTAAAGCTTTCCCAATCCACTAATTCTCCACTATTTTTGGCCACTCTGTACGCATCTGATTTTATTTTAATACTCTCCTTTATTTCCTTCGTTATCCACGTCCGGTTATCCTTTTTCTTACAGTCCTTCTTTATCACCGGAATATATTTTTGCTGAGTACTTAAAAAAATCTCCTTAAAAATCCTCCACTGTTCCTCAGCTGTCCTACCTACCAGTCTGCTCGCCCAGTCTACATTAGCCAATTCCACCCTCATCCTATCGTACTCCCCTCTGTTCAAGCAGAGGACACTGGTTTGGGACCCTACTTTCTCACCCTCCATCTGTATCAGAAATTCCACCATATTATGATCACTCATCCCAAGAGGATCCTTCACAAGAAGATCCTTAATCCTACCTGTCTCATTGCACAGAACCAGATCGAAGATAGCTCGCTCTCTCGTAGGTTCTGTAACATACTGTTCAATGAAACAATCCCGACAGCATTCCAAGAACTCTTCCTCAAGCCCTCCATGTCCAATTTGAGTCGACCAATCAATATGTAGGTTAAAATCCCCCATGATCATTGCCATTCCACTTTTGCACGCATCCATTATTTGCTTGTTTATAGCCCTCCCCACCTCTAAGTTATTATTTGGGGGCCTGTTAAGTCTCCCCTCAACCTCCTCCGCTCCAGAGAGAACAGCCCCAGCTCCCTCAACCTTTCCTCATAAGACCTACCCTCCAAACCAGGCAGCATCTTGGTAAATCTCCTTTGCACTCTTTTCAGCGCTTCCACATCCTTCTTATAGTGAGGTGACCAGAACTGCACACAATATTCCAAATGTGGTCTCACCAATGTCCTGTACAGTTGCAGCATAACCCCTGTACACTGAGGAAGAATTTAGCATGGCCAATACAACTAAACCAGCACGTCTTTCAGACTGTGGGAAGAAACTGGAGCACCCAGAGGAAACCCACGCAGACACAGGGAGAATGTGCAGACTCCACACAGACAGTGACCCAAGCTGGGAATCAAACCCGGGTCCCTGGTGCTGTGAGGCAGCAGTGCCAACCACTGTGCCACCATGCCGCCCCCTACCTCCCCACCCAGCTCTGATAAACTTTGGTTCCCTTGCCCAAGAAGAATCCTGGAGCACACCAGGATGATAGGGAGTGGGATAGCTTGATCTTGGTTTCAGATAAAGCTCGGCACAACATCGTGGGCCGAAGGGCCTGTTCTGTGCTGTACTGTTCTATGTTCTATCTACCTCTGCCTTAAAAATATTCAGAGTCCCCACTTCCACCACCTTCTGAGGCAGAGAAAATTCCAAAGTTGCACAACCTTCTGCGAGAAAATAATTCTCCTAATCTCTGTCCTATAAGGGTGACACTTAATTTTAAAACAGTGTCCTCGTGTTCTGGTCTCACCCACATCCATGATTGTTTTGTGTACTTCAATCAAGTCCCCCCTCACTCTTTTAAACTCCAGTGGAAACAAGCCTAGTCTGTCCAAACTTTTCTCCATAAAACAGAGATGAGGAGGAATTTCTTCTCTGAGGGTTGTGAATCTGGGGGCTGTAGAGGCTGGGTCGTTAAGTATGTTCAAAGCTGAGATAGACAGATTTTTAATCAGTAAAGGAATCAAGGGTTAGGGTGATAAGACGGGAAAGTGGAGTTGAGGATTATCACACCAGATCAGTCATGGTCTTATTGAATGGTGGAGCAGACTCAATGGGCCGAATGGTGTGCTTTTGCCCCAAGTCTTATGGTCTTAAATCTTCCTTTCTAGGGCAGTCCCATTTTCTTACTCTGGCATATATGTTTGCTCGAAAAGACTGAGAGGAAGTGATGGCCAAGTGATATTATTGCTAGACTATTAATCCAGAAACTGGTGGAATCTGAATTCAATAAAAAATATCTGGAATTAAGAATCTACTGATGAACATCAAATAATTTTCGATTGTCGGAAAAACCCATCTGGGTCACTCATGTCCTTGAGGAAGGGAAATCTGCCATCCTTACCCGGTCTGGCCTACATGTGACTCCAGAGCCACAGCAATGTGGTTGACTCTCAACAGCCCTCCAAGGGCAACTAGGGATGGGCAACACATGCTGGCCCAGCCAGTGATGGCCATGTCCCATGAATGAATAAAAAAAATCCAAGCTCTAATAACCAGTGCATTCATCTGGTAGGGATTAAAAATATTTGTTTGCACCAGTTTAAGATGAAAGTCCAATTATTTTTGTAGTTTTGATTTGATTTATTATTGTCACATGTATTAGTATACAGTGAAAAGTATTATTTCTTGCGCACTATACAGACAAAGCATACCGTTCATAGAGAAGGAAAGGAGAGGGTGCAGAATGTAGTGTTACAGTCACAGCTAGGGTGTAGAGAAAGATCAACTTACTGCGAGGTAGGTCCATTCAAAAGTCTGATGGCAGCATTATTTTCTTCCCAGTAAGCAAACACACACACACGATACTGGAAGGAGCATTTTAGCAGCTCATTTCCTTGTGTTGTGGTTGTGGTTGGCAGTCGGCCTCTGCTGTTTCTATCATGGAGACCTTTAGAGTTTCCATTAGTGCGGTGGGAATATGCGGCGGATTTCTCTGCCTAATGGGTTTTCAACTCAGTGAAGAATAAGTATGCACATTTATGTCTGTGTGAGCTGCAGCCATTACAAATGGAGCCAGCGCTTCTAATATGCCAGTGGGAATTACAAACAGATTGCTTTCCCCATCTGGAGAAATGCGCAATTTGTCTGTTAACTGATGACAACAGAAGAAAATGGTACATCTGGTTTACTTTGCCTCACGTTACAGTAGAAGCTCCGCGAGATCACACTCTCTCCATGTTGCCTTGGCAATAAAGTCTTTTAACATCGGTTTACAGGAGCTAGCACATTGCAAAGTAGGTGGAGGCCTCTTAACCCCTCAAGCCTGTTCCACCATTCATTCACTGATTTGTCGCCAAGCTCCACATTTCCATCTTCGCTCCATGTCCCTTAATATCTTGGGCAAGCAAAAAAAAAATCCATTTCCACCTCAGATTTTAAAATGGATAATTAATTTAGCATCGACAGTCAGCTAGGTTCTTGATCAATAAGGGGGTCAGGGGTTATGGGGAAAAGGCAGGGGAATGGGGGTGGGAAAAATATCAGCCATGATTGAATGGCGGGGCAGACTCGATGGGATGAGTGGCCTAATTCTGCTCTTATGTCTTATGGTCTTATGTGGAAGAGAATTCCAAACTTCGACCACCTGTTGTGTGCAGAAGTGAAAGTAAAGTAAAAGGTTATTTCTTATTGTCACAAGTAAGGCCTACATTAACACTGCAATTAAGTTACTGTGAAAATCCCCTAGTCGCCACACTCCGGCGCTTGTTCGGGTACACTGAGGGAGAATTTAGCATGGCCAATGCACCCAACCAGCACGTCTTTCAGACTATGGGAGGAAACGGGAGCACTCGAAGGAAACCGAAGCAGACACGGGAAGAATGTGTAGACTCCGCACAGACAGTGACCCGAGCCGGGAATTGAACCCGGGTCCCTAGTGTTGTGAGGCAGTAGGGCTAACCACTGTGCCACCATGCCGAATTTCAGTCCTAAAACTCTAACCACCCCCCCCCCCCCCCCCCCCCCCCTCCACCACCCACCCCCCCACCTTTGTCCTGGACTCCTCAACCAGTGGAAGAAGACTAAGGAAATTTGGCATGTCAGCTACGACTCTCACCAACTTTTACAGATGCACCAAAGAAAGCATTCTTTCTGGTTGTATCACAGCTTGGTATGGCTCCTGCTCTGCCCAAGACCACAAGGAACTACACAAGGTCGTGAATGTAGCCCAGTCCATCAGGCAAACCAGCCTCCCATCCATTGACTCTGTCTACACTTCTCGCTGCCTCGGCAAAGCAGCCAGCATAATTAAGGACCCCATGCACCCCGGACATTCTCTCTTCCACCTTCCTCCTTCGGGAAAAAGATACAAAAGTCTGAGGTCACGTACCAACCGACCCAAGAACAGCTTCTTCCCTGCTGCTGTCAGACTTTTGAATGGACTTACCTTGCATTAAGTTGATCTTTCTCTACACCCTAGCTATGACTGTAACACTACATTCTGCACCCTCTCCTTTCCTTCTCTATGAACGGTATGCTTTGTCTGTATAGCGCGCAAGAAACAATACTTTTCACTGTATTTTAATACATGTGACAATAATAAATCAAATCAAATCAAAAGTTTCTCTTTCACGCTCACGGCCATACGTCTGTCCTTTATCTGGTGCAGTGCTCCAGTGAAACTCAAATTGGAGGGGCAGCATCTCATCTTCTCACTCGGTAGTCCTCAGAACTCAACATTGAGTCCAACAACCTGAAACTGTGACCTTTCTTGTGCATCTTGACCCTATTTTTAGATTCAGAATATTTGTTGTCCCAATGCTATACCCCCCTCCGCTTTGCCATCTGTCACTTGTGTCTTTGTGTTTGCAGTGTTAATGTAAGCCTTACTTGTGACTAATAAATAAACTTTAACTTTAACAATGAAGTGACTGTGAAAATCCCCTAGTCGTCACACTCTGGCGCCTGTTTGGGAATATTGAGGGAGAAGTCAGCATGGCCAATGTACCTAACCAACACGTCTTTTGGTCTGTGGCAGGAAATCGGAGCACCCGGAGGAAAGCCACGCAGACATGGGGAGAACGTGCAGACTCCACACAGATAGTGACCCAAGCTGGGAATCGAACCCGGGTCCCTGGAGCTGTGAGGCAGCAGTGCTAACCACTGTGCCACCTGTGCCGCCTCTCTATCTTCCTCTATCTTGTGACCTACACACCTTTGTTGCAACCTCTCCCAATTTCCGCCAATCACTGACCTTCTGCGCTACCTCAGTTGCTACAGTATATAATACACAGTATAGAATATATTGTTGCACAGTTTATCATCTATCACATTTCTCCCTCTCTTTAACTCTGAAGAAGAGTCATACAGACTTGAAAGGTTAACTCTGTTTCTCTCTCAACAGATGCTGCCCGAACTGCTGAGCTTTTCTGGCTCTGCTCCCTTTAGCTACCCTATTTACCTCAATCCCTTGAGTTGGGTTGGGCAACAAATGTTGGCCTAGCCAGCATCGCCCACTCTTCCAGGAACTGGGCACTTTTTCCAGACAAACATACAGCTCCGGAATGACATTGCCCCTTTTCCAGAATCCCTGTCAGATCCCAGCCACTTCCCCCAGCTCTCTGAAAACTGCACCATTGGGTTGTTGCATACCAAACCCCCCCTCCCCCCACCACAAAGCATGGGGTTGTGTGGGCATCTGAGTGATGCCCCTAGGGACCTAGTCACCCGCAGTGTCAGGGATGGTGTGGTAGGGGGCAGCATGCAACTGGGGCAGCGTCTCACTCACCCACTTGCAAACTCCAGCAACCCTCTCCAACACCAGTTAGATCACAACCTGTGTACCCATGCACAGTTCTGGCCACCACACTATCTTAAAGATGCTCATGGGGTGGTGAGGATACAGAGAAGGTTAATGATTCTAAAAGGAAATTGAACGGGCGATTAAAGAAAATAAACTTGCAGGGTTACGGAAATAGAACAGGGGGAATGGGACCGACTGAATCGCTCTGCAGGGTTCAGCATAGATTTGATGGGCCAAATGGCCTTCTTCCTTGCCACGGTTCTATATCGGAAAGATGTGAAGGTGTTAGA
The DNA here is from genome assembly GCF_964213995.1 of Mustelus asterias. Lineage (NCBI taxonomy): Eukaryota > Metazoa > Chordata > Chondrichthyes > Carcharhiniformes > Triakidae > Mustelus > Mustelus asterias. The sequence continues at coordinate 10,773,702 of NC_135807.1, forward strand.
GAGGGTGCAGAAAAGATTCACGAGAATGTTTCCAAGAATGTTGCCGGGGCTGGAGAAGTGTAGCTATGAGGAGAGATTGGATAGGTTGGGGTTATTTTCCATGGAACAAAGAAGGCTGCGGGGTGGCTCGATAGAGGTGTACAAAATTACGAGCGGAAGAAATTGGGTGGACAGGATAAAATTGTTTCTCTTGGCGGAGAATTCTAGAACCAGGGGACATAGATTCAAGATAAGTGGCAGAAGGTGTAGAGGGGACATGAGGAAGAATGTTTTTAATGCAGAGGGTGGTGGGTGTCTGGAATTCGCCGCCTGAGTTGATGGTGGAAGCAGAGACCCTAAATTGTTTTAAAAAATACCTGGATCTGCACCTTAAGCGCTGCAAGTCCCAGGGCTTTGGGCCGGGTGCAGGAAGGTGGGGCACCTGGGCGACCTTGGGCTGGCCTGGACAAGATGGGTCGGATGGCCTTCTTCTGTGCTGTAACTTTTCTACGGTTGAGAAACTTCCATTACATCGGTAGGTTGGAGAAATTGGGATTGTTTTCCTTGGAGGAAAGGAGGTTGTGAAATGATTTGATGGAGGGGTTCAAAGTCATGAGGGAGAGAGACGATAGGAAGAAACTGTTCCCATGGGTGGGAGGCTTGACAAGATCCAGAAGGCACAGATTTAAGGTAATTCACAAAAGAAGCAACGGCAACGTGAGGATAAACTTTTAGAAACAGCGAGCGGTTATGATGGAATTCCTGAGAGGTTCAATTAGGCATTCAAGAGGGAATTGGGTTGTTATCTGAAAATGGGGAATGTGCAAGCTCGATGCTAGCATACAGGCAAGAGGAAAGGCAATGGAATGCTAGATTTTATTAAAAGGGGACTGGAGTATAAAAGTAAAGACGTGTCGCTGCAGGGTATTAGTTAACGCATGTTTAGAATACTGTGTACAGTCCTGGTCCCTTTATTCAAGGAAAGATATATTCTCATTGGAGGCAGTACAGGGGAGGTTTATTAGGATGATCCTGGGTATGGAGGGACTGCCATATGAGGAAAAGTGGAACAGGTTAGGTCTGTAATCCTTGGAGTTCAGAAGAATGAAATGTGACATAATTGTGACATAAGGCCTGGATTCTCCCCCCAAACAAACTAAGTGACCACAGGGCGGGAAACTAGAGTTTTTTCCCACCCTTTCTTTGGCCGTATTTAGCTGAGTGAATCTCTGGCTCACTGTGCATCACAGACTGCCTCAGAGAGACTCATGTCGGGAAGTGGGGGGTGGGGCCTCATCCCACTGGAGAGGCCTGAATCAGCACGCTGAGTGAGTCACTGCGTCTGCGCCGACCTGTCATTGCTGGCTCCCGATCGCCGACCTCTCCAACTCCCCCCACCGATCCCATTGCAGAGTGTGCCCCCCCCACTACCACTGATTGCCCCCAGTAGGTCCTGCCCCCCGGGTAGGCCCGACCCCCACTGACTCCATCCTCTTGGCACTGCTCTGTGCCCTCATGGCACTGCCTTGTGCCCCGTAGACAGTACCAGGGTACCTGGTGGGCAATGCCATGCTGGTACTATCCACGGGGCTTCCCCCCCCCTTGTCCCTGACCTTCCAGGGGGCCTCAAAGGCCTCTGTCCTCACCAGTGGGGTGAGCATGCTTGTTCCCTGTTGGTGGGGAGCATTGTAAACCCTGCTGGCGGGGTGGGGGTAGGGGGAGACATGAGCAAGTCTGGAGACGACCATCCCAGGCCCACTAATCATATGGAAATAATTAATCTCCCCGTGCTGAGCTCCAATGCGGGGATGATTACATCAGAAAAAAGGGCCTGGGTGACTCGTAATTGGCTGGATGCTGATGTCTAATGTCTCCTGCTATCTCCAGGCCCGCTGCGCTACTCAAGCAGCGCAGTGAGCTGGGTAAATCCCGACCAAGGTTCTTAGAGGGGGTTAGACAAGATCAATGTTGGGAGAATGTTTCGACTCACGGGAGAGTGTCGGACCAGAGGGCATAGCCACAGAATAAAGGGGTGCTCAGAATAATTTATTTTCTCAAAGGGTGGTGAATCTTTGGAATTCTTTACCCCAGGGAGCTGTGGAGGTCGAGTCCTTGAACATTTGGTTTTTATTCAGTAGGGGGATTAATGGGTACAGAGACAAGGCAGGAGAGTGGACTTTGTGAGTGTTAGATCAGCCCTGATCTTATCAAATGGAGGAGCAGGCTCGAAGAGCTGAATGGCCTACTCCTGTTCCCATTTCTTTTGGTCTTATGGAGAGAAGATGGGGTTAATGGGATGAGGTGGACTGCTCCCTCAGACATGGTGAGCCAAATGGCTGTGACCGATTATCCGATTCTATGACTCTATGACTGTGGGGGTGTGGTGAACCATCGTTGGTTCCCACTGGATAGTACTGAGCCAGGGTCTGGCCAGTACTACAAGGATGTACATATGTTACTGTTGGGTTGTGCTACTTGTTGCTGTTGGGGTTAGGGTGGGGTTGTTACACCTTTGTACTGTAGTGTTGTGGTACATCCCAGTCGGGCTCCGCCTCCTGGGAGAGGTATAAAGGTCCCTGCTCTGGCTGGGACCCCTCAGTCTGGGATCGTGTATATAGTTATTGGCTGCTTCATTACAGTAAATAAAAGCCTTTATTTCCCGAGCATCTCGCCTCGTGTTTGATAACGCGCATCAGGGGGAGAAGATGCAGAGGGAAGTTGTGAGCGTGTTGCCAGAACTGGAAGATTTTAGCAATGAAGCCAGATTGGATAAGGGGCTGTTTACCTTGGGAAGAGGAGGCTGAGGGGTGACCTAATTGGGGGCGTGTAAAATTACAAAGGGGCTTGGAGTATCGAGGAGTGGCTTATTTAACTTGGCAGAGGGACAAAAAACCAGGGGCACGGATTTAAAATAATTGGCAGAGGATTGGAAAGGAGATGAAGAAACATAGGACAACATTCATTTTCTCAATGTTCAAGGCTTTGGGACAAGAGCAGGAAAATAGGATTAGCACGCCTTTAGCGGCCGGCATTTTTGGTGTAGACTCGATGGGCCGAAGGGCCTTTTCTGCACTGCACGACTCGATGACTCTGTGGGTTGGATGTTCTGGCCGCACTCGCCCAAGACCAGAAAATCCCATCCAAGATCAGCGGGCCTGTCTATGGTCTGCCCCTCGTGGGTGGGTGCGACGGCTAAATTCCACCCTGTGACTCAATATTTTCACTCAGAGGATGGCAGAGATGAGGAACTCGCTGCCTGACAGGATGGTAGAGGCAGAATCTCAGTACTTGGATGTCTATGTGTAGAATTTGATTTTGATTTGATTTATTATTGTCACATGTATTAACATACAGTGAAAAGTATTGTTTCTTGCACGCTATACAGACAAAGTATACTGTTCATAGAGAAGGAAAGAAGAGAGTGCAGAATGTAGTGTTACAGTCATAGCTAGGGTGCAGGGAAAGATCAACTTAATGCAAGGTAAGTCCATTCAAAAGTCTGACAGCAGCAGGGAAGAAGTTGTTCTTGAGTCGGTTGGTACCTCAGACTTTTGTATCTTTTTCCCGATGGAAGAAGGTGGAAGAGAGAATGTCCGGGGTGCGTGGGGGTCCTTAATTATGTTGGCTGCTTTGCCGAGGCAGCGGGAAGTGTAGACAGAGTCAGTGGATGGGAGGCTGGTTTGTGTGATGGACTGGGCTATATTCGCAACCTTTTATAGTTTCTTGCGGCCTTGGGCAGAGCAGGAGCCATACCAAGCTGTGATACAACCAGAAAGAATGCTTTCTATGGTCCATCTGTAAAAGTTGGTGAGAATCGTAGCTGACATGCCAAATTTCCTTAGTCGTCTGGGAAAGTAGAGGTGTTAGTGGGCTTTCTTAACTATAGTGTTGGCATGGGGGGGGGGCGGGGGCAGTCAGGACAGGTTGTTGGTGATCTGGACACATAAAAACTTGAAGATCTCGACCATTTTTACTTTGCGGGAGGTAGTGGAAGCAGATACGATAGTGGCTTTTAAGGGGCATCTTGACAAATACATGAATAGGATGGGAATAGAGGGATATGGTCCCCAGAAGGGTAGGGGGTTTTAGTTCAGGCGGGCAGCATGGTCAGTGCAGGCTTGGAGGGCCGAAGGGCCTGTTCCTGTGCTGTAGAATCTCTAGAATCATAGAATTCCTACGGTGCAGGAGACCCTTCGGTGCCGACCACAATCCCACCCAGGCCCTGTTCCCGCACCCCACACACTTACCCTGCTAATCCCCCCTGACACTAGGGTTAAGTTAGATGGCCAATCAGCCTAACCCACACATCTTTGGAGTGCGGGAGGAAATCGGAGCACCCGAAGGAAACCCAGGCAGACACGGGAGAACGTGCAAAGTCCGCACAGACAAATTTCCTTTGTTCTTTGCTGTGACCTGTTGGGCCACTGAGATAGTGCAGGATGGCGGGGGTTGGGGGGGTGGGCGGGGGAAGGTGGTGGGGTGGTGCGCCATCAGGGCAGGGAGTGGGCTGGGTAGGTCTTCATTGACTGCCATGGACATGATGTGGGCCACATGGCTTCCTTTGGGAGGTATACTTTCTACCTTGTTTCTGTGATCAGTGCCGAGGGTCACCAGTGCACACATCCCGGCATTTTTATGGATGTGAGCCCTTGTGAGTGCATCTTTCCATTATGCTTGATCGATATTTCCGCAGACTACAGATGGAAGTTTCCAAAAGTTGGCTCTTAAAGCCATTAAAGCAACAGAAGCGGAAACAAAAGATTTTTTTCGCACAAATGCTATTGGGCTTTTCAAATGTGTTACTGTTTCCATCTGTGTCTTTGGCAGGAGACTCGTTGACACTGGGATAATTGGGAAAGATTTTAGGGATCAGGGTTTTCTGCGTAACTGCTTGATCTCTTGTTCCGAGGAGGACTCCTCTGTGCAGTGGGAGTGGCCGAGACGCTGGAATTCCAAACCTGCGTCTGGATGACGTTTGAATTTTTCAGCAAGGCTGGACTGCAGAGAATTCCTCCCACACTTTGTAACTGTGAGGATTAACAGTGAACAGAGCTCTCCCTCGATAGTGACTTCACTCTCTTTGTCTCCAGCTGCCTCACATCAGTTTGCAATCAATTAGCGATGAAACGATACGTGGAATTTGTTACCAGACTAGACGCAAGTTCTTCCCTCACAGTCACATAAAACTTTGAGGCATATTTTTTGATGAATGTTTGTTCCATAGAACCATATAATCCCTACAGTGCAGATGGAGGCCATTTGGCCCATCAGGTATGTACTAACTCTCCGAAAAAACCCAACCCTCCACCCGATCCCTGTAACCCTGTGCATTACCATGGCAAATCCCCCTAACATACACATCTTTGGACATTAAGGGACAATTTAGCATGGCCAATACCCCAACCTGAACATCTTTGGACACGAAGGGGCAATTTAGAATGGCCAATCCATCTAATCTGCATATTTTGGACACTAAGGGACAATTTAACATGGCCAATCCCCCTAAGCTGAACATCCTTGGACTGTGGAAGGAAATTGGAGCACCCAGAGTGTAACTGGTGATAATGGAAGATGTTTCTGCATTCAACATTTTGGATTCTTACACTAGGTATACTACACAATAATCAAACTCCCTCTGTGTTGAAGGCAGAAATGTGTTTCAAACTCAACATCTTTGCCCCCTGTCACACACACATCAATGCTTGGCCGTGCTAAATGACCCTTAGTGTCCAAAGAAGTTCAGGTGAAGTGGATTTTTACACTTGGTATGCTACACAATAATCTAGCGGCAGTTAAACTTTACTATTTATGCCCTCTCAAATCTGAGCAATCTACGAGATCCGATGCCCGCTGTCTGAAGCCAGCCGTGATCCCAGTGTGGAGACACACAATGTGTAATATCCCTACAAAGCCTCAGAATCCTCACAAATGATGAGTCTTTATTATTGTCTCAGTTTCACGCCAGTTCTTTTCTTCTGTTGAATGTGAAGGGTTCAGGTTTATATGCTTTGCAGTCAAATCTTCAAGATAACACTTCCACCCACCACCATGTTATATTCTTCCTCATTTAACATAAATGTACAAAGCATACACAACGATTGGTGAAACAATAATGTGGGTTCTTTGTTTGAAATTGAGATAGTTCCTGAGAAGGCTGAGGGGCACATATATAACTTCAGCCACTGCTGTTTGCACACTGACTGGGTGTCCTGGGATTAAAGCATTATATCCAGTCACGGTATACCACCATGGACCATAGTTCAATGTGTGTCCCTTTAAAGGTGATGCGCGATTAAATCACTCGGGAGGCTAGATCGTACCCGGGAAATAAAGGCTTTTATTACTAACAAGAATGGAGCATACTGCATAACAATACAATCCCAGACTAAAGGGTCACCAGGCAGTGCAGTGACCTTTATACTCCTCCAGGTAGGCGGAGCCAACTGGAGTGTACCACAGAACAATATCAACAGGTAGAACACCCCAACCCTAACCCCAACAGTGACAACAGTAACATATCTACAAATACCCATAGTGCTGACCATCTATGGTTCAGTACTCATAGTGGTAACCAACTATGGTTCACCACAAAAGGTACATTACGTCATATCACAACTGCATGTTCCTTGGGAGTGTTTGATGGGGGACAGTGTAGAGGGAGCTTTACTCTTTATCTAACCCTGTGCTGTACCTGCCCTGGGAGTGTTTGATGGGGGACAGTGTAGAGGAAGCTTTACTCTGTATCTAACCCTGTGCTGTACCTGCCCTGGGAGTATTTGATGGGGGACAGTGTAGAGGGAGCTTCACTCTGTATCTAACCCCGTGCTGTACCTGCCCTGGGAGTGTTTGATGGGGACAGTGTAGAGGGAGCTTTACTCTATATTGAACCCCGTGCTGTACCTGCCCTGGGAGTGTTTGATGGGGACAATGTAGAGGGAGCTTTACTCTGTATCTAACCGCGTACTGGACCTGCCCTCGAAGTGTTTGATGGGGACAGTGTAGAGGGAGCTTTACTCTGTATCTAACCCCGTGCTATACCTGTCCTGGGAGTATTTGATGGACAGTGTAGAGGGAGCTTCACTCTGTATCTAACCCCGTGCTGTACCTGCCCTGGGAGTGTTTGATGGGGACAGTGTAGAGGGAGCTTTACTCTATATTGAACCCCGTGCTGTACCTGCCCTGGGAGTGTTTGATGGGGACAATGTAGAGGGAGCTTTACTCTGTATCTAACCGTGTACTGGACCTGCCCTCGAAGTGTTTGATGGGGGATAGTGTAGAGGGAGCTTTACTCTGTATCTAACCCAGTGCTGTACTTGTCCTGGGAGTGTTTGATGGGACAATCATGTCCATGCCAATCCCTCTGTTCCCCTCAAACATGCCTATGCCAACTCCTCAATGTCTCCTTAAGCATGTCCGTGCCAATCCCTCTGTGAACTCTCAAACATGCCCATGCCAACTCCATGATGTATCCTCAAGCCTGCCCAGTTTCATACCAGGGGAAGTGTAAAACCGGATGAAATGAATCCACTCCAGGTTTTTCCACTGCCCTTGTGCTCATTCTTTCTGTGCCAGGGATTAAGATCCTAACCTCCACATGCCTAAGACTGAAAATCTGGCACATTCCCAATGGAAGGCTGGCAGCAGTGGAGCCGAGGGGCCATGAATTAGGCAGAAGCCATGGTATGTGCAGCTGGGGCCTTTTCTGGCTGTTTCTGAAGTATTGGGTCTGTACGGGGTCGGGCTTCCCCTTCCCAACACTCGAACCGCACTTTCCAATTGATTAATCTTGCCCGAACACAGGCGGCACGGTGGCACAGTGGTTAGCAGTGCTGCCTCACAACGCCAGGGAGCCAGGTTCAATTCCCGGCTTGGGTCACTGACTGTGTGGAGTTTGCACGCTCTCCCCGTGTCTGCGGGGGTTTCCTCCGGGCGCTCCAGTTTCCTCCCACAATCTGAAAGGCATGCTGGCTAGGCGCGTTGACCCAAAGAGGCGCCGGACTGTGGCGACTAGGGGAATTTCACAGTAACTTCATTGGAATGTTAATGTAAGCCTTACTTGCAACTAATAAATAAACTTTATGTAAAAACTTGTTCCATGTCAATAAACATCAAATCTCAAGACAAATATTTCAACCAGTATGACAAGAAATGGACAGGAACATGAATGCAGTCGGTATGTTGAGGATGAATTTATGATCATTTATGTCAGACACGTATGGAATAAGCACTGAAGCTCACGGACAGATGGCCTTACAGTTTTTCTGAATGCGTCCCATTGGCACACATGATACTGTGAGATACTCTCTGCTGTCTCCCTTCAACTCTGAACATTGCTTCTCCCGCAACCTTAAGTCCAACAAATTAATTCTCAATCGAATCCCGAGGTTTTTTTATCCATTCATGGGACATGGGCATCGCTGGCTGGCCAGCATTTATTGCCCATCCCTAGTTGCCGAAGGGCAGTTGAGAGTCAACCACATTGCGTGGCTCTGGAGTCACATGTAGGCCAGACCAGGTAAGGACGGCGGATTTCCTTCCCTAAAGGACATTAGTGAACCAGATGGGTTTTTACAACAATCGACAATGGTTTCATGGGCATCAGTGGGGTGGCACGGTGATTAGCACTGCTGCCTCACAGCACCAGGGACCCCAGGTTCAAATACCGGTTTATGTCACTGTCTGTGTGGATATTACACGTTCTCCCCGTATCTGTGTGGGTTTCCTCCGGGTGCTCCGGTTTCCTCCCACTGTCCAAAGATGGGCGGGTTAGGTGGATTGGCCATGTTAAATTGCCCCTTAGTGTCAGGGGGACTAGCTAGGGTAAATGCATGGGGTTACGTGGATAGAGCCTGGGTGAGATTGTGATCGGTGCAGATTCGATGGGCCGAATGACCTCCATCTGCCCTATAGAATTCTATGATTCTAGTAGATTCTTAATTCCAGGTTTTTTTTATTGAATTCAAACTCCACATCTGCTGTGGCGGGATTGAAACCCGGGTCCCCAGAATATTCGTTGAGTTTCTGGATTAATAGTCTTGCGATAATACCACGAGGCCATCACTAGCTCACTCTGTATTCGAGCAGTGAAGAGAATCTGTTAAACTCATAGCAGGAGATAAATGAGTTTACTTTCTGCTAAGTCTACCTGGTCGGGTGAATTAGTAATTCCTCTTTCCTGTGGCCTTCGCTTGGGCATTTGCTCCATTTGACAAAGTGCCACGTAGTAGATTTGTCAGAAAAGTTTGATTCATGGAATTAAACAAACAGTTTTCGCCTCTCCCTGGAGATCACATGGTCTGGAATGGGGGGGTGGGGGTGAGTTAATAGGTTGTGATGAACAAAGCATCGTAGCTGTGAGGGACAGCTCGGTGGATAGGATATTGGTATGTAGATAGGCTGGAAAATTGGGCGGGGATCCTGGATTCAGGATTCAATCCTGGACCGGGGAGCGGCGCGGGCTTGGGGGGCCGAAGGGCCTGTTCCTGTGCTGTATTGTTCTTTGTTAGTAGCACGGATACAAAATTGGCTGAGTAACAGGAAACAGAGAGTAGTGTTGAACGAGTGTTTATTTAACTGGAGGAAGCTTCACAGTGGGCGGTGTTAGGACCACTACTTTTCTTGGTCGAATTAATGAGCCGGACTTGGGCGTGTAGCACGTAACTTCAAAGGTTGGTGGAATGGGCAGACTGGTGGCAGATGAAATTCAGTGTGGAGAAAGGTGAAGTGATTAATTTTGGTAGGAAGAACCTGGAGTGTGTTGCAAGTGGTAGGACAGCAGCCTTTGTTAGTGTGTTTTGGTGAGAGGCTTTTATTCAAGTGATTTTAAGATGTCTGTCATAGAGGCAGATACATGGCATGGTCACGTGATGCGGAAAGCCTGAGGTGTCAATGTGCCTGGTTACATTTGGGGAAATTAAGTTGTAATTCCAGCTGTGGCCAAATATTTAACTCACTTTGTTCTGCAAGATTAAGGATGCTCACCTCAAATAAAGCACCATGGGGTTGCTGAAACTGCAGTTAAAAGCAGTTAAAAACTGCAGATGCTGGTGTGGGAATAAGTTACAACAACAAAGGGGGGCAACTCTGTCAGCAAATATGGAAACAAGGCCTCACTGAGGTCAGCGGTTGCGTACTCAGGATAAGCGACTAATCTAACCTTGTGTCAGTTTCATAAACACCGCATTCCCGGCCTTGGCCACAGGATGAAACAAAGACAAGTTACCATGACAAATACCAAAAAACAAGACATGTTGACACCTTACGCTAATGAAGGAGATGATTTTCTATTGGATAAGAAAGGGCAGAAAGCTATGCTATGATTGGTGGACTATGTATGCAAATTAAGGATAAGAAAGTTGCTCGTTTCTCATTTGCTGTAATTAACTGGAACTGCTAATTATCTGTATGAATCAACAGAACATCACAGCGAAATTCACTGTGACTATTCTCCTTGCGAGCAAGTAATAAAAGCTTAGCAGGTTTGAGCACTCATCCTGTATTGTCTGGTTAATCCACAACACATTCCGAAACCCAAGCAGAGAGACAATATAAAATAAAAGCTATAACTGCAAAAGGAGTGCAGGGGCAGAGGGACCTGGGTGGCATACTTTATTAATAAAACAAAAGTCAATAAATTAAACAGAAATGGGAAGAGGTGACTGCCCCTGATAGGGCACTGTGAGTATAACCAAACATCAAAGGAATCTAGCTAGCTGAACCAAAATATGATCCTCAAGAGTGATGGTGCACCCCAACCCTCACAGTACTCACTGGCTGAGGAAGGCCTGAGGCTTTCCAGGAGACACCGTGTGCTCCCCCTCCAGGGTCACTTGACCGCAAGCGTCGCCGCAGTGAAGGGGGACACAGTCGGGTCAGACGACCCCCTTGATTGCCTGGACCTGTTGGTGGCCACTAGACCTGGGGGGATATAGGTGTACAAATCAAGGAAGGCGGCACGACAAGTTAAGAAATCAGTTAATAAAGCGTATGGGATCCCACACTTCCCAAATAGAGACATGCAGTACAAGAGCAAAGAGGTAAACCTGGGTAAAACACACACTGGGTTCAGGCTGTACTGGAACATTGCGTCCTGTTCTCGGTGCTGCACTTAAGAGAAGGAGTGGGGCATGAAAGAGTCCGAGAAACAAGAAGTAGGAGGAGGCCATTCAGCCCCTCAAACCTGCTTAACCATTTAAAGTTAAAGTTTATTTATTAGACACAAGTAGGCTTACATTAACACTGCAATGAAGTTACTGTGAAAATCCCCTAGTCGCCACACTCCAGCTCCTGTTCAGGTGCACTGAGGGAGAATTTAGCGTGGCCAATGCACTTAACCAGCACGTCTTTCGGACTGTGGGAGGAAACCGGAGCACCCGGAGGGAACCCACGCAGACACGGGGAGAATGTGCAGACTCCGCACAGCCAGTCACCAAAGGCAAGAATTGAACCCGGGCTCCTGGAGCTGTGAGGCAGCAATGCTAACCACTATGCCACCATGCCGCCCCTATAATATTAATTGATTAATATTAATACAATCATTGCTGATCTGATAGTGACCTCAATCTGCATCCTGCCTATTCCCGATATCCTATCTCCCCTTCTCCCATTTACTAATCGTCTATCCACCTCTGCCTTAAAAATATCCGAAGACAGCGGTCACGTGATCCGTACACGGGAATAGCTGTGTTTCCGTGAGCTCTCACCTTTAGATCCATTCATTCATCCCGATTCACAGCCCGTAGGTATCCAATCCTGGAGTGAAAACTCTGTACCATGGGTGGGATTTTATGACTTCACTTGGGCAAGATCGCAAAGTCCTGCCCGAGGCCAATGGGCATTTCCGTTCTACCAACCTCGTCCTCTCCGATTCCGTGGCGGGCGAGGTGGTAGAGTTCCGGCCGATGTCCCTGGAAGATTTCTGGTTAAGTTTTGGGGGAAAATGCAAAGTTAAGTCATGAAAATCCTCGATGAAAAGAAGCAGTCAGAGGTAGCCACGGTGGAATCTAAGCCTCGATGTGGCGACTTGGTCAGTGAGCGAGCTCTGGATCCAACGATGTCAAAGGCATTGACGACTGCCAATCTGATTAAAGCTTTATTTGAACAAACTCAGTGTTTTGGTGAAGAATTTTAGCGCTCAGGTTGCTGAATTGCAGAGGACCAATCAGAAGCTCAATGAAGTGGAGGAAAGAATCCTCATTGTCAAGACCGAGGCGGCACGGTGGCACAGTGGCTAACACTGCTGCCTCACAGCGCCAGGGACCCGGGTTCAATTCCCAGCTTAGGTCACTGCCTATGTGGAGTCTGCACATTCTCCTCGTGTCTGCATGGGTTTCCTCCAGGTGCTCCAGCCTCCTCCCAAAAGAAGTGTTGGTCAGGTGCATTGGCTATGCTAAATTCTCCCTCAGCGTACCCGAACAGGCGCCTGAGTGTGGCGACTAGGGGATTTTTACAGTAACTTCATTGCAGCGTTAATGTAGGCCTACTTGAAACGATTAAATAAATTAACTTATAAATAAATCAGCTGCCTCAGTTGAGGACCCACTTTCAATCCTGGGAAAATCAGCTAAATGGTATGTCAGATATCCTGATCGATCTGGGGATCCAGGGCGGAAGGAGGAGTGTCCGTGTGACCGGTTTTCTGGAAGGATCTGAGGGTGAACTCACAGCTAAATCTTTTCAGAACTGGCTCTCACATTTTATTAATCTCAACATTGTTACAACTTAGGTCGGATTCTTCAAGTTGTTCTATGAAACTCACCTGACCTGTAAAGTTTTACGTTGAATTTGGATTGGATGAGCGTGAGAAGTTTCACTTCAGGTGTGATTGAACTGACCCACGAGGAGCTTTTATCAAAAGCAAAATTTAATTAAGAATATTGTTGACATGTACAGTAAGACAATTAACAAGAAATTGTAACAATTACAAACAAGAGACACAACAACTACGATAATGTATAACTCTTAAAGAATATCTCGAATGTGTTCCAACCAAAGCCAACATCCAATACACAAAACCCTCCAAATAAGCACAATACAGCATAGGTTAACGCCCACTTGTTACAGGAATCCAGCCTCCTGGGTTGAATGCTGGAAATCCTTTGTGAAGAAACTCAGAAGAGGCTGTAATCGAATCTGTTTCCCAAAGCACTGTTTCTTCAAGGCAGGGTGACAATAAGCCCCTCCTTCAGCTCATAGAGGTCATAGAGGTTTACAGCATGGAAACAGGCCCTTCAGCCCTACTTGTCCATGCAGCCCTTTTTTTTTGAAACCCCTAAGCTAATCCCAATTGCCCGCGTTTGGCCCATATCCCTCTATACCCATCATATCCATGTAACCATCTAAATGCTTTTTAAAAGATAAAATTGTACCCACCTCTACTACTACCTCTGGCAGCTTGTTCCAGACACTCACCACCCTCTGTGTGAAAACATTGCCCCTCTGGACACTTCTGTATCTCTCCCCTCTCACCTTAAACCTATGCCCTCTAGTTTTAGACTCCCCTACCTTTGGGAAAAGATATTGATTATCTACTTTGTCTATGCCCCTCATTATTTTATAGACCTCTATAAGGCCACCCCTCAGCCTCCTACACTCCAGAGAAAAAAGTCCCAATCTATTCAGCCTCTCCTTATAACTCAATCCATCAAGTCCCGGTAGCATCCTAGTAAATCTTTTCTGCACTCTTTCTAGTTTAATAATATCCTTTCAATAATAGGGTGACCAGAATTGCACACAGTATTCCAAGTGTGGCCTTATCAATGTCTTGTACAACTTTAACAAGACATTCCAACTCCTGTATTCAGCTAACTGATAATAGTTTCACAACCAAATAAAGAGAAGAACAGGGAGAGAGACTGCTTCTTAGCTTGCTACTAAACTGCTCCCAACACTCTCCCCAAAACAACACCGAAAGCCCAAAGGAAAAAACCCCTATCACCTGACTGCGACAGCTTAGCTCCACCCCCAATGACATCACTGAAGGTGTAAGCTGCATGATTTTAAAAAAACCTTTCTTAAAGGTACACTCACATGACAACATGAAAGCTGGGTGTGTTAATCTTAAAGGGGTGCATCGTATCCCGCTTTTGAGGCCTGACACCCCCCTCACCCCGCTGCTAATTGTTTCTATTGCTTCGGCCGCAGAGGTTTTGATGAAGCTGGAAAGTGCCTGAAGGCTATCTGAATGCAGTTTGCCCTGCTTTATCCTGCTACCCAGGGGGTGATATCTGATAGATCCTTAAAACTATTTGACAATCCTACTAAAGCTTTGACCTCTCTAAATTCCATGGATGGCAACAATTTGGAGTCATAATCTGCAGTTCGTCGCTAATCCTGGACTTTACCCCCTGTTGTTACACTCCCTGTCTGATTTAGTGATGTTATTTATCACGTGGCAGGACGGTGCCATGGTGGTTAGCGCGACTGCCTCACAGCGCCAGTGACTCAGGTTCGATTCCGGCCTCAGGTCAGTGTCTGTGCAGAGTCTGCACGTTTTCCCCGTGTCTGCGTGGGTTTCCTCCGGGTGCTCCAGTTTCCTCCCACAGTCCAAAGATGTGCTGGTCATGTTGATTGGCTGTGCTAAATTGCCTCTTGTTGTCAGGGGGATTAGCAGGGTAAATACATGGGGTTACAGGGATAGGGCATGGGTGGGATTGTTGTCGGTGCAGACTCGATGGGCCGAATGGCCTCTATCTGCACTGTCGGGATTCGATGTTGTCAGAGGTGATCTAGTTTATGAGCACTGAGGTGAATTTTACCTGTTATCCTTTGAAAACCAGGGATGTCCATTTCTTTATGAAGGAATGCACCCCTCAGCATGTTCCTTTAATTACTACAAGCTTAAGACACAGATTTAACTCTACTATATCCTCGTAATGCCAGAGGGCAAGGTGGTATAACATCGCTTCTGGTCCTGTGTCAAAATTGAATCCTAATGTCCTTAAAGACCCTGGGTCTGTAGGGGAATGCACTGGTTGGTTGTATGGCACGAGAGCTGTGCGATATTTAACTGTGTTTCTTTCTATAATCCTTGCATTCATAATGGTCGTCTGTACTGTGTGACATCCTTTACCCTTGTCATGACGAAAATGAGCAGCACCACTGCGGGGAGGTGGGTAGGTGGGTGAGTGGGTGAGGTGACACAGTGGTTAGCACTGCTGCCTCATAGCACCAGGGACCCAGAGTCGATTCCCAGCTTGGGTCACTGTCTGTGTGGAGTTTGCACATTCTCCCCGTGTCTGCGTGGGTTTCCTCCGGGTGCTCCAGTTTCCTCCTACAGTCTGAAAGATGTGCTGGTTAGGTTCATTGGCCGTGCTAAATTCTCCCTCAGTGTACCCGAACAGGCGCCGGAGTGTGGTGATTGCGGGATTTTCACGTAACTCCACTGCAGTGTTAATGTAAACCTATTTGTGACAATAATAAATAAAGTTAACTTTCACTTTACTTTACTGCAGGGAGATGGGTGGGTGATTTGGCCTAGAGGTTGTGGCTAAGGTCCTCAAAGCTAGTGAGGGAAACCCCTTCGAACTATAGATGTCGTGTAGTTTGTTTCTGTATTTTTATTATTTAGGGGTTGAAGAATCTCCAACAGACTCCTGTAAAGGTGGATCCCGAGCACGTCCTGGGAAAAGACAATGCTTTGTCCCAATGGGGCCCCTGATAAAGATGGAGAGGGGGGAAGTATACTTTTGTGCGCGACTAAGTGTGTTGCAAGAATCTTTGGCTGATCAGTCTTTTCTGTACTTGTGTCCTGAGGCATGGTACATTGGGGAGACCATGCAGACGCTACGACAAGGGATAATCACCAGGCAGGAGCGTTCTCTTCCTGTCGGGAAACACTTCAGCAGTCACGGGCATTCAGCCTCTGATCTTCGGGTAAGCATTCTCCAAAGCGGCCTTCACGACACACAATGCAGAATCACCGAGCAGAAACTGATAGCCAAGTTCTGCACACATGAAGACGGCCTCAACCGGGATCTTGGATTCATGTCACACTATCTGTAACCCCCACGACTTGCCTGGGCTTGCAAAATCTCACTAACTGTCCTGGCTGGAGACAATACACATCTCTTTAACCTGTGATTATCCCTCTCTCCACTCACATTGTCTGTACCTGTAAAGACTTGATTTCCTGTTAAGACTCGCATTCCAACCATTATCTTGTAAATTGAATCTGTGTCTATGTATGCCCTGTTTAACACAACTCTTCACTCACTTGATGAAGGAGTGATGCTCCGAAAGCTCGTGCTACCAAATAAACATGTTGGACTTTAACCTGGTGTTGTGAGATTTCTTACTGTGTCAATATCCTATATTCTCCTTGACAGAATACACAATGACAACAGCTACATTGAAGATCCTGGGATGTAACTTAGTGGCTCTGTCTCAGTGAGGGTGTTCACCGTTATGCCATGTGCTCATGGCTTTATCGTGGGATCCTGTTTTTCCCCAAACTCTGGAGCATCTTCTCATTGTTTGTATCTTTGGAGGCGCCATTTGTAATGAATAATAGATAACCCCAACAAAACGAAGGAGATTGTCATCAACTTCAGGAAGCGTAGAGGAGAACATGCCCCTGTCTACATCACCAGGGACCAAGTAGAAAGGGTCGGGAGCTTCATGTTTTTAGGTGTCCAGATCGCCAACAACCTGTCCTGGTCCCCCCATGCTGACACTAGAGTTAAGAGAGCCCACCAACACCTCTACTTTCTCAGAAAACTAAGGAAATTTGGCATGTCAGCTAAGACTTTTAAGATGCAGCAGAGAAAGCATTCTTTCTGGTTGTATCACAGCTTGGTATGGCTCCTGCTCTGTCCAAGACCGCAAGGAACTACACAAGGTCGTGAATGTAGCCCAGTCCATCCGCAAACCAGCCTCCCATCCACTGACTCTGTCGACAGTTCCCACTGCCTCGGCAAAGCAGCCAGCATAATTAAGGACCCCACACACCCCGGAGATACCCTCTTCCACCTTCTTCCATCGGGAAAAAGTCTGAAGTCACGTACCAACCGACTCAAGAACTGCTGCCATCAGACTTTTGAATGGACTTACCTTGCATTAAGTTGATCTATCTCTAAACCCTAGCTATGAC
Source organism: Mustelus asterias (assembly GCF_964213995.1). Classification (NCBI taxonomy): domain Eukaryota; kingdom Metazoa; phylum Chordata; class Chondrichthyes; order Carcharhiniformes; family Triakidae; genus Mustelus; species Mustelus asterias. Next base: position 10,790,770 of record NC_135807.1, read on the forward strand.
TGTAACACTACATTCTGCACTCTTTCATTTCCTTCTCTATGAACGGTATGCTTTGTCTGTATAGCGCGCAAGAAACAATAGTTATCACTGTATACTAATACATGTGACAATAATAAATCAAATCAAATCAAGAACTCTGTTGTTGCTCTCTTGTCTCTTTCTGTGTATATATGTGGAGAAATGGTTGTACTGTACTAATCTTTGAGGATTTGTTGTGTTGTTTGTAAAAATGGGAAAAATCTTCAATGGAAATGTAATTTTAAAAAATGATTCAAAGTCTCTGCTTCCACCACTTTTCAGGAAGAGAGTTCCAAAGACTCACGACCCTCTGACAGAAAACACTAATTCTCATCTCTGTCTTAATAAACAAAGAACAAAGAACAGTACAGCACAGGGACAGGCCCTTCGGCCCTCCAAGCCCGTGCTGAACATGATGCTCTAACTAAACTAATAAAAACTTTCTGCATTACTCGGTCTGTATCCCTCTATTCCCTCCCTATTCATCTACCCATCCAGTTGCCTCTTAAATATTGCTAATGTGCCTGCTTCCACCACCTCCTCTGGCAGCGCGTTCCAGGCACCCACCACTCTCTGCGTGAAAAACTCCCCCCACACATCTCCCTTAAACTTTCCCCCTCCCACCTTGAACCTGTGCCCCCTTGTAATTGACACTTCCGCCCTGGGGAAAAAGCCTCTGACTATCCACCTTGTCGATGTCTCTCAGAATTGTGTAGACCTCTATCAGGTCTCCCCTCAGCCTCCATCTTTCCAGTGAAAACAATCCTGGTTTATTCAACCTCTCCTCATAGCCAACACCCTCGAGACCCGACAACATCCTGGTGAAGCTTCTTTGCACTCTCTCCGTAGCTTCTTTCTGGTAGTGTGGTGACCAGAACTGCACGCAATACTCCGAATGCGGCCTAACCAAGGTTTTATACCGCTGCAACATGATTTCCCAACTCTCGTAATCAAATTGGGTGAGCCCTTGGGTGGAATATTTCCATCCCGCCCAGCACGGGAATTGTAACGGGCGGGACAGGAGCATGCAAATTTCCGTTGACTTCGGGCAGAACTTTCCGGTCTTGGGACAAGCGCAGCCTGAGAATCCCACCCCGTTATTTAAACAGTGACCCCTGGTTTTAGACTCTCTCACAAGTGGAAACATCCTCTCCACATCCACCCCGTCAATACTCCTCAGGATCTTATGTGTTTCAATCAAGTTGCCTCTTAGTCTTCTGAACTCCAAGCCTAGCCTGTCCAGGCTTTCCTCATAGCACACCCCTGGAGCTGTGAGGCAGCAGTGCTAAGCACTGTGCCACCATGTCACCTACTGTGCCACGTGTGTCCCAGTTGCCAGCCAAGGCAATTCCAAGGCTCTGTTCTGTTGTGCTTTATTTTGAATCTGTTGCACTGAAATGACTTGATTTGATTTATGTAACATGTATTTGTACACAGGGGAAAGTATTGTTCCTTGCACGCTACATAGACAAAGCATACCGTTCATAGAGAAGGAAAAGAGAGAGTGCAGAATTTAGTGTTACAGTCATAGGATCCCTACAGTACCAGAAGGAGGCCATTCAGCCCATTGAATCTATACCGACCACATCCCACCCAGGCCTCATTCCCGAAACCCCACACATTTACCCTGCTAACCCTCCGACACTAGGGTCAATTTAGCATGGCCAATCAATCTAACCCGCGCATCGTTAGAGTGCGAGAGGAAACTGGAGCACCCGGAGGAAACCCGGAGGAAACGGGGAGAATGTGCAAACTCCACACAGATAGTGACCCGAGGCTGGAATTGAACCTGAGACCCTGGCGCTGTGAGGCAGCAGTGCTAACCACTGTGCCACCGTGCCGACCCCAGTCGTAAGCTAGGGTGTAGAGAAAGATCAACTTAATGCGGGGTAGGTCCATTCAAAAGTCTGATGGCAGCAGGGAAGAAGCTGTTCTTGAGTTGGTCAGGACATGTCTTCAGACTTTTGTATCTTTTTCCTGACGGAAGAAGGTGGAAGAGAGAATACCCGGGGTGCGTGGAGTCCTCGATTATGCTGGCTGCTTTTCTGAGGCGCGGGAATGTTTGGAAAGGACAGCACATTCTGATGTCCCACATGTTGACTCTTTTGGAAAATGGGACTGCAACCCAGTGTTGCAAAGGCACTAAGCAATGCAGCAGGGTTTAGTCAAATGAGATTGAACAAATCGTACCGAATATGTCGACCAAAACTGAAATGTAAGATTCCTGCAGGCGCAGATTGGAATTTGCTCGTTAAGCCGGTTTCCGCACGCCACGGTTCCTGTTTCCAAAACCATAAAACTTGACATTCGGGATCAGTCTTGGGAGCGGGAATTGACAGTGTTCCTGTCGAAAACTGACAGCTGCTTTGTGTCAAATTCTTCCTCCTTTCTGTTTCTACTATTAATTGGGGAACCTGGCCTCTTGGTTTTTTTCTTCATTGCAGTTTGTGAAACATGTAAAACTTTTCCCTTTTTTCTTGTCGGGAAATAGGGATTGGCTCCAAATCCTGTCTGGCAGTTTGAGTAAGCGGGGCCTCACTCTAAGTCCTGGGAGGCAGCTCGGTGGCACCGTAGTGCTTCTCTGCTGCCTCACACCGCCAGGGTCGTGGGTTTGACTCCTGGCTCGGTTCACTGTCTGTGTGGAGTCTGCACATTCTCCCCGTGTCTGCGTGGGTTTCCTCCGTGTGCTCCGGTTTCCTCCCACACTCTGAAAGACGTGCTGGTTAGGTGCATTGGCCATGCTAAATTCTCCCTCAGTGTACCCGAACAGGTGCTGGAGTGTGGCGACTGGGGGATTTTCACAGTAACTTCATTGCTGTGTTAATGTAAGCCTACTTGTAACACTAATAAATAAACTTCGGTTCTCCCAGACCTGGTTGGGAATTTACAATGAGATATTGAGAAGATAGGCCAAGATCCATCTTGTCAAAACTCAGTTTCCCTTCTGTTATTTTTTTGCCCTAACTATTGACGGTCATTTCTCATTTCTTCAAAGCGCAGTTAAGAATAAAAAACTGCATTGTCAGTTATCATATTGATATTGCACACTCAAACACGCACACACACACTCACACACACACACTCAACCACACACACACTCAAACACGCACACACCCACGCACACACACACTCACACATTCGCACATGCACACGCATACGCACACTCACACACGCTCACACACACACACGCTCACACACTCACGCACACTCACACACACTTGCACACGCACATGCACACTAACACACACACACATTCTCACACACACACACACACACATATGCTTTCACACACACACATTCACACACTCACACACGCACACACACACTCACACACAGACACACTCACACTCACACACACACACTCACACACACACACACACATTCTCACACACACACACACACTCACACACACACATTCACACACACAAACTCACACACACACACTCACACTCACACACACACACTCACACACACAAACTCACACACACACACTCACACTCACACACTCACACACACACATTCACACACACAAACTCACACACACACACTCACACTCACACACACACTCACACACACTCACACACATTCACACACACAAACTCACATACACACACTCACACTCACACACTCACACACACACTCACACACACTCACACACACACATGCATTCACTCACACACTCACACACACGCATTCACTCACACACACACACACACTCACACACAGACACACTCACACACAGACACACTCACACACACACACACACACACACACTCACACACACACACACATTCTCACACACACACATTCTCACACACACACACACACACTCACACACACGCACACTCTCTCACACACACACTCACACACACACATTCACACACACAAACTCACACTCACACACACACACTCACACTCACACACACTCACACACACACACACTCACACACACTCACACACACACTCACACACACTCACACACACGCATTCACTCACACACACACACTCACACACATTCACATTCACACACATACAGTCACACACACTCAGATACACTAACACTCACATTCACACACACTCACACACACACACTCACAGTCACACACACACACTCACAGTCACACACACACTCTCACACGCCCACACTCACACACATGCACATACACAGGTTATGGGGTGACAATCAGTCTCCATTTTATACCTGCTCCCCAGCGTGAAACCTGTTTATCTCTTTGAGATGACTAAGAGAGGTGATGGCCGAGTGGTATTATTGCAAGACTATGAATCCAGAAGCTCAGCTAATGTTCTGGGGACCCGGGTTTGAATCCCCCAATGGCAGATGGTGGAATTTGAATTCAATAAAAAAACTCTGAAATTAAGAACCTGCTGATGACCATGAAACCATTGTCGATTGTCGGAAAAACCATACAGTTCACTTTAGGGAAGGAAATCTGCTGTCCTCACCTGGTCTGGCCGACATGTGACTCCAGAGCCTCAGCAACGTGGTTGACTCTCAACTGTGCTCAGGCAACTAGGGATGGGCAATAAATGCTGGCCAGGGACACCCATGTCCCATAAATGAACAAAAGAAAAGTTGAAATTCTTCAGGAAAAGAGCAAGGCAGAAGTGCACAGAGTTTCCACCTCCCAACACAACTCCAATGTAGCTTTCAGAAACAGGGTGATATTCCGAGTTCAATTCCTCTGTTTCTCTCATTCCCGAGAGAGTTGAAAGAGGCTGGATTTTATTACAGGGCGCGAGTCAGGACATCATTCAGGCCTGCTCAGTTTGCTAATGAGGCCAGGGTTATGTCAATTCCCCCCTGGACCTCATTTTGTTAGGTCCAAACTGGGCATCAGTAACAGGAAGCCAACAGGAAGGAGCAAGAGAGGCAGTGGGAGGGAAAAAGTGAGGGGGAAGGAGGGAGGGAGTGAAGGGGCAGGAGGGAAGAGGTGAGGGGAAAGGAGGGAGGGAGTGGGGGGGCAGGAGGGAGGGTGTGGGGGAAGGAGGGAGGAATTTAGCGTGGCCAATGCCCCTAACCAGCACGTCTTTCAGACCGTGGGAGGAAACTGGAGCACCCGGAGGAAACCCACGCAGACACAGGGAGAACGTGCAGGGGGGTGTGGGGATGGCCTTGGCGAGATGTTTGTCTTCATCATTGATGAAGACGAACATCTCGCCAAGGCCATCCCCACACCCCCACTTCTTGCTTTCAAACAACCGCACAACCTCAAACAGACCATTATCCGCAGCAAACTACCCAGCCTTCAGGAGAACAGTGACCACGACACCACACAACCCTGCCACAGCAACCTCTGCAAGACGTGCCGGAACATCGACACGGATGCCATCATCTCACGTGAGAACACCATCTACCAGGTACACGGTACCTACTCTTGTAACTCGGCCAACGTTGTCTACCTGATACGCTACAGGAAAGGACGTCCCGAGGCAAAAGAACAAAGAACAGTACAGCACAGGAAACAGGCCCTTCGGCCCTCCAAGCCTGTGCCGCTCCTTGGTCCAACTAGACCAATCGTTTGTATCCCTCCATTCCCAGGCTGCTCATGTGACTATCCAGGTAAGTCTTAAACGATGTCAGCGTGCCTGCCTCCACCATCCTACTTGGCAGCGCATTCCAGGCCCCCACCACCCTCTGTGTAAAAAACGTCCCTCTGATATCTGAGTTATACTTCGCCCCTCTCACCTTGAGCCCGTGACCCCTCGTGATCGTCACCTCCGAAATGCATGGTATGGTACATTGGGGAAACCATGCAGACGCTACGACAACCGATGAAAGAACACCGCTCGACAATCACCAGGCAAGACTGTTCTCTTCCTGTTGGGAAACACTTCAGCGGTCACGGGCATTCGGCCTCTGATATTCGGGTAAGCGTTCTCCAAGGCGGCCTTCACAACACACGACAGTGCAGAGTCGCTGAGCAGAGATTGATAGCCAGGTTCCGCACACATGAGGACGGCCTCAACCGGGATCTTGGGTCCACAACTTGCCTGGACTTGAAAAGTCTCACTGGCTGTCCTGTCTGGAGACAATACACATCTCTTTAACCTGTGCTAATGCTCTCTCCACTCACATTGCCTGTACCTTTAAGACTTGATGAGCTGTAAAGACTCGCATCCCAATCATTATCCATTATTCTGTAAATTGAGTTTGTGTCTTTATATGCCCTGTTTGTGAACAGAACTCCCACTCACCTGACGAAGGAGCAGCGCTCCGAAAGCTAGTGGCGTTTGCTACCAAATAAACCTGTTGGACTTTAACCTGGTGTTGTGAGACTCCTTACAGAGAGTGAGCTGTAATTGTAATACAAATTATGATAACGGGCCTGTTGGAGTTGGCTGGAGTGTGTTCCCTACCAACTCTCCCGTTGGGTCTCTGCAGCCAAGCCCCTACCATTCTAAAAATTCAGGCCAGCCTCTATGCCAAGGTATCCTTATGCCACGCCCACCAATCCCTTAAGGATTGTATACATGTTGTGAAAAGCGTCATTGAATAAAGATCCAGGCCGGAATTCTGCGGCTATTCCCAGCCCTTCGTCACTGCCAGCGAGGATGGAGAATTTGACACTCAGCCAAATCTCCATTCACTACAGCAGGACCGGAGAATCCCGCCGGTGTGAACGGCTGGAGAATTCCGGACCCTATTTCTGACATATCTGCCTGCTTGGCTGGATGTAGAACTCTTAGGAAGAAGAGCAGGGAAGTTCCCCTGGTGTCCTGGCCAATATTTATCCCTCAATCGATATCGCAGAAGCAGATAATCTGATCATTAATGCACCCCTCTGCTGTGTTTCCCACGACAGTGGCGACACCTCAAAACGAAATTACTTAATTGGCTGTAAAGCATTTTGAGATGTCCGATGGTCGTGAAGGACGCCACGTAGACGCAAGTCTTTCTGACTTTAGTTATCCTGAGAAAGTAACTTCTGGAAGATTCTCCAGTTAGGGAAATCAGCTCCCAGCACCTCCCGCTGCCAAACCGTTCCGAAAGAAAAGCAGAATCAAGAATCAATAGAATCCCTACAGTGCAGAAGGAGGCCATTCGGCCCATCGAGCCTGCACCGACAACTACCCCACCCAGGCCCTATCCCCGTAACCCCACGTATTTGCCCTGCTAATCTCCCTGACACTAAGGGGCAATTTAGCATGGCCAATTCACTTAACCCGCACATCTTTGGAATGTGGGAGGAAACCGGAGCACCCGGAGGAAACCCATGCAAACATGGGGAGAATGTGCAAACTCCACACAGACAGTCACCCAAGGCCAGAATCGAACCTGGGTCCCTGACGCTACATCAACAGGGACGAAGTAGAAAGGGTCGAGAGCCTCAAGTTTTTAGGTGTCCAGATCACCAACAACCTGTCCTGGTCCCCCATGCCGTCGCTATAGTTAAGAAAGCCCACCAACTCCTCTACTTTCTCAGAAGACTAAGGAAATTTGGCATGTCAGTTACGACTCTCACCAACTTTTACAGATGCACCATAGAAAGCATTCTTTCTGGTTGTATCACAGCTTGGTATGGCTCCTGCTCTGCCCAAGACCGCAAGGAACAGCAAAAGGTTATGAATGTAGCCCAATCCATCACGCAAACCAGCCTCCCATCCATTAACTCTATCTACACTTCCCGCTGCCTCGGCAAAGCAGCCAGCATAATCACGGTCCCCACGCACCCCGGACATTCTCTCCTCCACCTTCTTCCTTTGGGAAAAAGATGCAAAAGTCTGAGGTCACGTACCAACTGACTCAAGGACAGCTTCTTCCCTGCTGCCATCAGACTTTTGAATGGACTTCCCTTGCATTAAGTTGATCTTTCTCTAAACCCTAGCTATGAGTGTAACACGACATTCTGCACTCTCTTGTTTCCTTCTCTATGAACGGTATGCTTTGTCCGTATAGGGCGCAAGAAACAATACTTTTCACTGTATGTTAATACATGTGACAATAATAAATCAAATCAAATCAGCAGTGCTAACCATTGTGCCACCGTGCCACCCAAAAATCATGCTCAACTCTGTTTTAATTTCTCTCTGTCTCACTCTGTGAAGGCTACCTGACCTGTTCACTGTTTCCCAGTTTTCTTACTTCAGTTATCAGAATCCGCAGTATTGTTTTTGCACTTTGAGATGATCCTGTGTCACGCTGAGTCAGTCGTGTTTTACGGGCATTCATCGCAAGGGTGGGACAAGCTTCATCCCACCCAACGGCTCGAAGCAGTTGTCAAATCCTAAGCCCAGTGATGTCCGCTGTAATGGTTGCCAACATAGCCTCATTAAAAACACTCTCCGTGAAACCAATTATTTTTAAGTTGCTGCCACGGTAACGGTCTCCCAAATCTTTTAATTAATCATCAGCTTCCCCTGAGCTCTTCTCTTGACATCTATCGCTCTTTCGGAAACTTCTCACGCGCTTAACAAAAAAAAAGAACAGTACAGCACATAACAGGTCCTTCGGCCCATCAAGCCTGCGCCGACGCATGATGCCTGTCTAAACTAAAGATCTTTTGCCTCTACGAGGTCCGTATCCCTCTATTCCCAGCCTATTCATGTATCTGTCAAGATGCCTCTTAAACTTTGCTATTGTATCTGTTTCTACCGCCTTCTCTGACAGTGCATTCCAGGCACTTACCACTCTCTGTGTAAAACACCTGCCTCCCACATCTCCTCTAAACTTTCCCCCTTTTTACCTTAAACCTATGTCCCCTAGGACAGCAGCATTAGTGGTTCAGTGGTACAATTCTCGCCTGCCACGCGGGAGGCCTGGGTTCGATTCCCGGCCACAGCAAGAGCAGTCTTTAACTCCTCTCCGTGTTGCTGTTACCGTGTTAAGGTTAAGGGGGTATAACTCAGTGGTAGAGCATTTGACTGCAGGTCATAGAGGTCCTCGGTTCAAATCCGGGTACCCCCTTCAGTACTTATTAGGGTGGCACGGTGGCATTGCTGTCTCACAGCACCAGGGATCCAGGTTTGATTCCTGGCTTGGGTCACTGTCTCTGTGTGGAGATTGCATGTTCTCCCCGTGTCTGCATAAGTTTCCTCCCGATGCCCTGGTTTCCTCCCACATTCTGAAAGACGTGCTGGTGAGGTGTATTGACCCGAACAGGCGCCGGACTGTGGCGACTGGGGGAATTTCACAGCAACTTCATTGCAGTGTTAATGTAAGCCTATTTGTGACTAATAAACTTTACATTTGCTTTGAAAAATCTGATGTGGAGATGCCGGCGTTGGACTGGGGTAAACACAGTAAGAAGTTTAACAACACCAGGTTAAAGTCCAAGTTGGACTTTAACCTGGTGTTGTTAAACTTCTTATTGAAAAATCTGCCCAGGTCTCCAGCCTATTTATATCCTGCTGCATCCTCAATCTTTGTGTCATCCTCATACTTACTAATCAGACCACCTATGTTCTCCTCCAAATCATTGATGTATATATTACAAACCGTAGGGGTACCAGCACTGATCACTGTGGAATGCCACTCACCAAAATCCTGGAACTCCTTCCCTAACAGCACCGTGGATATACCTACACCACATGGACTGAGGCGGTTCAAGTGCGATTCGGAATGAGTGATGAATGATGGCCCAGCCAGCAAAGCCCACATCCTGTGAATGAATAAATATAACTGCCTTTTCAATGTTTCAGATTATAACTTTCGGGCTTAGATGTGACATATTGTCATGTGGATCCAAAGCTCTGATCAGAGATCCCTGAACGGCGCTGGATCTGATCAATCGTGTCTCCATTTCGAGTTCTCTGCAGCAATATTGCTATGGTGCAGGTCAGAAACTCCATAGTGCTTTATGGAGCCTGCCTGGATCATTGGACGACACGGTGGCACAGCGGTTAGCACTGCTGTCTCACAGCGCCAGGGACCTGGGTTCGATTCCGGCCTCGGGTCACTGTGCGCGTCGAGTCTGCACGTTCTCTCCATGTCTGCGTGGGTTTCCTCCGGGCGCTCCGCTTTTCTCCCAGAATCCAAAGGTGGTTACATTGATTGGCCATACTAAATTGACCCTCGTGTCAGGGAGATTAGCAGGATAAATAGGAGGGGTTATGGGAATAGGGCCTGGGTGGGATTGTGGTCAGTGTAGGCTCGATGGGCCAAATGGCCTCCTTCTGTAATGTAGGGATTCTATAAGTTTTGCATCTTGAATTTGACTAGGATAAGCATGATGTGATTTACCTCAGGTGTGATTCAAAGAGCCACTAGGGAGCTTTTATCAAACAAAGTTTATTTAAGAATATAGTTAACATGTATAGAAAGAAAATTAGCAATAACTCGAATGAATTACCAACAAAAACAAAGCAACTGCAATAATGTATAACCCTTAACTAATATCCCGAGGATGTTCCAATCAAAACCAAAACCTCCTTTAGACAAAACCCTTTTCACAGGTTTAACACGGTAAAGACTAATGCTCATGTGACACTGGAACTGAGTCCTTCGGATGAATGCTGCGGTTCTGTTGATAAGTTTGAAGTCAGAACAGCTTCCCAGGCCAAGGAGACTCTCTGGTTAAGCCACCAACAATAGATTTTCTATTGCAGGAAGGCTTTCAGCCAACCAGCAGAATTTCCCAAAACCAGGAGGAGAGAGAGAGAGAGAGGCAGGAACACTGCTTTTGGTTTGATGCCCACTCCCTTCTAAACTAAAACCTGCAGCTCAGGACTGAAAATGTAAAGCTCCTGTAACCTGACCTGCAAACATTCTTCCTCCTGACATTGCAGGGTCATAAAACTAATTCCCAAAGTCAAAATAAACAAAATCAACAAACCCCATTCAAACCACTGAAGGAGCAGTAAAAGGGTTCCAGTAGACAACCCAGTGCCACAATGACATCAGCTAAAGCTGTGAGCTGCAGAGAACATGATTTAAAAAAAACTCTTAAAGGTACACTAATGTCACAATATCCAAACCCATGGGACAGAAGGTTTTTTTATAGTTCTATTTATTAGTGTCACAAGTAGGCTTACATTAACACTGAAATGAAGTTACTATGAAAGTTAAAGTTTATTTATTAGTGTCACAAGTAGCCTTACATTCACACTGCAGTAAAGTTACTGTGAAAATCCCGTAGTCGCCACACTCCAGCGCCTGTTCGGGTACGCTGAGGGAGAATTTAGCACGGCCGATGCATCTAACCAGCACGTCTTTTGGACAGTAGGAGGGAATCAGAGCAGCCGGAAGAAACCCATGCAGACACGGGGAGAATGTGCAAACTCCACACAGACAGTGACCTTCGAAGAGAACACAAATTGTTTGAAATAGTCTTAACCAATCGATAAATATGTTTAATCACTCAGAAATCTGGGAATATTACAACTATTGTCAAAGGTGAAAATAAATTGTTACCGTTTAGAGATTTGTTTGAATTCGGACATCAGGACCATTTATAATCCACTGGTTAGGTCTCAGCAGGTGTATTGTGTCACGCACTTTAGGAAGGTCAAGACCTTGGTAAGGGAGCGATTTATGAGAATGATAGCAGAGGACAGCACGGTGGCACAGCGGTTAGCACTGCTGCCTCACAACACTAGGGACCTGGGTTCGATTCCCGGCTTGGGTCACTGCCTGTGTGGAGTCTGCACATTCTCCCTGTGTCTGCGTGGGTTTCCTCCGGGCGCTCCAGTTTCCTCTCACAGTCCGAAAGACTTGCTGGTCAGATGGAGTAGAGGGGTAAATGTGTGGGGTTATGGGGATAGGACAGGGGGTGGTGGGCCTGGGGATGACATTCTGTCGGAGAGTGAGTTCAGACTCGATGGGCCGAATGGCCTCCTTAAGAGCTGTAGGAAGAAAAAAGATGGAAAATTATAGGCCAATTAGCCTAACCTCAGTTGTTGGCAAAATTCTAGAATCCATCGTTAAGGATGAGATTTCTAAATTCTTGGAAGTGCAGGGTCGGATTAAGACAAGTCAGCATGGATTTAGTAAGGGGAGGTCGTGCCTGACAAACCTGTTAGAGTTCTTTGAAGAGATAACAAATAGGTTAGACCAAGGAGAGCCAATGGATGTTATCTATCTTGACTTCCAAAAGGCCTTTGACAAGGTGCCTCACGGGAGACTGCTGAGTAAAATAAGGGCCCATGGTATTCGAGGCAAGGTACTAACATGGATTGACGATTGGCTGTCAGACAGAAGGCAGAGAGTTGGGATAAAAGGTTCTTTCTCAGAATGGCAACCGGTGACAAGTGGTGTCCCGCAGGGTTCAGTGTTGGGGCCACAGCTGTTCTCTTTATATATTAACGATCTAGATGACGGGACTGGGAGCATTCTGGCCAAGTTTGCCGATGATACAAAGATAGGTGGAGGGGCAGGTAGTATTGAGGAGGTGGGGAGGCTGCAGAAAGATTTAGACAGTTTAGGAGAGTGGTCCAAGAAGTGGCTGATGAAATTCAACGTGGGCAAGTGCGAGGTCGTACACTTTGGAAAAAAGAATAGAGGCATGGACTATTTTCTAAACGGTGACAAAATTCATAATGCTAAAGTGCAAAGGGACTTGGGAGTCCTAGTCCAGGATTCTCTAAAGGTAAACTTGCAGGTTGAGTCCGTAATTAGGAAAGCAAATGTAATGTTGTCATTTATCTCAAGAGGCTTGGAATACAAAAGCAGGGATGTACTTCTGAGGCTTTATAAAGCACTGGTTAGGCCCCATTTGGAGTACTGTGAGCAATTTTGGGCCCCACACCTCAGGAAGGACATACTGGCACTGGAGCGGGTCCAGCGGAGATTCACACGGATGATCCCAGGAATGGTAGGCCTGACATACGATGAACGTCTGAGGATCGTGGGATTATATTCATTGGAGTTTAGGAGGTTGAGGGGAGATCTGATAGAAACTTACAAGATAATGAACGGCTTAGATAGGATGGACGTAGGGAAGTTGTTTCCATTAACAGGGGAGACTAGGACGCGGGGGCACAGCCTTAGAATAAAAGGGAGTCACTTTAGAACAGAGATGAGGAGAAATTTCTTCAGCCAGAGAGTGGTGGGTCTGTGGAATTCATTGCCACAGAGGGCTGTGGAGGCCGAGACGTTGAGCGTCTTCAAGACAGAAATTGATAAATTCTTGATTTCTCGAGGAATTAAGGGCTATGGGGAGAGAGCGGGTAAATGGAGTTGAAATCAACCATGATTGAATGGTGGAGTGGACTCGATGGGCCGAATGGCCTTACTTCCGCTCCTATGTCTTATGGTCTTATGGTCTTAAATAAAGGATGGAATTTCACCGACGCACCCGCCCGAGGTTCGTACGATCCCGCTCGAGGCAAACGGAGAATGTCGTTCTCCGAGTCTCATCTGATCCCGGAATCGGGGCGGGCATGCCGGTAAAATTCCGGCCAAAGGTTCTATAAAAAACAACTTTGTGACAGAGCATGAGGGAGACATGCTTAAACTGGAATCTCTATCTTCATCCAGTTCAGGTGAAAGGTCACAGGTTGCCTCTGTTTCTGCTGGGTGCCTCCTGTTGACAGACTTGCTGGGTGGGCGTTTTCTATTTTCATTTTGAACTTCCACCCTCTGCAGTATTTTAGAACAATGCAGCCAGAATAGTCAGCCTCAAGCGTGGCGAACAGGCATCTCACAAAGGCAAGAGGATGTGATGGCTTTAGAAATTCCTCCCCGCACCCTCCACTCCACGGCCGTCCCCTGGTTCACTTTTGATACTTGGTCAGAGTCACTTCTCTGCAATGACAATCTGAAGCTCCACTGGACCCACACACCCTGGATTACCGCTTTATTTCACAACAATCTTCTCCTCAGTCGTCAAGTGGCTCATTATGAATGCTTCTGTGAGGAAATAATATTTACTCAAGGTTAAGGTAATTCTTGCACCTTCTTGCAATTTTCTCTTTCTCTGTGTCCGTTTAAAGGCTACCTTGCCTCACCAATTGACTTTGCCTGCATTAAATAGCTTTCACAGTTGCTGGCACAGTCATCATTGCAGAAAGTGTCTTCATTCATGGTGGGCCTTGCTAGTTCACCTTGAGTGGTTCTGTGCGGTGATTGTTGTAGCTTTCAGTTGAAAGTCAGACAGAGTTACCTCACCATTGAAGCTGTCCTTGGAGGAAACAGGGATGTAATGGGAAGAGTTGCATTATCTGTCTTGACTTTCACAACCTCAGCACATCCCAAAGTGCTTTTTTTTATAGAATCCCAACAGTGCAGAAGAAGACCATTTGGCCCATCGAGTCTGCATCAACCACAATCCCACCCAGGCCCGATCCCGACAGCCCCATGCATTTACCCTTGCTAATCCCACTGACACCAAGGGGCAATTTAGCATGGTCAATCAACCTAATCCACACATTTTTGAACTGCGGGAGGAAACCGGAGTGCCCGGAGGAAACCCACGTGGACACGGGGAGCACGTGCAAATGCCACACACTCAGTGATCCGAAGCCAGAATTGAACCAGAGTCCCTGGCGCTGTGAGGCAGATGTGTTAAACAGTGTGCCTCCGTGGCGCCCCCTTCAATTACTTGTTTAAAGTTTATTTATTAGTGTCACAAGTAGGCTTACATTAATACTGCAATGAAGTTGCTGCGAAAATCCCCTAGTTGCCACACTCCGGCACCTGTTCGGGTACACTGAGGGAGAATTTAACATGGCCAATGCACCTAACCAGCACGTCTTTCGGACTGTGGGAGGAAACCGGAGCACCCGGAGGAAACCCATTTGCTTTGCAGCCAATGAAACTATGTTGCTGCTGTGACAGCCAATGTATGTGCATGAACTCCCGCTAACAGTACAGTGATAATGACGAGTTGCTCTGATTTAGTACAGAAGTGGAAAGTTCTGGATAAACTCAGCAGGTCTGGCAACGTTTGTGGAGAGAGACAAAGATGTTTGAGTTCTTTGAATCATAGAATCCCTGCAGATAAAGGCCATTCAGTCCGTCGAGTCTGCACCAACCACAACCCCACCCAGGCCCTATCCCCATAACCCCACATATTTACCCTGTTAGTCCCACTGACACTGAGGGTCAATTTAGCATGGCCAATGCACCTAACCAGCACCGTCTTTGGAGTGTGGGAGGAAACCAGCGCACCCGGAGGAAACCCACGCAGACGTGCAGGCTCCACACAGACAGTGACCCAAGGCAGGAATCGAACCCGGGTCCCTGGTGCTGTGAGGCAGCAGTGCCAACCACTGTGCCACCGTGCCGTTCTTTTGTTCCATTTGTTCATGGGACGTGGGCGTCACTGGCCAGGCCATCCCTCAGAGTCAACCACGTTGCTGTGGCTCTGGAGTCACATGTAGACCAGACCAGGTAAGGATGGCAGATTTCCTTCCCTAAAGGACATTAGCAAATCAGATCATTTTTACAACAATCGACAATGGTTTCATCATTAGACTTTTAATTCCAGATTTTTATTGAATTCAAGTTTCATCATCTGCCGTGATGGGTTTGAACCTGGGTCTCCAGAGCATTTCCCTGGGTCTCTGGGTTACTAATCCAGCGACAATACCACTGCGCCATCACCTCCCCTGAATATGATCCTTTTCAGAAGTGAAAAGGGCCAGACATATGATGGGCTTTATGCTGTTGCAAACGGGGTGAGGGACAGGAGGAGCAAAAAGGGAATGTCAGGGATAGGTTAGAGAGCGCTTACCTCCTCGCCAACCCTCACTGATGAAGCGCCTGATCACGGCGCGGTTCCGGATCGGCGAACGCGGTGGTAAAGGGGGAAATGCTGATAAAGTTGGGCGGGCAGTTCATTAAATTTAAGTGCATGCAAATGAAATTAAATCGCCGTTGCGCCCGTTTTGGGTGCGAAGCGGATCGCCGCTATTCCCGGGTTTCGGTAAAGCGGCAATCTGCGTGGACGCGGGTGCGGATCGCGTTAATGGCCTCTCACCCGACTTTGCCATGTTTACGCGCCCGAAAACGGGCACGAGGCAATGGTAAAATAGGGCCCATAGAGTCATATAATGATTTCCAGCACTAAAAGAGGCCTTTCAGCCCATTGAGACTGTGCCAGCCATCAAGCGACTATCCTAATCCCATTTTCCAGCACTTGGTCCATGGCCTTGTATGATATGGGTTTCAAGTGCCCATCCAAATACTTCTTAAATGTTATAAGGGTCCCCATCTCTATCATCCTTTCAGGCAGCGAGTTCTAGATTCCCACCACCCTCCAGGTGAAAATGTTTTTCCTCAGATCCCTTCCGAACCTTTGCCCCTTAATTTAAATCAATCCCTCCGGTTATTGACCCTTCTGGGGAGGCACGGTGGCACAGTGGTTAGCACTGCTGCCTCACAGCACTAGCGACCTGGATTCAATTCCTGACTTGGGTCACTGTCTGTGCGGAGTTTGCACATTCTCCCCGTGTCTGCGTGGGTTTCCTCCAGCTGCTCCGGTTTCCTCCCACAGTCCGAAAGATGTGCGGGTTAGGTGGATTGGCCGTGCTAAATTCCCCCTCAGTGTAGCCGAACAGGTGGCGGAGTGTGACAACTCGGGGATTTTCACAGTAACTTCACTGCAGTGTTAATGTAAGCCTTACTTGTGACACTAATAAATAAAAACTAAGAAACAAGCAGGGAACTTATTCCAAGACTAATATCTGTCCATCATCTAATACATAAAAACAGATCAGATGGTCATTATCACAATACAGTTTGTGAGAAGTTGCTGCATCACAATTCCCTGCGTGTTTCCTACATTAAAATGGGAACCAGCTGAAGTTTTGAGAGACACGATTAAACACAAGTCTTTCTTTCCACAGGCCACAATGTCTTGGCTTGCTCTGCACTGGATTGCTTTTTCCTTTTTGTCTCCCGCACTCAATTTTCTGGCTCCAAATCAACTTATTTCTATGATTCACAACGAAGGCAGCACTTCTCATGTGTAATTCGAGACAGTAAGTGTCAGCCAGCTACTGCACTATCAGGGGGATTTCGGCTAAACCCAAGGGGCAAAAGGGCTGGAGGAGATTGTAAAAAAAAAACACAGCAAGTTGCTGCGATCTGGAATGCACTGTCTGGAATCCTGGTGAAGGCGGATTCAGTAGTAACACTCAAAAGGGAATGGAAAAGCGAGAATAAAGTGTTCGGCTGTGAAGGGAGAGTGGGATTAATTGGCTGGTTCATTCAAAAGAACTGGCAATCCTACGATGGGCCAAATGGCCTCTCCTGCGCTTTTCCATTCAATCATAGATTCCATTGTCTTTGCAACTGATGCATCTTTTTCCAGACAAAGGAATAAGTTAGTCCTGACGCATTTCAAACAGTGACGGCAGCCAGATCATCGATCGTAGAATCCCTACAGAGCAGAAGGAGGCCATTTGGCCCATCGAGTCTGCACTGACCACAATCCCATCCAGGCCCTATCCCCATAACCCCATGTATTTATCCTGGCTAGCCCCCACTGACACTAAGGGGCAACTTAGTATTGCCAATTTACATAATCTGTACATCTTTGGACTGGGAGAAAAGTGGAGCACCCGGAAGAAACCCACGCAGACATGGGGAGAACATGCAGACTCCGCACAGACAGTGACCCAAGCCAGGAATCGAACCTGGGTCCCCAGCACTGTGAGGCAGCAGTGCTAACCACTGTGCCACCCACAAGCCTGTTCCAGTTTTTTTTTTCATTTGTGGGACTTGGCCAGGCTCGCATTTATTGCCCATCCCTAGTTGCCTGAGGGCAAGTAAAGTTGACCACATTGCTGTGGCTCTGGAGTCACATGTAGGCCAGACCAGGTAAGGACAGCAGATTTCCTTCCCTAAAGGACATCAGTGAACCAGATGGGTTTTTCTGACAATCGACAATGGTCATCGGTAGATTCTTAATTCCAGATATGTTTTGTTGAATTCAAATTTCACCATCTGCCGTGGCGGGATTCGAACCCGGGTCCCCGGAACATTAGCTGAGTTTCTGGATGAATAGACCAGTGGTAATACCCCTCGGCCATCACCTCCCCCTTTTCTAGAATGCAGAAGCAGCCATTTGTCACATTGATGGAGCATTCAATATTACATTGAGCAAATGTCTGCACTTAGCAGTGTTGGAGCCTTTTCCTGCCAGAATCCTCCCAGTTTGTCTGGTTTTCTGAACACAAATGGGCAGTAACAAATCACTTGCCCTCGCCATTAGCTATTCGAATCAGTGAAGCAACTAATCTAGCGGCTGGAAGTGCCGATGTCTTATTTTATTAAAAACAATCAAACATCCCCAACTCATGTCGAGGGGATAATTAGTGATGAACAAATCTAATCTCATAATGGATATAAAGGGCAGAATGGATAGACGGCGCAGATATTAAAGTGTTATGTGATTAGACGTTGAGTTTCAAGAGGCAATGAAAGGAAATATTTTGGTACACGCTGAGTTGCTGCGATCTGGGACGAGTTGAATTTCACACAATGGTATGAGATATTTTACCATCAAAATCCAATCGGATTGGAGCGCTCCTTCAACGATCAATGATAGATAATGGGCAAAAAACATTTAAAAAAATTTATTTGTGGGATGTGGACGTGGCTGGCTGGCCAGCATCGATTGGCCATCCCTAGTTGCCCGAGGGCAGTTGAGAGTCAACAACATTTCTGTGGCTCTGGAGTCACATGTAGGCCAGACCAGGTAAAAATGACAGATTTCCTTCCCTAAAGGACATTAGTGAACCAGATGGGACCCCATTTGGAGTATTGTGAGCAGTCTTGGGCCCCATACTTAAGGAATGGCCTTGGAGGGGGTCCAGAGGAGGTTCACAAGAATGATCCCATGAATGAAAGGTTGGAAATATGAAGAGCGGTTGAGGAGTCTGGGTCTATACTCGATGGATGAGGAGTGATCTGATTGAAACTTACAGAATATTGAGAGGCCTGGATGGAATGGACGTGGAGAGGATGTTTCCACTAGTGGGAGAGACTAGAACTCGAGGGCACAACCTCAGAGTGAAGGGACGCTTCTTTAAAACTGAGATGAGGAGGAATTTCTTCAGACAGAGGGCGGTGAATCTGTGGAACGCATTGCCACAGAGGGCTGTGGAGGCCAGGTCTTTAAGACAGAGATTGGTAGGTTCTTGATCAATAAAGGGATCAAGGGTTATGGGGAAAAGGCAGGAGAATGGGGATGAGAATCATATCAGCCATGATTGAATGGCGGAGCAGATTCAATGGGCTGAATGGCTTAATTCTGCTCCTGTGTCTTATGGGCTTTTCCTGACAATCGACAATGGCTTCATGGTCATCAGTAGATTCTTAATTCCAGGTACTTGTATTGAATTCAACTCCACCATCTGCCGTGGCGGGATTCAAACTTGGGTCCATGGAACACTTGCTGAGTTTCTGGATTAATAGTCGAGCGATAATACCACGAGGTCATCTCCTCCCCTT
Organism: Mustelus asterias; assembly: GCF_964213995.1. Classification (NCBI taxonomy): domain Eukaryota; kingdom Metazoa; phylum Chordata; class Chondrichthyes; order Carcharhiniformes; family Triakidae; genus Mustelus; species Mustelus asterias. The sequence continues at coordinate 10,810,145 of NC_135807.1, forward strand.
TTAACATCCTCAGAAGTTTTGGCATGGTGGCACTGTTAGGGCAGCACGGTGGCACAGTGGTTGGCACTGCTCCCTCGCAGCGTCAGGTTTCCTGGGTTCGATTCCTCCCTCAGGTCATTGTCTGTGCGGAGTTTGCACGTTCTCCCCGTGTCTGCGTGGGTTTCCTCCGGGTGTTCCAGTTTTCTCCCACAGTCCGAAAGGTGTGCAGGTTAGGTGGATTGGCCATGCTAAATTCAAGTTTTATGTTTTAAAGTTAAAGTTTTCATTTATTAGTCACAAGTAGGCTTACATTAACACTGCAATGAAGTTACTGTGAAAATCCTATGAAATAAATTGCCCCTGAGTGTCAGGGGGATTACCAGGGCAAATACTTGGCTAACGGGGATAGGGCCTGGGTGGGATTGTTGTCAGTGTAGGCTCGATGCGCTGAATAGCCTCCTTCTGCACTGCAGGGATTCTATGATCCTAGTTTTGCTCATCTTTTATTGAACATGGGTTGTTTTTCCAAAGCGTTCCTCATTTGTACAATGTGTTTTAAGTCAGTGCTCAGTGGAATCAGCATAAATTGGCAGTATTATAAAATGAAGCTTAATGAGTTGCTGAGGGCAATTCAGGACATTCTGTTTCATGCGCCAGGTTTATAAATGAGAACTAGCAGCAGAGAAGACGGAGGGGCAACGTGATTGAGATGTTCAAGTTTATGAGGGGCATGGACAGGGTGGATAGGGAGCAGCTTAGTTGAAGGCTCAGTTATGAGGGGGCACAAGTTAAACGTGAGGGATGACAGGTTTAGGGGGGATTTGAGGATCTACCCAGAGGGTGGTGACGGTCTGGAATGCGCTGCCTGGGAGGGTGGTGGAGGCGGGATGCCTCACATCCTGAAAAAAGCACCTGGATGAGTACTTGGCATGCCATAACATTCAAGGCTATGGGCCAAGTGCTGGCAAGTGGGATTAGGTGGTCAGGTCAGGGCCTTTCATGTGTCAGTGCAGACTCGATGGGCTGAAGGGCCTCGTCTGCACTGTAGGATTCTGTGATTCTGTGATCAGCATGATAATGTTGCAGACGCAATGGTTAAAGCTTGAGGCACCATTGTGACTGGTTGAAGCAAACGAACCTGAAAAGATTTAAATAAATATATATTATGGCCAAAAACCTCCCGGCTCCCAAATGTTAGGCTTGGGAGGGTGGGGGGGGGTTGGTGGGGGGGGGGGGGGGGGGGGGGGGGGTACCCCAGTGATGCACTGGGGAATCCCTCTTGGACGTTTCCAGGGAAGGGTTTACCTGGCAATTGTCCCAAAGTGCTATCGTCCTCTGGACAATTGCTGGGCTGAGAACCATCCGACAGAAACGAGTTAAGTGGCTAATGTTGGTTCTGCCAGTTTTGCACTAATAGTTACTCTGAAAGAGTTAGAGGAAATAAAACCACTTGTGCTTTCAGTGTAACTATTGCTAACCCCCCTCCCCTCCCCTCTCCCACGGGACATTCCCTACACTCCAGCACCCCCACCCCATTTGAATAATCAACCAGCAGGGTATTTCCTACACCCCCTACTGATTCCCCCTCCCTGCTCGCAGGAGTTCTCCCAAGCCTCTGACCCCAAGCCGCACGGGATCCCCCCTCGCCTCTCTACTCTTCCCTTTTCAACCTGTGGGCCTGGCTCTCTAAGATCCCCCCTCCCTTGATCCAACCTCTCCACCCTTCCCGGAATGTACGCAAATCCCCCTCCAATCCAGGAGCAAACCTGACCCTCCCCCCGCACTGTAGAGCCCCCTCCACTACCCCCCGGGCCCGGTACCTGATATCAGGGTGAAAAGCAACTCCTGAGCCTGGACTTGCCGGGAGTGGGACTTGTTTGGAGATTTTACCAGAGGCAGCCTCCACTGGTAATGATTCCCAAAGAATCATCACCACAGACCCTGTTGGAAGGACCTTGAAAGGAAGAAATGACTTGTATTCATATAACACCCTACGCAATGAAGTTAAAGTTTATTTATTAGTGTCACAAGTAGGCTTACATTAACACTGCAATGAAGTTACTGTGAAAATCCCCTAGTCACCACAGTCCAGCGCCTGTTCGGGTACACTGAGGGAGGGCATGGCCAATCCACTTAACCAGCACGTCTTTCAGACTGAGGGAGGAAACTGGAGTACTCGGAGGAAACCCACGCAGACACGGGGAGAATGTGCAGACTCTGCACAGACAGTGACCCAAGCTGGGAATTGAACCCGGGTCTCTGGCGCTGTGAGGCAGCAGTGCTAACCACTGTGCCACCATGCCACCCGATTGCCAGCTGCCGTATGTTTGTATTGTAGTCACCATGGTAATGTACAAAGCTGTTACGACCATGAAAAGGTCCGTTGACCTCGGGCGGGAATTTCCGGTTTCAGGGCAAGTGCGGCCTGAAAATCCCACCCATCGCGTCACATGGTGATGTGGTGACATCATCAGATGTTCCCTCTCTTCAAACTTGGAACGGTAAGCAAAGTCCAACAAAGAACAAAGGCAATTATAGTACAGGAACAGGCCCTTCGGCCCTCCAAGCCTGCACCGACCATGCTGCCCGACTGAACCAAAACCCCGTACCCTTCCGGGGACCATATCCTTCCATTCCCATCCTATTCATGTATTTGCCCAGACGCCCCTTAAAAGTCACTATCGTATCTGCTTCCACTACCTCCCCCGGCAGCAAGTTCCAGGCACCCACCACCCTCGGTGTAAAAAATCTGCCTCGTACATCTCCTTTAAACCTTGCCCCTCGCACCTTAAACCTGTGCCCCCGAGTAATTGACTCTTCCACCCTGGGAAAAAGCTTCTGACTGTCCACTCTGTCCATGCCCCTCATAATCTTGTAGACTTCTATCAGGTTGCCCCTCAACCTCTGTCGCTCCAGTGAGAACAAACCAAGTTTCTCCAACCTCTCCTCATAGCTAATGCCCTCCATACCAGACAACATCCTGGTAAATCTTTTCTGTACCCTCTCCAAAGCCTCCACATCCTTCTGGATGTGGTTAGGTACCCAACGTGTGAGAACATTTTCATTCTTTTATCTTTGCTGTTAAAGTGAGCTGACTTTGATGCACAACGTTAAAAGACAAAACTGGTGATGAAGATGTTTTTCCATTACAAATAGTCACAAGAAACCATTCAGCCCTGGACTTTGAGTCAGGATTGATTTTCAGAAGAACACTCCACCTTTTTAGGACATGGTATAGAGTATAAAAGCTGGAGTCTGATGTTGCAACTGTATAGAACGCTGGTTAGGCCACATTTGGAGTACTGCGTCCAGTTCTGGTCGCCGCACTACCAGAAGGACGTGGAGGCTTTAGAGAGAGTGCAGAGAAGGTTTACCAGGATGTTGCCTGGTATGGAGGGTCTTAGCTATGAGGAGAGATTGGGTAGACTGGGATTGTTCTCCCTGGAAAGACGGAGAATGAGGGGAGATCTAATAGAGGTGTACAAGATTATGAAGGGTATAGATAGGGTGAACAGTGGGAAACTTTTTCCCAGGTCGGAGGTGACGATCACGAGGGGTCACGGGCTCAAGGTGAGAGAGGCGAGGTATAACTCAGGTATCAGAGGGACGTTTTTTACACAGAGAGTGGTGGGGACCTGGAATGCGCTGCCAAGTAGGGTGGTGGAGGCAGGCACGCTGACATCACTTAAGACTTACCTGGATAGTCACATGAGCAGCCTGGGAATGGAGGGATACAAACGATTGGTCTAGTTGGACCAAGGAGCGGCACAGGCTTGGAGGGCCGAAGGGCCTGTTTCCTGTACTGTACTGTTCTTTGTTCTTTGTTCTTTATTGGCCGAAGTGCAGTAAATCTGTCTGTTGCTTAGCCTTTGCTAAGGGTGTACATTAACTTTAAAATTGATTAAAAGCATTCCACACCATTCCTTAATTCTTTTTACTTGACTGCGACATCAGGAGCCCTCGGAGAGTGGGAGGCGGGAAAAGAAAAAGAAATTCAGCCAGCATGTCAACAGTAATACTAGTCGATTAACATAAATAGTGGGCTCAAAATCACCTAGAAAATGTGCAAAGTAAGAAAATAAGGGAGTAGGCTTAGGAAAAACGAGTTGACTTACTAAAGCTGGGAGTCTTTGCCAGCTGCCCACCATCACACATCGAGGGCTGCATCATCAGGTCTTCGAACTGAGGGAGAGAGAGAGAGAGAAACCTCTCCCAGGTGCACGCTTCTCTCTCCGGCCCTCCAGACAGTGGGCAAGACCCCAACCCCCCATCCCGTCACTTCCATAGAGTCCCCCCCAGCCCCATTGAGTTTAGCTCACAAACACAGTGACAGAATGCAGCACCGCTGCCTCACAGTGCCAGGGACCTGGGTTCGATTTCCGGCTCGAGTGTGCAGAGTCTGTCCCTTCTCCCCTGTGTCTGCGTGGGTTTCCTCCAGGTGCTCCGGTTTCCTCCCACAGTCCAAAGATGTGCTGGTTAGGTGCATTGGCTGTGCTAAATTCTCCCTCATTGTACCCGAACAGGTGCCGGAGTGTGGCGACTAGGGAATTTTCACAGTCACTTCATTGCAGTGTTAATGTGGCACTAATAAATAAATTTATACTCAAACTGTCCTCAGAATGTTTTTGCTGCCTTTCCTGTTTGGGAGGTCTTGTCTGGGACGTGGGTGACACTTGCGCCTGCCACGGGAATATGGTCAACCGGAAAAAGCTGTTCCAGCCGTGAGTGGGGTGTGTGGGAGTGGAGGAGCAGGGGGGTCATTCCTGCACTAAACTGCACTCGCTCTAGGGAGACAGAGTCCAACCAGAACGAAAGGCCTTCTTTTGCAGACCTCCCACTCGTTTCAGACTTCTGAGTGTGGAGGAGCTGCAGCCCCTGTGTCCTGCATAAGGTGGAGAATTGTTCAGTGAACTTTAAACTGACAAAGCAGGGGTCAACGGTTTTCTAACCCTGAGAAGTGCGAGGTGACGCACTTTGGAAGAAGAAACAAGATGAGGGAGTATTTAATGAACGGCGGTGGTACACTGGAAGCTCAAAGGAACAGAGGGATCTTGGGTAATTAGTCACAGATCCCAGAAGGCCGCAGAGCAGGTGAATAGTGTAGTTAAGAAGGCATATGGGGCACTTGCTTTCATCGGCCATGGTATAGAGTATAAGAGCATGGAGGTAATGTTGGAGTTGTACAGAGTGTTGGTTAGGCCATAGCTGGAGTATTGTGTGCAGTTCTGGTCACCTCACAATAGGAAGGATGTGATCGCACAGGAAGGGGTACAGAGGAGATTCACCAGGATGTTGCCTGGGACGGAGCATTTGAGCTATAAGGAGAGACTGGATAGGCTTGGATTGTTTTCTTTGGCATGGAGAAGATTGAGGGGGGGACATGATTGAGGTGTATCAGATTATGAGGGGTATGGATAGAGTGAGTAGGGAGCAATTGTTCCCCTTGGATGAGGGGTCAATCACAAGGGGGCAGAGTTTTAGGGTAAGGGGCAGGAGATTCAGAGGGATTTGAGGAAACATTTTTTCACTCAGAGGGTGGTGAGAATCTGGAACACACGGCCTGGGAAGGTAGTGAAGGTTTGAAACCTTTAAAAAATATTTGGATGAGCACTTGAAATATCATAACATTCAAGGATATGGGACAAGTGCAGGAAAATGGGATTAGCGCGACTTTGATGGTAGTTATTGTCGGTGTAGATTCGATGGGCTGAAGGGCCCCTTCTGTGCTATCCGACTCGATGACTCTCTGACCATTTTCCTTAGCTTGCTTGAGCCATCGCCGTGAGAGTTTGCACACTTCAAAAAGATCTTCAGTCAGGCACAAGGGTTACTCAGCCTTCTCTGTTGCCATGGCAATGTAAGAACATCAGATTCTCCCAGCAGTCCGGTGATGCGAGTTCAGAGAAATAGTCTGGAGGAACGGAGGAACAGAAATAGGCCATTCAACCCCCTCAAACCTGTTCCGCCATTTAATGGCTGACCTGTATGTTATCTCCCTAGATCCTCCTTCTTTGGATCCATCCTTTGCGAACAGAAAATCTCGCAGTCTCAGTTTTGGAATTTTCAACAGAACCAACCCTTGTCACCACCCTCCCACTCCCCCCTCCCCCCTCCCTGCTGCCCTCCACTCCCCACCCCAGGCTCAGCAGCTTTTAGGGAAGAGAGTGCACGAGATTTCCATGCCTCCTTATGTAAAGAAACAAGGCATTTTCTTAATTTGCATATGGGTATTACACCTTAATCATATGAGGTTCGATTCCCGGCTTGGGTCACTGTCATAGAATCCCTGCAGTGCAGAAGGTGGCCATTCAGCCCATCAACAACAATCCCACCCAAGTCCCACCCCCCTAATCCCACTTAATTATAGACCTAATCCCCCTGACACTAAGGGGCAAATTACCATGGCCAATCAACCTAACCTGTCCATCTTTGGACTGTGGGAGGAAACCGGAGCACCCGGAGGAAACCCACGCAGACACGGGAAGAACGTGCAAACTCCACACAGTCAAGGTCGAAATTGAACCCAGGTCCCTGGCACTGTGAGGCAGCAGTGCTAACCACAGTGCCACCGTGCCGCCCCTGCCTGTGTGGAGTCTGCACGTTCTCCCCATGTCCGGGTTTCCTCCGGGTGCTCCGGTTTCCTCCCACACTCCAAAGATGTGCAGGTTAGGTGGATTGGCCATGCTAAATGCGCTGGGGTTACAGGGATAGGGCGGAGGGGAAGGCCTTTGTAGGATGATCTTTCAGAGAGTCAGTACAGATGGGCTGAATGGCCTCCTTCTGCACTGCAGGGATTCTGTGGTTCTACGATGTTCTTTTGAGGAAAAACAGGGAAGTTATCCTCAATCTCCAGACCAATATTTGAGTAAGAAGTCTCACAACACCAGGTTAAAGTCCAACAGGTTTATTTGGCAGCACAAGCTTTCGGAGTCTCAAGCTCCTTCTTCAGGTGAGTGAGGACTTGAGTTCACAAACAGAGCATAGAAAGACACAAACTCAATTTACAGGATAATGGTTGGAATGCGAGTCTTTGCAGATAATCAAGATTGAGTTATAAGGAGAGGCTGAATAGACTGGGACTTTTTTCTCTGGAGCGTAGGAGGCTGAGGGGTAACCTTATCGAGGTCTATAAAATAATGAGGGGCATAGATAAGGTGGATAGTCAATATCTTTTCCCAAAGGTAGGGGAGTCTAAAACTAGAGGGCATAGGTTTAAGGTGAGAGGGGAGAGATACAAAAGTGTCCAGAGGGGCAATTGTTTCACACAGAGGGTGGTGAGTGTCTGGAACAAGCTGCCAGGGGTAGTAGTAGAGGCGGGTACAATTTTGTCTTTTAAAAAGCATTTAGATAGTTACATGGGTACGATGGGTATAGAGGGATATGGGCCAAATGCGGGCAAGTGGGATTAGCTTAGGGGCTTAAAAAAAAAGGACAAGTTGGGCCGAAGGGCCTGTTTCCATGCTGTAAACCTCTATGACTTTAAGGTGTGCAATCATTCACAATCAAACCTAAGATTAACCAATAGGCTTCCACACTGGGCGGAGCTAATAGCCCGGGAGTCAGCTGACCCATGCTCTTAAAGGGGCAATCCACACTCCAAACCCCAGCATGCATCATATATCCATTACACCTATGAGTAGATATCTTTTTTATTTATACGAATGGAAATTTGCAGCAAGGATGTTAGAAGACTTTGAGTAATTTTGTTTTTAATTTAGTATATTTACCTCACTGACTGTAGGGAAAAATAAATTGGAAGGGGACCAGACAGCACAACAAGAGTGGAAAAACAAAATGGAAAATGAAGGAATTGCTTCTCAGTGAATAGTTCTGCCGTGTGCAGCTATTAAAGAGAATGATACGCTGCAGTTTATAATGCTTCTCTTCATTTTGCCTTCAAAGGGTTGAGGCTGTGTTAATGTTTGGGACCCCCTGCTGTGTTCAGACCTTGGCTGTGTTGCAGCCACTCACAGAGATTGATTGAAGTGTCAGGGTGCGTACAAAGAAAGCTGCAGGAATTGGACAAAAGATGGACGATGTTTCAGGTCACCTTCCCTCCTGTGTTCGCTGTGATTAATCTCCCGGAGGTGTCGCCGGATTTATTTGGGGATACCCGCTTGCTCCAGAAGATATTTCAGGCTTTTAACACGTTAGGGGCGATTCCCTGCCAAGGCCACTTTCTGACCTTCAAACCCATTTTCAAACCCTCCTGTTTTTCCTTATACACATTTTGATTGTTATTCCTCAATTCACCATCACATTTTATCATTATTTTACTATTATTTTTATGCCCCTAGCCTGGCATGTGATAATTCCCATGATGCGCAAGATAGGTGGATTGGCCATGGTAAATTGAGCCTAGTGTCAGGAGGATTAGCAGGTTAAATATGTGGGGTTACGGAAATAGGGCCTGGGTGGGATTGTGGTTGGTGCAGTGTTGATGGGCCAAATGGCCCCCTTTAGCACTGTAGGATTCTATGATTTTCCCATCAGCCCACTCTTCCCCAACTAAATTTGCCTTTTGAAGTGGCAAAGTGACGATTTTAATGTTCTAGAAACATAGAAACCCTACAGTGCAGAAAGAGGCCATTTGGCCCATCGAGTCTGCACCGACCACAATCCCACCCAGGCCCTATCCCCTTGTCCCTACATATATTTACCCGCTAATCCCTCTAACCTACGTATCTAAGGACACTAAGGGGCAATTTTAGCATGGTCAATCAACCTAACCTGCACATCTTTGGACTGTGGGAGGGAACCGGAGCACCCGGAGGAAACCCACGCAGACACGAGGAGAATGTGCAAACTCCACACAGACAGTGACCCGAGCTGGGAATCGAACCCAGCTCCCTGGAGCTGTGAAGCAGCAGTGCTAACCACTGTGCCACCGTGCCGCCCTGGTTTTCAAATGTCTCCATCACCTTGGCATTCTGTGATCTCCTCCAACCCACAGCCCTCTGAGATCACTGCGCTCCTCCAACTGTGGCTCTTTAGCACCCCTGATTTTAATTGCTGCACCATTGGTAGCCGTACCTCGAGCCTCTCCTCGCCTCCTTTAAGACCTGATTTGTGGGATGGCACGGAGGCACAGTGGGGTTTGATTCACAGCTTGGGTCACTGTCTGTGTGGAGTCTGCACGTTCTCCCCGTGTCTGCGTGGGTTTCCTCCGGGTGCTCCTGTTTCCTCCCGCAGTCCGAAAGACGTGCTGGTTAGGTGTATTGGCCGTGTTAAATTCTCCCTCAGTGTACCCGAACAGGTGCCGGAGTGTGGCGACTATAGGATTTTCACAGTAACTTCATTGCAGTGTTAATGTAAGCCTGCTTGTGACAGTAATAAATAAACTTTAAACTCCTTTCTCCAAGCTTTTTCACGTCTATCCGAATACCCATTCACGCGACCCGGTTTGAAATTCTGTTTGATAATATTGCAGTGAAGCGCCTTGGAATGTTTTAAGGTGCTATATAAATGTCAGTTGCTGTAAATAGACTTTCCTGCCAGCAAACACGACTTCCATTTAAAGAGCATCTCTCAGCAAGAAGCAAGTCTCATTGTGCTTGCTGAGTTAGGGATCTGGTTAGGGATCATTAACATTTAAAGAGAATTCGGAACACTCAGTGAATTTAACAAATGGAATGACACCAGAAGACGTGTTGGCTGGAATTCCCCAGACTTGCACACCCTGCAATGCTGCCAGCGAGCATGGAGAATCTGACACTCAGCCAGGTCTCCGTTCACAGCAGCGGGACTGGATAATCCCAGCCGCGGATGAGAGAATTCCAGCCACTGTTTTTAAGCGAAAACAAACTTCATTGTATATGAAAGACTTAGACAAAAAAGCACTATTAACTTAACAATATGATTTACAAAGACGTAGTTTATGTACTCAGGTTTACTCCTTGTTTGCTCCAAGAATTCTCTTATGCTTTAGGGCATCTTAAAGTAACTGACTTTGAGTCTCTTGCTTGTACAGGATTTGAGTATTGCTGGAAAAAGAGACATGCTGTCAAAGCTTTTCATCCTGCACTCATCAGGGCAGACACAAGAATACAAAATTTCAAAGGGAACAAGAATTTGTACTGCGTGAGAAAAGGATGCTGATTAGTTAGCAAGTGGACTCAGATTGGTCGAGCCATTGCCATAGAGAATGCACCAGGTACCAGTTAAATACCAAGCTTTTATTTAAGTTCAAAGAAAGGAAGTTGACTCTGATTGGTTGAGTCGATGCCATGGCGTATGCACCAGTTGTCTCACATGCATCTGTTCAATTGAAAAAAAGGCACAATGTCTGGACATGTTCTATTTGTTTGCAGAGGGCAGGGCCCTGAGTATGAATGTATGTAACCTCCAGCAAGCCACATCAGAACCTGACTGATAATCTTAGCCTGTTCCAGACACTCACCACCCTCTGTGTGAAAGAATTGCCCCTCTGGACCCTTTTGTATCTCTCACCTCTCACCTTAAACCTATGCCCTCTAGTTTTAGACTTCCCTACTTCATCTGTGCCCCTCATTATTTTATAGACCTCTATAAGATCACCCCTAAGCCTCCTACACTCCAGGGAAAAAAGTTCCAGTCTATCCAGCCTCTCCTTATAACTCAAATCATCAAGTCTCGGTAGCATCTTAGGAAATCTTTTCTGCACTCTTTCGAGTTTAATTATATCCTTTCTATAATAGCGTGACCGGAACTGTACAGAATATTCCAAGTATAGCCTTACCAATGTCTTGTACAACTTCATCAAGACATCCCAACTCCTGAATTCAATGTTCTAACCAATGAAACCAAACTTGCCGAATGCCTTCTTAACCACTCTGTCCACCTGTGGCTCCACTTTCAAGGAGATATGAACCTGCACCCTCAGAGCTTTTTGTTCCATAATTCTCTCCAGCGCCCTACCATTAACTGAATAAGTCCTGCCCCAATTCGATCTATCAAAATGCATCACCTTGCATTTATCTAAATTAAACGCCATTTGCCATTCATCAGCCCACTGGCCTAATTGATCAAGATCCCATTGCAATCCTAGATAACCTTCTTCACTGTCCACTGTGCCACCAATCTTGGTGTCATCTGCAAACTTACTAACCATGCCTCCTAAATTCTCATCTAAATCATTAATATAAATAACAAATAACAGTGGACCCAGCACCGATCCCTGAGGCACACTGCTGGTCACAGGCCTCCAGTTTGAAAAACAACCTCTACAACCACCCTCTGACTTCTATCATCAAGCTAATTTTGTATCCAATTGACTACCTCACCCTGGATCCCATGAGATTTAACCTTATGCAACAAATTGCCATGTGATTGATACCTTGTCAAAGGCCTTGCTAAAGTCCATGTAGACAACTTCAACTGCATTGCCCTCATCTACCTTCTTGGTTACCCCTTCAAAAAACTCAATCAAATTTGTGAGACATGATTTTCCATGCTGACTGTCTCTAATCAGTCCTTGCCTCTCTAGATGCCTGTAGATCCTGTCTCTCAGACTACCTTCTGACCACTCACCCACCACAGATGTGAGGTTCACCGGTCTGTATTTCCTAGGCTTTTCCCTGCAGCCCTTCTTAAACAAAGACACAACATTTGCTACCCTCCAATCTTCAGGCCCCTCACCTGTGGCTGTCGATGATTCAAATATCTCGGCTAGGGGACCCACACTTTCCTCCTTAGCCTCCCACAATGTCCTGGGATACACTTCATCAGGTCCCGGGAATTTATCTACCTTAATGCGCTTTAAGACTTCCAGCACCTCCTTCTCTGTAATATGTACACTCCTCAAGACATCACTATTTCCCTAAGTTCCCGAACATCCATGCCTTTCCCAACAGTAAATACTGATGAGAAATATTCATTTAGGATCTCACCCATCTCTTGTGGCTCCACACATAGATGACCTTGTTGATCCTTAAGAGGCCCTATACGCTCCCTAGTTACTCTTTTGCCCTTTATGTATTTGCAGAAGCTCTTTGGATTCTCCTTCACCTTATCTGCCAAAGAAATTGGCCATGCAAAATTGTCATTTAGTGTCCAAAGATGTGTAGGTTAGGTGGATTGGCCATGCTAAGTTTCTCCTTAATGTCCAAATATGTGTAGGTTAGGGGGAATTAGCCATGGTAAATGTGTGGAATTACAGGGATAGAGTATAACAGTAGGGAGGTGCTATTGTACAGGGCAGTGGTGGGACTGTATCTGGAGTACTGCACACAGTTTTGGTCCCCTTATCTGAGGAAGGATGTAAGTACATTCGAGGCATTTCAGAGAGGGTTTACTCGATTGATTCCAGGGATGAAGGACTTGTCGTATGGAGAGAGATTGAGCAGTTTAGGCCGATACTCACTGGAGTTTAGAAGAATGAGAGGAGATCTAATTGAGGCATATAAGATGCTAAAGGTGATTGACAGGGTAGGTGTAGAGTGGATGTTTCCCCTTGTTGGACATTTTAGAATAATTTAGGTTAACTGAGGGCTGATTTAGAGCAGAAAAGAGGAAGGGTTGTGAATCTGTGGAATTCTCAATCCCAGAGTGCAGTGGATGCCGGAATGCTAAACAAATCGAAAGAGGAGATAAGTAGGTTTTTAATGAGTAGCAGGATGGAGTGTTATGGGGAGCAGGCAGGAAGATGGAGTTGAGGCCAAAATGAGACTGGCCATGATCATATTGAATGGCGGAGCAGGCTCGAGGGGCTGAATGGCCTACTCAAGCTCCTAGGTCTATATCTCTGGATAACAAAAATCTGTCAATCTCAGATTTAAAATTCCCAATTGATTACGAATCAATCACTCACAGTGATAGGCAGTTCCAAACCTCTATCACCCTTTGTGTGCAGAAATGTTTCCTAACTCCATCCCCCAAAAGTTGGCTGTAATCTTTAGACAATCTGGGCAGCACGGTAGCACAGTGGTTAGCACTGCTGCTTCACAGCTCCAGGGACCTGGGTTCGATTCCCGGCTTGGGTCACTGTGTGGAGTTTGCACATTCTCCTCGTGTCTGCGTGTGTTTCCTCCAGGTGCTCCAGTTTCCTCCCACAGTCCAAAGATGTGCGGGTTAGGTTGATTGGCCATGCTCAAAATTGCCCTTAGTGTCCTGAGATGCATAGGTTAGAGGGATTAGTGGGTAAATATGTAGGGATATGGGGGTAGGGCCTAGGTGGGATTGTGGTCGGTGCAGACTCGATGGGCCGAATGGCCTCTTTCTGTACTGTAGGGTTTCTATGATTTCTATGACAATGCCCCTGAGTCCCAGACTCCCCAACTAATGGATATAGTTTATCTCAATCTACCCTACCTATTCCCTTTAATATGTTGTAAGCACTGATCAAATTATTTTTTAACGGGATGGTGTGGTGGTACAGTAGTTAGCACTACTGTCGCACAGCACCAGGCTTCCAGGTTCGATTCCCGGCTTGGGTCACTGTCTGTGTGGAGCTTGCACGTTCTCCCCGTGTCTGCGTGGGTTTCCTCCGGGTGCTCCGGTTTCCTCCCACAGTCCGAAAGACATGCTAGTTAGGCGCATTGGCCATGCCAAATTCTCCCTCAGAGTATACGAGCAGGCGTCAGAGTGTGGCAACTAGGGGATTCTCACAGTAACTTCATTGCAGTGTTAATGTAAGCCTACTTATGACTAATGAATGAACTTAAAAAAAACTTTCCAAATTCCAGTGAATACAACTCTTGTTTGTTTATTCTCTCCCGGCTAAACTGTGCTTGATCTCCATTCAACAGCACTTTGTGTGTAATCTCCACCCAAACTGCAGAGCTTCAAGAAGGCAGCTCTCCATCACCTTCTCAAGGGGCAATCAGGGATGGGCAATACATGCTGGCCTAGCCAGCGACGCCCACGTCCCATAAAATGAAAAAGGAACAGTGAGTCATTTCAATCCCTGCTCATATTGCATATACTTCACCTCACTCTTCCCTGTTCATAGAATTACATCAAATTTGCCATTCAGAAGCGGCCCACTTGACCTCTCTGGTATATGTCGCCATTTATGCCCCGTGGTACCTCTTTCCAATGCTCCACATCTAACCCTGTGCTTTTGCAATGCTTTCACTCACACTAACAGCTGAATCCCTTCCAAACGATATCTCGGATTCTGAACTCCACTGAGATTGCGCCCGATTTGAGGCACTGACCCTGAAATAACTCAGAGGGCTCTGACAGATCTGCAGTGACCTGCACAACAGCTTTGTGGCTGATTTGGAACAAGATGTGCTTTCTTTTTGATAAAGTGCGTTGTGAGTAATTCTGTTGACAGTATTTTGACAGTTTGGGATGCATTTAGACAAGTTCTGAGAAGAACAATTAGTTCTGGCCTTGATTTGAGCACACTCAAAACGATGTGACATTTGGAACAAATCTCGGACTCTGTATCCAAGATTTCCGACTAAAAATATAGAGAATGAAAACAATTGCATTGAGTTCACTGGAACGAGTCCGAACTTGCTGTCAAAATAATGTTGAAGTGAATGAGACTTATACATAAATGGTAAGCAACCTCAGTGAGAGGAAGATTGTCAAACCCGAGTATCCCCATGATGTTCTCCAAGTTACACCACTTCCTTTTTTTAATTCATTTGAGGGATGTGGCCTTTGCTGGCGAGGCCAGCATTCATCGTCCATCTCTATTTGTCCTTTAGAAGGTGGTGGTGAACTGCCTCCTTGAACCCCTGCAGTCCATGAGGCAACTCTGGGGGAGGCAATGGCGCAGTGGCATTTTCACAAGACGAGTAGTCCAGAGACCCAACCTAAAGGGGACTCGTGTTCAGATCCCAACATGGCAGATAGTGAAATGTGAATCCAATCAAAATCTGGAATTAAGAATCTACTGATGACCGTGAAACAATTGTCGATTGTCAGAAAAACCCACCTGGTTCACTAATGTCTTTTAGGGAAGGAAATCTGCTGTCCTTACCTGGTCTGGCCTACATGTGACTCCAGAGCCACAGCAATGTGGTTGACTCTCAACTGCCCTCTGAAATGACCTAGCAAGCCACTCAGTTCAAGGGCAATTAGGCCCAGCCAGCGACACCCACATCCCATGAATTAATAAAACAAAAAAAGCAGTCACTTTCATTGACTGACATAGAAGGACATCTAGGTCCCTTTGACCTCCACACTTTGGGCAGCACAGTGGCACAGTGGTTAGCACTGATGCCACACAGCGCCAGGGGCCCAGGTTCGACTCCGGCCTTAGGTGAACGTCTGTGTGGAGTTTGCATGTTCTCCCCGTGTCTGTGTGGGTATCCTCCGGGTGCTCCGGTTTCCTCCCACAGTCCAAAGATGTGCAGGTTAGGTGGATTGGCCAGACTAAATTTCACCTTAGTGTCCCAAGATGTGTAGGTGAGGTGGTTTAGTCATAGTAAATGTGTGGGGTTATGGGGAGGGGAGGGGAGGGGAGGGTCTGGAAGAGATGCTCTTTCAGAGACTGGGTACGGACTCGATGGGCCAAATTGCCTCTGTCTGTGCTGTAGGGATTCTGTGATTCTATGACCTTCCCAGTTTGACACACTGTTGTCACTGTGATCCGGTGGTGAAGGGAGTGAATGTTTGTGGAAGGGATGACGATGGCCACTTTGCCCTGCATGTTGCCACGCTTCTTCAGTGTTACGTTGTGAAAATAACGTCTTCCCTTTAGCCTCATTTTCCTTTGGCACTTGTGGTATTTGTCCATTGAAAGCCCATTAAACCTATCACAGTTAGGCCTTGCTGTTGTGAGCATAAGGACCCGATCATCAATCTGACAACCTCTCTGTCATTGAGAATTATCTATTGCAAATGTGGAGCCTCATTGCTTCAGCTTCTGAATTATTTCAGGGGAGACGTTAAAACTGACAAGTATGACGGGCCCGATTCTCTGGTGTTGTTTGCGGCTGGGATTCTCCGGTCCCGCTGCTGTGAATGAAGATTTGGCTGAGTGCCAAATTCCCCCTTCTCACTGGCAGTGGGGGCGGGGCACATGACATCAGAGAATTCCGGCTGACATGTTTAATGACAACAGAAAATGCTGGAAATACTCACCAGGTCAGGCTGTATCAGTGAAGCACGATCAAGAGTTAACATCGATGATTTACGTTCAGATTTCCACTCTCTCCACAGATTCTGTTGAGTATTTCCAGCATTTTCTGTGTTTATTTCAGATTTCCATCATCTGCAGTGTCTTGATTTTAGTCATAGAATAAAATAGAATCCCTACAGTGCAGAAGAAGGCCATTCGGCCCGTCGAGTCCGCACCGACAACAATCCTACCCAGGCCCTATTCCCATCGCCCCACATATTGACTCCACTAATCCACGCATCCCGGGACACTAAGGGGCAGTTTAGCATGGCCAATCAACCTAACCCGCACATCTTTGGACTGTGGGACGAAACCGGAGCACCTGGAGCAAACCCACGCACACACGAGGAGAATGTGCAAACTCCACACAGACAGTGACCCAAGCCAGGAATCGAACCCAGGTCCCTGGAGCTGTGAGGCAGCAGTGCTAACCACTGTGCCATTGTGCCGCCCCTGATGTAGAAGGACACCCAAATCCCTTTGACCTCAACACTTTGGGCAGCACAGTGGCATAGTGGTCATAGTTGTAAATTAAGTTGATCTTTCTCTACACCCTAGCTATGACTGTAACACTACGTTCTGCACTCTCTCCATTCCTTCGCTCCTATGTACATATTACAGAGGAGGTGCTGGAAGTCTTAAAGCGCATCAAGGTAGATAAATCCACGGGACCTGAAGAAGTGTATCCCAGGACGCTGTGGGAGGCTCGGGAGAAAATTGCAGGTACCCTAGCAGAGATATTTGAATCATCGACAACCACAGGTGAGGTGCCTGAAGATTGGGGGGTGGCAAGTGTTGTGTTTAAGAAAGGCTGCAGGGAAGAGCCTGGGAACTACAGGCCAGTGAGCCTCACATCTGTAGGGTAAGTTGTCAGAAGGTATTTTGAGAGACAGGATCTACTGGCATTTAGAGATGCAAGGACTGATTAGGGACAGTCAGCATGGGTTTGTGAGTGGAAAATCATGTCTCACAAATTTGATGAGTTTTTTGAAAGGGTAACCAGGAAGGTAGATGAGGGCAGTGCAGTTGATGTTGCTTTCATGGACTTTAGCAAGACCTTTGACAAGATACCACATGGTAGATTTTCGCATAAGGTTAAATCTCATGGGATCCAGAGTGAGGTAGCCAATTGGGTACAAAATTGACTTGATAACACAAGCCAGAGGGTGGTTGTAGAGAGTTGTTTTTCAAACTGGAGGCCTGTGACCAGCGGTGTGCCTCAGGGATCAGCGCTGGGTCCACTGTTATTTGCCATTTATATTAATGACTTGGATGAGAATTTAGGAGGCATGATTAGTAAGTTTGCAGATGACACTAAATTTGGCGGCATATTCGACGGTGAAGAAGGTTATTTAGCATTGCAACGGGATCTTGATCAATTGGGCCAGTGGGCTGACGAATGGCAGATGGAGTTTAATTTAGATAAATGCAAGGTGATGCATTTTGGTAGATTGAACCAGGGCAGGACTTACTCAGTTAAAGATAGGACGTTGGGGCGAGTTATAGAACAACAAGATCGAGGGGCACAGGTTCATAGCTCCTTGAAAGTGGAGTCACAGGTGGACAGAGTGGTGAAGAAGGCATTCGACATGATTTGTTTCATTGGTCAGAACACTGAATACAGGAGTTGGGGCGTCTTGTTGAAGTTGTACAAAACATTGGTAAGGCCACACTTGGAATACTGTGTATAGTTCTGGTCACCCTATTATAGAAAGGATATTATTAAACTAGAAAGAGTGCAGAAAAGATTTATCATAGAATCATACAGTGCAGAAGGAGGCCATTTGGCCCATCATGTCTGCACCGACCACAATCCCATCCAGGTGCTATCCCCATAACCCCAAGCATTTACCCTAGCTAGTCCCCCTGACACTGAGGGGCAAATTCCCATGGCCAATCCACCTAACCCGCACATCTTTGGACTGTGGGAGGAAACCGGAACACCCGGAGGAAACCCACGCATGCATGGGGAAAACATGCAAACTCCACACAGCCAGCCACCCAAACTGGGAATCGAACCCAGGTCCCTGGCACTGTGAGGCAAGCAGTGGTGAAGGTATTTGATTGCACTTTTCGGAATGTCTCTCAGTCCCCTGGCAGCCTGGGAAAGGAACGCAACCAAAGTTTCAGAGTGCCTCTGGAATGCTTTCTCCGGCCCGCTCACTAACCTCAGTGTTTGGATTTCAGGGTCAGAGTCAGATAATCCCGCGCCTTTGAGTTTGCGTCTGAAATTCAGACCACCCCCTTCCCCAGTCTTGGCACAATGGGACCCATTTTACTCCGGGGCTTCACATCTGTGCAACAGCCTGCGCTGCACATTTGAAAAGAAATATTTCTCTAGGGTGCTTTATTGCCCTCATAATTCACATCGTCTAGCAGGTATGAGAAGATGTACGAGGCGTACAGAAACCCTGATGCAGCTTCTGTACTATTTCACTATTTGAATGGTCTCGGCCAAGTCTTCTTGGAAGAATAATGTGTTGATGATGCATTCCATTGTTAGTGCACAAGCCAGACTAATCGGGGGATTAAGAAATGAAGAGGATTGGTTTGAGTTGTGAATCTGCGGAATTTGCAAGTTGATTTATTCTTCTCTGCTGCTTATTTCACTTGAACAACATCTTGCCCTTAGTTTCCCTGTAATTTATAAGAACCTGCCGGATTTCTATATTATTTGGCAATTAAACTTGACACCAAAAGTTAAGACTGGAACCTAACTCTTCAGGGAGGAGGTGGCATAATGGTATTGTCATTGGACTAGTGACCCAGGGCAAGGTCTGGGGGCACGGGATCATATCCCACCACGGCAGATGGTGAAATTTAAATTCAATCATAAAATCTGGCATTCAAAATTCTAATGCTGGCCATGAAACCATTGTCGATTGTTGTAAAAACCCATCTGGTGGCACAGTGGTTCGCACTGCTGCCTCACAGCGCCAAGGACCTGGGTTCAATTCCTAGCTTGCGTCATTGTCTGTGTAGAGTTTACACATTCTCCCCGCGTCTGTGTGGGTTTCCTCTGGGTGCTCCCACAGTCCGAAAAATGTGCTGGTTAGCTGGATTGGCCATGCTAAATTCTCCCTCAGTGTACCCGAACAGGCGCTGGAGTGTGGCGACTAGGGGATTTTCACAGTAACTTCATTGCGGTGTTAATGTAAACATAGTTGTGACACTACTAAATAAACTTTACTTTAATGTCCTTTAGGGAAGGAAATCTGCTGTCCTTACCTGGTCTGGCCTACACGTGACTCCAGAGCCATAGCAATGTGGTTGACTCCTAAATGCCCTCTGAAATGGAGGGGCAGTTAGGGATGGGCAATAAATGTTGCCAGTGACGCTCAAATCCCATGAATGAATTTTTTAAAAAAGTACTATTTGTGCAATGTAGTAACGTAATGCAAATCAAATTCCCTGGCCCAGAAAGGAAACCATTTTAAGTGTTCTATCCCATTCCTAAGGTCATCAATTGTATTTTTAAAATAAGGTATATTCGTCAATTTTCCTTCCTTTCTCCTCTTTGTTGTTCTTGCTCTCTCTCTCTTGATCCAATCTTTCTCTACCTCCTTTCACTTGATTTTAGGAATATTGGACTGGATTGAATGTTGGCGATGGAACACATTAGCTGAGGTGGATTGGGAAATACATTAGAAATTATGAGTGTGCATTGGCAATGGATAATCTTCAAAGAACTATTACACAGCCTGACATTCCTTCACGGTGTAAAAACCCCCCAGAAAAGCCAGTCGACCGTGCATGACAAAGGAAGTTAAGGTTTGTAAAAGATTACAAAGATTACAGGGCGGCGCGATGGCACAGTGATTAGCACTGCTGCCTCACAGCATCCAAGGACCTGGGTTTGATTCCCTGCTTGGGTCACTGTCTGTGTGGAGTTGCATGTTCTCCCCCTATCTGCATAGGTTTCCTCCAGGTGCTCCGATTTCCTCCCACAGTCCAAAGATGTGCAGGTTAGGTGGATTGACCATGTTAAATTCCCCCTCAGTGTACCTGAACAGGCACAGGAGTGTGGCGACTAGTGTATTTTCACAGTAACTTCATTACAGTGTGAATGTAAGCCTATTTGTGACGCTAATAAATAAAAGAAAAGTTTCATAAAGTTGCCAGAAATAGTGGCAGACCTGAGGATTGAGAGGTTTTCAAAATACAGCAAATGCGGTCCAAGGATCTGTTAAAGAAAGGAAGGATAAGATGTAAACCTTTGAGGACTGAGTTGTGGAGAAATTTCTTCACCCAGAGGGTGGTGAATGTGTGGAATTCACTACCACAGAAAGTAGTTGAGGCCAAAACGTTGTCTGATTTCAGGAAGAAATTCGATGTAGCTCTTGGGGCTAAAGGGATCAAGGGATATGGGGGGAAGGGAGGGATCAAGATATTGAGTTCGATGATCAGCTATGATCAAAATGAATGGCGGAGCAAGCTCGAAGGGCTGAATGGCCTACTCCTGCTGCTAGTTTCTATGTTTCTATGTAACAGAATGTGAATGCAACCCAGAAAACTACATAAAATCGAACTGTAAAAGCTTCGACAGATAGACTAAAAGGAAGCATTTAGGTGAGAACTTGAAACAACACAGCATACGAGGCTATGGACCAAATGCTGGAAAATGGAATTAGAATAGATAGGTGCTTGATGGGCTGAATTAGAATAGATAGGTGCTTGATGGGCTGAATTAGAATAGATAGGTGCTTGATGGCTGGCGCAGACACGATGGGCTGAATGGCCTCTTTCTGTGCTGTGAAACTCTATGACACAATCTTACCTGCCGTTCACGCCACACTCCCGCTGCAGCGGGGTCGGAGAATTTGGCGGCCAACCAAATCTCCATTCACTACGGTTGGGATGGGAAAATCCCGCTGGCATGAACGGTGGTTAGATCCTGGCCTATGGGTGGGACTTTCCAAAAATAATGACTGAATGTCACTTTGGGCGAGAAAGCTGGTGTGATTCGGACAGCGTGGGTGGGAATCTCCAGTCAACGCTGGCGGGATTCCCTGGTCGCCCTGGCTTTGCATCCTCACCCACAAGTCTTGGAACGGTGTGGGGTGGCTTCAATGGGAAATCCCATTGACAGCGGCGGGGCGGGAACAGGACATCCTGCTGCTGAGAAACACAGGGCTGGGAGGACGGAGAACTCCCCACCCCCCCCAGATCACAATCGAACCACGTTTAGTGCAGTGAAAGAACCCTCACGTGAAACGCGCCGGTATGGAGTCCCCAGGCATGAGGCTCACCCGGACTGGCTCACAGCTATGCACTGTTAACAAGGGGGAACTGCATTTAAACACTCCCTCTGCACTCACAGCATTCCTGCTCTTATATTCTACGCCTTGGCTAGGAAGAAAAGCATGCTATATGCCTTCTTAACCTCCTTACCTACCACTCCTGCTACCATCAACAATCTGTGGAAATGCATTCCAACGTCATTGAATCACAGAATCCCTACAGTGCAGAAGGAGGTCATTCGGCCCATCGAGTCTACACCGACAACAATCCCACCCAGGCCCTCTCCCCGTGACTCCACATATTTACCTCGCTAATCCCTCGAACCGTTGCATCCCAGGACATCCATCAAGGTGCAATTTAACATGGCCAATGCACCTAACCAGCATGCCTTTCAGACTGTGGGAGGAAATTGGAGCACCCGGAGGAAACCCATGCAGACATGGGGAGAATGTGCAGATTCCCCACAGACAGTCATCCAAGCCGGGAATTGAACCCGGGTCCCTGGCGCTGTGAGGCAGCAATGCTAACCACTGTGCCACTGTGCCATCTATGCAGTGACGTAGGCCAATGTGCTAAGTTTATTCATGTCAGTGATTAGTCTTTTGCATGGACAGTTGTTATCCGATCTCTCTGGCAGTGTTGCTATCAGAAATCTCTCCACCCTGCTCCTACAATCCTGATTGCTGAATCGATAGAAGACATTTTGGATTCTAGATACTGGAAGCTCCGACTCCTGTGGTAACCAAGCTATCCTGAAAATGCTTGGCTGTTCCATTGAATCTCTCCCTCCACCTTCCCCTATAAGGTGACAGGTGTCCGAGGAAACTAGGCTAACATTGGGTTGCAGCCTAACCCTGAAGTGTCTGGAACAAACTGGGGACAAGCACTTAGAATCCCTTAGAAGATCAGTGGTATAAAATTCCAAAAATGCACACCCAAATCTGACATCTCCTTCAGGAACAAGCCTATGGGAACTTTCGAAGACCAGGCAGACCACACATCAAGATGGTGCTGGTGGGTCCCACCTGCTGCTGCAGGCCTGGATTGAAAGCAGCTCCGGAATGTTCTTTGTGGGATAAGGCGGGGAGGGAGGGTTGTTGAGGTGGAATCGTTTGGACAAATTGCCACCCCTTTGACCACGGAGTGAGGGGCGAAAGCAGGGTTGCCACAGATGTGCCCCATCCTGCCAAAGACACATGATTCGTGGGCCAATATCTCTCAATGTGGGGGGTGGGGTCGGGCCAGAGGTGGGCAGTCATGCCAAGAGAAAGATTTCTGGCTCACAGATCTGTGGAGCTGATTTATTTTTCTTTTAAGTGCAGCAGCATTAAAAATGAATTGGATAAAGGCAAAATACTGCAGATGCTGGAATCTGAAACAAAAACCAAAAATGCTGGAGAAACTCAGCAGGTCAGACAATATCCGCGGAGAGAGAGAATAGAGCTTTGACGAAGGGTCATTCTGACTCAAAACGTTGGCTCTTCTCTCTCCACAGATGCCGCCAGTCCTGAAATGTAAATCGGACTTGCCTTATTTTTATTCAGAACCTTTTCTACGTTGAAGTACATCAATGAATTGTGTCTTCAATGTTGAATCCATCACCCGCCAACCCCTCCAGCTCTCATGCTCCAACTTGTGTTCAT
Source organism: Mustelus asterias (assembly GCF_964213995.1). NCBI lineage: Eukaryota > Metazoa > Chordata > Chondrichthyes > Carcharhiniformes > Triakidae > Mustelus > Mustelus asterias. Next base: position 10,833,065 of record NC_135807.1, read on the forward strand.
CTTGGAGTGGCACAGTGGTTAGCACTGCTGCCTCACAGCGCCAGGGACCTGGGTTCGATTCCCGGCTTGGGTCACTGTCTGTACGGAATTTGCACGTTCTCCCCATGTCTGCGTGGGTTTCCTGCGGGTGTTCCGGTTTCCTACCCACCCTCCGAAAGACGTGCAGGTTAGGTGGATTGGCAATGCTAAATGTCAGGGGAACTAGCTAGGGTAAATGCATGGGGTGATGGAGATCGGGCCTGGGTGGGATTGTGGTTGGTGCAGACTCATTGGACCAAATGGCCTCCTTCTGCACTGTACGATTCTATGATTCTGTGATCTTACATTGTGCATCTTCACTGATTACGGGACAGATTGGAATTTGCTCAGTTCTGCCCCGTTACCATAACGCTGCCGTAATCGAAAGAAACACAAAATTACGTTTATGTAACAACGTTCAGGACATCCCAGAATGCTTCACTGCTGATGCCGTACTATTGAACCATGTTGACTGTTGTAATGTAGGAAACGCAGCAGCCATTGTGTGCACAGCAAGATTCCGCAGACAGCATCACGCATGGTGGCCCTGTGGTTAGCACTGCTGCCTCTCAGCACCAGGGACCTGAGTTAAATTCCCGGCTTGGGTCACTGTCTGTGCGAAGTCTGCACGTTCTCCCTTTGTCTGCGTGGGTTTTCCCCGGGGTTTCCTCTTATAGTACAAAGATGTGCAGGTTAGGTGGATTGGCCATGCTAAATTGCTTGTTAGTGTCCCAAGATGTGTAAGTTCGAGAGATTAGTGGGGTAAATATGACGGGTTACGGGAAAGGGCATGGTTGGGATTCTCTGTGCTGGTTAGTTGCATTGGCCATGCTAAATGTTCCCTCAGTGTACCCGAACAGGTGCCGGAGTGTGGCGACTAGGGGATTTTCACAGTAACAGCACGGTGGCACAGTGGTTAGCACTGCTGCCTCACAGCGCCAGGGACCCAGGTTCACTTCCTGGCTTGGGTCACTGTCTATGTGGAGTTTGCACATTCTCCCCGTGTCTGCATGGGTTTCCTCCAGGTGCCCCGGTTTCCTCCCACAGTCCAAAGATGCGCGGGTTAGGTGGATTTGCCATGCTAAATTATCCTTTAGTGTCGGGGCACTAGCTAAGGTAAATGCATGGGGTTGTGAGGATAGGGCCTGGGTGGGATTGGTGCAGCCTTGATGGGCCGAATGGCCTCCTTTGGAACTGTAAGATTCTATGATTCTTCTATGATTCATTGCAGTGTTAATGTGACATGAACAAATAAATGTTTTAAACTTTGAAACTTTTAAAAGTGATAATGGTCAGATTCCGGTTGGCGGAGACAAATAAACATTGAACTAGGACACCGGAGGAGAATCCGCCTGGCCTTCCTCAGATTAGAGCCATGGGATTTTTCACACCCACCTGAGCAGGGCAAAAATTTAACATGACATCAGCGAGACAGCATCACTGACTGTGCTGTACACTAACGCACTGAGCGCTCCCTCAGCTTTGCTCAACTTCCAGTCACGTTCCAGTTCAAACATGGAAATAGCTCTGAAGAAATTCCTGGGCCTGTGTAACTATTTGTTTTCACAAGTCACAAGCATGCAAACACTCGGACATTCCTGACATGCCGATGTCCCGGGCTGGGTCAGCTCTTTTTGAACCAAGCTATGGCCTTTTGTTTTCAGATTGGTATGCATAAACAGGCTAGGATTCTCCCAATCCCACTCCCTAAATGTTTGCATTTTCTCTGGGAGAGGATAGTTCCATCCATGCATTCCACCCGTATTCTAACCTCTGTCCTGTTAACTTGACTTCATCCAAAACTCTGCTACTCAGGCTTCATCATACACTCAGCCCCGTTCACCTATCAGCCCCCTCCCCACCACCCCTCTTTACTCACATACAAGTCAAGTGACATCTTGGCATTAACATTCACATCCTTGTTTGCAAATGTCCTTGCTCCTCCCTGTTATAATGGCCAGAGGAGGAACACCGATAGATATCCCTGTGGAGTACGAGCTTCCTTATTGAGCGATTGGAGGCCAATCAAATACTTTGACTGTACAGTCACTGTTGTAACCTAGAAAATGCAGCCGCCAATGCAGCAGCACGGTGGCGCAGTGGTTAGCACTGCTGCCTCACGGCACCAGAGACCCAGGTTCGATTCCCGGCTTGGGTCACTGTCTGTGTGGAGTCTGCACGTTCTCCCCGTGTCTGCGTGGGTTTCCTCCGGGTGCTCCAGTTTCCTCCCACAGTCCAAGATCATAGAATCACGGAATATAGTGCAGAGGGAGGCCATTCAGCCCTTCGAGCCTGCAACGACAACAATCCCAGCCAGGCAGGTTAAGTGGATTGACCATGCTAAATTGCCCATTAGTGTCCCAAGGTGTGTAGGGGACATGGATCAGCCACATCAAATGTGTGGGGTTACAGGGATAGGGTGCGGGAGAGGGCCTGGATAAGATACTCTGTCTGAGAGTTGGTGCAGACTCAATGGGCTGAATGGCCTCCTTCTGCACTGTAGGGATTCTATGATTCTATGATTCTACAATGCAACACTTCCACTGAAAGAGCCAGCCTGATGAAATGCTCACGTTTCTGAATGACTGGCTTTGATCTATGACCTTCCAAATCAGAGGCAAATGTGTTGGTTCAATAACAGTGACCACAAACTCTCATATGAACTGATCTGATTAACTAATGTTCTGGAGGGAGGAAAACCTGCTGCTCTTATCTAGTCTGGCCTGCATATGACACCAAACCCACAGCATTGTGGATGACTCTTAACTGCTTTCTCAATAGACCTTAGAACCCACTCACTGATATTCAAGAAGGTAGGTCATTGTAATAGAATCCAAGCTTAAGTTTATTAAGTTAAGTTTATTTATTTGTTTTTATTCATTCGTGGGACATGGGTGTCGCTGGCCAACCAGCATTTATTGCCCATCCCTAGTTGTCCTTGGAGGGCAGTTAAGAGTCAACCACATTGCAAGATCTGGAGTCACATGTCGGCCAGACCAGGTAAAGACGACAGATTTCCTTCCCGAAAAGACGTTAGTGAACCAGATGGGTTTTTCCGACAATCGACAATAGTTTCATGGTCATCCGTAGATTCTTAATCCCAGATATTTTTTATCAAATTCAAATTCCATCACCTGCCGTGGCGAGATTCGAACTCGGGTCCCAGAACATTAAAGTAAAGTATAGTTTATTTATTAGTCACAAGTAAGGCTTACATTAACACTGCAATTAAGTTACTTTGAAATTTCCCGAGTCGTTACAGTTCGGCACCTGTTCGGGTCAATGCACCTAACCAGCACGTCTTTCAGATTGTGGGAGGAAACTGGAGGCCAGGTCATTGAGTATCTTTAAGACAGAGATAGATAGGTTCTGACCAATAAGGGGATCAAGAGTTATGGGGAGAAGACAGGAGAATGGGGATACGAATCTTATCAGACATGATTGAATGGCAGAGCAGACTTATTGGGCCGAATGGCCTAATTCTGCTCCTATATCTTATGGTCTTATCATAGAAACCCTACAGTGCAGAAGGAGGCCATTCAGCCCATCGAGTCTGCACCGACCACAATCCCACCCAGGCCCTACCCCCACATATTTTACCCGCTAATCCCTCTAACCTACACATCTCAGGACTCTAAGGGGCAATTTTTAACCTGGCCAATCAACCTAACCCGCACATCTTTGGACTGTGGGAGGAAACCGGAGCACCCGGAGGAAACCCACGCAGACACGAGGAGAATGTGCAAACTCCACACAGACAGTGACCCGAGCCGGGAATCGAACCCAGGACCCTGGAGCTGTGAAGCAGCAGTGCTAACCACTGTGCTACCGTGCCGCCCAATCTATGTCATATCTTATGTCATAACTAATATGAGGTCCAGTCTGACTGTGTAACCAGTTCAACTGTGCAATCAAACCTCTTAATTGTTCTGTTTCCTCCTTTGATGTAAAATTCTCTTTTTGTGAAGAGTTGACCTTTTTCACCACCCTATTAACCTGCCTTTCTGCCTTCAGAGATCTATGGACAAACACACCAAGGTCCCTTTGTTCTTTAGAACTTCCCAGTGTCAGACCTTTCATAGTAGATTCGAGCATCTCGCCGAAAGGCATGGGAGCTACTCTCTGCACCACAAGACCTCCATCAACCTCTTTCAATATCCAATACCAACAGCTTTGACAAAGTGTCATCTGGACTCGAAACGTCAGCTCTTTTCTCTCCTTACACACGCTGCCAGACATGCTGGGATTTTCCAGCATTTTCTCTTTTGGTTCAAATACCAACAGCATGTCTTTCTATTCCTTTCTACCTCATGTAAAAGTAAAATAAAGTTTATTTATTAGTCACAAGTCAGCTTACATTAACACTGCAATGAAGTTACTGTGAAAATCCCCTAGTCGCCACGCTCCGGCACCTGTTTGGGTACACTGAGGGAGAATTTAGCACGGCCAATGCACCTAACCAGCATGTCTTTCGGACTGTGGGAGGAACCGGAATACCCGGAGGGAACCCACGCAGACACGGGGAGAACGTGCAGACTCCGCACAGACAGTGACCCAAGCCGGGAATCGAAACCGAGTCCCCGGCGCTGTGAAGCAGCAATGCTAACCACTGTGCCACCGTACTTATCTAATTCCCCCTTCTATGCACCTTTTTCTCCTTTGTACATCTCGCTTTGTTCAACTCCTTCTCGGTCCTCATTCTCATCACCTGCTCCCTCTTTGGCTTCATCCCCAATTTCTCCCGAAACATGTCCTCCCACCCTCGTTCTCCCAATCCCAGTACTGAGAGACGCCTCATTCTTGGCAATTCCATTCACCTCAATTCACTGCTCTCTCTCTCTCTCTCTCTCTTCCCACATACCTGAGTCACTCACACCTCCTGGACACAAGTTCAAGTTATCATTGCGAATTACTCCAAAAAGCTCGGCCATCAACTACTTACATTGCCTGAAATTGTAAACAAAGAACAAGCTTTTTAAATTTAGCTGAGGTGTTCAGGGCTAAGAACCCTTCACTGCAACTCCATTCTGTACACAAAGACCTTTGAAGCTTTTTAAAATAGAAGCAGAAATAGGCCATTCAGCCCCTTGGGCCTGTTCCGTCATTCTATTCGATCATGCTTCTCTGCACTTCAACGCCACTTACCAGCTTTTGTTCCATATCCCTTGGTATCTTTACACAACAAAAACATATCAATCTCAATCTTGGAAGTTTCAGTTGATTAGGGATTAAGTCTTTTGGGGGAGAGAGTTTGAGAATTCCACGACCCTTTGAAATGCTCGGTGCTTTTACAAGAGCAATGTGAATATTTCTGTGAACATTGGGCATTGCAAAGTAGAATTAGCTGAAAGGAACAGTTGCAGTGGAACAGTTTTAGGACTATGTGGACAATCAATTTTCGCTTCACAGGAGCAACGTTGATCGAGTAGGCCAGTCGCCATAGTTACAAGATTCCTTTGTTGTTTGTTAGTTTGGGTGGCACGGGGCCGCAGTGCTTAGCACTGCTCTGCCTCACAGTGCCAGGGACCCGGGTTTGATTCCTGGCTTCGGTCACTGTGTGTGTGGAGTTTGCACATTCTCCCCGTGTCTGCGTGGGTTTCCTCCGAGTGCTCCGGTTTCCTCCCACAGTCTGGTGAGGTGCATTGAGCCGAACAGATGCCGCAGTATGTCAATCAGGGGAATTTCACAGTAACTTCATTGCAGTGTTAATGTAAACCCTACTTGTGACTAATAAATAAACTTTACTTTTACTGTTAGTTCTCCAAGGTGAAGACTGGAGTGTAAGGAGATCCGGCATGACAAGGGTTAATGTGGGACTGGGATGCAGCGCTGCCCATAGATTTTGATTTGATTTGATTTGATTTATTATTGTCACATGTATTAACATACAGTGAAAAGTATTGTTTCTTGCGCACTATACAGACAAAGCATACCGTTCATAGAAAAAGAAACAAGAAAGAGCAGAATGTAGTGTTACAGTCATAGCTAGTGTGTAAAAGAGGGAGAATGAAGTTTTAGAAGCTTAGAACGAGAATAAAAGATAGAATTAGAAGGTATGCTGGGTACAGCTTGCAAGAAGTCGCCTCGGTCTGGCACCATCTTGGAAATAGTGTGATGTAAAGAGACACTGATGTGCAAAGATGCACGGGTTTGGTGGATTGGCCATGCTAAATTGCCCTTAGTGTCAGGGGGACTAGCTAGGGTAAATGCATGGGGTTGTGGGGATGGGGCCTGGGTGGGATTGTGGTCGGTGCAGACTCGATGGGCCAAATGGCCTCCTTCTGCACTGTAGGATTCTATGATTCTATGACACATTTATCTGAGATTAGAATCAGCTGTGGACTGAACTGAGACCTGGAACATAGGAATCGTGAGCAGAAGTCGACATATTCAGCCCTTTGAGCCTGCTCCGCAAATGCAAGCATGGACTTAGCTCGTAACTTGGACTATATCCTCTATTTATGCATAGAGTCATGTGTTATCAGTAAAAACAATGGAGGGAATTTTCCCATTGCGCCCGCCACGGGAATCATAGCAGGTGGGTGGGGGGAGGGGGGCAGGAGTGGGGTGTGTGGGGGAGGGATCATGCAAAGAGCCATTGACCTCGGGTGGGGATTTTCCGGTTTTGGGACGAGTGCGGCTGGAAAATCGGACAAAATTTCAAACTTCCTCATGGGACCTGCTGAGCATGCAACATAGAACAAAGGCGACCCCATGTATCATCTGGGATGTTTGGTAGGACCCCAATGGATACATGTGTGATTGCTGAGGCTGATCTCTGCTGGGAAGGTTCTGCTGCAGATAAAGCTGGACACCTCAGAGTTTTGGACAAGTTGCTGATTTGGGATTTTCTCTCTTTTGTGCTCTCTCTCTCTGCCCCTGACATGTGTCTGCTTTCGAAACAGGCCGCACTGTTTTTTATTTGCTTGTGCCAGGTGCACTGATCCTGTGTGAGCATCTCCCAGGACCTGAGGACAATATCAAAAGACCAGAGCAAGGCCTTTGGAGCAAAGGCCCTTTAAAGCACCTTCATTAGGCCGCAGTTGGAATATAGTGTTCATTTCTGATCACCACACTACCAGAAGGATGTGGAGGCTTTGGAGCGGGTACAAAAAAGATTTACCAAGATGTTGCCTGGTATGGAGGGCATTAGCTATGAGGAGAGGTTGGAGAAACTTGTTTTGTTCTCACTGGAGCGACAGAGGTTGAGTGCGAAGAGAATAACAGCAAAATGGATGATTATTTAAATAGTAAAAATTGCAGCATGCTGCTGTGCAGGGGGACCTGGGTGTCCTTGTGCATGAATTGCAAAATGTTGGTTTGCAGGCGCAGCAAGTAATTAAGAAGGCAAATGGAATTTTGTCCTTCATTGCTAGAGGAATGGAGTTAAAAACAGCGAGGTTACGTTGCAGCTGTATAAGGTGCTGGTGAGGCCACACCTGGAGTACTGTGTACAGTTTTGGTCTCCTTACTTGAGAAAGGATATACTGGCACGGGAGGGGGTGCAGAGGAGATTCATTCGTTGATTCCGGAGTTGAGAGGGTTGGCTTATGAGGAGAGAATGAGTAGACTGGGGCTATACTCATTGGAATTCAGAAGAATGAGGGGAGATCTTATAGATACATATAAAATTATGAAGGGAATAGATAAGATAGAAGCAGGGAGGTTGTTTCCACTGGCAGGTGAAACTAAAACTAAGGGGCATGGCCTCAAAATAAGGGGGAGCAGATTTAGGACTGAGTTGAGGAGGAACTTCTTCACCCAAAGGGTTGTGAATCTGTGGAATTCCCTGCCCAGTGAAGCAGTTGAGGCTACTTGTTGAATGTTTTTAAGGCAAAGATAGATAAATTTTTGAACAGTAAAGGAATTAAGGGTTATGGTGAGCGGGTGGGTAAGCGGAGCTGAGTCCACGAAAAGATCAGCCATGATCTTATTGAATGGCGGAGCAGGCTCGAGGGGCCAGATGGCCTACTCTTGTTCCGAGTTCTTATGTTCTTCTGTTCTTACGAATAGAGGGTCACAATGGGTAGAGTGTAATGAGGAAGGGAGGAGACTCGAAGGAGGTTAAGCACTGGACTGTTTGGGTCGATTAGCCTGTTTCTGTTTTGTGTGCTCCATGTGATTCATTGGGTGGGTTTTTACGGCCTCAAAATTCCCACCCGATGTCAATGGACATTTCTGTTCTCTGCCCCTTGCCCGCTCCGATTCCGAGATAGGCGAGGCGGTATAATTCCAGTGCATTTTTCCTTTGGTGGAGAATTCTAGAACCAGGGCCATAGGTTCAAAATTAGTGGCAGTAGGTAGAACATAGAACATAGAACATTACAGCGCAGTACAGGCCCTTCGGCCCTCGATGTTGCGCCGACAGTGGTACCAATCTAAAGCCCCTCTAATCTAAACTATTCCAATATCATCCATATGTTTATCCAATAACCACTTGAACGCTCTCAACATTGACGAGTCCACTACTGCTGCAGGCAGGGCATTCCACGCCCTTACTACTCTCTGAGTAAAGAACCTACCTCTAACATCTGTCCTATATCTCTCACCCCTCAATTTAAAGCTATGTCCCCTCATGCTAGCCAACACCATCCGAGGAAAAAGGCTCTCACTATCCACCCTATCTAATCCTCTGATCATCTTATATGCCTCTATTAAGTCACCTCTTAACCTTCTTCTCTCTAACGAAAACAACCTCAAGCCCCTCAGCCTTTCCTCATATGATTTTCCCACCATACCAGGCAACATCCTGGTAAATCTCCTCTGCACCCTTTCCAACACTTCCACATCTTTCCTATAATACGGCAACCAGATCTGTACGCAATTAGGGTAGGGAGGACATGAGGAAGAACTTTTTTATGCAGAGGGTGGTGGGTGTCTGAATTCATTGCCTGAGTTGGTGGTGGAGGCAGAGACCCTAAACTCTTTTAAAAAGTATCTGGATCTGCACCTTAAGTGCTGTAAGCTACAGGGTTATGGGCAGGGTGCAGGAAGGTGGGATTAGAAAGGGCACCTGGGGTGTCCTCAGGCTGGCATGGATGAGATGGGCCCAATGGCCTCTTTCTGTGCTGTAACTTTTTTATGGTTCTATTGTTAAAAGCTTCCAGTACTCTTCTCGTGGAGCGAGTTTCTGCCGGATGGAACCTATTTTAAACGCAGCAGGACTCTGCTACAACTTCAGGCTGATGAAGGCTGAGGCTGAGGTTGTTTGAACCCTGGGTTTGTTGGGGGAATTTTAGCCGTGAGGCAGCTGTTGACATTGTTTTCCCTCCAGCCCCTCTGACAGACACAATACAAAAAGCAAAGCTCACTTTTTCAGAAGGGGTTACGCATTTTGAACTCCACGCTTGCAGCTGTCCAGAGGGAAATTCAAACAATCTCCTCTGTCTGAAATGTCTGATTTCACTGTTTCAGCATGACCTTCATCATCACCAGATCATATCTAGAAATCGTTAGAAACACTTTTAGTCTTTTCGGTTAAACATATGGAATAAGTAGAATCTGCAGAACTTGTACAGTCAAACCAATCAGAGGCAAAAGCCATATACGTTCGAGCTTCCTGTTTATCAGTGCTCGAGTTACCTTGGCCCTGTCTTAAATCTTTTTCTCATAGTAACCATAGAAAAATCGGAGCAGGAGGAGGCCATTCGGCCCTTCATTCATTATGATCATGGCTGATCATCCCACTCAATAGCCTTGCTTTGATCCCCTTTTCCTCAAGGGGTGGCACGGTGGCACAGTGGTTAGCACTGCTGCCTCACAGTGCCAGGGACCCGGGTTCAATTCTGGCCTTGGGTCACTGTCTGTGTGGGGTTTGCACATTCTCCCCGTGTCTTTGTGGGTTTCCTCCGGGTGCTCCGGTTTCCTCCCACAGTCCAAAGATGTTTGGGTTAGGTAGATTGGGTTTGATTAGGTTCATCCCCCATGCTAAATTGCCCCTTACTGGGGTAAATAAGTAGGGTTATGGGGATAGGGCCTGGCTGGGACTGTGGTTGGTGTAATCTTAATGGGCTGAATGGCCTTCTTCTACACTGTAGGATTCTATGATTCTACTACATCGAACTGCCTCCTAAAGACATTCAATGTTTTGGTCTCAATTACTTTCTGTGGTTGTGAATTCCACAGGGTGACCACTCTCTGGGTGAAGAAATGTCTCCTCATCCCTGTCCTAGATGATCTACCCTGTATCCTCAGACTGTGACCCCGGTTCTGGATTCCCCCACCATCGGGAACATCCTTCTTATATCTACCCTGTCTAGTCCTGTTAGAATTGTATAAGTTTCTGTTAGATCCTCCCTCATACTTCTGAACTCCGCCATTCATTTTGATCATGGCTGATCATTGAATTCAATATCCTGATCCCCCTTTCTCCCACATCCCTTGATCCCCTTAGCCCCAAAATCTAAATTTAATTTAATCTTTAAAGCGCGCGTCAATGCAGTTTAGGGAAGGAAATCTGTTGCCCTTACCTGGCCTACATGTGACTCCAGATCCAAAGCAAGGTGACTCTTAAACGCCCTCTGAGATGGCCTACCCAGCTGGTCAAGGGTAAGTCGGGATGGGCAATAAATGCTGGCCCAGTCGCAGATGCCCACATCCCCCTGGATGAATTAAAAATACAGCGAACAAACAGGAAGATGTCACACTTACAACCATCTCCTGCAAGGAGCTAGGAGCCATTAACACTCAAGGCTTCTTTTGAGACATGTTGGTGTCTGGCAGCTTTGGCGAGTTAATCACCTGCTCAATTCATGTGAAAGTGGGTGAGATGAGGAAATGGGCAAATCAAAGGAAGAGAGGAAAGGAATGCATGATGAATAAATCATTGATGCCTGAAAACAACCAGATTTCTAATTCAGATTTAATTTCAATTTCCATTTTAATATCATTAACAGGCAGTATCATAGTCAGAATAAATTAGCCTCACTGGGTTTTCACATCTTATTACATGAAAAGTGGATGATTGTCAGAGGAGTCTTTCCTTTGACGCTGTTTCAATGTGTAGATGTCTTCGACCAGATTATTATTAAAAGTTTGGCATTCTGTGGATGAATTTGAGGTGAGAACACTGAGGCTCTTTCAACATCACCTTCCGAACCTGCGACTTAGAAGAACAAAGGCAGCAGACACTCGGGAACAACACCACCTGCAAGTTACCCTCCAAGCCACTCATCATCCTGACTTGGAAATATATCGCCGTTTCTTCAACGGTGCTGGGTCAAAATCCTGATGCTCCCTCTCTAACAGCGCAGTGACACAGTGGTTAGCACTGCTGCCTCACAGTGCTAGGGATCCGGGTTCGCTTCCTGGCTTGGGTCACTGTCTGTGCGGAGTCTACACATTCTCCCAGTGTCTGCATGGGTTTCCTCCGGGTGCTCCGATTTCCTCCCACTGTCCGAAAGACATGCTGGTTAGGTGCGTTGGCTGTGCTAAGTTCTCACTCAGTGTACCCGAACAGGTGCCAGAGTTTGGCGACTAGGGGATTTTCACAGTAACTTCATTGCAGTGCAAGTGTCAGCTTACTTGTGACACTAATAAATAAACTTTAAAAAACTATGGGTGTACCTACATCACATGGACCGCAGTGATTCAAGAAGACAACTCACCACCACCACCTCAAGGGCAATTAGGGATGGGCAATAAATGCTGGCCTAGCCAGTGATGCCCACATCCAGGAAAGATTTTTTTTGTATGAGGAAGAACATGTGAGTTAGAGACTGAATGCAAGACATTTATACAATGGTTGCTTTTATCACCCTTACACCCACGAGAGATGATGGACGCTCAGTAAACAACCCATTTCTGGTGGGTTGTCTGCATATGGCACACCTTTACTGTAGAGAGCAATCCTTGAAAGGCAGGCTGTACCACAAGTGCCGCACATAGAGCCATAGAGTCATAGAGGTTTACAGCATGGAAACAGGTCCTTCGGCCCAACTTGTCCATGCCGCCTTTTTTTTAACCACTAAGCTAATCCCAATTGCCCGCGTTTGGCCCATTTTCCTCTATACCCATCCTTACCCATGTACCTGTCTAAATGCTTTTTAAAAGACAAAATTGTACACGTCTCTACTACCTCTGGCAGCTTGTTCCAGACACTCACCATTCTCTGTGTGAATAAAATGCTCCTCTGGACCCTTTTGTATCCCTCCCCTCGCACCTTAAACCTATGCCCTCCAGTTTTAGACTCCCCTACCTTTGGGATAAGATGTTGACTATCTAACTGATCTGTGCCCCTCATTATTTTATAGACCTCTATAAGATCAGCCGTAAGTCTACTATGCTCCAGGGAAAAAAGTCCCAGTCTATTCAGCCTCTCCTTATAACTCAAACAATCAAATCCCGGTGGCATCCTAGTAAATCTTTTCTGCACTCTTTCTAGTTTAATAATATCCTTTCTATAATCGGGTGACCAGAACTATACACAGTATTCCAAGTGTGGCCTTACCAATGTCTTGTACAACTTCAACAAGACGTCCCAACTCCTCTATTCAATGTTCTGACCAATGAAACCAAGCATGCCGAATGCCTTCTTCACCACTCTGTCATGAAGCTGTGTAATGAAGTGGTGTAATGGGTTATTGTTTACTATGTTGGTGCCTTTTGCCAAACCACTGTAGCCACTGGTTACCGTGGTGGTGTATGGCAGTCTACAAGAGGCGCTGCCATCTCCCTCTTTTCCCAGTTGATGACTCCCCGGCGACATAGTCAACGCTTAGAATCTTTCTGTCATGTTGTAACTCTCTGGGTTCATGCCCCACTCCAGAGGCTTGAGTCCAATATTAACGCTAACATGTGACTGCAGCAGTGGGCCTGAACCTGTTGAGGGTAGGCCATTCTTTCCTTCGAAGGTTGAAACCAGGGTTGGGTTTGAGACCGGATACTGGTTTTGTCATGTCCAATGATTCCCATTCATTTGTCCGGGTCGAATTTACATTGAAGTCCTGTGTTGGGAGGGTTTTATCAGATTGGCCTTCCTGACAGGTGGTCTGACTAACTAAGCACGAAATGGAGGGGGGGGGGGGGGTGGGGGCGGACACATTGCGAACTTCTTCTATCATGTTGTGGGTTGCTGCGAGTTGTTGGATATGAGGAGGAGTGATGTTTGCCAGAAGAGCAATGGATCAGTGTTCATGGCACACCCCCTCTCCCACCAGTACCCAAGCTTGCCTGGGGAAACAGCAACGTTTAAGAGGCATCTTGACAGATACATGAATGGGCCAGGAATAGAGGGATACGGATCCCGTAGAGGCAAAAGGTCTTTAGTTTGGAAAGGCATCATGTGCCGGCACAGGCTTGGTGGGCCGAAGAGCCAGTTCCTGTGCTGTACTGTTCTTTGCTCTATGAATGAAAATTCTTGATAACATGTGCCTTTTCTGTTTAGAGAACATTAAACTATTCATTCAATTCTCCACCTTGAACTGGTTCTGTTATTTCGGATCAGTTCAGGTGTTCCGATACCAATTCCTAGTAATCACCTGGCTAAGGACTCAGTCACCCTTTGTTACATACTTTATAACAGTAGACATGCAGTGACATAATTAAGCCACAAGCTTCAATTGCTCTTGTTTTCAATTGTTTTAATACAATGGGGCCAGATAAGAATGCTAATAATTATTTAACTCCTTGTGTTTTTGTCCCGAAAATTTAAAAACATTGTGTACTATGGCCGGAATTCTGCAACCTCACCTACAGCTGGGATTCTCCAGTCCCGCTGCAGTGAATGAAGTTTTGGCTGAGCGCCAAATTCTCCATTCTCACTGGCAGCGATGGCGGGGCGAGCGAGGTCGGGGGATCTTGGCCAATTATATCTCGGATTTCTGTCGAGGTGACCCCAGTTTCTAAACGTGGAACAGCTTTTACTCACAATGCTTCAAAATGTCTCCTCCGTGCTTCGAGCAGTTTCCGGTTCTTTCGACAATCTGTTTACTTTCATAAAAACATAGAAAGATGGAAACATGGAAGATAGGAGCAGGAGGAGGCCATTCGGCCCTTCGAGCCTGCTCCGCCATTCATCACGATCATGGCTGATCATCCAACTCAATAGCTTAATCCTGCTTTCTCCCCATAACCTTTGATCCCATTCGCCCCAAGTGCTATATCCAGCCGCCTCTTGAATACATTCAATGTTTTGGCATCAACTACTTCCTGTGGTAATAAATTCCACATTCATTCCCTCGGCATCCAGTTCCCAGGCTCAACCAACCAATTACAGTGAGCATCAAATGTAAGCAGACTTGCAAATCATGCACAGAGTAGCGTGCAGACAATGATCTCGTGGAATTAATGCCATTCTATTAATTCAGAAACTCAGCTAATATTCTGGGGACTCGGGTTCGAATCCCGCCACGGCAGATGGTGGAATTTAAATTCAATAAAAAAATCTGGAATTAACAATCTACTGATGACCATGAAACCATTGTTGATTATCGGAAAAACCCATCTGGTTCACTAATGTCCTTTAGGGAAGGAAATCTGTCCTTACTCGGTCTGGCCTACATGTGACTCCAGAGCCACAGAAATGTGGTTGACTCTCAACTGCCCTTGGGCAACTAGGGATGGGCAATAAATGCTGGCCAGCCAGCCACGCCCATGAATGAATAAATAAAAATCGAATAATTGAACACACAAAAGAATGCAGTGTGATGTCATAGAATTTCATAGAATCCCTACAGTACCAAAGGAGGCCATTTGGCCCATCGGGTCTGTACCAACTTTAATCCCACCCAGGCCCTATTCCCGTAAGCCTCGTTTACCCTGCTAGTCCCCCTGACATTAGGGTAAATTTAGCATGGGCAACTAGCCTAACCTGCACAGATTTGAACTGTGTGAGGAAACCGGAGCACCCGGAGGAAACCCACGCAGATATGGGGAGAACGTGCAAACTCCACACAGACAGTGACCCGAGGCCGGAATCGAACCTGGTTCCCTGGCGCTGTGAGGCAGCAGTGCTAAACCACTGTGCTACCGTGCCGCCTTAATCTGAATGGAAAAAGTCACTGTGAGATTTCCATTTCCTGGCTCTTACTGTGAAAAGTTGAACAAAATGTGTTGGAAGTAATTTGATCTGAGTGCACATTGCTTGGCAATATATCTCCTGCAGACTTTTTCCTTTGCAGGACACAAGAAAGCATTTCCTGTCAGGACTGAGAGAGCTCCCTGTGAAACCATCCTTGTCTACCCTGTAAGAACATCAGGGACAATATCCTGACAGAGGTTCATCAAACTACCAGACAAATTCCTAACTCCTTCACCCTGACTCCTCACAAAGGAATGGCCTGACATTGATTGCTCGGCCTGTGTCTAGGGTTGACCGATGCCTCAATTTGCTTTGGCAGACTGTTGCTTCTGCTTGTGTTGTATCGGGCATCGTCGACTAACATCCATATTTCACCAAGTGTCTGACATCAGGCGTGGAATTTCAATCATGTCTTGGATCTGAGTTCGCCTTATCTAAATCAGAATGTCCAGAAGCAGCTGGGGGAGTGAGTTATACCATTCTTGTCAAATCATCAAAGGAGAAATCAAACAGCAAGCCAGGCATTAACAACCTTTCTTTGATTTTTGAAATCTTGATTGTCACTTAACAATAAATGCACAATAAATTCAATAGACATGACTGATCTCCTTTACTTTTCTTTCATCGGATGTGGGCATCACTGGCAAAGCCAAAAGTTGTTGCCCATCCGGTAGCACAGTGGTTAGCACTGCTGCCTCCCAGCGCCAGGGACCTGGGTTCGATTCCCGGCTTGGGTCACTGTCTGTGCGGAATCTGCACGTTCTCCCCGTGTCTGCGTGGGTTTCCTCCGGGTGCTCCGGTTTCCTCTGCAGAACATGCTGATGAGGTGCATTGGCCATATTAAATTCTCCCTCAGTGTACCCGAACAGGAGTGTGGCGACTAGCAGATTTTCACAGGAACTTCATTTCAGTGTTAATGTAAGCCTACTTGGGACACTAATAAATAAACTTTAACTTTTGACTCGAGTGGCTTCCAAGGCCATTTCTTAAGGTAGTCACAAGTCAATCATATTGCTGTGGGTCTGGATTCACATGTCGACAAGAAAAGCAAAGGATGACAGATTTCCTTCCTTCAGGGGTATTAATGAATGTGATGGGGTTTTTCTGACCTTTGTTAATAGCTTCTTGACAAGCTTTTGATTCCCTATTTTATCATAGAAGCCATGGACATCCTACAGTGCAGAAGGAGGCCATTCGGCCCATCAAATCTGCACTAACAACAATCCCATCCAGGCCCTATCCCCGGAACCCCACATATTTACCCTGCTCATCTCCCTGACACTAAGGGGCAATTTAGCATGGCCAGTGCACCTAACTCACATACCTTTGGACTGTGGGAGGAAACCGGAGCTCCTGGAGGAAACCCACACAGACACGGGGAGAACGTGCAGACTCCGCACAGACAGTGACCCAATCCGGGAATTGAATCCGGGTCCCTGGCACTGTGAGGCAGCAGTGCTAACCACTGTGCCACCGTGCCACCCTGGATGATGCTGCCCACAGCTGCCAGTGCCTCCCATGCTGGATTGGCGACCTTGATTGCGTGTCATTGCCCAGAGTGGAGGGCAGAGGGCATAGTGTTTCCCAGCTTTGGCTTTCCCAGTGGCTGCCCATCCCAGGGAGAGTGCGAGCTCTGTGCAAGTGCGGACACTATGGCACCAGATTACTGAACCCCTGAGGTCACGATGGGGCGGGCAAACCAGAGGCCTCCACACAGGCAATCCGCTATAATACCCGTGCCTCTGATTTATTTATTTTTATTCATTTGTGGGACATGGGCATCGCTGGCCGGCCAGAATTCATTGCCCATCCCCAGTTGCCAGAGGGCAGTTGAGAGTCAACCACATTGCTGTGGATCTGGAGTCACATGTACATAGAACATAGAACATAGAACATTACAGCGCAGAACAGGCCCTTCGGCCCACGATGTTGCACCGACCAGTTAAAAAAAAAAAGGGTAAGGACAACAGATTCCCTTCCCGAAAGGACATTCGTCAACCAGATGGGTTTTTCCGACAATGGTTTCAATTTCATGAGTAGATTCTTAATTCCAGATTTTTTTTCATTGAATTCAAATTCCACCATCTGCCGTGGCGGGATTCGAACCCGCGTCCCCAGCACATTAGCTGAGTTTCTGGATTATTGTCTGGCGATAACGCCACTCGGCCACTGCCTCCCCATATGCTGCGGGGTGAAATTCCGCCATTGTCCTCAATGGGTCAAAACGTCGATTTTCCCGCTCGATATCGAAATTTCCTCAGTGACATTACCACAATCCCACCTCTCGGACAGCCCGAGCAAGCTGAGGCTCTTCTCTCCAGAAAAGAGGAAGATGCGCCGTGACCTGTTAGAGTCTTTAAAACGATGAAAGGGCTTCGCAGAGAAGACGTTTTCACTTGTGAGAGAGACCAAACCGACGGGAGCTGAGCTGCCACAGTAACTGCACTTCAAAAATGCTTTATTGGATGCGAAGTGTTTTACGGGCGCCCCCCCCCCCCCCCCCCCCCCGAGGCCCAAGGAAATGTAAGAAGAAACTGATTTTGTAGACTGCAGGCCATCTCATGTTCTGGCTTCACTGAGCTGAATTTTAATAGCCCACCTCCAGAGGGCACGATAGCAAGTGGAAAGGTGGCTGTAAAATTGGGCGCCATGACATTTACCTCATTCCCTCTGCCTTTCTCAAAGAATAAAGTAAAGTACAGACAGGAACAGGCCCTCCAGCCCTCCAAGTCTGTGCCGATCATGATGCTCTAATTAAACTAAAGAAAAAACCTTCTTCCCTTACTCGGTCCGTATCCCTCGATTCCCTCCCTATTATAGAGTCATAGAGGTTTACAGATTGAAAACACGCCCTTCAGCTCAACTTGTCCACGCCGCCCTTTTTTTTAACCACTAAGCTCGTCCAAATTGCTCACGTTTGACCCATATCCCTCTATACCCATCTTACCCATGTAACTGTCGAAACGCTTTTTAAAAGAAAAAAATTGTACCCGCCTCTACTACTACCTCTGGCAGCTTGTTCCAGACGCTCACCACCCTCTGCGTGAAAAAATTGCCCCTATGGACACTTTTGTATCTCTCCCCTCTCACCTTAAACCTATGCCCTCTAGTTTTAGTCTCCCCTACCTTTGGGAAAAGATGTTGACTTTCTAACTGATCTATGCACCTCATTATTTTATAGATCTCTATAAGATCACCACTATTCATGGACCCATCCAGATGCCTCTTAAATGTTGCTAATGTGCCTGCTTCCACCACCTCCTCTGGCAGCGCGTTCCAGGCATCCACCATTCATTGCGTGAAAAATTTCCCCCACACATCTCCCTTCAACTTTCCCCCCTCTCACCTTGAACCTGTGCCCCCTTGTAATTGACACTTCCACCCTGGGTAAAAGCCTCTGACTATCCACCCTATCTATGCCTCTCATAATTTTGTAGACCTCTATCAGGTCTCCCCTCAGCCTCTGTCTTTCCAGTGAAAACAATCCGAGTTCATTCAACCTCTCCTCATAGTCAACGCCCTCGAGACCAGGCAACATCCTGGTGAACTTTCTTTGCACTCTCTCCAAAGCTTCCACATCCTTCCGGTAGTGTGGTGACGAGAACTGCACGCAATACTCTAAATGAGGCCTCACCAAGGTTTTATATCGCTACAACATGATTTCCCAACTCTTGTACTCAATGCCCCGGCTGATGAAGGCAAGCATACCCAATGCCTTCTTAATCATCTTGGCCACCTGTGTTGCCACTTTTAGGGAACTGTGAACCTGCACGCCCAGATCCCTCTGTATCTTAATGTTCCTAAGGGTTCTGCCATTTACAGTATAATTCACACCTAAATTTGATCCTCCAAAATGCATCACCTTGCATTTGTCCTGATGAGATTCCACCTGCCATTTCTCCCTGCAATGTTAGCAGCGGTGAGGTGCAGGAGGTTCACTTACCTGTGAGCCAATTGAGGCCTTTAAGTCATCATGTAAGGGCCTCTTCACACCACCACTGGAATCGGAGGGGCCCCCCCTGCACCTTTCCTCTCACCCACCTCTGGTCCACCTTGCCCTTCCCGATCCCGGCTGCGTTATAGACACTGCGGGTAATCTTGAGCCTGCGCTGTCTGGGAATGGCCACGGGGTCTCAAGGTCTGGTGAAACCCCAAAACCGTGAATCTCGCCATCGAGATCACTCTTTCCCGTGCTGCTGCCCCTCGTGGATGGAGTAATCAGGTTCATTGCCCATAATGGATGTGAGCATGCTTCCAATACGTGAACATGCATTTTAATATAATTAAAGACCCCCCTCCCTGCCACATGATCCCCACCCTCGGTACATTTTCAAACCTCACAATGTTTACAACATGAACCTGTCTTGGTGAATCTACCCTCACTCCACATCCCGGGGACAAATAGAGGAGTATAGCCCCCGGGAGAGAGGGACATTGCCAGGTAATGTTCTGGCTCTGTCCCCTGGCACTGCCCCCGGCACAAAGAACAAAGAGAACAAAGAAAATTACAGCAGAGGGACAGGCCCTTCGGCCCTCCAAACCTGCACCAACCATGCTGCCTGTCTGAACTAAAACCCCTTATCCTTCCAGGAACAATAGCCCTCTATTCATGTATTTGTCCAGACACCCCTTAAAACTCACTATCTCCCCAGGCAGCGACTTCCGGGCACCCACTACCCTCTGTGTAAAAAACTTGCCTCGTATATCTCCTTTAAACTTTGTCCCTTGCATCTTAAACCTATGCCCCCTAGCAATTGACTCTTCCACCCTCGGAAAAGTCTGAGGTCACGTACGAACCGACTCAAGAACAGTTTCTTCCCTACTGCCGTCAGACATTTGAATGGACCTACCTTGCATTAAGTTGATCTTTCTCTACACCCTAGCTATGACTGTAACACTACATTCTGCACTCTCTCATTTCCTTCTCGATGAACGGTATGCTTTGTCTGTATAGCGCGCTAGAAACAACACTTTTCACTGTATGTGACAATAATAAATCAAATCAAAGGGAAAAATCTTCTGGCTATCACTGCCCCCGGGTAGAGGTTGGCATTGCCAGGTTGGCTTCGTGCCTATCCCCGCCTGGCAGTGCCAATCTGTGCCTGGGGGCATTGTGAGGGACAGACACCAGTGGGAGCCTCATGAGGGGGGAGGCTCATTTATCTGTGGTGGTGGGGGAGGTGGGGAGGGTGGGGGGCATGGGGGAGGAGGGGTCGTGGATGGGAGCGAATGTGGGAGCGATGGGGATGCCAGCGATTGGGGTTTGGGGAGGGGGAAGCGGTGGGGAGGGGTCCGATGCCAGCGATTGGGGTTTGGGGAGGGGGGAAGCAGTGGGGAGGGGTCCGAGCCAGCGATGGCTATCTGGAAAGGGGAGGGAGGAAAGGGTCCGATGATAGGAATGCCTGTTGTTGCGGGGGGTGGGGGGGGGGGGGGGGGGGTGGGGGGGGGGGGGGGGGGGGGGAAGCTGGAGGTGGGGGTGTGGGGGGCCCGATGCTGGAGATAACTGCTTGGGGCGGGAGTTAGAGAGAGAGAGAGAGAGGGGGAGATGCCAGCCTTGATGGCTTGATCATGGGATGGGAGGTGGGGAGCCCCGTGGTGTGGTTGGGGTGAGGTTATGTTTTCCTCTGATTGGGACTTCCTTCAAACATGGCGCCCCGATCTCAGTGCAGCCGGCTTTACCAGCGCGATTAGACCCCGGTCCTCTGCATGACAGTCATCATAGAAATCATCATAGAAACCCTACAGTGCAGAAGGAGGCCATTCGGCCCATCGAGTCTGCACCGACCACAATCCCACCCAGGCCCTACCCCCACATATTTTACCCGCTAATCCCTCTAACCTACACATCTCAGGGGCAATTTTAGCATGGCCAATCAACCTAACCCGCACATCTTTGGACTGTGGGAGGAAACCGGAGCACCCGGAGGAAACCCACGCAAACACGAGGAGAATGTGCAAACTCCACACAGGCAGTGACAGTGTGAAACACGCTCCTCTGTTTGACCAGGTGCTGTAAGATCTGGAGAGAAACAAGCCTGTTCCTCTGGAGAGAAACACACCGGGTTCGGACAGACCTTGCCAGTTTGCCATTTTTTTGGTAAAATTCCGCCCACTAATTCACAGCCTTCACTTCACACAATCAACGCTTCACACGTTAAGGTCGTGTGTTTCCCAGGTTACTATTTCACACAGTATTATTCATCAATTAAAGATACTTAAGAGTTGAGTGGATGGTAGACTGTGATATATTACCCAAGCTACTTAATTAGCCTAGTCTTTTATTAATAGAGTTATTACAAGTAATTACTGAGTGCCACTACAAGATGAGTACCTTCATTTTTCAGGTTAATTACAGTAAACCTCATAATGGAATGATTTATTTTTTATAAAGCTTCACAGTAACATCATCCTCGGCATTTAAATTCTCGACAACAAGAGACTTGCTTGATGGTTTTGCTTGATGACCTGATGCAGATATAATTGTTCGCTTTCTGACATTGTTAGTCGTGTCTCTCGGCTCAGAGTTCATCCATTGTTTTGTTTCAACAAATGAATCTACCCGCTAGTTCTTATGCACGTTAGGGTGGCACGGCGGCACAATGGTTAACACTGCCGTCTCACGGTACCAGGGACCCGGGTTCGATTCCCCGCTTGGGTCACTGTCTGTGCAGAGTTTGCACGTTCTCCCAGCGTAAGCGTGGGTTTCTTCCGGATGCTCCAGTTTCCTCTCACAGTCCGGAAGATGTGCTGGTTAGGTGCATTGGCCGTGCTAAATTCTCCCTCAGTGTACCCAAACAGGCGCCGGAGTGTGACAACGCGGGGATTTTCACAGTAACTTCATTGCAGTGTTAATGTAAACCTACTTGTGATACTAATAAATAAACTTTAACACTTCCCGATGATTTAGCAGAGGGTAATGCAAGGGAAGAAAAGTTTGATTCATGGAAGATCCCAGGCGACCTTGCTCACTGATTCTGCACCCCTTCCTTTCCTTCTCCCACATGTACTCTATGAACGGTATGCTTTGTCTCTACAGCGCGCACAAAACAATACTTTTCACTGTGTACTAATACATATGACAATAATAAATCAAATCAAATCGATCAATCAATTTGACTTCTTCAGCCACATAAGCTGTACCACTCAACACCTTCAACATTGCACACTGAAACACATAGGGCCGGGGGACAGCACAGTGGTTAGCACCGCCGTCTCACAGCGCCAAGGACCCGGGTTCAATTCCTGGCTTGGGTCACTGTCTGCGGGGAGTCTGCACATTCTCCCCGTGTCTGCGTGGGTTTCCTCTGGGTGCTCCGGTTTCCTCCCACAGTCCAAAGATGTGTGGGTTAGGTGATTGACCATGCTAAAATTGCTCGTCAGTGTCCCAAGGTATGTCGGTTAGAGAGATAGTAAATGTTACAGGGGGAGATACTAGCTGGAATTTTACCACCACCCCCACACTGGAATCAGGGCGGACGCGGCTCACGGAACGGAATTCTCCGAGCGAGGTTGTAAAATACCGGCCACTCTGTCAGAGAGTCGGTGCAGACTCCATGGGACAAATGGCCTCTTCTGCACTGTAGGGATTCTACGATCCTCCGACCTCGCCCGCATCTGGGATTCCCCAGTCCCGCTGCAGTGAACGGCCTCTTTTAAGGTCAAACCAAATAAACAAACTCAAATTAAATCAGGACAAAGTAAAAGGGGCAGCTCCCCAAAAGGAGGGGGAACAGCCCGAACAAAAATCAAAGTACAAAGGAAACTTAAGAACATCAAATCATAATGTGATTATCAGGGTCGATAACGCACCCCAACACCTGCGGTGCCCAACGGGCGCGGAAGGCGTCAACCGTGCCCGTGGACACCGCATGCTCCCTCTCCAGGGACACCTGGCCATGAACGTAGCCGCGGTAGAGGGGCAGACAGTCAGGGTGGACGGACTCCTCGATCGCCCGCTGCCTGGACCTGTAAATGGAGCGTTTCACCAGGCCCAGAGCGCTGCAGTGAATGGAAATTTGGCTGAGTGTCAAATTCTCCATTCTCGCTGGCAGCGACGGCGGGACAGAGAATTCCGGCCATTGCTTTTTGAAAGCCGGAATGTAGCCCCATTGTCCTCCCTGGCAATCTTCATTTCACAAAGTCCACATGGTGCAGGGAAGCAAAGGAGCTTGGGGTATACACAGCAAGATCCCACAAACAGCAAAGGAATAAATGTCCAGTTAGCCAGTTTATAATTCTGCTGAGTGCGGGACGAATATTGGCCAGAGTAAAGGGGATAAATCCTCCTGATCATATTCAAATATTGCCACGGAACTTCTTAACTTTCACCCTGAGATTTCAGTTCAACGACTCATCCGAAAACATTTCAAACTGCGCAGCCAATCCCTCGGTGCTGCATTGGAATACCAAGCTGGATTTATTTTGCGCTCCAGGTCTCTGGAACGGGACTCGAACCCTCAGCCTCCTGACCCTGAGGCAAGAGTGCGGCCCAGTGAGATTCAACTGATGCCTCAACAGGAAGACAATTAACCAAAGCGTTCAAATATTTGCATCATTAAGTTTAAGCCTGAAGTATTTCCAAGATTGAAGCATTTCAGTGCGATTTACAGAGAGGAACGAGGAATTAATCCTTGGTGGGACCTGATGATGAACGCAGCCAGTTCCAACTTGGAGACTGTCCATAAATATTTCAACAGATAATTACAAAGAACAGTGGGGTAGCACCCACATCTGCCAAGATCCGATGCAACCAAACGTACGTTAATGAGTGATAACCCCCCTCTTATCACACACATATGGCTGGACTGGTGGAAAAGAAGATTACATTCTGCCCTTTGCAGGCAATAGTTTGACATGAGCCAGACACACACGGGGCTTCCCAGTCCCACAGATCTTCCTTATATTTTATTCATTGTCTTCTGTTGTAAAGGTCACTTCTCCTTCTTGCCGAGAAAAATGTCAGTCCAAATAAATAAGTGATGTACTTCATCGGAATAACGAAAGGGAAATAAAAATAATTCAAGGGTAATTTTCAGGCTGCCCAACATGTGGTGATCAGGGAATAATGTTTCAAGAACAGGGCTTTGCACTTGCTTTGAAAAGAAAGCAACGCAATGCGAGTTGGTGAACACTCAACATTCCTGGCTGAGATCCACTTTCTGCTATTTTGCACGCCACCCGGAATAGCGTCCGCCATCTGACAGAGAGAGGAATTCTGTTCCGCAGTGCTTCACTTTGGTTCATGGTTTGACTTTAACCCGTTGCAAACTGTCTACATGAGGGAAGGATTTTGCAACTGAACGTGTTAAATGGGGATTGCGCAGGGGGGATTTTCTGCCTCCCTCGTGATGTGTTTTGAGGCAGCCTGCCGCCATTGGCCGGTGGCAGGGTTTTCCGATCTGCCGATGACAATGACGTTTCCCGTGGTTTGCACCCTCCGCTGCCGAGGACCCAATGGCAGTGGGGAGGTGGGCGGGGGGGAGCGCAGAGGGGGAGGGGGGATGTAGGGGGGAGAAGGGGATGGTGTCGCCATCAGCGGGACCAGAAGATCCTGTCAGTGGAAACTGGCCTGATAATCCGGCCCTGGACATTTGCTCTGAATAATGATTTGATTTTGATTTTGGTTTTGATTTAGATTTGATTTAGGTTTAGATTTAAATTTTGATTTGATTTGATTTGATTTGAATTTGAATTAGATTTAGATTTGATTTAGACTTAGATTTGATTTTGATTTTGATTTTGTTTTGATTTGATTTGAATTTGATTTTGATTTTGATTTGATTTGATTTATTATTGCCAGATGTATTGGCATACAGTGAAAAGTATTGTTTCTTGAGCCCTATACAGACTAAGCATATTGTTCATAGAGTATATAGGGGAGAAGGAAAGGAGATGGTGCAGAATGTAGTGCTACAGTCATAGCTAGGGTGGAGAGAAAGATCAACTTAGTATATGGTAGGTCCATTCAAAAGTCTGATGGCAGCAGGAAAGAAGCTGCTCTTGAGTTGGTTGGTACGTGACCTCAGGTTTTTGTATCTTTTTCCCGACAGAAGAAGTGGAAGGGAGAATGTCTGGGCTCATTGATTATTTTGTTGCTGTATATAATTTACGGGGTGAATTTTACCATCCCACCCGCCACGGTAATTGGAGTGGGCGAGGGGCGGACCATGGGAAGGTCCGTTGACTTCGGGTGGGATTTTCCGGTTATCGGGACGAGCGAGGCTGATAAATCCTGCCCTACATTTCTGTCTATGTTGATTAGATAAAAAGAGTCACTCCAGGGCCACAGCAATGTGGTTCACTCTTAACTGCCCTCGGAACAAGGGTGACAAGGTTTGGGCAATAAATGTGCCCATTGATTATTCTATTTTCTAAAGAAAAAGAATACTCTCATTGGTAAAAATACTTCTATACATTAGAATTCCTTCAACCCCTATGAAGTCAGATAATTAAACTTAAGTACTTAATCTGCTCTGAAAACAAACATTTCTATTCTATAACTTGGAGCTGTCAATCAAAGTGCTCACTGAAGAGGCACACCACTGTTTATTAGGTTGTAAAATCAGTCATGCAGCATAATAGTCACTGGAACTGTCAACGCTCATTTGAATTGTCAAAGCCATCAGGAGAATTAACCCTTCCAGCATTTTTAAAAAATCAGTCCTTGCTATTGTACTCTGATGTAAGCCTGACAGCTTGAATGTTCTTTGTTTGACAGTTCTTTGACATCTTGACAGTTCTTTGACAGCTTGCAAAATCAGTCATGCATGACACAAATTATTGAAGCTGGAATTGTCAAAGCTGTCAAGGGATTTAACTCTGCTGGGCTTCAAAGTAAAATAAAGTCAATGCTCCCGATCTACTATGATTTAAGTGGAACAACTTCAAAAATTCTTTGGTATCTTGAGTTTGTCGACAACTTGACAGTTTTTGACAGCTTTGACAGTTCTATGACAGCATAAAAGTTCTTTGACAGCGTGACAGTTCTTTGAAATTTTGTCAATTCTTTGACAGCTTTGATAGTTGTTTGACAGCTTTGATTGTTCTTCGAAATGCTGCCAGTTCTTTGACTGCTTTGACAGTTTATGCACTAGTCACAGACAATCATATCAACTCTTGACAATGCCAAAAGGCACCTAACCTCTGTGAAAAGGTACCATACCTCTCCCAAAAAGTATCTGACCCCTCCCAAAGGGTACCTGACCTCTCCCAAAAATATCCTATGACCAAATCCAATACCTTTCTTCTCCAAAAGCTTACCCCGGCTTTCCAATCAAATCCATAGAAGGTTCAGACCTGCTCTTACCAGGTCAGATCTCCACACTCTGGGTTTCAGGCACTGACCCAAATGATACCTGAATGTAGGTGGTTGCTGATTTCCATGGACAGCTGCTTCCATGAACCATGGATATGTGATTTAGCACCCAACTCCATTCCACCCAACCCCCACTGCCTGGAAAATGGCAGCGTCTGTGTTTGTGGGGTGGGGGTGTGCAGGGAGGGAAAGACCTCTGGAATTGGACCTCATAGAATCCCTACAGTGCAGAAACAAGCCACTTTGCCCATCAAGTCTGTACTGACTCTCCGACAGAGCATCATTACCCAGGCCAAACCCCCCCGCCCCGCCTTATTCCTGTCACCCCATGTTTTGACCCTGCTAATCCACCTAGCTTACACATCTTGGGACACTAAGGGTCAATTTATCACGGCCAATCCACCTAATCAGCACATCTTTCGGACTGTGTGAGGCAACCGGAGCACCTGGAGGAAACCCATGCAGGCATGGGGAGAACGTGCAAACTCTGCACTGGCAGTGATCCAAGCCAGGAATTGAACCCGGGTCCCTGGAGCTGTGAGGCAGCAGTGCTAATCACTGTGCCACCGTGCCGACCTACTCTGCTGTGCCTCTGCTGACACTTTTATGCAGGTGGCAAGTTTCCCTGTCTGAAAATTCAGGCTGAAATCTCACAAACGAAAGACTCTGCAGGAAGGTTATCTTTCTCTCCACGACGAGATGTCACTTCATGCTAACAATTCCTTCAAACAAGCATGGTCTTCCTACAAATCAGTCTGGCAGTAGCATGTAGTTCTGAAGAAGAGTGGTATCTGCCCTGAAACATTGACTTTCAAAGAACAAAGAACAAAGAAAATTACAGCACAGGAACAGGCCCTTCGGCCCTCCAAGCCTGCACCGACAATGCTGCCCGACTGAACTAAAACCCCCTACCCTTCCAGGGACCATATCCCTCTATTCCCATTCTATTCATGTATTTGTCAAGACGCCCCTTAAAACTCACTATCGTATCTGCTCCCACGGCAGCGAGCTCCAGCACCCACAACCCTCTGTGTAAAGAACTTGGGCCGCAAGAACAATCCAGGTAACTACAGGCTGGTGAGCCTGACATCAGTGGTAGGAAAAGTTTTGGAGAGGATTCTTCGAGACATGGTTTACTCCCACTTGTAAATAATGAACGTATTAGCGAGTGGCAACATAGTTTTGTGAAGGGAAGATTGTGTCTCACTAACTTGATCGAATTTTTTGAGTAAGTGACAAAGATGATTGATGAGGATAGGTCAGTGGATGTTGTCTACATGGACTTCAGTAAGGTCTTTGACAAGGTCCCTCATGGCAGACTGGTACAGAAGGTGAAGTCGCATGGGATCAGAGGCGAGCTGACAAGGTGGATACAGAACTGGCTCGATCATAGAAGGCAGATGGTGCAGTGGAAGGGTGCATTTCTGAATGGAAGGCTGTGACAAGTGGCGTTCCTCAGGGATCAGTGCTGGGACCTTTGCTGCTTGTAATATTTGAGTTTGTAATATCCTTCCCCCTCCGCAGACCTGCTGAGTGTCATAGAAATCATAGAATCCCGACAGTGCAGAAGGAGGCCATTCAGCCCATCGAGTCTGCACTGACTCTAACAGAGGACCTTACCCAGACCTTATCCCCGTAACCCCACATATTTACCCCACTAATCCTCCTAGCCTACACATCTTGAGGTGGAGATGCCGGCGTTGGACTGGGGTGGGCACAATAAGAAGTCTCACAACACCCAGGTTAAAATCCAACAGGTTTATTTTGAATCATGAGCTTTCAGAGCGCTGCTCCTTCATCAGCTGAGTGAATGAGATGAGCAGCACTCCGAAAACTCGTGATTCCAAATAAACCTGTTTGATTTTAACCTGGTCCTGTGAGACATCTTGGAACACCAAGGGGAAACTTAACATGCCAATCCACCTAACCAGCACGTCTTTCAGACTACGGGAGGAAACCAGAGCATCCGGTCTTCTGTGGCTTGGTCACAGAAGACAGAGGGTGGTAGTGGAAGGGTCTATTTCCGGCTGGAGGCCTGTGACTAGTGGTGTTCCGCAGGGCTCTGTATTGGGACCTCTGCTGTTTGTGATTTATATAAACGATCTGGCAGAAGGTGTAACTGGAATGATCAGTAAGTTTGCGGACGACACGAAAATGGCTGGACTTACAGATAGTGAGGAACATTGTCAGAGGCTACAGAAGGATATAGATAGGCTGGAAATTTGGGCAAAGAAATGGCAGATGGAGTTCAATCCTGATAAATGCGAAGTGATGCATTTTGGTAGAACTAACGTAGGGGGGAGCTATACGATAAATGGCAGAACCATAAAGGGTGTAGATACACAGAGGGACCTGGGTGTGCAAGTCCACAGATCCTTGAAGGTGACGTCACAGGTGGAGAAGGTAGTGAATAAGGCATATGGCATACTTGCCTTTATAGGACGGGGCATAGAGTATAAAAGTTGGGGTCTGATGTTGCAGTTGTATAGAACGTTGGTTCGGCCGCATTTGGAATACTGCGCCCAGTTCTGGTCGCCAAACTACCGGAAGGACGTGGAGGCTTTAGAGAGAGTGCAGAGGACGGTTACCAGGATGTTGCCTGGTATGGAAGGGCTTAGTTATGAGGAGAGATTGGGTAAACTGGGGTTGTTCTCACTGGAAAGACGGAGGTTGAGGGGTGACCTAATAGAGGTGCATAAAATTATGAAAGGCATAGATAGGGTGAACGGTGGGAAGCTTTTTCCCAGATCGGTGGTGACATTCACGAGGGGTCATAGGTTCAAGGTGAAGGTGGGGAGGTTTAACACGGATATCAGAAGGACGTATTTTACACAGAGGGTGGTGGGGGCCTGGAATGCGCTGCCGGGCAAGGTGGTGGAGGCGGACACACTGGGAACATTTAAGACTTATCTAGATAGCCACATGAACGGAGTGGGAATGGAGGGATACAAAAGAATGGTCGAGTTTGGACCAGGGAGCGGTGCGGGCTTGGAGGGCCGAAGGGCCTGTTCCTGTGCTGTATTGTTCTTTGTTCTTTGAAACCCACGCAGACACGGGGAGAACATACAAATTCCGCACAGACAGTGACCTGAGGCTGGAATTGAACCCAGGCCCCTGGTGCTGTGAGGCAGCAGTGCTAACCAGCATTTCCCAGCATTGTATGCTTTTGTTTTAAATAAGATGAGAGGGGAGAGATACAGAAGGGTCCAGAGGGGAAACGTTTTCACACAGAGGGTGGTGAGAGTCTGGAGCAAGCTGCCAGAGGTAATAGTAGAGGCGGGTACAATTTTGTTTTTAAAAAATTTTACAAGGGTAAGATGGGTATAGAGTGATATGGGCCAAATGCGGGCAATTGGGACTAGCTGAGTGGTTAAAAGAAAGGGTGGCATGGATAAGTTGGGCCGAAGGGCCTGTTTCCATGCTGCAATGTGATTAGCGACCATGGCAAACGGTGGGAGGTGTGGCAGAGGCTGACAGAGGACATGGCACAGCTGCTGTCTGATGCCACTCAGAACGGTTCGCTGGATGAGGAATAGCGAAAGCCATCGGCCGCTGAGCTTTCTGGGGATGATGTCTTGTGTGACCTGCTGCCACGGCAGTGGGACAATCCGCCAGCTGCTCAACATATCTGGGCAGCAGTTTCAAAGCAATTGCCTCAGGCTCAACATCTGGATGGGAATACCAGGCAGTCTCCACGGTGCCCTCTGCATTCATTAAGCTCGAGCCTCAGCTGTGTGGACACTTCCACACGCCACAGGGCACACATTCTCTGTGAACTGTTTATTGTCTGTTTCGGCTTGTCTCAGACGGACACCGTGTAATGACACAACCTTTTCCACCTTATTATTGCAGTGAGCAATCATTTATTTTTATGTATGTACTAAACACAACTTGCAAGTTATCTTTGTTTAATTAGACTTTTAACCTTGCACCAGTGTTTTCACTGTTTTATTCTATGTCAGTGAGAATGTTGCTTCTTCAATTATTGATGCCATTAATAGAAACATGGCTTTATTTCAGCTATGATTCCCCATGATCAGCATAAAATCATAGAATCTCTACAGTGCAGAACGAGGCCATTTGGCCCATCGAGCCTGCACTGACAACAATCCCACCCAGGCCCTATCCCCATAACACCACACATTTACCCTGCTAGTCCCTCTGACATGAAGGGGCAATTTAGCATGGCCAATCAACCTAACCCGCACATCTTTGGACTGTGGGAGGAAACTGGAGCACCCGGAGGAAACCCACGCAGACACGGGGAGAATGTGCAAACTCCACACAGACAGTGACCCGAAGCCAGAATTGAATCCGGGTCCCTGTGAGGCAGCGGTGCTAACCACTGTGCCACCATGCCGCCCACAAAGTGGACTGTCCCTCAATCATAAAGCCCACACGGTGGCACAATGGTTAGCACTGCTGCCTCACAGCGCCAGGGACCCGGGTTCGATTCTCAGCTTGGGTCACTGTCTGTGTGGCGTCTGCACGTTCTCCTTGTGTCTGCGTGGGTTCCCTGTGGGTGCTCAGGTTTACCCCCACACTCCAAAGGTGTGCGGGTTAGGTGGATTGGCCAGGCCAAATTGAACCCCTACAGTCCCAAAATATATAGGTTTAGCAAGTAAATACTGGGGTTGTGGGGTAAGCCTGGGTATGAGTCAGTGCAGACTCAATGGGCTGAATGGCCCTCTTCTGCGCAGTAGGAATTCTATGATTCCATGGTGGACACTTGGTGAGCTGGCATGGAGGGGCACAATGCAAAAGTTGGTGGGTGGGGGTCAAGGATTGGCATGAATTGGCACTAAGTTGGCTTTGGGGTTTGCGGGCCATGGGGATGAGTGAGGATGCATCTCCAACTTTAATATGGTCACAAAAAAGTAATCTCCAGCTCAGCAGGAATCACCAGAGTCAGGTGTTAAAATTGAAATGATATTTGTTGCATTTTTTAAAATTAATGATGGAATCTCATAACACAGAAGAAAGTTTCACGAGTGCCTTCTGATTCTTCTACTCACCTGATCTTTGCAATTCGCCTGGGGAGAAAGAAATATAGAATGCTTCCTTAACATTGCATTTTTTTGAATTGTCCCATGATAAATTTGTGATTTGGGGTAATTATTGGCCAGCATCATTACCGACTGCTTCAATGAACTTAATTTAGCATCTCATCTTGAGAATTCACCACTGCCTTTGGACCATTGCTTTCTCATGGTTAAAGATTTTCCAGTTGATCTGGTCTCCATGCTGAGTGGGACTGAGTTAAACTGCTCAATTCCAGCAGTACAGATTTGCCATGGACTGAATTATCTGTTGTTTTTCAACGAAAGGCATGAAGACATTAGAGAGGGTGTGGAAATAAGTTCATGAGAATGGTTCCAGGGATGAGGAACTCCAATTACATTGAAAGAGTGGGGCCGTTATAGAGTCATAGAGGTTTACAGCATGGAAACAGGCCCTTCGGCCCAACTTGTCCATGCCGCCCTTTGTTGTTAAACCCCTAAGCTAATCCCAATTGCCCGCATTTGGCCCATATCCCTCTATACCCATCGTATCCATGTAACTGTCTGAATGCTTTTTAAAAGATAAAATTGTACCCGCCTCTACTATTACCTCTGGCAGCTTGTTCCAGACACTCACCACCCTCTGTGTGGTGACACTTTTGTATCTCTCCCCTCTCACCTAAACCTATGCCCAAATGTATGTCCCCTACATTTGGGAAAAGATATTGACTATCTACCTTGTCTATGCCCCTCATTATTTTATAGATCTCTATAAGGTCACCCCTCAGCCTCCTACGCTCCAGAGAAAAAAGTCCCAGTCTATTCAACCTCTCCTTATAACTCAATCCATCAAGTCCTGGAAGCATCCTAGTAAATCTTTTCTACACTCTTTCTAGTTTAATAATATCCTTTCTATAATAGGGTGAACAGAATTGCACACAGTATTCCAAGTATGGCCTTACCAATGTCTTGTACAACTTCAACAAGATGTCCCAACTCCTGTATTCAATGTTCTGATCGATGAAACCAAGCATGCTGAATGCCTTTTTCACCACTCTGTCCACCTGTGACTCCACTTTCAAGGAGCTATGAACATGTATCCCTAGATCTCTTTGTTCTGTAACTCTCCCCAATGCCCTACCATTAACTGAGTAAGTCCTGCCTTGGTTCAATCTACCAAAATGCATCACCTCGCATTTGTCTAAATTGAACTCCATCTGCCATTCATCAGCCCACTGGCCCAATTGATCAAGATCCCATTGCAATTCGAGATAACTTTCTTCACTGTCCACTATGCCACCAATCTTGGTGTCATCTGCAAACTTACTAACCATGCCCCCGATATTCTCATCCAAATCATTAATTTAAATGACAAATAACAGTGGGCCCAGCACTGATCCCTGAGGCACACCGCTGGTCACAGGCCTCCAGTTTGAAAAACAACTCTCTACAACCACCCTCTGGCTTCTGTCAAGAAGTTTGCGGTTGTGGCTTTTGCTACCAAATAAACCTGTTGGACTTTAACCTGGTGTTGTTAAACTTCTTATTCTGTCAAGAAGCCAATTTTGTATCCATTTAGATACCTCACCCTGGATCCCGTGAGATTTAACTTTATGCAACAACCTACCATCCGTTGTACTTGGAGAGAAGAAAGCTGAGAGGAGATTCAGATAGAGGCATTGACAATCACAAGAGACCTGGACAGTGTAGATTGGGAGAAACTGTTCCCGTTGGTGGAAGGCTGGAGAACCAGAGGGCACAGATTTAAAGTAATTCGCAACAGAAGCAATAACGGCACGTGGAAAATCTTTTTCATGCATGTGCGTAGCCCAATCCATCACGCAAACCAGCCTCCCATCCATTGACTCCGTCTGTACTTCCTGCTGCCTTGGAAAAACAGTCAGCATAATCAAGGACCCCACGCACCTTCCACCTTCTTCCATCAGGAAAAAAGATACAAAAGTCTGAGGTCACGTACCAACCGACTCAAGAACAGCTTCTTCCCTGCTGCTGTCAGACTTTTGAATGGACTTACCTTGCATTAAGTTGATCTTTCTTTACACCCCAGCTATGACTGTAACACTACATTCTGCACTCTCTCCTTTCCTTCTCTATGAACAGTATGCTTTGTTTGTATCACGCGCAAGAAACAATACCTTTCACTGTATACTGATACACGTGACAATAATAATCAAATCAAATCAAATCAGATCAAAGAGTGATTTGCATCTGGAGTGCACTGCTTGAGAGTGCGGTGGAGGTAGGTTCACTCAAGGCATTCAAGAGGGAGTTGAACTGTTACCTTAAAAGGAAAAATGTGCCAGGCATGAACCCGGGTGATATAGGTGAATTGGGGAGGCAGTGACGTAATGGTGTTGTCACTGGACCAGTAATTCAGAGACCCAGGGTATGGCGCAGGTTCGAATCCCACCATAGCAGATGTGGGATTCCATTTCCACTCAATAGAACATTTGGAATTAAAAGTCTAATGATGACCATGAAACCATTGTCGAACCAACCAAAGGGAAGAACATACTCAACCTCATCCTCACCAAACTGCTGGGCCCTGGGTTCGAAAGCCATCTTGGCAGATGGTGGAATTCAAACTCAATAGGAAGGGCGGCTCGGTGGCACAATGGTTAGCACTGCTGCCTCACAATGCCAGGGACCCAGGTTCAGTTCCGGCCTCCGTCACTGTCTGTGTGCAGTTTGCATGTTCTCCCTGTGTGCCTGCATGGGTTTCCTCCGGGTGCTCCGGTTTCCTCCCACAGTCCAAAGATGTGCAGGTCAGGTTGATTGACCCATTCTAAATTGATCTTCGTGTCAGGGATTAGCAGGGTAAATATGTGGGGTTACGGGAATAGGACCTGGGCGGGGTTGTGGTCAGTGTAGACTCGGTGGGCCGAATGGCCTCCTTCTGCACTGTAGAGATTCTATGGATTCTATGATCTGGAATGAAAAGTCTAATGGTGACCATGAAACCATTGTCAATTGTTGTAAAAACCCATCTGGTTCACTAATGTCCTTTAGGGAAGAAAATCTGTCATCATTACTGGTCTAGACTACATGTGACTCTGGAGCCACAGCAATGTGGTTGACTGTTAAATGTCCACAGGAATAAACAATAAATGCTGGTGCAACCAGCGATGCCCACATCCCATGATCAAATAAAATTCAATTGCTCTTTCAAAAGGGACAGCACATAAATGACAGGCCAGATATCCGTCTGTGCTGTAACCATTCTGTGAGGTTAGGGTAGGGAGGTGGGAAATTCAAGAGATAAAACAATGCTGTTAGTTTCTCCGCAACTCACTTCCTCCGGAGCTTTCCAACAGATGCAATTGAATAATCAGTGGCGCAATGGTTAGCACTGCTGCCTCACAACACCAAGGACTCGGGTTCAATTCCAACCTTGGGTGACTGTCTGTTTGGAGTTTGCATGTTCTCCCTGTGTCTGCGTGGGTTTCCTCTGGGTGCTGAGGTTTCCTCCCACACTCCAAAGATCTGTGGGTTAGGTGGATTGGCCATGCTAAGTTGCCCATTAGTGTCAGGGGGACTAGCAGAGTAAATACATGGGATTACGGGGATTGGGTTTGGGTGGGATTGCTGTCAGTGCAGGCTCGATGGGCCGAATGGGCTCCTTCTGCATTCTAGGGATTCTATGATTCTACGATTCTGTGATTCCATGAGAGAATTCAAGTCGTGGTGGATTAGAGGAGCTAGGATTTTTCTCCTTACCGAGAATGTTATGAGGAAAGTGATGAGAAGTGTTCAAAGTCCAGAAGTTCGGATAACTTGAGGAGAAACTCTTTCCTGTGGTAGAAGGATTGGTGACCAGATTTTGGGTGATTGGCAAAAGGGTGGGAGACGATATAAAGATTAATTTCTTGATGTGATGAGTTGTGGTAATCTGGAGCACAGCCTGAGAGGGAGATAGTAGGACCTTTCATAGTGACTTTGATAATGGAATTGGATTAAGCAAAGCAATGAGTAGGGCAATGTAGGGAAAGGCAGAGGAGTGGGGGGTCCGTTGGCTAAAGAGCAGGCACAGACCTGACAGGCTGGGCAACCGCCTACGCTACAAACCTCCACAGCTCTATGGAATATGGCAGAACCCTTTAGAGTATTGATAGGCAGAGGGATTACCACAACTCATCACATCAAGAAATTAATCTTTATATCATAAGAGCATAAGAACATAAGAACATAAGAAATAGGAGCAGGAGTAGGCCATCTAGCCCCTCGAGCCTGCCCCGCCATTCAATAAGATCATGGCTGATCTGACGTGGATCAGTACCACTTACCCGCCTGATCCCCATAACCCTTAATTCCCTTACCGATCAGGAATCCATCCATCCGCGCTTTAAACATATTCAGCGAGGTAGCCTCCACCACCTCAGTGGGCAGAGAATTCCAGAGATTCACCACCCTCTGGGAGAAGAAGTTCCTCCTCAACTCCGTCCTAAACCGACCCCCCTTTATTTTGAGGCTGTGTCCTCTAGTTTTAACTTCCTTACTAAGTGGAAAGAATCTCTCCGCCTCCACCCTATCCAGCCCCCGCATTATCTTATAAGTCTCCATAAGATCCCCCCTCATCCTTCTAAACTCCAACGAGTACAAACCCAATCTCCTCAGCCTCTCCTCATAATCCAAACCCCTCATCTCCGGTATCAACCTGGTGAACCTTCTCTGCACTCCCTCCAATGCCAATATATCCTTCCTCATATAAGGGGACCAATACTGCACACAGTATTCCAGCTGCGGCCTCACCAATGCCCTGTACAGGTGCATCAAGACATCCCTGCTTTTATATTCTATCCCCCTCGCAATATAGGCCAACATCCCATTTGCCTTCTTGATCACACATCCCATTTGCCTTCTTGATCATCCTTTCGTCTCCCATCCTTTTGCCAATCACCCAAAATCTGGTCACCAATCCTTCTACCACAGGAAAGAGTTTCTCCTCAAGTTATCCGAACTTCTGGACTTTGAACACTTCTCATCATTTTCCTCTTAATATTCTCTGTAAGGAGAAAAATCCTAGCTCCTCTCATCCCCCACAACTTGAATTCTCTCATGGAATCACACAATCGTAGAATCATAGAATCCCTAGAATGCAGAAGGAGCCCATTCGGCCCAGGTACACAAGTCACTGAAAGTGGCAATGCAGGTGGCGAAGGTAGTCAAGAAGGCATTTGGCATTTGGGCGGGGCATTGAGTTTAAAAATTGGCAAGTCATGTTGCAGCTTTATAGAACCTTAGTTAGGCCGCGCTTGGAATATAGTGTTCAATTCTGGTCGTCACACTACCAGAAGGATGTGGAGGCTTTGGAGAGGGTACAGAAAAGATTTACCAGGATGTTGCCTGGCATGGAGGGCATTAGCTATGAGGAGAGGTTGGAGAAACTTGGTTTGTTCTCACTGGAGCGACGGAGGTTGAGGGGCGACCTGATAGAAGTCTACAGGATTATGAGAGGCATGGACAGAGTGGATAGTCAGAAGCTTTTTCCCAGGGTGGAAGAGTCAATTACTAGGGGTCATAGGTTTAAGGTGTGAGGGGCAAGGTTTAAAGGAGATGTACGAGGCAAGTTTTTTTACACAGAGGGCGATGGGTGCCTGGAACTCACTGCCAGGGGAGGTAGTGGAAGCAGATGCGATGGGTGACATTTAAGGGGCGTCTTGGCAAATCCATGAATAGGATGGAAATACAGGGATACAGTCCCCGGAAGGATAAGGGATTTTAGTTCAGTCGGGCAGCATGGTCAGTGCAGGCTTGGAGGGCCGAAGGGTCTGTTCCTGTGCTGTAATTTTCTTTGTTCTTTGTTCTTTGTTAATCACATTGCTCCCCACAAAAACAGAGTCCGAGGCAGGAACTGAAGTCAGGCTCTCCGTGCTGTTAAGCTCCCAAACCACAGAAAGCTCTGAGTTTCCTCTTCTATGGTGATAGATGCACTGGCCGAGTGATCACTGTTAGAATGAATCATTTTGATTTGATTTGATTAATTATTGTCACATTTATTAACTTAGAGTGAAAAGTTTTGTTTCTTGCGCGCTATACAGATAAAGCATACCGTTCATAGAGAAGGAAAGGAGACGGTGCAGAATGTAGTGTTACAGTCATAGCTCGGGTCTAGAGAAGGATCACCAAATCTGTCAGAGATTGAAATAGAACATTGTTAAAGAGTTTAAAAGAGTGAGACTAGAATTGTTAATGCATAAAATGAGAGAAAAAGATAGAATTAGAGGGTATGCTGGGCACAGCTCACAAGATGTTGCCACGGTCTGGCACTATCTTGATTCTCTTAAATTCCAAGTAAATTCAGTGTTGTTGCTTCTAATCCATTCGTGGGACACGGATGT
Organism: Mustelus asterias; assembly: GCF_964213995.1. Taxonomy (NCBI): domain Eukaryota; kingdom Metazoa; phylum Chordata; class Chondrichthyes; order Carcharhiniformes; family Triakidae; genus Mustelus; species Mustelus asterias. The sequence goes on from NC_135807.1 coordinate 10,870,775, forward strand.
CGGTAGCTAGCTGACAAAGGGCAGCTGAGAGTCAACCACATTGTTGTGGCTCTGGAGTCATACGTAGGCCAGACCAGGTAACAATAGCAGATTTCCTTCCCTAAAGAACCACATGGGTTTTTCCTGACAATCGATTTCATTGATTCTTAATTCCAGATATTTTTTATTGAATTCAAATTCCACCATCTGCAGTGGCAGGATTCGAACCTGGGCCCCCAGAACATTAGCTGAGTTTCTGGATTAGTAGTTTAGCGATAATACCACTAGGCCATCGTCTCCCCCATCAAACTGACCAGTTCATTCACACACACTGGACCAGTTTTAACATCATTCCCAAATGTGAGTAACTGCATAAAGAGCACCCTGGGGATTTTCACAGTAACTTCATTGCAGTCTAAGTGAGCCTTCTTGGGGCTAATAAATACATAAACTTTAGCTTTATTGCTGCTGGTCCAATTTACATTTTCTTTCCACTCCAGAGATTAAAGCTTACTCCATTCCATGCTCTCAAGCTTTTGGGATGTGCATTTTCCTTTTGATCCGATGGATTTTCCAGCCTGGTTCTCGTTTCCATCGCCGCACAGGGCTCAGATGCCACATCGTGTTTGCAGGTTGGTTTTGATGAAAGCACAGAGCCATTGGGAGGAACAAAAGTTCACCCGCCAGCTCAGATTCCTACTCAGAAAGGGAAGCAGCTGTGAACGGTTGTACAGCAGGATCAGGAACCAGAGGGCACAGATTTAAAGTGATTTGCAACAGAAGCAATGGCCACATGAAGAGAGAAATCTTCAGGCAGCGAGCGGTTAGTGTCAGCGATGCGCTGCCTGAGAGTGCGGTGGAGGCAGGTTCCTGTGAGGCATTGAAGAGTGGTAAGGGAATTGAGGCCAAACCGTGGCTTACAGGGGAAATTAGGGATAGTTTCAGATTCAAGGAAGAAGCAGACAAATTGGCAAAAAAAAAGCAATAGGCCTGAGGATTGGGAGCAGTTTAAAATTCAGCAAAGGAGGACCAAGGGATTGATTAAGAAGGGAAAAATAGAGTATGAGAGTAAGCTAGCGGGGAACATAAAAACCGACTGTAAAAGTTTATATCGATATGTAAAGAGAAAAAGACTGACAAAAACAAATTTAGGCCCCTTCCAGTCAGAAACAGGAGAACTCACAACGGGGAATAAAAAAATGGCTGAGGAACTAAATTCGTACTTTGTTTCAGTCTTCACAAAGGAAGACATGAATAATGTACCAGAAGTGCTGAGAGAAAGATGTTTTAGTGAGAAGCTAAAGGAAATCAGCATTAGTAGAGAAATGGTTTTGGGGAAAATGATGGGATTGAAGGTGGATAAATCTCCAGGTCCTGATAGTCTTCACCCCAGAGTACTTAAGGAAGTGGCCACGGAAATGATAGATCCATTGGTGGTTATTTTCTAAAATTCTTTGGACTCTGGAATAGTTCCTACAGATTGGAAGGTAGCGAATATAAGCCCGCTATTCAAAAAGGGAGGTGGAGAGAAAATAGGGAACTATAGACCAGTGAGCCTAACATCGGTACTGGGGAGATTGCATGAGTCCATTATCAAGGATTTCATAACTCGGCATTTGGAAGGCAGTGGTATAATCAGACAAAGTCAGCATCAATTTACTAAAGGGAAATCATGCTTGACGAATTGATCGGAATTTTTTGAGGATATAAGTAGTAGAGTTGACTGAGGAGAATCAGTGGATGTGGTTTATTTAGACTTTCAGAAGGCTTTCGAAATAACAGACTACGATGTAAAATTAAAGCACATGGGATTGCAGATGGATAGAAAGCTGGTTAGGAGATAGGAAGCAAAGAGTTGGCATTATTGGGTCTTTTTCTGATTGGCAGTCAGTGACTAGTGGGGTTCTGCAGGGATCTGTGCTGGGACCTCAACTGTTCACATTATGGGCCTGATTTTACCATTTTGAGTCTCAGTGCCGAATCCGGGCGTCAAATAGATCTGAGCCCGGAATCCTCTTTCCAGCGCGCCTATACGCGTTTTGCCGGCTCTGGTCCGATCCGCGCTGTGGGCGGGGCTTAGCGCTGGTGGACCGATCGGAGCTTTATTCGAAAACAATCTGACAGAGCGCGCCCAGGCGCAAAAGAAAAAAAGCGCAGAAAGCGGAGAGAGCGGCTCTCCGACGATCATCCTCTGGTCGGGGGGGGGGGGGGGGGGGGGGGGGCGGCGGCGTGGGGGTGGTGGGGGTGGGGTGTGGGGTGTGGGGGGTGGGGGGGTGGGACCCAGATCATCCTCTGGTCGGGGGGGGGTCCGCTGCCAGTCTGCGGCCGATCAGTGGGGAGGGAGGGGGCAGGGGGGTCAGCCGCCACTCTGCGGGCGATCCCTCCTCCCCACCGGAGGAACGAATCCCTCCTGCCGGACTGGACGTGCGGCCATGCCATCCCACAAAACCTTCAGGATGAAGCGATTCCTCGCTAAGAAGTTGAAGCAGAACCGGCCGATTCCGCATGAAAACCGGCAACAAGATCAGTACAAGTCCAAGAGGAGACACTGGGGAAGGACCAAGCTGGGCCTGTAAAGGGATACACCATCACTAGTACATTACCAGCCACAGATTACTCTTCCCTGCAGGGGCAAGAGAGCGGGAGAGATGGCTGTGGCTGGTAGTGTACCAGTGATGGTGTATCCCTTTACAGACCCATCCAATGGTACAATTCCTATGTTAATGATTTGGAAGTGGGAACTGAACGTATTATCTCCAAATTTACAGATGATACAAAGTTGTGTGGGAGGGTGAGCTCTGAGGAGGATGCAGAGATGCTTCAGTGTGACTTGGACAGGCTGAATATGTGGGTATCTACATGGCAGATGCAGTATAATGTGGATAAATATGAGGTTATCCACTTTGGTAGCAATAATAGGAAGACAGATTATCACTTGAATGAGTGTAAATTTGAGAGAGGTGGATACTCAGCGAGACTTTGGAGCCCTCGTGCATCAGGCGCTGAAAGTAAGCGCTCAGTTACAGCAAGCAGTAAAGAAGGCAAATGGTATGTTGGTCTTCATAGCGAGAGGATTTGAGTATTGGGATAAGGGTGTTTTGCTGCAAATGTATCGGGCATTGGTGAGGCCGCACCTAGAGTATTGTGTGCAGTTTTGGTGTCCTTATCTGAGGGAGGATGTCCTTGCTATAGAGGGAGTACAGCAAAGGTTTACCAGGCTGATTCCTGGGATGGCAGGTCTGCCATATGAGGAGAGATTAAGTTGGTTCGGATTATATTCACTGGAGTTTAGAAGAGTGAGAGGGGATCTCATAGAAACTTATAAAATTCTAACAAGGTTAGACAAGGTAGATTCAGGAAGAATTTTCCCAATGGTAGGGGAGTTTCCAGAACTTGGGGTCATAGAGAACAAAGAACAGTACAGCACAGGAAACAGGCCCTTCGGCCCTCCAAGCCTGTGCCGCTCCTTGGTCCAACTAGACCAATCGTTTGTATCCCTCCATTCCCAGGCTGCTCATGTGACTATCCAGGTAAGTCTTAAACGATGTCAGCGTGCCTGCCTCCACCACCCTACTTGGCAGTGCATTCCAGGCCCCCACCACCCTCTGTGTAAAAAACATCCCTCTAATATCTGAGTTATACTTCGCCCCTCTCACCTTGAGCCCGTGACCCCTCGTGAACGTCACTTCTGATCTGGGAAAAAGCTTCCCACCGTTCACCCTATCTATTCCCTTCATAATCTTGTACACCTCTATTAGATCTCCCCTCATTCTCCGTCTTTCCAGGGAGAACAACCCCGGTTTACCCAATCTCTCCTCATAGATAAGACACTCCATACCAGGCAACATCCTGGTAAACCTTCTCTGCACTCTCTCTGACGCCTCCATGTCCTTCTGGTAGTGGGGCGACTAGAACTGGACGCAGTACTCCAAATGTGGCCTAACCAGCGTTCTATACAGCTGCATCATCAGACTCCAGCTTTTATACTCTATACCCCGTCCTATAAAGGCAAGCATACCATATGCCTTCCTCACCACCTTCTCCACCTGTGTTGCCACCTTCAAGGATTTGTGGACTTGCACACCTAGGTCCCTCTGTGTTTCTATACTCCTGATGACTCTGCCATTTATTGTATAACTCCTCCCTACTCCTCAGGTGGCACGGCAGCACAGTGGTTAGCACTGCTGCTTCACAGCTCCAGGGACCTGGGTTCGATTCCCGGCTTGGGTCACTGTCTGTGTGGAGTTTGCACATTCTCCCCGTGTCTGCATGGGTTTCCTCCAGGTGCTCCGGTTTCCTCCCACAGTCCAAAGATGTGCGGGCTAGGTTGATTGGCCATTCTAAATTGCCCCTTAGTGTCCCGGATGCATAGGTTAGAGGGATCAGTGGGTAAATATGTAGGGGTATGGGGATAGGGCCTGGGTGGGATTGTGGTTGGTGCAGACTCGATGGGCCGAATGGCCTCTTTCTGTGCTGTAGGATTCTATGATTCTATAAACCAACTTAAAAAAAAAAGGAGGCAGAAGAAGACAATTGATAATTCGGGCGGCACGGTAGCACAGTGGTTAGCACTGCTGCTTCACAGCTCCAGGGACCTGGGTTCGATTCCCGGCTTGGGTCACTGTCTGTGTGGAGTTTGATAATTCTCCTCGTGTCTGCATGGGTTTCCTCCGGGTGCTCCGGTTTCCTCCCACAGTCCAAAGATGTGTGGGTTAGGTTGATTGGCCAAGCTAAAATTGCCCTTAGTGTCCTGAGATGCGTAGGTTAGAGGGATTAGTGGGTAAAATATATGGGGGTAGGGCCTGGGCGGGATTGTGGTCGGTGCAGACTCGATGGGCCGAATGGCCTCTTTCTGTGCTGTATGGTTTCTATGATTTCTATGATTATTTCTTCCAAAATGCATCACTTCGCATTTATCCGGATTAAACTCCATCTGCCACCTCTCCGCCCAATTTTCCAGCCTATCTATATCCTGCTGTATTGCCCGACAATGCTCTTCGCTATCCGCAAGTCCAGCCACCTTCGTGTCATCCGCAAACTTGCTGATTACACCAGTTACACCTTCTTCCAAATCATTTATATATATCACAAATAGCAGAGGTCCCAGTACAGAGCCCTGCGGTACACCACTGGTCACAGACCTCCAGCCAGAAAAAGACCCTTCGACCACTACCCTCTGTCTCCTATGGCCAAGCCAGTTCTCCACCCATCTAGCCACTTCTCCTTGTATCCCATGAGCCTTAACCTTCTTAACCAACCTGCCATGTGGGAGGGTCATAGCTTGAGGATAAGGGGTAAACCTTTTAGAACTGAGGCGAGGAGGAATTTCTTCACCCAGAGGGTGGTGAATGCGTGGAATTCACTACCGCAGAAAGTATTTGAGGCCAAAACATTTTGGGGCTAAAGGGATCAAGGATATGGGGGGAAGGTGGGATCAAGATATTGAAGTTGATGATCAGCCAAGATCAAAATGAATGGCGGAGCAGGCTTGAAGGGCCGAATGGCCGCCTCCTCCTGCTTCTAGTTTCTATGTTTAAAGAGGGTGTTCGGTTGTTAACTTCAAATAAAGAATTTCAGAGTGCAGGACTGTGTGGAAAAAGTGGTGTGAGGTGAATTGATCCTTGCACATTCTCAGTTCCAATTTCGGAGGATGGTTTGCTTTTTCGACTTGTTCTGTCATCCTCATATCATGTTATATTTAATACCAGCAACAGACACTAGAAGAGGAATGAAGAGAAGAGGTTTTTATATTCTGCCATGGGATATGGGCATTGCTGACTCGGCCAGCATTTATTTAGGAGTCATAGAATCCTACAGTGCAGAAGGAGGCCATTCGGCCCAACGCGTCTGCACTGATCACAATCCCATCCAAGCCCTATCCCCATAACTCTATGCATTTACCCTAGCTAGACCCCCCTGAAGGTGCAATTTAACATGGCCAATCCACCAGACCCGCAAATCTTTGAACTGTGGGAGGAAACCAGAGGAAACCCATGCAGACACGGGGAGGACGTGCAGACTCCACACCGACAGTGACCCAAGCCGGGAATCAAACCCGGGTCCCTGGCGCTGTGAAGCAGCAGTGCCAACCACTGTGCCACCGTGCCACCCAGTCAGTCACATTGCTGTGGCTCTGGAGTCACATGTAGGCCAGGCCAGGTGAGGACGGCAGAGTTACTTCCCGACAGGGGATTAGTGAATCAGATGGGTTTTTACGACAATCATGGACTTCTAATTCCAGATTTTTTTATTGAATTTAAATTCCACCTGCTGCCCTGGTGGGATTTGAACACTGGTCTTCAGTGCGGTACCCTAGGTCTCGGGATTACTAGTCCAGTGTCAATACCAGTATGCCACCGCATGGTACATAATATAAGCAGTGAGTTGTTATGATCTGACATGTGCTAGAAAGGATGGCGGAAGCTGACTCAGAAATAATCTTCAAAAGGTGCTTTGATCTGTACCGGAATTCTACCCGAGGCTCGTAAGATCCCGCCCAAGGCCAACGGAGAATGCCGTTCTGCGAGCCTTGCTCGCCCCGATTCCGGGGCAGGCATGCCGGTAAAATTCCAGCCACAGACTTTAATCGGAGAAAACTGCTGGGATTTGGGGAAAGAGTGGGGGAGTTGGATAGCTCTGTTAAAGAGCTGCTGCATGCACGATGGGCTGAATGGCCTTCTGTGCGGTCTCATCCCTCAGGGGTCTGTGCTGCCAGTTTAGGTCCAGGAGTGAATAATACGTGCATCGACTTTTCAAAACCACCTTGCGCCGTCCAATTCACGTTAATTGAGTTCACCTTGCTAAACCTCAATCAGGATATCCATGCTGCGTGATTGAGTAAATCCTTTCCTTAAAAAATTATCAAAGAAAAAGATCATACAACAATTTATTGATTGCATATTCACAACTTGGAGCTCAGCATTGAATGAACAGTAGACACAAATAGATGTACTCAGGGTCATCTCACACTTTGGAATCATAAGTAACTAATGGATAGAACTACTTAACAGAGTAAGTGACAGAGCTGACAAATGGGCACTTCAGCATTGCCAGGTGAGTTTTAAATGATAACTGAGATCTTGAGATGCAACCACAACAAATTGGCAAGGTTCAGTTGGGTTAAGTAGCCAGTTAGTTCACACGCTTAGAGCATGTGCTAACATACCTCCTGAATAGATTGAAGTTCCAATGTTGTCAATAGCAGTGATTTCAGAGCTTGTACAACCCTGACTTTATAACCCGCATAAATAATAAAAGCAAATTACTGCGGATGCTGGAATCTGAAACCAAAAGGGAAAATGCTGGAAAATCTCAGCAGGTCTGGCAGCATCTGTAAGGAGAGAAAGGAGCTGACGTTTTGTGTTCCGGTTGACCCTTTGTCAAAGGGTCGTCTTGACTCGAAACGTCAGCTCTTTTCTCTCCTTACAGATGCTACCAGACCTGCTGAGATTTTCCAGCATTTTCACTTCTGGTTTATGACCTGCATGATTTAGTTCAACACCTTCCTTCTCAGTCATGTGTCTTTGTCAATCTCTCCCTCGCCTCCACCTATCGCTGGCCCTCTATCCAGTTCCCAAAGCCCCCAACATTCCTCACAACCGTAAAAATCACATCCTATTCCCAGTTGTCTTCAGCTCTGACGAAGGGTCATTCAGACTTGAAACGTTGGCTCTATTCTCTCTCCACAGATGCTGTCAGACCTGCTGAGATTTTCCAGCATTGGCTTTATTCTCTCTCCAAGATGCTTTTATCCTATTATCTGGAGATCAGTGGGCAAATTTAGGGCCACACGCCAAACACCCTTGCACCCCCCCTGCTTCTCTCCCAATTCCCCTTCAACCATCAAGAATGATCTGGGAGTTTAAGGTTTATTGATTCGTGTCACAAGTTGGCTTACATTAACACCGCAATGAAGTTACTGTGAAAATCCCCTAATTGCCACACTGTGACGCCTGTTAGGGTACACTGAGGGAGAATTTAGCCTGGCCAATGCACCTAGCCAGCCGTTCTTTGGACTGTGGGAGGAAACCGGAGCCGCCGGAGGAAACCCATGCAGACACGGGGAGAAAATGCAGACTCCACACAGACAGTGGCCAAAGCCGGGAATCGAACCCGGGTCCCTGGCACTGTGAAGCAGCAGTGCTAACTAATGTGATTTGATTTGATTTATTATTGTCACATGTATTAGTAGACAGTGAAAAGTATTGTCTCTTACGCACTATACGGACAAAGCATACCATTCATAGAGAAGGAAAGGAGAGATTGCAGAATGTAGTGCTACAGTCATAGCTCGGGTGTAGAGAAAGATCAACTTAATGCAAGGTAGGTCCATTCAAAAGTCTGACAGCAGCAGGGAAGAAGCTGTTCTTGAGTCGGTTGGTACGTGACCTCAGGCTTTTCTATCTCTTTCCTGACAGAAGAAGGTGGAAGAGAGAATGCCCGGGGTGTGTGAGGTCCTTAATTATGCTGGCTGCTTTTCCGAGGCAGCGGGAAGTGTAGACAGAGTCAATGGATGGGAGGCTGGTTTGCATGATGGATTGGGCTACATTCACGACCTTTTGTAGTTTCTTGTGGTCTTGGGCAGAGCGGGAGCCGTACCAAGCTGTGATACAACCAGAAAGAATGCTTTCTATGGTGCATCTGTAAAAGTTGGTGAGAGGCGTAGCTGACATGCCGAATTTCCTTAGTCTTCTGAGAAAGTAGAGGCATTGGTGGGCTTTCTTAACTTAACTGTGCCACCGTGCGCAGATTTATTTCACTGCTGCTGGGTAAAACCACCCTCGGCGTGCTGCTGCAGCGTGACTTTCCCATTCATCTGCAGAAAGGTAATTGGAAATTCATGGTTGCTTACCCCCCACTATTCCAGCGTAATTGTTAAGCGACACTAATATCTCCACCACAGAAGGAAAGGAAACTGGCTGTGGATTTCCTTTTACACTGCAGAGTTCCTGGAAGTGGTGGATATCCAGAATGGAGAGGTGTTAATCTGCACTGCCTGCTTCCCTTGGAGCTGATCATTAACATTATCAGAGCTCACAGTGACTCAGCAGCTTGCCTGCTGCCCCAGGACAACAGGATGGCAGCTTTCCAAGAGGCGGGAAAGCTTCCATTCAGCTTGAACAAGGAACGATGCAGCATTTTAAAAAAATCCTCAATTGGATGGCATGTTGCGTGTGCTGCAGGAGCCCACACAATTCCTCATGCTTCGGATCACTGGCACACAGGCTATTCTGCCCATCCAGTATGTGCCACCTCTTTCAAAGAGCATTTCATCCCTCTGAACCTCCCACTTGCCCGCTCTTCCCTCCACCGTCTCACCTCCCCCAACATCCCCCCACCCCACACCTACCTCATATTAAGTTGACCTTTCTCTACACCCTAGCTATGATTGCAACACTACATTCTGCACTGTGTCCTTTTTCCTTCTTTATGAATGGTATGCTTTGTTTGTATAGCACGCAAGAAACAATACTTTTCACTGTGTACTGCTATATGTGACAATAATAAATCAAATCAAGGTGCGTTTGTCTTTCTGTAGTGAATCGGATTATCCAGAAAGTATGACATGAATGTGGTAATTGCAGGATTAAAGATGGGAAGAATGAGGGAGTTTGGATTAGGTGTCAACATGGCTCAGAGAGTAACATTCCGGGACCTGGGGATGGTAGCATAGTGGTCATTGTACTGGATTAGTAATCTGGAGGCCTGATCTAGAGACGGACCATAAGAAATAGGAACATGACAAGGCTATTCGCCCCCTCGTTCTTGCCCCACCATTCAGAATACCTCACATCCACTTTTCTGTCCTTTCCCCATAACCCTTGATTCCCTTACTGATCAAGAATCTATCTATCTCAGCCTTAAATATACACGAGGTCTCTTCCCCCTCAGCTCGCTGTGGCAAGGAGTTCCAAAGACTCACAAACCCTCTGAGAGAAGAAATTCCTCCTCATTTCAGTCTTAATCACCAGCGCTGCAGGTGGGACCACAGAATCCCACCAGTGTGAATGCTTGGAGAATCCCGCCCATTTCCAACTGATGGCCTTTGACCATAGCTGGGAAAAGTTAAAAGGCTAAAGGCACAATAGGGTGTGTGATTAGAGGAGGGACCAAAGGGAATGTCTATGAATGGGGTGTAGGGCAGAAGAATTAAAAGGCAAAATATTGCATTGTAAAAAGGCCAAGAGGAGTGGTTAAGGGACAGGCAAAGAAACAGAAATCTGACAAGTATGAATGGTCACAATGATATGAATAGTTACATATGGGGAGGCAGTGGCCTAGTGGTATTATCGCTTGACAATTAATCCAGAAACTCAGCTAATGTTCTGGGGAACCTGATTCGAATCCAGCCACGGCAGCTGGTGGAATTTGAATTCAATTTTAAAAATCTGCAATTAAGAATCTACTGATGACCATGAAACCATTGTCGATTGTCGGAAAAACCCATCTGGTTCACTAATGTCCTTTAGGGAAGGAAATCTGCCGTCCTTACCCGGTCTGGCCTACATGTGACTCCAGAACCACAGCAATGTGGTTGACTCTCAACTGCCCTCCAAGGGCAACTAGGGATTGGCAATGAATGCTGGATGGCCAGCGACGCCCGTGTCCCACGAATAAATAAAGACAAACACAATGTGATCTCCCTCTTCATGAGGGAGACCAAATTCAGACTGGGTGACAGCTTTGTGGACCACCTCCATTCAACCTGTGGTTTTGAACTTCCTGTCATTTGACATCTTAATTCTCCATCTTGCTCGCACTCTGACCTCACAGCTATAATGTTTGAATGAAGCTGGAAGAACAGCACCTTTCTTCCTATAGAGTACAAGGCTATGGACCAAGTGCTGGAGAATGGGATTAGAATAGATAGGTGCTTGATGGCTGGCACAGACATGATGGGCTGAAGGGCCTCTTTCTGTGCTGTAAAACTTCATGATTCTATGACTTGTGTCACTGTAAAACATTCTGAACTCAGTAGTGAGCTCAACAATTTTTGGTCATTATCTCTGCCTCCACCTTGGGAATTCTTTTGCATTTTTTTCTTGTTTCTTTCTTTGTTCCTTCATTTTGTGTTCAGACTGTTGCTCTATCATCTCATTTAGGCCAATCATAGAATCATAGAATCCCTACACTGCAGAAGAGGGCCATTCGGCCCATTGAGTCTACACCGACCACAATCCCATCCAGGCCCCATCCCCATAACTCCACATATTTACCCTGCTAATCCCCCTGACACTAAGGGACAATTTATCACGGCCAATCAACCTAACCCGCATGCCTTTCAGACTGTGGGAGGAAATCAGAGCACCCGGAGGAAACCAAGCAGACACAAGGAGAACGTGCAAACTCCACAAAGACAGTTACCCGACGCTGGAATTGAACCCGGGTCCCTGGCTCTGTGAGGCAGTAGTGCTAGCCACTGTGCCACCGTGCCATCCATCGATTGTTCCTTTACCCATTGCCACTCCCTTTGGCTTTTGGACCATGAAGTCTTTTCGTGTTTTAACCTCTTCTTCCCTCCACCCAAGCACAGGCCTTCTTCTTTTCTCTTCTTCCTTCCTCCCTGCTCTCACCAGCTCTAATTTTCCTTGGTTCACCCGCTGCCTTACCAGCTGAGTATTAAAGGCATGTTTTTGTTTTGTCTTTATTTCAGGTTTCCAGCTTCTGCAGTGTTTTGCTTTTGTTATTAATAGACAAGGTCTGCAGGATGAATATGAAGAAAAATCTTCTTAACTCTGACGGGGAGACTGTATGTGGTGGTAATATCATTGGGCGAGTAACATGAACATTCTAATAAGAAGCAGGAGTAGGCCACTCGGCCCTTCGAGCTGTAAGTGACCCCCCCATCCAAATTGTGAACTGTATGTAACCTGGTGAAGAGAAAATGGTACAAAATGGTGAGCAAGTGTCGACAAGTAGGAAGAAAGGGATGTCCCAAGTCTTGAATAGGAACATAGAAACTAGAAGGAGGAGGAGGCCATTTGGCCCTTCGAGCCTGCTCTGCCATTCCTTATAATCATGGCTGATCATCCAACTCGATAGCCTGATCCCGCCTTCCTCCCACATCCTTGTGGTGCAACTGTGCTATTATCAAAGGGAAGTGAATCTTTGGAACCTACAAGGTTGTCAAAAATATTGCAAACTTTTTTTGACTTTTGACTTGATTTGATGTGATTTGATTTATTACTGTCACATGTATTACTAGACAGTGAAAAGTATTGTTTCTTGCGTGCGATACAGACAAAGCATACCATACATAGGAAAGGAAAGGAGACTGCAGAATGGACCTACCTTGCACTAAATTGATCTTTCTCTACACCCTAGCTATGACTGTAACACTACATTCTGCATCCTCTCTTTTCCTTCTCTATGAACGGTATGCTTTGTCTGTATAGCGCGCACAGCCTCTTCCCTGCTGCCATCAGACTTTTGAGTGGACTTACATTGCATTAAGTTGATCTTTCTCTATACCCGAGCTGTATATTCAGCATTCCAAAATCTCATACTCAATAAGAATTAGACTCACGCCTCCTCGTGGGCGCACTAAAAGTAGGGAGGCAGCTCACAGAGCTTGCTCCAACATTGGATAAGATCATGGCTGATTTGACTGCAACTTATCCCTGACAACCTTTCACTCAATCAAGAATCTATCTAGCTCTGCCTTGAGAATATTCAAAGGCTCTGCTTCCACTGCCTTTTAAAAAAGGGAGGTCTGAAGTCTCGCCTCTGAGAGAGAACATTTCTCACCTCTGCCATGTTTTTAAACAGCAACTCCTCGGGCAGAATTTTCCTGTGCTGCCCACCACAGGAATTGTAGCAGGCGGGACACGGACCATATAAAAGTCCATTGACCTTGGGTGGGATTTTACGGCCTTGGGGGTAAGCGCGGCTGGAATATCCCGTCTGCGTGGGTTTCCTCCGGGTGCTCCGGTTTCCTCCCACAGTCCAAAGATGTGCAGGTTAGGCGAATTGGCCGTGCTAAATTGTCCCTTAGTGTCAGGGGACTAGCATGGGGTTACGGCGATAGGGCCTGGGTGGGATTGTTGTCGATGCGGGTTTGATGGGCTGAATGGTCTCCTTCTGCACTGTTGAACTCTATGATCTCCAGATGTGATTCCCAATCAAATTCTATCGGATAATGGCATGCTTTGAACCATTTTGAGATGAATGCTGCTGTATGAATCCAGTTACTTATTTTCTAATATTAGCCCACAAAGCTTCACTGAACCACTTTGTGTTCCAGATTGCCGGATGAATGTGTGAGGGCACAGGCAAACCGTGAAGTGGAGAAAGCTGCTCTCTAAGCTGCCAGTCTGACACACCGCTCTGGCTGAAGAATACATCTTCGGATGTCAAAGAACTGAGAATCGTCACAGATTGAAGGGCAGCGAACATTCACAAGCACAAAGATACGGCTGGCCTCACTCATAAACCACGCATTCACTGAATGGAAACCTTCACCCGTTGATGACATTCACGTCACACAGGCAGTATCTGCGACACCTTTATTTGGAGAATCCGGCCACTCAATCTTGTCAGCGTGATCATAGACTTTGCCCTGCTGGATCTATGGGAAAGAATGTCAGATCCGAGGTTGACTCAAACAAGACATCCATCATTTCCTCAATGCAGCAATGCCTTGCTGGTTGATTCCTCCACTTTTCAGGGCGGCACAGTGGTTAGCACTGCTGCCTCACAACGCCAGGGACCCGGGCCAATTCCAGTCTGGGGTCACTGTCTGTGTGGAGTTTGCACGTTCTCCCTGTGTCCGTGTGGGTTTCCTCCGGATGCTCCAGTTCCCTCTCACAGTCCAAAGATGCGTCGGTTAGGTTGATTGGCCTTGCTAAAATGCCCCTTAGTGGACTAGGAGAGTAAATATGTGGGGTAATGGGGATAGGGCCTGGGTGGGATTGTCTTCGGTGCAGACTCATTGGGCCGATGATTCCACCAATGAATGCAAAACAAAAAGCTTCGACAATATGATTTGAGTTATAAGGAGAGGCTGGATAGACTGGGACTTCTTTCTCTGGAGTGCAGGAGGTTGAGGGGTGATCTTATAGAGGCCTATAAAATAATGAGGGGCATAAATCAGCTAGATAGTCAATATCTTTTCCCAAAGGTAGGGGAGTCTAAAACTAGAGGGTATAGGTTTAAGGTGAGAGGGGAGAGATACAAAAGGGTCCAGAGGGGCAATTGTTTCATACAGAATGTTGTGAGTATCTGGAACAAGCTGCCAGAGGTAGTCGTAGAGGTGGGTATAATTTTGTCTTTTAAAAAGCATTTAGCCAGTTACATGGGTAAGGTGGGTATAGAGGGATATGGGCCAAATGTGGGCAATTGGGACTAGCCTAGTGGTTTAAAAAAAGGGCAGTATGGACAAGTGGGCCGAAGGGTCTGTTTCCATGCTGTAAACCTCGATGACTCTAGGAATATAATTTGGCCTGAATTTTCAGGATGGCCGGAGTGCAGAGCCATCTGGAGAATGAGTGGGGAACACAGCACCGCCCACTCTGACTGTTCCACTGCCATCTTCCTCCGGCACGGTAGCACAGTGGTTAGCACTGCTGCTTCACAGCTCCGGGGACCTGGGTTCGATTCCCGGCTTGGGTCACTGTCTGTGTGGAGTTTGCACATTCTCCTCGTGTCTGCGTGGGTTTCCTCCAGGTGCTCCGGTTTCCTCCCACAGTCCAAAGATGTGCAGGTTAGGTTGATTGGCCATGCTAAAATTGCCCTTAGTGTCCTGAGATGCGTAGGTTAGAGAGATTAGTGGGTAAATATGTAGGGATATGGGGGTAGGGCCTGGGTGGGATTGTGGTCGGTGCAGACTCGATGGGCCGAATGGCCTCTTTCTGTGCTGTAGGGATTCTATGATTCTATGATCTTCTGCTCTGGTTGGCATTGGCCAGGACTTCGCCCAGTCACTCTGGAGGAAGTCCTGCCGAGTAGAGCTGCTGACTCATCTGATTGGCTGACAGCCATCCAGTCCCTCGAGCAACAATGCTGCAGTGACCACAGGGGGAATTGCATGGAGTTGCCTGACATTCATTCCCAGGAACCGGACACCTCGGTAAGGGTAAAGGGTCCCAGGTGAGGAGGGTAGGGAAGGCCTGGGGTCAGGTTCACAAGGGAGAAAGGGGGAGAGGGGGGCAATAGGGATCTTGGTGAATAGGCCAAGGGATCCGGAGGACACTGGGTCTTAAAGTGGCGGGTGCTTCCAGCTGCAGCAGAGACCAAAACAAGAGGTCCTGAATGCAACATGAAAACTAGAAACTGCTAGATATTCTCAGCAAGTCAGATGAATGAGGAGAGTGAAACAGGGTCAACATTTCAGGCTGATAATCCTTCATCGGAACGAGTATTTAGCTCTTGTATCATCAGGGTGGCACGGTGGCATAGTGGTTAGCACTGCTGCCGCACAGCGCTGGGGACCCGGGTTCAATTCCGGCCTTGGGTCTGTGGAGTTTGCACATTCTCCCCATGTCTTCGTGGGCTTCCTCCAGGTGCTCTCGTTTCCTCCCACAGTCCAAAGATGACCAGGTTAGGTTTAATGCAGTTTGTTAAATAAAATGATACACTGTTTGACTTGGAAGGAGGCGATGGCCTAGTGGGGTATTGTCGCCAGACTATTAATCCATAAACTCAGCTAATGTTCTGGGGACCCGGGTTCGAATCCCGCCACAGCAGCTGGTGGAATTTGAATTCAATAAAAAATATCTGGAATTAAAAATCTAATGATGACCATGAAACCATTGTCGATTGTCGGAAAAACCCATCTGGTTCACGAATGTCCTTTAGGGAATGAAACCTGCCATCCTTACCCGGTCTGGCCTACATGTGACTCCAGAGCCACAGCAATGTGGTTGACCCTCAACTGCACTCCAGGGGCAAGTAGGGATGGGCAATAAATGCTGGCCAGCCAGTGACGCCCACGTCCCATGAATGAATAAAAAGATATGGAAAAAAAAATAAAAGGATAGTCTGGTGGCCAGCTTTTTAATCCACGTGTCAGCATTTCTCAAAAAAAATTGGATTGTTCTTTTCCTGTCCAGATCAGTTGGAAAGACACAAAATGGCAGCTGTCAGGACCAATTGTGTCGATCGAAGGTCAAAGCTGAAAGCTGTTCGAACCAATTTTCCCTCACTGGTTATGACGGCATAGTCTTTCCCAAGTCTGAGGAACCTTTCCAAGTCGCTGTCAATATACACAACTTCAGCAATAATTGGCCTCCAATTCATCTTGGGATGACGTGACCTTAAAGGGACTGGGCTGTTCAACCGTAGCAGGACAGGCTTTCTCAAGGCAGTCCACATTGGTGAGCACTGCACCATCAAGGCGCACAGATTGATTTGATTTGATTTAATTTGATTTATTATTGTCACGGGTATTAGTATACAGTGAAAAGTATTGTTTCTTGTGCTCTATACAGACCAAAGCATACCGTTCATAGAGAAGGAGAGGAGTGAGTGCAGAATGTAGTGTTACAGTCATAGCTAGGGTGTAGAGAAATATTAACTTAATACGAGGTAGGTCCATTCAAAAGTCTGATGGCAGCAAGGAAGAAGCTGTTCTTGAGTCAGTTGGTACATGTCACTAAAGTCGGTGGAGTTGTAGACAGTGCGGAGGGAAGTGGCAGGTTACAGAGGGACATAGATAAGCTGCAGAGTTGGGCTGAGAGGTGGCAAATGGAGTTTAATGTGGAAAAGTGTGAGGTAATTCACTTTGGAAGGAGTAACAGGAATACAGAGTACTGGGCTAATGGTAAGATACTTGGTAGTGTGGATGAACAGAGGGATCTGGGTGTCCATGTGCATAGATCCCTGAAAGTTGGCACCCAGGTTGATAGGGTTGTTAAGAAGGCATATGGTGTGTTAGCTTTTATTGGTAGAGAGATTGAGTTTTGGAGCCATGAGGTCATGCTGCAACTGTACAAAACTCTGGTGTGGCTGCATTTGGAGTATTGCGTACAGTTCTGGTCGCCGCATTATAGGAAAGACATGGAAGCGTTGGAAAGGGTGCAGAGAAGATTTACCAGGATGTTGCCTGGTATGGTGGGAAGATCGTATGAGGAAAGGCTGAGGGACTTGAGGTTGTTTTCGTTAGAGAGAAGAAGGTTAAGAGGTGACTTAATAGAGGCATACAAGATGATCAGAGGATTAGATAGGGTGGACAATGAGAGCCTTTTTCCTCGGATGGTGATGGCTAACACGAGGGGACATAGCTTTAAATTGAGGGGTGATAGATATAGGACAGATGTCAGAGGTAGGTTCTTTACTCAGAAAGTAGTAAGGGCGTGGAATGCCCTGCCTGCAGCAGTAGTGGACTCGTCAACATTAAGGGCATTTAAATGGTTATTGGATAAACATATGGATGATATTGGAATAGTGTAGATTAGAGGGGCTTTAGATTGGTTTCAATGGTCGGCGCAACATCATAGAAATCATAGAAACCCTACAGTACAGAAAGAGGCCATTTGGCCCATCGAGTCTGCACCGACCACAATCCCACCCAGGCCCTACCCCCATATCTTGATATATTTACCCACTAATCCCTCTAAGCGACGCATCTCAGGACACTAAGGGCAATTTTTTTTAGCATGACCAATCAACCTAACCCGCACATCTTTGGACTGTGGGAGGAAACCGGAGCACCCGGAGGAAACCCACGCAGACACGAGGAGAATGTGCAGACTCCACACAGACAGTGACCCAAGCTGGGAATCGAACCCAGGTCCCTGGAGCTGTGAAGCAGCAGTGCTAACCACTGTGCTACCGTGCCGCCCTGTGTGGGTTTCCTCCGGGTGCTCCGGTTTCCTCCCACAGTCCAAAGATGTGCGGGTTAGGTTTGATTGGCCATGCTAAATTGCCCCTTAGTGTCCTGAGATGTGTAGGTTAGAGGGATTAGTGGGTAAATATGTAGGGATATGGAGGTAGGGATATGGGGGTGGGATTGTGGTCAGTGCAGACTCGATGGGTCAAATGGCCCCTTTCTGCACTGTAGGGTATCTATCTATTGAACATCGAAGGGCCTGTACTGCGCTATAATGTTCTATGTTCTATGACCTCAGACTTTTGTATCTTTTTCCCGACGGTAGATGGTGGAAGAGAGAATGTCCGGGGTGCGCGGGGTTTGTGATTATGCTGGCTGCGTTTCCTAGGCAGCAGGAAGTGTAGACAGCGTCAATGGACGGGAGGCTGGTTTGCGTGATGGATTAGGATTCATTCACGACCTTTTGTAGTTTCTTGCGGTCTTGGACAGAGCAGGAGCCAGACCAAGCTGTGATACGACCAGAAAGAATGCTTTCTATGGTGCATCTGTAGAGGTTGGTGAGAGTCGTAGCGGACATGCCAAATTTCCTTAGCCTCCTGAGAAAGTCGAGGTGTTGGTGAGCTTTCTTAACTACAAGTTATACAATAATGCATCGATTAATGCAGGTTACTTCGTAAAATGATGCATTCTTTGATTTAGGGGGAGGCCATAGCTGAATGGCGTTATCGCTAGACTATTAATCCAGAAACTCAGCTAATGTTCTGGGGACCTGGGTTCGAATCCCCCCATGGCAGATGGTGGAATTTGAATTCAATAAAAGATATCTGGAATTAAGAATCTACTGATGACCATGAAACCATTGTCGATTGATGGAAAAATCCATCTGGTTCACTCATGTCCTTCAGGGGAGGAAATCTGCCGTCCTTACCCGGTCTGGCCTACATGAGACTCCAGAGCCACTGCAATGTGGTTGACTCTCAACTGCCCTCTGAAAGGCTGAGCAAGCCATTCAGTTCAACTAGGAACAGGCAATAGATGCTGACCAGCCACAGATTTTAAATTGATTCTTATGATGTGCATCTTGTCTGTTTCTCATCCCTACTTCAGAGAATCATGATATCATAGAATTCCTACAGTGCAGAGGGAGCCCTTCAGCCCAATGGATCCACACTGACTCTCCAACAGAGCATCTTAGCCCCGTAACCCCACGCATTTACCCCACTCACCCCCTAACCTGCACATCTTGGAACACTAAGGGGCAGTTTAGCATTGCCAATCCATCTAACCTAACCCGCACACCTTTGGACTGTGGGAGGAAACCGGAGCACCCGGAAGAAATCCACACAGACACAGACAGGGGGGAGAGTGTGCAGATTCTGCACAGACAGTGACCCAAGCCGGGAATTGAACCTGGGTCCTTGGCGCTGTGAAGCAGCAGTGCTCACCACTGTGCCACCGTGCAGAAGGTGGTGGGGTGTTTGAGGGTTGCTTGAGGGATAAACTCTCTACGATGGAAAATTAACTTGGAACGCAGGCTACAATTTAAATCCACTTGTACACTTTTGTAGCAGTATTCTCTTTTCATCCCAGTGCTTAAGAGGAATTCACTGACATGTGGAATACATCTTATTATTCTTTAGGGAAATAAGCCCCGAGGTTCATTGCTCTTGTGACACATTAAGCTCATTGACTGCGCTGAGACATTTTACTGCAGAGTTTCAGCTTTGACTGCAAATAGGATCTTCCTGCTTCACTGATGCTTTAAGGATTTAGATCTCTGCAGCTTTCTCATTCTCTTATCTGCTCTCAATGCGTCACAATTAATTTGGGCCAGCACTGCTTTTCAAAATCAGAATAATGTCTCGCCAGAGGTGCAAAAGGTCGCATTTTGGCAGGAAGAGTGGAGTGGCAATATAAAATAAACTATACAATTTTAAATGGGGTACAGGAACATAGAGGCCAGGACGTTCTCTCAAGATGCGCACACACACCACACACATGCACACACATGCATGCACACACACCTGCACATGCATGCACATGCACACACACCTGTACATGCATGCACATGCACACATGCATACACTTGCACACACATACACATGCACATGCATGCATACACACACAAGCACGCATGCACATACACACATATACATGCACATGCATGCACACACACTCAAATATACACATGCACACACACATATGTACAGATGCTGCACACACATGCATGCCCACATATGCACTCACACATATGCACACATGCATACACATGCGCACACACATACATGTGCACACATGTGCACACACACAAACACACACAAACACACATGCACGCATACACACATGCACACACATGCACTCGCATGCATAAAGACATATACATACACATGCACACACATGCACACACACAAATACACATGAGCACACACATACACACACACAAATACACACATGCACACACAAACACATGCACACGCACACACATGCACACGCGTTCACACATGCTGCACACAAATTCACGCACATGCACACACATGCACAAACGCACACATTCATGTGCACACGCGCACACACAGACATCTTTGGAGGTTGCAGGGCAAGTTGGTAAAGCTGTTAAAAAACATACATACTTGGGATTTTTGATTTCAAAAATATGGGCAAGGTGTCCAAAAGCAAGGCTGAGATACAAAGATTCAAAGATACAAAGAGGCGTCTTTTCCAGTCCGAGCCATCATGGGAATGGCTGTTGGCCGAATGGTTAAATTGACATCCCATTTACAGGTCCGGGTGGGAGTTTTGAGTCTCGGGTGGGCATGACTGGAAATTCCTGCCCAAAGATTCTGTAAAGGGATATAGCTCGAGTCATTTTCATAAATGACCTGGATGAGGAAGTGGAGGGATGGGTTGGTAAGTTTGCTGACGACACCAAGGTAGGTGGTGTTGTGGATAGTTTGGAGGGATGTCAGAAGTTGCAGCGAGACATAGATAGAATGCAAGACTGGGCGGAGAAGTGGCAGATGGACTTCAACCCGGATAAGTGTGTGGTGATCCATTTTGGCAGATCCAATGGGATGAAGCAGCAGTATAATATGAAGGGTACCATTCTTAGCAGTGTAGAGGATCAGAAGGACCTTGGGGTCCAGGTCCATAGGACTCTTAAATCGGCCTCGCAGGTGGAGGATGCGGTCAAGAAGGCGTACGGCGTACTGGCCTTCATTAATCGAGGGATTGAGTTTAGGAGTCGGGAGATAATGCTGCAGCTTTATAGGACCCTGGTTAGACCCCACTTGGAGTACTGCGCGCAGTTCTGGTCACCTCATTACAGGAAAGATGTTGAAGCCATTGAAAGGGTGCAGAGGAGATTTACAAGGATGTTGCCTGGATTGGGGGGCATGCCTTATGAGGATAGGTTGAGGGAGCTTGGTCTCTTCTCCCTGGAGAGACGAAGGATGAGAGGTGACCTGATAGAGGTTTACAAGATGTTGAGAGGTCTGGATAGGGTAGACTCTCAGAGGCTATTTCCAAGGGCTGAAATGGTTGCTACGAGAGGACACAGGTTTAAGGTGCTGGGGGGTAGGTACAGAGGAGATGTCAGGGGTAAGTTTTTCACTCAGAGGGTGGTGGGTGAGTGGAATCGGCTGACGTCGGTGGTGGTGGAGGCAAACTCGTTGGGGTCTTTTAAGAGACTTCTGGATGAGTACATGGGATTTAATGGGATTGAGGGCTATAGATAGGCCTAGAGGTGGGGATGTGATCGGCGCAACTTGTGGGCCGAAGGGCCTGTTTGTGCTGTGGCTTTCTATGTCTATGTCTATGTAAGTGAGTGGGCAAACAATTGTCAGATGGAATACAATGGCGGGAAATGTATGAGGTTGTCCACTTTCACAGGAAGAATAAAAAGGCAGGATATTGGCTCAACGGAGTGAGAATCATAGAATCCCTCCAGCCCATCAAGTCTGCACTGACCACAATCCCACCCAGGCCCTATTCCCGTCACCCTCATTCACCCTGCTATTCCCCTTGACACTAAGGGGCAATTTATCATGGCCAATCCACCTAACCCGCACATCTTTGGACTGTGGGAGGAAACCAGAGCACCCGGAGCAAACCCACGCAGACACGGGAAGAAAGCACATGTCAGTATGGAGTTTGCATGTTCTGTATAGGCTAGCCAGGGTAAATGCAAGGGGTTATGCGGATTGGGCCTGGATGGGATTGTGGTCGGTGCAGACTCGATGGGCTGAATGGCCTCCTTCTGCACTGTAGGATTCTATGATTCTTTGTTTTCACTGGAAAGATGCAGGCTGAGCAGAGATAGAGGTCTTAGAGGTTTACAGCATGGAAACAGGCCCTTCGGCCCAACTTGTCCATGCCGCCCTTTCTTTTTTAAAACCCCTAAACTAATCCCAATTGCCCGCATTTGGCCCATATCCCTCTAAACCCATCGTACCCATGTAACTGTCTAAAATAGATCTTGCATCTTAATCCATTAACCCCACGACCTGACCTCACTGCAGCCCTTCGTATCCCCCAATCAGCCTCAACAGCTTTCTAGTGAGAGAGTTCCTTGATTACTGCTACACTTTGTGCAACAAATTGTTTCCCGATGTCACTCCTGAGTGGCCTTGCTTTAATTTATAATACAGGACCCCTCTGTTTGGAACTCCCACCATCATGTGGAAATGAATTAGACCATAAGACCATCAGGCATAGGAGCAGAATTAGGCCACTCGGCCCATTGAGTCTGCTCCGCCATTCAATCATGGCTGATATTTTTCTCATCCCCATTCTCCTGCCTTTTCCCCATAACCCCTGATCCCCTTATTAATCAAGAACCTGTCTATCTCTGTCTTAAAGACACTCAATGACCTGATCTCAGGTCACACGGTTTCCGATTCTGATTCCCTAATTCCTTAGAGAATTAAATCCCTATTTCTTGCAAACCGCACCAGTTTTTTTCAGTACTTCGCAGTTTGTTAAATGAACTCATTTTTCAGTTGTTAATCACGAAATTGAATTGGGAAAAAATTTGCCAGCGCGTATCTGCAGGAACAAGTCTAATTTTCTTATCAGAAGAATGTGCAGCTTGTGTATCTCTGAGTTGAAAGTTGGCTGCCTCACATAAAAGGTTTTAATTAAGTGAAAATGGGAGATAGGGAGATGTGACTGCAAAAAAGATTAAAACCGTCAGTTACTAACAATCCTGACTCACAATTCTTGAAAGTCTTCCCAGATTTTCATGCTTCAGAATATTGCTTAGAACTCTGCATGGTACAGCGTAAATAATTCAAAAGTTTATCCCTGTCGGCTGTCCTGAGTAGTTTCTGAGGCAGTCAGAGCCTATTAGTGCGAGTCTCTGTTGTGATATAGTAAACATGAAAGGGATGAACTCAACAGAACTCACCGCCAAGGCAAATTGTACCAAAAACCGATTGATGGAGAAAAAAAATGACTGAGTTTTTAATCAATAAGAAGGTAAGGACATGAGATATATTTAATTTGATTTGATTTATTATTGTCACATGTATTAACATACAGTGAAAATTATTGTTTCTTGCGTGCTATACAGACAAAGCATACCGTTCATTGAGAAGGAAAGGAGAGAGTGCAGAATAGAGTGTTACAGTCATAGTTAGAGTGGAGAGAAAGATCAACTTAATGCAAGGTAAGTCCATTCAAAAGTCTGATGGCAGCAGGGAAGAAGCTGTTCTTGAGTGACCTCAGACTTTTGTATCTTTTTCCCGAAGGAAGAAGGTGGAAGAGAGAATGTCCGGCCGGGGTGCATGGGGTCCTTAATTATGCTGGCTGCTTTGCCGAGGCAGCAGGAAGTGTAGACAGAATCAATGGATGGGAGGCTGGTTTGCGTGATGGATTGGGCTACATTCACGACCTTATAAGAGAAGGGGTCGGCTATTGATCCCTTTGTGTCACCTCTGCCACTCCATAAGATCGTGGCGGATTCTGTGCTGGAGATTCAGTTACCCACACTACCCCTGCACTCCTTAATTTCCTTCACAACCCCAACATTTATCAATCTCTGATTTATTCAACAACTGTGAACATTGTTATGATCCCAACTGATGTTAACATTGGACAGTGCCTAAAGTGAAACAAAATGTTGGAGAATTGCGTGCAGTTCTGGTCACCACACGAGCAGGAGGATGTGAAGAGAGTGCAAAGAGGTTCACCAGGATGTTGCTTGGTCTCGAGGGCGTTGACTATGAGGAAAGGTTGAATAAACTAGGATTAGCACCAGAGCAACATACTTACAAGATAATGAACGGCTTAGATAGGATGGACGTAGGGAAGTTGTTTCCATTAACAGGGGAGACTAGGACGCGGGGGCACAGCCTTAGAATAAAAGGGAGTCACTTTAGAACAGAGATGAGGAGAAATTTCTTCAGCCAGAGAGTGGTGGGTCTGTGGAATTCATTGCCACAGAGGGCTGTGGAGGCCGAGACGTTGAGCGTCTTCAAGACAGAAATTGATAAATTCTTGATTTCTCGAGGAATTAAGGGCTATGGGGAGAGAGCGGGTAAATGGAGTTGAAATCAACCATGATTGAATGGTGGAGTGGACTCGATGGGCCGAATGGCCTTACTTCCGCTCCTATGTCTTATGGTCTTATGGTCTAACTTCTTGCAAGTTGTGCCCAGCATACCTTCTAAATCTATCATTTACTCTTGTTCTATGCTTCTAAAACTTCATTCTAACACTTTTAAACTCTCTAACAATGCTTTAATTCAATCTCTTTTAGATTTGGCATTAAGTTGATCTTTCTCTACACCCTAGCTATGACTGTAACACTACGTTCTGCACTCACTCGTTTCCTTCTCTATGAACGGTATGCTTTGTCTGTAAAGTGCACAAGAAACGATACTTTTCACTGTAAATTGATACATGTGACAATAGTAAATCAAATCAGATCAAATGTTTTCACTGGCAAGACAGAGACTGTGGGGAGACCTGATAGACATAGGCACAGACAGGGTGGATAGTCAGAGGCTTTTTCCCAGGTTGGAAGTGTCAATTACAAGGGGGCACAGGTTCAAGGTGGGAGGGGGAAAGTTTAAGGGTGATGTGCGGGGAAGGTTTAATGCTGAGAGTGGTGGGTGCCTGGAACGCGCTGCCAGAGGAGGTGGTGGAAGCAGGCACATTAGCAACATTTAAGAGGCATCTGGATGGGTACCTGAATAGGGAGGGAATAGAGGGATATGGTCCAAGTAAGGGCAGAAGGGTTTTTTGTTAGTTTAGTCAGGACATCATGATTAGCAAGGGCTTGGAGGGCCGAAGGGCCTGTTCCTGTGCTGTACTTTTCATTGTTCTTTGTTCTTCATTGTTCTAAAAGCAGAAAATGCTGGAGAAATTCATCAGGCCGGCACCTGTGCATCCAGCATCCGTGGAGAGAGGTTGGAGCCAACGTTTCATGTCAGGATGCTTGATTCTGTTTCAGACTCCTGCATCCAGAGGATTTTGCCTTGACCTTAGTTCCCAGAATGAAACCTGGCTTTGATAGATCCTGGTGTTCTTTTTGAAGTGGCGATGCTGGCGTTGGACTGGGGTGAACACAGTAAGAAGTCTCACAACACCAGGTTAAAGTCCAACAGGTTTATTTGGTAGCAAATACCATTAGCTTTCGGAGCGCTGCTCCTTCATCCACTCCATCTGACGAAGGAGCATGCGTCTCTGGCCTTGAACAGGGATTTGTGCATTAGCCGGGAACACATGTGTATTTCCCAGAGCAGGAGAACAGTCGCTGGCCAGACCACGCTGGAAACCAACGGGAAGGCAGGTAAGTCATTTAAATCTTTTTTGCATGTATTTGGAATATGTTGATTAGCTCATTATCGGGACCTTTCAGGTCCGGATTGAATCTCCCATCCCGCCAGGAGTACTTCATTCCGATGGGGTTCAGACTAGCTCCCCGCGTTCGGGGAACTAGCGGGAGACCCCATCGGAATGAAGGGGGGGGCAATCGGGGCCCCCCCAGGGGGTAGGGCGGTGGGGGGTTGGTGCCCCCTGGGCATGGGCATCCTGGCAATGCAAGCCTGTGCCTCCTGGCAGTGCCCAAGGGCAAAGTGCTCATGCCCAGGGGGCATCTTTGCACTGCCCAGCGGGCATCGGGCAGTGCCAAGAGGGTGGAGCCTATTGTGGGCGGGGCCGAGAGGCGATCAGTGGGTGTAGGGGGTCCCGCTGCCACCCTGCAGACAGGATCGGTCTGGGATGGAGGGAGGGCAAAGATTGGGGCGGGCTGGGGGGGGGTTGGTCTGCTGGGGGGGGTGGTCTGCCAGAGGGGGAGGGTCTGTCTCCGGGGTGGTCTGACCCCGGGGGAGGGGGGGGTCAGCGGGGAGGGCCGGGGGGGGGGGTGTGTGTGTGTGGGGGGGGGGGCGGTGTCTGCCTTGGTGAGGGGGGTGGTGGGATGGCCACTACTGGGGGAAGGGTGGGCTGGACATTGGGGCGATCCGGGACAGGGCGACGGGTCAGGGCTGGCCCAGTAATTGTTGTAGGGGCCTCGATTGGGTCATGGGGGAGCTGGAGGGGCAGCACTGCAGGGGTCCGGGCTGGCCAACGATCGAGCTAGCCAGCAAACGGGGAGCCTGACAGATCGGAGCCACTGTCCATGTGCAGAGTTCCAGAACTGTCAAATTCCAGCGTGAATAGGCTCCACCCCCTGGGTTTTTAATTAGATTCATGACTGGGACCTCTGCAGTGCACAGAGTGCGGAAATTCAGGTGAGAAGCTGAACTGACAGAACAGTCGGGATTTAGAACAATACTCCCATCAATTCAGCACTTTTGGGAGAATCGTGGCCAATAATTTTTGTAAGATATTGATTCCCACTTCTGATTTTTTGATAGAGCTCCTACACAATTTATTAAGACTCTGCGAAATGGTTCTTCAAAAGCTGCTCACAAAATTAGGGGTGCAGGTTTAATGATGATTTGGGTTTATCACATCCACAGTGGTTAGCACTGCTGCCTCACAGCGCCAGGGACCCGGGTTCGATTCCCAGCTTGAGTCACTGTCTGTGAGGGGTTTGCATGTTCTCCCCGTGTCTGCATGGGTTTCCTCCAGGTGCTCCGGTTTCCTCCCACAGTCCAAAAGACGTGATGGTTAGGTGCATTGGCCGTGCCAAATTCCCCCTCAGTGTACCCGAACAGGCACCGGGGTGTGGCGACTAGGGGATTTTCACAGTAACTTCATTGCAGAGTTAATGTAATCCTACCTGTGACTAATCAATAAATTTTAACTTTAACTTTGTATGGCATGTCTGGCAGAATTCAACCATGTATTTTTTGCAATTCTGGCCAATGGAAATGTTTCAATATTTTAGCCTGCGTCTTCCCCATTCCTACGTGTCCTGTTATTGGAATTTCCTGAGCCACTTATAATGTTCCGTTCCGATATTCAAATAGAATTACCAACCACTCCTCACCTGCTGGTATTTGAGGTGCTCTCCATTTTCATGTTAGCACTTTATCTATTAAATAATGTTATTATTCAGGCCAGAAACTCCAAAATGTTTTATGAAGTCCGCCTGGATCATAAGGTTTACACTTTGAATTTGGCTAGGGTGAGCATGAGATGTTTCACTTCGGGTATGATTCAAATGACCCACTAGGGAGCTTATATCAAACAAAGTTTAATTAAGAATACAGTTCACACTTAGAAAGAAAATTAGCAATAACTTTTACCAAGTACAAACAAGAAACAAAAACCATGATGTTGTATAAACCTTAACAACTAAATACACTGTTTCAACACAACAAGCCTCTTTATGAATATACACCTGTCCCAGGTTTAGCACTGAAAATAAGAATGCTCACGTGATGTTGGAACTTAGTCCTTTGGTCGGATAATTGAAACTCTGACTTCCCAGCCTTGTAACTTCCAGCAGATCTTGAGGTAGAGATAATGCCACTGCTGGCCTCCAACTTTTAGCCAGCAAACCACTTCAAGAGACAGAGGCAATCCTTGCCTCTGGTTACGAGCTAGCAAACCACCGACAGCAGAATTTTCACTCCAGAGAATGAGGCAAGAAAGACTGGATCCAGTCTGCAGTCCAAACAGCTTCTAACTAACCAACAGCCAAACTGAAAATGAAAGAACTCTTAGGAGAGGAAAAAAAACTGTCCCAGCTGACCTGTCAATCAATCTTCCCACAACACTTCAAAAAGGGTCATAAAATCCCAGAGAGTGCATTAGGCTCAGATTAAAAATAAACAAAACCCCATTTAAACCATTTAAGCAGCAATTAAAGGACATCTAATCAGGCAGCTGGGGCCACAAGAAAAAAAAAATCTGCTTATAGCAGAAAACATGATGAAAGATATATTTCTTAAAGGCACAGTGGCGTGACAATGATACAACTTGGGTACTGGCTCTGATTGAGTCTCTGAGTAGGCTGTTTGGTACAGCTCTCTCAACTCAGGATCAGCTCGTAGCATTGCTACCAAAGAAGATGGGCTAAACATGTCAGCCTCAAAAAGAAAGTGTTAGATAACTGAGGGTGGGATGTTTTCCCATGGTGAAGGCTGCTCGCCGTTGGCTGCCAGTGGGATCTCCTGGTCCCACTGATGTCTGTGGCAGTTTTGCTTAGCTCACCCGTCCCACTGCCAGGGAACTGCTGTGGAGGTGGGGGAGGGAGGGGAGTCACCATTTCATCGTTTGGTGGGACAGGAAGATCCTGCCAGTGGAAGTGGCTGGGAAAACCGGTCCTCAATCTCGATGTCATCTCCCCTTCTGTTTAGATTCTGCCTCTTCCTGTCCTATTTTATGGGCCTGATATCTAGCCATTACGCAGTCAGGAAACAATCCAGCATGATCCTCCGTTGTGATGTGGAGTTGCCGGCGTTGGACTGGGGTAGGCACAGCAAATAGTCTCACAACACCAGGTTAAAGTCCAATAGGTTTATTTGATAGCACGAGTTTTCGAAGTGCTGCTCCTTCATCAGGCACTCACCTGGTGAAGGAGCAGCGCTCCAAAAGCTCGTGCTACCAAATAAACCTGTTGGACTTTAACCTGGTGTCATGAGACTACTTACTGTTCCTCCGTTATGTTATATCTCCGTTTCTTTCGTTTT
This sequence comes from Mustelus asterias, assembly GCF_964213995.1. Lineage (NCBI taxonomy): Eukaryota > Metazoa > Chordata > Chondrichthyes > Carcharhiniformes > Triakidae > Mustelus > Mustelus asterias. The sequence continues at coordinate 10,899,605 of NC_135807.1, forward strand.
CACAAAATCCATAGAATCCCTACAGTGCAGAAGGAGGCCATTCAGCCCATCGAGTCTGCACTGACCACAATCCCACACAGGCCCTATTCCCGTAACCCCACATATTTACCCTGCTAATCCCCTGACACTAAGGGCCAATCCACCTAACCTGCACATCTTTGGAGTGTGGGAGGAAACCAGAGCACCCGGAGGAAACCCACGCAGACACAGGGAGAATATGCAAACTCCACACAGACAGTGAACCAAGGCCAGAATTGAACCCGGGTCTCTGGCGCTGAGGCAGCAGTGCTAACCACTGTGCCACCGTTTCCGCTAGTTGTTCCAACACTCTCAGTGAGGCTAATATATTTGCGTCAGCCAGGTCAATTTCTCGAGATAAAGCCACTCCTGTCTATCAGGATTTTATGCACTATTCCCTGTCTCACTCTATGTCCTGCTCCTTGGGACACACCCTCGACAATGGCGCACTGGTTCGGGGCCCCTGACTTGCAGTTTCACACCATTTCACGTCTTTGTTTCTTTTCCTTATGCGTATGAATGCAGAGCTGGTTCCCCGCCTCAAGAATGGACAAAAAAAAACACAAACGGTGCATGTGCAGCCAATTCCTGACCAATGGTGGCACAGTGGTTAGCACTGCTGCCTCACAATGCCAGGGACCTGGGTTCAATTCCGGCCTCGGGTCACTGTCTGTGCGGAGTCTGCACATTCTCCCCGTGTCTGCGTGGGTTTCCTCCGGGTGCTTCTCACAGTCCAAAGATATGTAGGTTGGGTGCAATAGCCATGCTAAATTTCCCCTTAGTGTCCCAAGATGTGGAGGTTAGGGGCATTAGCAGAGTTACGGGGATAGTGCCAGCCCTGCGCCACCGATAAAAAAGATAGTTTTAAAAAGTATATTATTCAAAAATAAGGTGTCAATAATATTGTGTAACCCAAGAGTGGCTTGCGTATGCCTTGCAAAGCAGCATGTGGTATTGTTTGATAGAATTAATGTGGCTGATGGAAACAGAATAAACTGGAATCTTGCAGAAAAGCAACAGACCCTCAAATGGTGTCCACCTGAGAACTGTAGTCAGGCCTTGTGTTTGCTGTTAATTGTTATTACACTTGGGGATTTCCAAACAGTCAATCGTTTTTTAAGGGGCAATTTATCATGACCAACCCACCTAACCTTTGGACTGTGGGAGGAAACCGGAGCACCCAGAGGAAACCCCAGCAGACACGGGGAGAACGTGCAAACTCCACACAGACAGATATAATAGCGCACATGAAGTCTCTCCAGGGTTTAATGTCACATCCAAAAGATGGCATGACACTGGAGTTCAGAAGAGTGAGAGGGGATCTCATAGAAATTTATAAAATTCTAACAGGGTTAGACAGGGTAGATTCAGAAAGAATGTTCCCGATGGTGGGGGAGTCCAGAACTAGGGGTCATAGTTTGAGGTTAAGGTGCAAATCTTTTAGAACTGAGGTGAGGAGAAATTTCTTCACCCAGAGGATGGTGAGTGTGTGGAATTCACTACCACAGAAAGTAGTTGTGGCTAAAATGTTGTCTGATTTCAAGAAGAAATTCGATATAACTCACACAAAATCAGAAAATGTTGGAAAATCTCAGCAGGTCTGACAGCATCTGTAGGGCGAGAATCGAGCCAACGTTTCGAGTCGTGATGACCCTTCGTCACAGCTTGCATATAGATATAGCTCTTGGGGCTAAAGGGATCAACGGATATGGGAGGGAAGGCGGGATCAGGATATTGAATTTGATGATCAGCCATGATTAAAATGAATGGCGGATCAGGCGCAAAGGGCCGAATGGCCTATTCATGCTTCTAGTTTCTATGTAATCAGCCCTTAAGTCGATGTGCTTACTATTGCTGAGTAACCAAGTGCTCCGAAAGTGCATCGCTGTACCTTCAGGCTTGCTTTTTATCCCCAGAAAAGGAAAGGTTTTATTGATGGGTGACTGGGGAAATGAAATGGAGTAAGTCACCTTAATCTCCCGTTCGATTCCCTCAGCCTTTGACCGTACCAGCTTCCTGATTCCTCCGTGGCTTGATGTCTTTCAGTCGAGACTTGTGCAGTGCTGTTTCAGCAACTTTGACATTGAGAAAGAGTTTGAAGCTTAAAAGCAGTTTAAATTGCTCTCTCCATTGTGTGACATTTGGTAGCTGTGTGCTTACAGTAGCAATTGCTGATTTTAGTGCTTTTTTCCACATTAGCCGGCTGATTAGCACAGAGGAACGGAAAGCGTTTATTTTTGCGATTCTTCCGGGATGAGAGAGAAGGGGAGAAAATTTATTTTTCTGAAGTTTAAAGTTTATTTATTAGTCACCAGTAGGCTTACATTCACACTACAATGAAGTCACAGTGAAAATCCCCTAGTCGCCACACTCCGGCGCCCGTTCGGGTACACTGAGGGAGAATTTAGCATGGTCGATGCCCCTAACCAACACGTCTTTCAGACTGTGGAAGGAAACTCCCTTGACCTGACTGGGCTTCTCTCATTTCTAAGGTCACAGAAGCAAACCCTCCTTGGGAATGAAGTTGGAGGCAACACTTCAACCCATGGGTGGCACGGTAGCAGAGTGGTTAGCACTGCTGCCTCACAGCGCCAGGGACCCGGGTTCAATTCTGGCCTTGGGTCACTGTCTGTGTGGAGTTTGTACATTTTCCCTGTGTCTGTGTGGGTTTCCTCCGGGTGCTCCAGTTTCCTCCCACAGTCCAAAGATGTGCATATTAGGTGCATTGGCTGTGCTAAATTGACCCTAGTGTCAGGGGGGTTAGCAGGGTAATTGTGTGGTGTTAGGGGAAGAGGGTCTGCGTTGGATTGTGGTTGGTGTGGACTCGATGGACCGAATGGCTTCCTGCTGTACTGTAGGGATTCTATGATTCAAAGATGCGACTGGAGTTGATGAAGGAAACTCACCTGTTGAGGAGAAATGATCGAGTGCCTTTTGGGCTAACCTTCTCTCAGCTTGAAGTCATGGAGGAGCAAAAAGTGGCAAAGTAGCATTTTTGATGATTTTTTAAATTAATTAGTGCAACCTGGGCATTGCTGGCTTTTATTGCCCATCCCTAGTTGTCTTTGAGAAGGTGGTGGTGAGCTGCCACCTTGAATCGCTGCAGTCCATGTTCTGTGGGTTGACCCACAATGCTGTTAGGGAAGGAATTCCAGGATTTTGATCCAGTGACTGTGAAGGAATGGTGATATATTTCCAAGTCAGGATGATGAGTGGCTTTGAGGGGAACTTGCAGGTGGTGGTGTCCCCATGTATCTGCTGCCCTTGTCCTTCCAGATGGAAATGTTTGTGGGTTTGGAAGGTGCTGTCTAAGGACCTTTGGTGAATTTCTGCAGTGCACCTTATAGATAGTACACACTGCTGCTACTGAGCTTCGGTGGTGGAGGGAGTGGATGTTTGTAGATGTGGTGCCAATCAAGCGGGCTGCTTTGTCCTGGATGGTGTCAAGCTGCTTGAGTGTTGTTGGAGCTGCACCCATCCAGGCAAGTGGGGAGTATTCCATCACACTCCTGACTTGTGCCTTGTAGATGGTGGAGTCAGGATGCGAGTTACTTGCCGCAGTATTCTCAGACTCTGACCTGCTCTTGGAGCTCTTGTGTTTACATGGTGAGTCCAGCTGAATTGAAAGTTCTTACCATTACTTGCCTGCAGCAATTACAGTCAGATTTTACAATAGCTTTGACCCTCGTTGTTGCTCAGGATATCAATCATTTTCTTCAATCATAGAGTCGTAGAGGTTTGCAGCATGGAAACAGACCCTTTGGCCCAACTTGTCCATGCCGCCCTTTTTTTTCAAACCATTAAGCTAATCCCAATTGCGCGCATTTGACCCATATCCCTCTATACCCATCGTACCCATGTAACTATCTGTCTACTACTACCTTTGGCAGCTTGTTCCAGACATTCACCACCCTCTGTGTGAAAGAATTACTCCTCTGGATACTTTTGTATCTCTCCCCTCTCACCTTAAACCAATGCCCTCTAGTTTTACACTCCTCTCCCTTTGGGAAAAGATATCAACTGTCAAGCTGATCAATGCCCATCATTATTTTATAGACCTCTATAAGATCACCCCTCAGCCTCCTACGCTCCAGGGAAAAAAGTCCCAGTCTATCCAGCCTCTCCTTATAACACAAACCATCAAGTCCCGGTAGCACCCTAGTAAATCTCTTCTGCAATCTTTCTAGTTTAATAATATCCTTTCTATAATAGGGTGACCAGAACTGTACACAGTGATGAACACTTTTTGTTATTTTTTTGGTGGGATTGTTGCTCAGCTTATCGCACAACTTTACAAGGGGGGAATGTTATGCCGTGTGTTAAATTCTTTGCTATTGAGGAGTATCCTCAAGAACTCACACCACACACAGACATCGGGGAACGCAGGTATTTATTGCAGTCTTAATCACTCCACACTCCAAATGACAATTGCTCTCTCAGGGCGCTTCCTGGGCACAACCCCGGGTCACCTGACCCGTTCCCTTAAAGGGACTGTGCCATAAAATCCATCACACTCCCCCCCCTCTAAACAACAATCCCCCATGACAGCAACAATATTTTTAATTATTTGCACACAATTACAATGTTTCTTTTTGAATTAATTGTCTGATACACTGTGATGAACCCACAATATTGCATTATTTACAATATGATCGATGTGGGAACTTTCTGACCAATTAATAAGATTTTTAAACAGAATACATGAAGACACTGACAGGACTACCAGTAAAGAGTTAAATGATTCTTGAAACAAAGTCAATAAGTCAATGAGACAAACAGTTTATACATATGTGGATGCACTAAGAGAATTAAACAACTAATTATGAATTTAAATATATTGATATTTTAGAGTATTGAATCATTGCTCACTTCAGCCTAAAGCAGGCTACTGTAAGGTATGATGGCAAAGGCAAATAGTTCAGAGCCAAAGGCCTGGGAACCCCATAGTTAGCGTAGTTCATATCAGAAAGTTTCTTATCAGGGGACAGGTCTTGCAACATTAGTGAATAGGTTTAGTCATTGTCTATACTTAAGATAAGGATGAACCCGAATGCATGAGAACATAAGAACATAAGAACTAGGAGCAGGTGTAGGCCATCTGGCCCCTCGAGCCTGCTCCGCCATTCAATAAGATCATGACTGATGTTTTCATGGACTCAGCTCCACTTACCCGCCCGCTCACCGTAACCCTTAATTCCTTTACTGTTCAAAAATGTATCTATCCTTGCCTTAAAAACATTCAATGAGGTAGCCTCAACTGCTTCACTGGGCAGGGAATTCCACAGATTCACAACCCTTTGTGTGAAGAAGTTCCTCCTCAGCTCAGTCCTAAATCTGCTTGTCAGAAGCTACAGAAGGATATAGATAGGCTGGAAATTTGGGCAAAGAAATGGCAGATGGAGTTCAATCCTGATAAATGCGAAGTGATGCATTTTGGTAGAAATAATGTAGGGAGGAGCTATACGATAAATGGCAGAACCATAAAGGGTGTAGATACACAGAGGGACCTGGGTGTGCAAGTCCACAGATCCTTGAAGGTGACATCACAGGTGGAGAAGGTGGTGAAGAAGGCATATGGCATGCTTGCCTTTATAGGACGGGGCATAGAGTATGAAAGTTGGGGTCTGATGTTGCAGATGTATAGAACGTTGGTTCGGCCGCATTTGGAATACTGCGTCCAGTTCTGGTCGCCACACTACCAGAAGGACGTGGAGGCTTTGGAGAGAGTACAGAGGAGGTTTACCAGGATGTTGCCTGGTATGGAGGGGCTTAGTTATGAGGAGAGATTGGGTAAACTGGGGTTGTTCTCCTTGGAAAGACGGAGGATGAGGGGAGACTTAATAGAGGTGTATAAAATTATGAAAGGCATAGATAGGGTGAACGGTGGGAAGCTTTTCCCCAGGTCGGTGGTGACGTTCACGAGGGGTCATAGGTTCAAGGTGAAGGGGGGGAGGTTTAACACAGATATCAGAAGGACATATTTTACACAGAGGGTGGTGGGGGCCTGGAATGCGCTGCCAGGCAAGGTGGTGGAGGCGGACACACTGGGAACATTTAAGACTTATCTAGACAGCCATATGAACGGAGTGGGAATGGAGGGATACAACAGAATGGTCTAGTTTGGACCAGGGAGCGGCACGGGCTTGGAGGGCCGAAGGGCCTGTTCCTGTGCTGTGTTGTTCTTTGTTTTCTTTGCTCTCCCTTATTTTGTGGCCATGCTCCCGAGTTCAAGTTTCACCTGCCAGTGGAAATAATTTCCCTGCTTCTATCTTATCTATTCCCTTCGTAATTTTATATGTTTCTATAAGATCTTCCCTCAATCTTCTGAATTCCAATGAGTATAGTTCTAGTTTACTCAGTCTCTCCTCATAAGCCAACCCTCTCAACCCCAGAATCAACCTAGTGAATCTCCTCTGCACCCCCTCCAGTGCCAGTATATCCTTTCTCAAGTAAGGAGACCAAAACTGTACACAGTACTCCAGGCCTGGCCTCACCAGCACCTTATACAGCTGCAACATAACCTCGCTGTTTTTAAACTCCATCCCTCTGGCAATAAAGGACAAAATTCCATTTGCCTTCTTAATTACCTGCTGCACCTGCAAACCAACTCCTTGAGATTCCTGCACAAGGACACCCAGGTCCCTCTGCACAGCAGAATGCCGCAATTTTTTACCATTTAAATAATAGTCCATTTTGCTGTTATCCCTACCAAAATGGATGACCTCACATTTACCAACATTGTACTCCATCGACCAGACTCTTGCCCACTCACTTAGACTATCTATATCCCTTTGCAGACTTTCAATATCCTCTGCACACTTTGCTCTGCCACTCATCTTAGTGTCATCTGCAAATTTTGGTTTCCAACTCCAAATCATCTATGTAAATCGTAAACAATTGTGGTCCCAACACTGATCCCTGAGGCATACCACTAGTCACTGATCGCCAACCAGAAAAACACCCATTTACCCCCACTCTTTTCTTTCTGTTGGTTAACCAATCCTCTATCCATGCTAATACATTACCCGTAACACTGTGCACCTTTATCTTATGCAGCAGTCTTTGGTGCAGCACCTTGTCAATTGCCTTCTGGAAATCCAGATACACCACATCCACAGGTTCCCCATCGTCCATTGCACATGTAATGCCCTCAAAGAATTCCACCAAATTAGTCAAACATGACCTGCCCTTCATGAACCCATGCTGCGTTTTTCCAATGGAACGATTTATATCCAGATGTCTTGCTATTTCTTCCTTGATGATAGACTCAAGCATTTTCCCTACTCCAGGAGTTAAGCTAACCGGCCTATAGTTACCCACTTTTTGTCTACCTCCTTTTTTAAACAGTGGCGTCACACATGCAGGATCATGTGTTTATCCAGTTTGGCAATGATCCGGTGGGAACGTCCACTTTGACCCCTGTAGCGAGCATCTAGGGTAACCAGACAGGGAAGTAACTTTAGCCAAGATGGGAGTTGATATCCAGATTAAATGGATGAATGAGATATCATTATACTGGATGATAGAATGCAATTGGCTGAGGTGAATGTCAGAGATTATTATTGATGTGTGTATACTAAATGTAATTAAACTAATGGAAGGCAGGAATGATTGGTAAGAAAAACTATAGTTGATCATTTTTGATTGTATATGTCAGATTCATCGGAGAGGTTGGGTTGCTCTATCTCAGACCTACTTAACCCTTTTGATGATCTCCTTGCAGCTGCTTGTTTTTCTTTTAAATAAATGTTACGTCTTTATACAGAGATATCTGCCTCCTGAGTTTTGTATTGTCCATAGTTAAGACAGTACCAATCATCTCGATTTATCCCACAACAATGATACATTTCTTTCTTTAGTTCACCCAGGCATATGTTCATACTACATTGACAAGATCAATCAGTCAGGGCAACAACAGTCCAATGGATGTTGCTATCTGGGTACTGGAACCGGCCTTTGGTTGATCTCCAGCAATCGTGGCCTTGACAAAGCCACCATCAGTGACCCCTCTTCCTGAACACCATTGGTCGCCAATGCCAGCCCCCAGTTTCCTCCGTAGAAGAAGGAGCTATTGGTTCCATGCCTCCCTCTCCTGATACCTTGGCTGCTGCTGTCCAACTTCAGAATGCCTCTGAAGTTGTAGATGGGGTCCCCATCCCTTGATGTGGGGCCAGCAGTTGGTTTGCATGCGGATGCAAAACTGACTCATCCCGGGTTTACAATGTATAGGACAATGGCTCTGTCTTGGCCACAGTCGTTGCCAAAACTCACTCTTCTCCTGAAGCCTAGTTACAGGTTAGTATCAACTTGCCCTTCTGATCAATTGGGCCAGTGGGCTGACGAATGGCAGATGGAGTTTAATTTAGATAAATGCGAGGTGATGCATTTTGGTAGATTGAACCAGGGCAAGACTTACTCAGTTAATGGTAGGGCGTTGGGGAGAGTTACAGAACAAAGAGATCTAGGGGTACATGTTCATAGCTCCTTGAAAGGGGAGTCACAGGTGGACAGAGTGGTGAAGAAGGCATTCGGCATGCTTGCTTTCATCGGTCAGAACATTGAATACGGTTGGGACGTCTTGATGAAGTTGTACAAGACATTGGTAAGGCCACACTTGGAGTACTCTGTACTGTTTTCGTCATCCTATTATAGGCAGGATATTATTAAAATAGAAAGAGTGCAGAAAAGATTTACCAGGATGCAACCGGGACGTGATGGTTTGAGTTATAAGGAGAGGCTGGATAGATTGGGACTTTTTTCTCTGGCATGTTGAAGGCTGAGGGGTGATCTTATGGAGGACTATAAAATAATGAGGGGCACAGATCAGCTAGATAGTCAATATCTTTTCCCAAAGGTAGGGGAGTCTAAAACAAGAGGGCATAGGCTTAAGGTGAGAGGGGAGAGATACAAAAGTGTCCAGAGGGGCAATTTGTTTTCACACAGAGGGTGGTGAGTGTCTGGAACAAGCTGCCAGAGGTAGTAGTAGAGGCAGGTATAATTTTGTCTTTTAAAAAGCATTTAGACAGTTGCATGGGTACGATGGGTATAGAGGGATATGGACCAAACATGGGCAATTGGGATTAGCTTAGGAGTTTAAAAAAAAAGCGCAGCATGAACAAGTTGGGCCGAAGGGCCTGTTTCCATGCTGTAAACCTCTATGACTCTATGAAATGTCCTCAGCTTGGCATGTTCGACTCGATGGTGCATCTTTGCCTCCTGGTTCCTCTCCACTTCTTGTCTTGCCTCATCAGGCCTCAGTGGGTCAAATATTGTACACAACTGTCTTCAAAACATCGATGCCACTGGGTCGCATTTACTTGTTGCATGGGGACTGTTCCTGTCCACAATTAAGAACTGGTTTAATCTTTGCATCAATTTTGCCTCCCCTTGGGAAGCCTCCAAGGGCTGTCTAACGGACCATAGAAATCAACTCTTAGTAGTGGTTAGCACTGCTGCCTCACAGCGCCAGGGACCCGGGTTCGATTCCCAGCTTGGGTCACTGTCTGTGTGGAGTTTGCACGTTCCCCCCGTGTCTGCGTGGGTTTCCTCCGGGTGCTCCGGTTTCCTCCCATAGTCCGAAAGACGTGCTGGTTAGGGTGCATTGGCCATGCTAAATTCTCCTTCAGTGTACCCGAACAGGCGCCGGGGTGTGGCAACTCGGAGATTTTCACAGTAACTTCATCGCAGTGTTAATGTAAGCCTACTTGTGACACCAATAAATAATAGATTTAAGGTCAGGGGCAGTGGATTTAGGGGAGACCTGAGGAGAAACATTTTCACCCGGTGGGTGGTGGGAATCTAGAACTGACTTTCTGAAAGGGTGGAAGAGGCGGGAACCCACACAACATTTAGGAAGCATTTAGATGAGGACTAGGAATGCCATAATATAGAAAGCTGTGAACCAAGTGCTGGGAAATGGGATTAGAATAGATAGGTACATGATGGCTGGTGTAGACATGATGGGCTGAAGGGCCTCGTTTCGTGATGTAGAACTCTGTGGTGCCAAGCTGAGCAAGGAATAGCCATGATATTGGAGGCACTGTCGCATTGTTTTAACCAGACGTGCAATTTCCCATTACATAGCAAGACAGCGAAAGTTAGCAGCGTTGAGATGCTGTGCTATTAATTCCTCCAGCTGCAAAGGTCACGGCTGCTAAATTAACTGTCCTTAGTGATATATTAAAGCCTCAAAATCTGTGACAGCTTTTGTTCCTTGCGTTTTCAGAAGCTGATAGCAGTCACTTCCGTTCCCTTCCAGGTCGCACTGCAGGCGTTTGCCATTGACTTTAATTCAGGGTAATGACTGACATGTTACATTTAATGTTTCACGCCAACACTAACCTCGGATGTTTAATTTGAAACTCGGCGGAGGCCAGGATTGTTAACTGCATGCTAGCTCATGACTGACAGGTCGGAGCCGAGGAACATCTCAACTCCAAAACAGCCCAGCTTCTTCTCTCTGAGATGTGCAGGTTAGGCAGATGGAGTTTAACCCTGAAAAGTGTGAGGTGATACACTTTGATTTGATTTGATTTAATTAATTAGATTTATTGTCACATGTATTAGCATACGGTGAAAAGTATTGTTTCTTGCACGCTATACAGACAAAACATACCGTTCATAGAGAAGGCAAGGAGAGGGTGCAGAATGTCGTGTTACAGTTATAGCTCGGGTGTAGAGAAAGATCAACTTAATGCAAGGTAGGTCCATTCAAAAGTCTGACAGCCGCAGGGAAGAAGCTGTTCTTGAGTCGGTTGGTTCGTGACCTCAGACTTTTGTGCCTGACGGAAGAAGGTGGAAGAGAGAATGTCCGGGGTGCGTGGGGTCCTTAATTATGCTGGCTGCTTTGCCGAGGCAGCGGGAAGTGTAGACAGAGTCAATGGATGGGAGGCTGGTTTGTGCGATGGATTGGGCTACATTCCCGACCTTTTGTAGTTTCTTACACTTTGGAAGGAGTAATTTGACAAGGAAGTTGTCAATGAACGGCATGACACTAGAAAGTTCTGTCGAACAAAGGAACCTTGGCGTGTTAGTCCACAGATCACCGAAGACTAAAGGGCATGTTAGTAGGGTGGTGAAAAAGGTAAATGGGACACTTGCCTTTGTCAATCAGGGTATAGATTACAAAAGCAGGGAAGTCCTGTCGGAGTTGTATAGAACTTTGGTGAGGCCACAACTAGAGTACGGCAGTTCTGGTCACCACATTATCGGAAGGATGTGATTGCACTGGAGAGGGCGCAGAGGAGATTCACCAGGATGCTGCCTGGGATGGAACATTTAAGTTATGAAGAGAGGTTGGATAGGCTTGGGTTGTTTTCATTGGAGCAGAGAAGACTGAGGGGCGACCTGATCAAGGTGTACAAGATTATGAGGGACATGGACAGGGTGGATAGGGAGCAGCTGTTCTCCTTAGTTGGAGGGTCAGTCACAAGAGGACATAGGTTCAAGGTGGTGGGATTTGTAAGGAAGAGCTTTTTTACCCAGAGGGTGGTGATGGTCTGGAATGCGCTGCGTGGGAGGGTGGTGGAGGCGGGTTGCCCCACATCCTTTAAAAAGTACCTGGATGAGCACTTGACACATCATAACATTCAAGGCTATGGGCCAAATGCTGGTAGATGGGAGGTCAGGTGTTGTTGCAAATTTAATGGTCTGGAGGGCCTCTTCCGCATTGTATAACTCAATGATTCTGTGATCCCAGGTGGATTGGCATTGCTAAATTGCCCCTTAGTGTCCCACGTTGTGTAGGTTTGGTGGATGAGCCATGGTAAATGTGCGGGATTATGGGGATAGGCCGGGGAGCGGGGGTGTAGGCCTGGGTAAGATGCTGAGTCAAATAACCTCTTTTTGCACTGAGGGGATTCTATGATAAGAACGTAAGAAACAGGAGCAGAAGTGGAGCAGGTGGCCTATCGAGTCTGCTCAGCAATTCAACATGATCATGCCTCATCCTCAACTCCACTTTCCTGTCCTCTCCTCATATCCCTCCATTCCTTGAGAGACCAAAATCGGTCTAACCCAGCTTTAACTTTACTCAGCAATGGATCATAACTTCATAAAATATAGGAGCAGAATTAGGCTACTCGGCCCATTGAGTCCACTCTGCCATTCGATCATGGCTGATATGCTCCTCATTCCCATTTTCCTGCCCTCTTCCCATAACCCTTCAACCCATTCCCAATTAAAAATCCGTCTAACTCCTCCTTAAATTTACTCACTGTCCCAGCATCCTCCGCACTTTGGGGTAGCGAATTCCACAGATTCACAACCCTTTGGGAGAAGTAGTTTCTCCTCAACTCTGTTTTAAATTTGTTGCCCCTTATCCCAAGACTATGACCTCTCGTCCTAGAATGCCCCACAAGAGGAAGCATCCGCTCCACGTCTACCTTATCCATACCTTTTATCATCTTCTTTCAGCCACAACCCACTGGGTTGGAGAATTCCAAAGACTCATGATCCTTTGAGTGAAGAAATATCTCCTCACCTTAGTCCTGAATGTTTGGCTCATTAACTTAGCCAGGGACCTGGGTTCAATTCCAGCCTTGGGACACTGCCTGTGCAGAGTTTGCACATTCTCCCTGTGTCTGCGTGGGTTTCCTCCCACCCTCCACAGATGTGCAGGTTAGATGGATTGGCCATGCTGAATTCTCCCTTAGTGTCCAAAAATGTGCAGGTTAGCGGGATTGGCCATGCTTACTTGCTCCTTTGTGTCCAAAGATGTGCAGGCTAGGTGGATTGGCCATGCTAAATTGGCCCTTAGTGTCCGAAGATGTGTAGGTTAGAGGAATTAGTCACGGTAAATGTGCAAGGTTATGGAGATCGGGGCGGGAGAGAGGATCTGAGTAAGACACTAGGTCAGAAAGTCGGTGCAGACTTGATGGGCTGAATGGCCACCTACTGCGCTGTAGGGATTCTATGATTCTTCTATAAGAGCTGGAGACAATGAGTGAGTCACCCAAATACGCATTAAATTGATCTTTCAGACTGGAAAGCCACAAGAAGGTTGAGGTCAGAGAGTAATCTTTCCCTTTGACAATCTGTATTGATTCTTGAGTCTGGGCTTTGGAATTGGTGCCCTTATATTGAAATTTCTGATGGGACACAGCTTGTACCAAACCCACTCTGCTATTTGTGATTTGATAAGCAAGAATTATTTTTTGAATTGCAGTAACTGTCTCCAGGTACAAAGAAAGGACAACCTCATATAACCGACCTGTCATGTTCTTGGGAATAAAGGTTTCTACGCACTCTCTCTCTCTGTGAATTTTTAATGCTTGTGTAACCTTATCAAAAACAAGAACAAATGTAACTCAGACTGTGACAAAATGCAGAACTCAAAGAAACACGACTAAAAACCTTTCCAACATCTCAATTGGCTCTGCAGATCAATATGGCCACCAGGCGTCGGGGTACGTGTCTTATTTGGGGAATTTAGTTGAGGGAGTTTGCGATAGGTCGCGGGTTCAAATCTCAAAGGGGCCACTCTTTTATAACAAAATCCCTGCTAAACCTGACACGCGTGTGTGGCCTCCTGTCTCCACATGGGGAGAATATCAGGAGACTGATCTCATCAATTGTTACTGGCTTTAATCTCACTGCACTTCTATCCCTTTCCCTACGGCATTCTTTTCATTACAGTGGCGTTTTAAAGGCCTGTTAGTGAACTGGGTTTGATTGAGTACAAAAAGGGACTCTGTCTGAGCCTCATCAGCCCTGGGAATGTTATTTTAATTTACTCAGATACGTTTCTCTTCAGGGTTTTGATCTTTGAACAAAGAACAAAGAAAATTCCAGCACAGGAACAGGCCCTTCGGCCCTCCAAGCCTGCACCGACCATGCTGCCCACGTGGACTAAAACTCCTTACCCTTCTGGGGATCATATCACACAATTCCCATCCTATTCATGTATTTGTCAAGACGCCTCTTAAAAGTCACTTTCGTGTCTACTTCCACGACCTCCCCCGGCAGCGAGTTCCAGGCTTTGTTTAAAAAAGGCTGCAGGGAAAAGCCTGGGAACTACAGGCCAGTGAGCCTCACATCTGTGGTGGATAGGTTGTTGGAAGGTATTTTGAGAGACAGGATCTGCAGGCGTTTAGAGATGCAAGGACTGATCAGGGACAGTCAGCATGGCTTTGTGAGTGGAAAATCATGTCTCACAAATTTGATTGAGTTTTTTGAAGGGGTGACCAAGAAGGTAGATGAGGACAGTGCAGTTGATGTTGTCTACATGGACTTTAGCAAGGCCTTTGACAAGGTACCACATGGTAGGTTGTTGCATAAGGTTAAATCTCACGGAATCCAGGGTGAGGTATCTAAATGGATGCAATATTGGCTTCTTGACAGAATAAGAAGTTTAACAACACCAGGTTAAAGTCTAACAGGTTTATTTGGGAGCAAAGCAGGCATCTCCACTTCTTGACAGAAGTCAGAGGGTGGTTGTAGAGGGTTGTTTTTCAAACTGGAGGCCTGTGACCAGTGGTGTACCTCAGGGATCAGTGCTGGGTCCACTGTTATTTGTCATTTATATTAATGATTTGGATGAGAATATAGGAGGCATGGTTAATAAGTTTGCAGATGACACCAAGATTGGTGGCGTACTGAAAAGTGAAGAAAGTTACCTCTGATTGCAACGGGATCTTGATCAATTGGGCCAGTGGGCTGACAAATGGCAGATGGAGTTTAATTTAGATAAATGCGAGGTGATGCATTTTGGTAGATTGAACCAGGGCAGGACTTACTCAGTTAATGGTAGGGTGTTGGGGAGAGTAACAGAACAAAGAGATCTAGGGGTACATGTTCATACCTCCTTGAAAGTAGAGTCACAGGTAGACAGAGTGGTGAAGAAGGCATTCAGCATGCTTGGTTCCATTGGTCAGAACATTGAATACAGGGGTTGGGACATCTTGTTGAAGTTGTACAAGACATTGGTAAGGCCACACTTGGAGTAGTGTGTACAGTTCCGGTCACCCTATTATAGAAAGGATATTATTAAACTAGAAAGAGTGCAGAAGAGATTTACTGGGATGCTACTGGGACTTGATGGTTTGAGTTGTGAGGAGAGGCTGGATAGACTGGGACTTTTTTTCCTGGAGCGTAGGAGGCTGAGGGGTGATCTTATAGAGGTCTATAAAACAATGAGGGGCACAAATCAGCTAGATGGTCAATGGGCCCGATTTTACCAATCGGAGCCTAAGGGCGGGATCCGGGCATAATACGGATCCGAGCCCGGAATCTTCTTTCCAGTGTGCCCACGCGCGTTTTGCCGGCTCCGGTCCCATTCGCGCTGTGGGCGGGGCTTAGCCGGAACGATCGGAGCTCTGAACTGCACATGCGCAGTTTGAAAAAAAATCTGAAGCAGCGCGCCCAGGCATGAAAGGAAATAGCAGAGAGAGCGGCTTGCTGACACAGACCATCTGGGGCGGGGGGGGAGATGGGAGGAGAGGGGGTGTGACGTATCATCCTCTGGGGGAGGGGAGGGTGGGTGGAGAGGGGGTGTGACCGATCATCCCCTGGGGGAGCGGGGGGGGTGGGGGTGGGGGGTGGGGGGGGGGGGTGGATGGAGAGGGGGTGTGACCGATCATCCCCTGGGAGGCGAGGTGGGAGGAGAGAGGGTGTGACGTATCATCCTCCGGGCGGGGGGGGGGGGGGGGTGGAGGGGGGGTCGCTGCCACTCTGCGGTTGGTTGGTGGGGAGGGAGGGGGAAGGGGGTTCCGCTGCCACTCTGCGGCCGATCCCTCCTCCCCACCGGAGGAACCAATCCCTCCTCTCCGGAGTGGCCACATACTTCAAACACCACGACTGTCATTATTCACCTCTGCGGAACCCCCTGCCCCCTCCCTCCCCACCGATCGGCCGCAGGGTGGCAGCGGCCCCCCGACGGAGGATAATACGTCACACCCCCTCTCCTCCTCCCACCCCCCTCCCCCCGCCCAGAGGAGGAGCTGGGTCGGAGAGCCGTTGCAGTCTCTGACCCCACTCTTCGGATGCTGCAGCGGCGACTTCGGATTTTTATTCAGCAGGTCGATTAGAGCGCGGATCCGGATCGGACAAGAAGACGTTAAAGTGGGATTTGGTGGTAGAGTTGGGTGCGCGGTTCATTCAGTCGATTTAAATGTATGCAAATGCATTTACATCGTCGGGCCACCTGATTCGGGCGTGGGCCGGACCCGCGCCCGAATCGGGTGTCGGTAAAGCCGCGATCTGCTCGGAATTGGGTGCAGATCGCGGTATAGGCCTGACGCCCAACTTTACCACGATTTCGCACCCGAAAACGGGCGCGAAGTTTTGGTAAAATCGGGCCCAATATCTTTTCCCAAAGGTAGGGGAGTCTAAAACTCGAGGATATAGGTTTAATGTGAGAAGGGAGAGATACAAAAGTGTCCAGAGCGGCAATTTTTTACGCGGAGGGTGGTGAGTGTCTGGAACAAGCTACCAGAGGTAGTAGTAGAGGCGGGTACAATTTTGTCTTTTAAAAAGCGTTTAACAGTTTCATGGGTAAGATGGGTATAGAGGGACATGGGCCAAAGGTGGGCAATTGGGATTAGCTTAGGGGTTTAAAAAAAATGGGCGGCGTGGACAAGTTGGGCCGAAGGGCCTGTTTACATGCTGTAAACCTCTATGACTCTATGACTCTGTGACACCCATCACCCCTGTGTAAAAAGCTTGCCTCATACATCTCCTTTAAAGCTTGCCCCTCACATCTTAAACCTACGCCCCCTAATAATTTATGCGAGATTTGGATAGGCTGAGCGAGTGGGCGAGGATCTGGCAGATGGAATATAACGTTAGCAAATGTGAGGTTATCCACTTTGGAAGAAATAATAGTAAATTGGAATATTATTTAAATGGAGAAAAATTACATCGTGCGACTGTGCAGAGGGACCTGGGGGTCCTTGTGCACAAATCGCAAAAACTCAGTCTGCAGGTGCAGCAGGTGATCAAGAAGGCAAATGGAATGTTGGCCTTTATCGCGAGGGGGATAGAATATAAAAGCAGGGAGGTCTTGCTGCAACTGTACAAGGCACTGGTGAGGCCGCAACTGGAGTACTGTGTGCAGTTTTGGTCCCCTTATTTGCGGAAGGATATATTGGCCTTGGAGGGAGTGCAGAGAAGGTTCACCAGGTTGATACCGGAGATGAGGGGTGTGGCTTATGAGGAGAGATTAAACAGATTGGGTCTGTACTCGTTGGAGTTCAGAAGGATGAGGGGTGATCTTATAGAGACATATAAGATAATGAAGGGGCTGGATAGGGTAGAGGCGGAGAGATTCATTCCACTTAGAAGGGAAACCAGAACTAGAGGGCACAGCCTCAAAATAAGGGGGGGCCGGTTCAGAACAGAGTTGAGGGGGAACTTCTTCTCTCAGAGGGTAGTGAATCTCTGGAATTCTCTGCCCATTGAAGTGGTGGAGGCTACCTCGTTGAATATGTTTAAATCACGGGTAGATAGTTTTCTGATCGATAAGGGAATTAGGGGTTATGGGGAGCAGGCGGGTAAGTGGAACTGATTCGCTTCAGATCAGCCATGATCTTGTTGAATGGCGGGGCAGGCTCGAAGGGCCAGATGGCCTACTCCTGCTGCTATTTCTTATGTTCTTATGTTCTTAATTGACTCTTCCACAATGGGAAAAAAGCTTCTGACTATCCACTCTGTCCATACCCCTCATAATTTTGTCGACGTCTATCAGGTCACCCCTCAACCTTCGTCGTTCCAGTGAGAACAAACCAAGTTTCTCCAACCTCTCCTCATAGCTAATGCCCTCCATACCAGGCAACATCCTGGTAAATCTTTTCTGTACCCTCTCCAAAGCCTCCACATCCTTCTGGTTGTGTGGCAACCAGAATTGAACACTGTATTCCAAGTGCAGCCTAACTAAGGTTCTATAGAACTGCAACATGACTTGCCAATTTTTAAACTCAGTGCCCTGACCAATGAAAGAAAGAGGTTGTTCATGAGTTAATTTGCTTAATTGATACAATGAAGAGTTTAGAAATGGATGGCTTTGGGCCATTGAAAGGGCCGTTTATCTTTGCTGCCTGTTCCTTTCCGTGGATACGTCCTTTCCCGAGTATCCACGGAGCAGGAATCATTGTCTCCACCAGTACGCTTGAGATCCTCCAGGGCCTGTCGGTGCTCAGGTGACCTAAAAATGTAATTTTAATTTCACTTTGATACTGTTATGTATGTTGGGTGCATGCCCCTTTAAGAGAATGGGTCAGGTGACCTGGGAAACAAGCTCTACAATGGTGGAGCTTGCCAAGACAATCTTGTACTGACTGTGCGACAGTCATGACGTTTAAATAACAGTTCCAGTTAGTTTACACTGACTTTCCTTGTGCGCTCTTTATACTCCATAATAAAACCTCATACATTATAGTTTCCTTTCAACTTTTGTTGCTTTGCCCCTACAATCCATCACGCAAACCAGCCTCCCGTCCATTGACTCTGTCTACACTTCCCACTGCCTCGGAAAAGCAGCCAGCATAATTAAGGACACCACGCGCCCCGGACAGTCTCTCTTCCACCTTCTTCCATTGGGAAAATGATACAGAAGTCTGAGAACACACACCAACCGACTCAAGAACAGCTTCTTCCCTGCTGCTGTCAGACTTTTGAATGGAGCTACTTTGCATTAAGGTGATCTTTCTCTACACCCTGGCTATGACTGTAACACTACATTCTGCACTCTCTTCTTTCCTTCTCTATGAACGGTATGTTTTGTCTGTCTTGTGCGCAAGAAGCAATACTGTATGTGACAATAATAAATCAAATCAAATCAAATCAAAAATTTTGGGTGGTATGGTGGCACTGCTGCTTCACAGCGCCAGGGACCTGGGTTCAATTCCAGGCTTGGGTCACTATCTGTGCAGAGCCTGCACGTTCTCCCCGTGTCTGCGTGGGTTTCCTCCGGGTGCTCTGGTTTCCTCCCACAGTCTGAGAGACGTGTAGGTTAGGGTGCATTGGCCATGGTAAATTCTCCCTCAGTGTATCCGAACAGGCGCTGGAGTGTGGCGACTAGGGGATTTTCACAGTAACTTCATTGCAGTGTTAATGTAAGCCTCTGTGTAACACTAATAAATAAACTTCAGAAACTTGATTGCTGAAAGGGAATGTTGGCTGGGACACTGGGGTTTTTTTTGGAAGGTCGGAGGCAGAGATGTGTAATGTTGCACTTGTGAATAAATCTATTATCAAGAAAAGGATTCAAGTCTCGTTTCAACCTTCATCGATTGGTTTGGATCCACTTAACAGTAAGTGGTAACACACACCCTCACTGACCCTTGGAGGAAAATAGGTGAGCAGGCTCGACGGGCCAAATGTCCGACCCTAACTCTTATTTGTTTTTAATGCTCAAAGGATCGGGAATGGCAAGGCGACCAGGCTCAGTTTTCACCCCACAGCCTTCCTACTTGCCCTTAATTTTCAGGTCCATTCACAAAGAGCAGCCATTTTGATTGAGGAACTGGACTCTTGGTTCCCATGGAAACACACACCTCCCGAGTTGGCAGGGAGAGGGGAGAAAGTGTGGAGGAAACTATCAGCAATGAAAGATTTTGGTAAATTTCTAGTTTTCCCCACAAACTGTTGCTGTTTGAAGGATAGTTGGATAGGCACAAGCACAAGCTGGGACCTTCAGGGCTCCCGAACAAGCGCTGGAAAATGGGATTAAGCCAGATAGCTTTTTCTTTCATCTGGGACAAACATGATGGGCCGAATGGCCCGCTTCTGTGCTGTAAACTTTCTGTGTCGAGTGTTAGTGTTCCAGTCACCAGAATGAGATGAAGCATGGTAGGAGGCGGCGGTGGTGCAGTGGTATTGTCACTGGGCTAGTAATCCAGAGACCCAGGTTAATGTTCTGGGGACCCGGATTCGAATCCCACCACGGCAGATGGTGATATTTGAATTCAAGAAAAATTCTGGAATTAATTGTCGAATGATGGCCATGAAACAATTGTCATAAAATACCCATCTGGTTGACTAACGTCCTTTAGGGAAGGAAATCTGCTGTCCTTACCTGGCCTGGCCTACATGTGACCCCAGACCCACAGTAATGTGGTTGATTCTGAAATGGCCTAGCAAACTGGGCGGCACTGTTTGTTTTGGTTAGCACTGCTGCCTCACAGTGCCAGGGACCCGGGTTCGATTCCCGGCTTGGGTCACTGTCTGTGCGGAGTCTGCACCTTCTCCCCGCCTGCATGGGTTTCCTCCGCGTGCTCCAGTTTCCTCCCACAGTTCGAAAAACATGCTGATTAGGTGCATTGCGACCATGCTAAATTCTCCCTCAGTGTACCCGAACAGGCGCGGGGTGTGGTGACTGGGGGAATTTCACAGTAACTTCATTGCAGTGTTAATGTAAGCCTACTTGTGACACTAATAAATAAATAAAACCACTCAGTTCCGGGACAATTAGGACAGGGCAATAAATATTAGCCCAGTCAGCGACACCCACATCTTCTGAATGAATAAAAAAAAGGAGACCCATGTAAAGTATAAACACCAGCCTGGTGAGTTGGACCAGGTGGCCTGTGAAATAAATTGAAGAGTTTGGTTCTTCCTGTGTCAGTTCCCGTTTCCACTCTGACGAAATGATATTTGAAGAGCTCAATAGCGATAGTTTATTTTCTTTTCTCACTTAAAATGTGGGAAACGTTCTTCAAAGCACCCAATGATGACAGTGTTTTTCCATCTACCCGCGACTGCTCCTTACTGCAAATTTATCCACATTAAAGTCAGTGAGCGTGGCAGGAAGGAAGGTAAATTTCCCCAGCATATTGAGCAGAAAACTTTCATTTTCTCCTTGAGATATCACGGTTGAGGTGACCAGTAACAGATACTGTCTGGCAAAAATGTTGCTGAATGTGTTATATCTGGAATAGCTTCGAGTGTGTCTTTGAAGGGTGACTGATTATGAAAAAGGCTTAGTATTGGTGTAAAAATTGTCTGCTGCATTACTTGTGATAACTGCAATTCATTGATATGTAGGGATAGTTCAGCATGGCTGTGTAGTTATCTCTCATTTCAGAATGCATGACTGAACTTAAATCAAAGCTGATATTTAAACAAAGACAGAAGGACTGGAATAAAATCCCTCCTCTTTCTCTCTCGCAGAAACAACTCGGGAGAATTGATGGGCAATTAATGGAATTAAAAATGGTGAGAAAGGATTGTCTGGTCCTGCCTGCCACTGGGATCGTCTAGTCCCAGTCCCCTTGTCACCCATCAACTTCCCTCGACTCGTTCCTCTTTTCTCTGTCACAGTGGTTAGCACTGCTGCCTCGCCCTGTCAGGGACCTGGGTTCGATTCCGGCCTCGGGTCGCTGTCTGTGTGGAGTCTGCACATTCTCCCCGTGTCTGAGTGGGTTTCCTCCGGATGCTCTGGTCTCCTCCCACAGTCTTGGTTGAGTGGCCAGGCTAAATTTTCCCTTAGTCTCAGGGGGGGATTAGCAGGGTAAATATGTGGGGTTACAGGTGTAGGGCCTGGGTGGAATTGTTGTCGGTGCAGGCCTAATGGGCTGAATGGCCTCCTTCTGCACTGTCAGGATTCTATGATTGAACCTCCCTCCATTACCCTGGACCCTATTACAAGCCACCTCCACATGCCTTCCTGTCCTTCAGAGCCAGCACCCGTTACCATTCCCATCCAGTCACTGTCCCCTTCCATTATCCAAACCATTTATCTTGTTCCCCCTCCTTGACCCCTCCACATGAGGCCTGCACCTTCCAGACTATTAACATCCTGGGCTCACCATTGACCAGAAACTGAACTGGACTAGCCGTATAAATAGTGTGGCTACAAGAGCAGGTCAGCAGCTAGGCCTTCGCTGTAAGCTCTAAAGTTCCCTCCAAAAACCTTGGACCACATAATGGCAACGTGCAAATGAAAATAGTTGTTGTAGATTTGCACCAAAATAATTCTGAAAATAAAAGGAGAGTGTTTGAATCAGGGTGGAATGGTGGAGGCCATGGTGTAGTGGCATTGCCTCTGGACTAGTAATCCAGAGACCCAGGATAATGCGATGGGGACCTGGGTTCGAATCCCTCCACAGCAGATGGTGAAATTCGAGTTCAATAAAAATCTGGAATTAAAAGTCTAATGATGACCATGAAATGATTGTCATAAAAATGCATTTGGTTCATTAATGTTCTTCAGGGAAGGAAATCTGCCATCCCTTTTTTAAATTGATTCATGGGACATGAGTGTCGCTGGCTGGCCAGCACTTACTTCCCAATCCCTGGTTGCTCTTGGAGGGCAGTTGAGAGACAGCTGCATTGCTGTGGCTCTGGAGTCACATGTCGGCCAGACAAGGTAAGGATGGCAGATTTCCTTTCCTAAAGGGCACGAGTGAACCAGATGGGTATTTCTGACAATGGTTTCATGGTCGTCAGTAGATGCTTCATTCCAAATACTTTCTGGATTAATAATCCAGAGATAATACCACAAGGCTGTTGCCTTCTCCTGACCTACATGTGACTCCAGACCCACAGCAATGTGATTGACTCTTAAATGCCCTCTGAAATGGCACTCAGCACTCAGTTCAAGGGCAATTAGAACATAGAACATAGACAGCGCAGTACAGGCCCTTCGGCCCTCGATGTTGCGCCGACCAGTGGAAACAATCTAAAGCCCCTCTAACCTACACTATTCCAATATCATCCATATGTTTATCCAATAACCATTTGAATGCTCTTAATGTTGACGAGTCCACTACTGCTGCAGGCAGGGCATTCCACGCCCTTACTACTCTCTGAGTAAAGAACCTACCTCTAACATCTGTCCTATATCTCTCACCCCTCAATTTAAATCTATGTCCCCTCGTGCTCGCCATCACCATCCGAGGAAAAAGGCTCTCACTATCCACCCTATCTACTCCTCTGATCATCTTGTATGCCTCTATTAAGTCACCTCTTAACCTTCTTCTTTCTAACGAAAACAACCTCAAGCCCCTCAGCCTTTCCTCACGCGATTTTCCCACCATACCAGGTAACATCCTGGTAAATCTCCTCTGCACCCTTTCCAACACTTCCACATCTTTCCGACAATGCGGCGATGGGATAGACAATTAGGGATGGACAATAAATGCTGGCCCGGCCAGTGGTGCCCATATCCCCTGAAGTAATCAAGAAGAAGGCAAAAAGTAGACACTTGTCCAAAGCATATGATTTTTCAAGTCTGAGAACTGGATGTTTGGCGTAGATTTCTATTTTCACATTCCTAGTTTTACATTGCTGCCTCTAAACCTCCCTGGCATCAAAACTGATCAGATCTCATGGAGTGCACATACGTTATTCAGTCTCCAAAAAAAATTTAGAAAGAATATTCAATAAAGTCAGAGTCCTTTCACGTCTCCATAAATAAATTGAAATGGTTCCGAAAAAAGTCAAGTGTGATTCTTAATATATGAAGGTTAAGGGAAATCAATTCCTATTTGTCTGTAAAAATGTTTTCATTATTCTCTAAATGTAGCTGGTATTAATGTATATCTGTAACAGGGCTTCTTTCACAGTTATTCCTTCTGAAATACTGCGACCAGCGATGTGTATCTGATATTCTGCTAAAATGCTAAGTTATTTGTTAATGAACTGATGAAATCGAGATTACAGACTGCTTCCTTCTTTTGTAAGGGGGAATATTGCAGAAACCCAGGCCAGACTGCAGTCAATTATACTCAAGTATGAATTTATCCCGCTCCACTCTCGACGTGTACGTTAAAATGATTACTCACTTCATTGGCCTGCACCCAAAAAGCAAATTGTGGTAAACCACTGTTCAGCTTATTGCCTGTGTGTGAGTGACATGCCTGGACATGCCCCTGCCTGAGACTCCTTCCCCCCCCCGGTCCAGGTATAAAGGTGACTGCTCCCCACCCCCCTGTCTCAGTCTCTGGACCAGTTCATCGACATGGGTGTGCTCCAAGTCTTTTGCGAATAAAAGCCTATTTGTTCTTGCATACAAACTAGTCTTTGCTTGATTGGTAGTGCATCACAAAACCTCTGTCAGAATTGGAGTTAACCTGCACACTTGTCTTACATAGAAAATAGAATCAGCAGTAGGCCATTCGGCCCTTCAAGCCCACTCTGTCGTTCATTTTACAATGGCTGATCATCAAATTCAATACCCCGATCCTGCCTTCCCATCCTATCCCTTGCTCCCTTTAGCCCAATAAGAAGTCTCACAACACCAGGTTAAAGTCCAACAGATTTATTTGGAATCACGAGCTTTCGGAGCGCTGCCCCTTCATCAGGTGAGTGGAGAGGTACGTCCTTCACTCACCTGATGAAGGAGCAGCGCACCGAAAGCTCATGATTCCAAATAAATCTGTTGTACTTTAACCTGGTGTTGTGAGACTTCTTACCGTGCTCATCCCAGTCGAACGCTGGCATCTCCACATATTTAGCCCAAGAGTTATATCTAATTTCTTCTTGAAATCACACAATGTTTTGGCCTCAACCAATTCCACACATTCACCACCCTCTGGGTGAAGAAATTTCTCCTCACCTCAGCCCCAAAAGGTTTACCCCTTATCCTCAAACTATGAGCCCTAGTTCTGGACACCCCCCACGATTAGGAACATTCTTTCCGAATCTATCCTGACTAATCCTGTTAGACTTTTACAAGTTTCTATGAGAACCCCTCTCACACTCTTCTAAACTCCAGTGAACATAATCCTAACTGGCTTAATCTCTTCTCATATGACAGAGCTGCCCTCGCCGGAATCAGCCTGGTAAACCTTCGTAGCACTCCTTCCATCACTGACTAGAAGGTATGCCATCGATCTCTTCCCGTGACAGGAATTCCGTATCTGTTACCATGGATACAGGTGTTGCAAATTACCGTCAACATCTCGGTTCTTTAAATCTCCCACTGGCCTCCAGCCTCGGCAGGGATAGAGTTACAGATTTCCACAGTGAGTGGAGGGATGTTTCCTGACATTATCTCGAACAGGCGAGTTCTAATTGGACTCCACACTTCTGGATCCTCCAGCAAGTGCAAATTGGTTCTCTTTATCTATCACATTCTATACACAGCTTCAAGCCCTTCAAATCGATCATCCCTTAACCACAGTAAGAAGTCTCACAACACCAGGTTAAAATCCAACAGGTTTATTTGGTAGCACAAGCTTTTGGAGCACTGCCCCTTCCTCAGGTGAGTGGAGGATTGGGTTCACAAACAGGGCATATATAGACACAGACTCAGTTGGAATGTACCCACCAGGTACACGGTACATACTCTTCCGACTCGGCCAACGTTGTCTACCTGATACGCTTCAAGAAATGATGCCCCGAGGCATGGTACATCGGCGAGACCATGCAGACGCTACGACAATGAATGAATGGACACCGCTCGACAATCGCCAGGCAGGAGTGTTCCCTTCCTGTGGAGGAACCCTTCAGCAGTCACGGGCATTCAGCCTCTGATCTTCGGGTAAGCGTTCTCTAAGGCGGCCTTCAAGACACACAATGCAGAATCGCTGAGCAGAAACTGATAGCCAAGTTCCGCACATGTGAGGACGGCCTCAACCGGGATCTTGGGTTCATATCACACTGTCTGTAACCCCCACGACTTGCCTGGGCTTGCAAAATCTCACTAACTGCCCTGGCTTGAGACAATTCACACCTCTTCAACCTGTGATTATCCCTCCCTCCACTCGCATTGTCTGTACCTGTAAAGGCTTGATTATCTGTTAAGACTCGCATTACTTTAACCTGGTGTTGTGAGGCTTCTTACTGTGCCTACCCCAGTCCAACGCCGGCATCTCCACATCATGGTTAACCATATCAAACATTCACTCCCTCCACCACCAATGCACAATGGTAGCAGTGCGTACCACCTACGAGATTCACAGCAAAAAGTCTCTGCTACAATAGTCCTTTGATAGCGCCTCCTATAATAACTTTGAGGGTGACTTGTTGTGGCTTCAAGTTATGAAGAATTTAGCACGGCCAATGCACTTAGCCAGCACATCTCTCGGATTTGTGGGAGGAAACCGGAGCACCCGGAGGAAACCCACGCAGACACGGGGAGAATGTGTAGACTCCACACAGACAGTGGCCCAAGCTGGGAATCGAACCCGGGTCCCTGGCGCTGTGAGGCGGCAGTGCTAACCATTGTGCTACCGTGCCGCCCCAGTGAACCAGAGGGGTTTTTAGGCCAATCGAAGTCAGTACTGGTGTCCATGAAACGGAGCTCAGCTTTATGTTCCAGATTTGATTGAGTTTCAATTCTACCAGTTGGCGCCGTGGTGGGATTTGAACCTGTGTCCCCGGAGCACTAACCTGGAGCACCTGGATTACTAATCCAGTGACATCACCACTACAAAACCAACTCCCCTCCAGGAGGTTCAATTTCCAGTCAATCTTTGGAGGATCCCTATTTTGTGACTGATGCATTTATATAGCGCCCTTAAACGTAGTAACATCCCAGATGCTTCACAGCGAATGAAACCAGACAGAATTTGATAATGAACGACAAGAGGAGATACTGGGCTACTGATCAATAAATTGGTGACGGAGGAAGCTTTTGAGGAGTGCCTTAAATTTGGCTAGCGAGGCAGAGGCAGTTAGGGCGAAGGCTTTCTTATCAACAATATTTATCTCTGTACAAGTGATGGTCGACAGAACTGCAACACACATCCACTCTCTTCTCCTTCCTGGCTCCACCTGAGTTTCCTCCCCGACCCAGGATGCATGCCCTTGCACCCGATTTGCTCGATCTCTCCTTAGGGTCCGGCCCGATCACATGGCCCCTCAGGGATCACCTTCTTAAAAGGGTCACACTACCAAGCCTGTGACATTTACCATTTTGAAGGGCAAGGGCAACATTTACCTGGGAACACCAACACCCACAATCTCCTCTCCAAGCCACTCACCATCCTGAATCGGAAATATATCACCGCTCCTTCACAGTCGCTGAGTCAAAGAGCTGGAATTTCTCCCGGCGCTGTAGGAGTACCTATACTACATGGGCTAAAGTCCTTCACCACCACACCTACTCTCGGGCATATAGAGATGTGCAATAATCAGAATTATAGAATCCCTACAGTGCAGAAAGAAGCTATTCGGCCCATCGACAATCCTACCCAGGCCCTATCCCCATAACACCACATATTTACCCCGCTAATCCCTCTAACCTGCGCATCCCGGGACATTAAGGGGCAATTTAGCATGGCCAATGCACCTAATCCGCACATCTTTCAGACTGTGGGAGGAAACCGGAGCACCCGGAGGAAACCCATGCAGACACGGGGAGAATGTACAGACTCCGCATAGACAGTGACCCGAGCCAGAAATTGAACCCGGGTCCCTGGAGCTATGAGGCAGCAGTGCTAACCACTGTGCTACCGTGCCGTCCCAGTGCTGATGTAGCTAGCGATGTCGCCATCCGTGATCGGATAATTAAACAAGGCATCGACAGCACAATGGATCTCTGCTTGAGTGATTATTCAAGCTCAAATTCTTCGTGCAGTTTGAAATGCCACCCGTTCATCTTGGAAGCTCAATCCAATAAAATGTACAACAGTCACTTCTTTAATAAGGCTACTTACGGCTTTCGTAAATGTATTAAAAATGGGATGATTAAATTTTTAATCAACTGGAAAGTACTCGACTGTACGGGTGAACCCAAACTCAGATTTGATCATTTCGAATGTTATGAATACTTTCAGACAAGAAGTTCAGTTTGAATGATTCTGCAGCTGCATTGCTTGAGTCATTCCACGTTTAATAAGGTTTTGCTTTCGTCCTTTTATATTGTTCTGATTCAAAGAAAAATCCAATTGGAAGCAGGTCTAGATTGAAGTGCTTTTATGCTAAAATTAAGTGAACATATGAATTAGGAACAGGAGTAGGCCAATCAGCCCCCTTGAGTCTCCTCTGCAACTCAGGGGCTGATCTGCTTTTAATTTAAACCACCACATCCCTGCCGATCCCCTGATAACTTTTCACCCCCTTGATAATCAAGAATCTATCGAGCTCTGCCTTAAAAACTTAAAATTCTGCTTCCACTGCCTCTTGAAGAATGGTTTCAAAGTGTCACAACCCTCTGTCCTAAATGAGTGAACCCTTATTTTTAAACAGTGACCCCCCTAGTTCTAGATTCTTCCACAAGAGGAAACATCCTCTCCACATAAGAACATAAGAACTAGGAGCAGGAGTATGGTGTAGGTAGGAAGAGCAGGGGGGTCATACGAGAGAAATTCAGGGAGTTGGGTGCTAGGCTAAAAAGTAAGACCTCCAGGGTAGCAATATCTGGACTGCTCCCGGTGCCTAGTGCAAGTGAGGCTCGGAACAGGGAGATTCTACAGTTGAACGCGTGGCTAAAGGACTGGTGCAAGAGGGAGGGTTTTAAATTCATAGATAACTGGGAAATCTTCAAGTCAGGATGGCAACTGTACAGAAAGGATGGGTTACACCTTAACTGGAAGGGAGCAAATATCCTGGCTGGGAGTTTTGCTCGAGTGTTTCGGCAGGATTTAAACTAGTGTGGCAGGGGGGTGGGGAACAAAACAGGAGGTCAGTAAATACTGAGGCTGGGGTCGAGCTGGGGGCCAGGGCAAGGTTAGCTAAGAAGAGGAGCACTCTGGAGGAGGAGGACCTGACTGGGCCTGGAGGTCTGGAGTGCATCTGCTTCAATGCGAGGAGTGTAACGGGTAAAACAGACGAACTTAGGGCCTTAATGCTTGTGCGGAATTTGGATGTGGTTGCGGTGACGGAAACTTGGTTAAAAGAAGGACAGGACTGGCAGCTGAATATTCCGGGGTATAAGTGTTTTAGGCGAGACAGAGGAGGGGCTAAAAAAGGTGGGGGAGTAGCAATATTAGTTAAGGAGCATATTACCGCGGTGCAGAGGGTAGACAACTTAGAGGGGTCATGTACTGAGTCGCTGTGGGTGGAACTCAGAAACAGGAAGGGTGCAGTCACTATGCTGGGGGTGTACTACAGACCACCCAACAGCCCACGGGAAGTGGAGGAAAGGATATGTCAGGAGATTCTGGAAAACATAGGGTTGTTGTAGTGGGGGACTTTAATTTCCCTGGCACAGACTGGAAAGTGCTTAGAGCTGGGGGACCGGACGGGGAGGAATTTGTAAAATGCGTACTGGAAAGTTCTTTGGAACAGTATGTAGATAGCCCGACTAGAGAGGGGGCTATACTGGACCTAGTTCTGGGAAATGAGCCCGGTCAGGTCGTCAAAGTTTCGGTAGGGGAACATGTAGCAAATAGTGACCACAACTCTGTTAACTTTAGGATAGTAATGGACAAGGATGAATGCTGTCCTACGGGCAGGGTGCTAAATTGGGGGAAGGCTGACTATAGCCGGATTAGGCAGGAATTGGTGGATGTTGATTGGGAGAGGATGTTCGAGGGTAAGTCCGCGTCTGGCATGTGGGAGTCTTTTAAGGAACTATTGATAAGGCTGCAGGATAGGCATGTGCCTGTAAAAAGGAAAGATAGGAAAGGTAGGATTCGAGAGCCGTGGATAACCAGGGAAATTGAGGATCTGATTAAAATGAAAATGGAGGCGTACGTTAAGTCCAGGCAACAGAAAACAGATGGAGCTCTGGAGGAATACAGAGAGAGTAGGAAAGAACTCAAACGGGGAGTTAGAAGGGCAAAAAGAGGTCACGAGATGTTCTTGGCAGGCAGGATTAAGGAGAATCCTAAGGCATTCTATTCATACGTTAGGAACAAAAGAGTTGTCAGGGAGAAAATCGGACCTCTCAGGGACAAAGGAGGGGAATTATGCTTAGAACCCAAGGGAATAGGGGAGATCCTAAATGAATACTTTGCATCGGTATTCACGAAGGAGAGGGGTGTGTTAACCGGGAGTGTCTCGGAGGGAGGTGTTGACCCGTTAGAGAAAATCTCCATTACAAGAGAGGAAGTGTTAGGTTTTTTAGGGAACATTAAAACTGACAAAGCCCCAGGGCCTGATGGCATCTATCCTCGACTGCTCAGGGAGACGAGAGGTGAAATTGCTGGGCCTCTGACGGAAATCTTTGTCGCTTCTTTGGACACGGGTGAGGTCCCTGAGGATTGGAGGATAGCGAATGTGGTCCTGTTGTTTAAGAAGGGTAGCAGGGATAACCCAGGAAATTATAGGCCGGTGAGCTTGACGTCCGTGGTGGGGAAGTTGTTGGAGAGGATTCTTAGAGACAGGATGTATGTGCATTTAGAACGGAACAATCTCATTAGTGACAGACAGCATGGTTTTGTAAGAGGGAGGTCGTGCCTTACAAATTTGGTGGAGTTTTTTGAGGAAGTGACAAAAACGGTTGATGAAGGAAGGGCCGTGGATGTCGTCTATATGGATTTCAGTAAGGCATTTGACAAAGTCCCACATGGCATGTTGGTTAAGAAGGTTAAGGCTCATGGGATACAAGGAGAAGTGGCTAGATGGGTGGAGAACTGGCTTGGCCATAGGAAGAAGTTTAAACTTCTTACTGTGTTTACCCCAGTCCAACGCCGGCATCTCCACATCTTGGCCATAGGAGACAGAGGGTAGTGGTCGAAGGGTCTTTTTCTGGCTGGAGGTCTGTGACCAGTGGTGTTCCGCAGGGCTCTGTACTGGGACCTCTGCTATTTGTGATATATATAAATGATTTGGAAGAAGGTGTAACTGGTGTAATCAGCAACTTTGCGGATGACACGAAGATGGCTGGACTTGCGGATAGCGAAGAGCATTGTCGGGCAATACAGCAGGATATAGATAGGCTGGAAAATTGGGCGGAGTGGTGGCAGATGGAATTTAATCCGGATAAATGCGAAGTGATGCATTTTGGAAGAAATAATGTCGGGAGGAGTTATACAATAAATGGAAGAGTCATCAGGAGTATAGAAACACAGAGGGACCTAGGTGTGCAAGTCCACAAATCCTTGAAGGTGGCAACACAGGTGGAGAAGGTGGTGAAGAAGGCATATGGTATGCTTGCCTTTATAGGACGGGGTATAGAGTATAAAAGCTGGAGTCTGATGATGCAGCTGTATAGAACGCTGGTTAGGCCGCATTTGGAGTACTGCGTCCAGTTCTGGTCGCCGCACTACCAGAAGGACATGGAGGCATTGGAGAGAGTGCAGAGAAGGTTTACCAGGATGTTGCCTGGTATGGAGGGTCTTAGCTATGAGGAGAGATTGGGTAGACTGGGGTTGTTCTCCTTGGAAAGACGGAGAATGAGGGGAGATCTAATAGAGGTATACAAGATTATGAAGGGTATAGATAGGGTGAACAGTGGGAAGCTTTTTCCCAGGTCGGAGGTGACGATCATGAGGGGTCACGGGCTCAAGCTGAGAGGGGCGAAGTATAACTCAGACATCAGAGGGACGTTTTTTACACAGAGGGTGGTGGGGGCCTGGAATGCGCTGCCAAGTAGGGTGGTGGAGGCGGGCACGCTGACATCGTTTAAGACTTACCTGGATAGTCACATGAGCAGCCTGGGAATGGAGGGATACAAACGATTGGTCTAGTTGGACCAAGGAGCGGCACAGGCTTGGAGGGTCGAAGGGCCTGTTTCCTATGCTGTACTGTTCTTTGTTCTTTTGTTCTTTATCTGGCCTCTCGAGCCTGCTCCGCCATTCAATAAGATCATGGCTGATCTTTATGTGGACTCAGCTCCACTTACCCTCCCGCTCACCATAACCCTTAATTCCTTTACTGTTCAAAAATCTGAATATCTTTGCCTTAGCAACATTTAAAGAGGTAGCCTCAACTGCTTCACTGGACAAGGAATTCACAACCTTTTGTGTGAAGAAGTTGATGCGCGATTAATTCACTCGGGAGGCTGGATCGTACCCGGGAAATAAAGGCTTTTATTAGCAACAAGAATGGAGCATACTGCTTAACAATACAATCCCAGACTAAAGGGTCACTAGGAAGTGCAGTGACCTTTATACTCCTATAGGAAGGCGGAGCCATCCGGAGTGTACCACAGAACAATGCCAACAGGTGGAACACCTCAACCCTAACCCCAACAGTAACAAGAGTAACATATGTACAAGTATCCATCGTGATAACCATCTATGGTTCAGTACCCATAGTGGTAACCATCTATGGTTCACCACAGAAGTTCCTCCTCAACTCAGTCCTAAATCTGCTTCACCTTATTTTGAGGCTATGCCCCCGAGTTCTAGTTTCACCCGCCAATGGAAACAATTTCCCTGCTTCTATCTTATCTATTCCCTTCATAATCTTATATGTTTCTATAAGATCTCCCCTCATTCTTCTGAATTCCACTGAGTATAGCCCCAGTCTATTCAGTCTCTCCTCATAAGCCAACCCTCTCAACTCTGGAATCAACCTCGTGAATCTCCTGATCCACTCTGCCAATAGCCCTCAAGATCTTAAGGTTTCAACCAAGTTGTAACCAAGTTACTCTTCCAAACTCCAGTGGATACAAACCTAACCAGTCCAACCATTCCTCATGAGACAACCCACCAGGTACTAGTCTAGTAAACCATCTCTGAACTGTTTCATCTTTTTATAACTTTCCTTAAGTAGGGAGACCAATACTATCCATAATACTCCAGGTGCAGTCCCACCAATTCCCTGTACAACTGAAGCATATCCTCCTTACTTCTGTAATCAATTCTCCTCACAATAAACAATAACATCATCTTAGCTTTCCTAACTACTTGCTTTACCTGTGAACTAGTATTTTATGATTCATGCACTAAGACACCCAGGTCTCAGGGGCGGCATGGTGGCACAGTGGTTAGCACTGCTGCCTCACAGCGCCAGGAGCCCGGGTTTGATTCCCAGCTTGGGTCACTGTCTGCGCGGAGTCTGCATGTTCTCCCCATATCTGCATGGGTTGCGTCCGGGTGCTCCGGTTTCCTCCCACAGTGTTAAAGATGTGCTGGTCAGGTCCATTGGCAATGCTAAATTCTCCCTCAGTGTTCCCGAACAGGCGCCGGAGTGTGGCGACCAGGGGATTTTCACAGTAACTTCATTGCAGTGTTAATGTGAGCCTATTTGTGACACTAATAAACAAACTAAACAAAAGCTCTGCGATCTCTCACCATTTGGATAATGGGTGGGGTTTCATGGCCTCGCTCGTCCCGAAACTGTAAAATCCCACCCGAGGTCAATGGACTTGTCCATGGTCCGCCCCTCTCCCGCTCCGATTCCCGTGGCGGGCGGGACGGTAAAATTCCGGCCAATAATTTATTTTTTACTCTTCTTGCCAAAATGGAGAATTTGACGTTTTCCCACATTATACTCCATTCGCCAGATGTTTGTCCACTCACTTAACCTATCGATAGCCCATTGTAACTTTCTTTGGTCATCACACCATCCCGATTTTTACAGAATAAAAAATGAATTGCAATGTTCCTAAACTCTGACCAGATAAAATAAATCGAGGAAGTCAACGTATTCAATCATTCGGAAGCAATGGCCTTGGTGATCGGGGACTGTTTTCATTTGTCCTTGTTTATGAGCTGTCCTGGACTGTGCAGGTTTTTTGACAATCATCGTCAGCTTTGCTGAATTTTCTAGCTCGATGTGTTTACACAATTATTTGATCTTGTCTGTAATCACACAACCATGTGACTAGCACAAATTCAATCAGGAAAATTAAATTGGTGATTACGACAAAATAACTCCTCACGCCTCTGCTGTATTTGTGTATTAATTGTAATTAAACTAGTTAGGGGGCACGGCGGTTATAGCCCAGTGGTTAGCACTGCTGCCTCACAGTGCCAGGGACCCGGGTTCAATTCCCAGCTTGGGTCACTGTCTGTGCAGAGTCTGCGCGTCCTCCCCGTATCTGCGTGGGTTTCTTCCGGGTGCTCTGGTTTCCTCCCACACTCCAAAGATGTGCAGGTTAGGTGGATTAGCCATGTTAAATTGACCCTTAGTGTTGGAGGACTAACTATGGGGATAGGGCCTGAGTGGGATTGTGGTCGGTGCTGACTCGATGGACTGAATGGCCTCTTTCTGCACTGTAGGATTATATGATTCTTAGTGCTTGTAATTCATAGAATCATAGAATCTGTACAGCACAGGAAGCCATTCAGCCCACCACGTCCCTGCTGACCGCCTGCTAGAGAAACCCTGCTAGTCCCACATCCCGGCCTTTGCTGCGTAGAACTGAAGTATTTCCCCCCTTCAGTTACTGATCCAATTCCCGTCTGAAAACCATGATTGAATCTGCCTCCACCACACACACACTTACACACAGGCAGTGCATTCCAAATCCGTTTGGAGGCACAGAGTATTGCTGAAAAAAGGCATTTTGTCAAAACTTTTCATCTTGCACTCATCAGGACAATCTCAAGAATATCAATGTCGGGGGAAACAACAACTGCATGAGAAGAGAGCATTGGTTGCTTGACAAGTGGACACTAAGGGCAATGTCTTGAACAATCAGAGTCAAGCTGCCAGTCTAAATTTTCAAACAATGCTTAGCAGTTAACTCAGTAAGGAGTCTAACAACACCAGGTTAAAGTCCAACAGGTTTATTTGGTAGCAAACGCCACTAGCTTTTGGAGCGCTGCTCCTGCGTCAGATGGAGTGGAAATCTGCTCTCAAACAGTGCACAGAGACACAAGATGTTGTGTCTCTGTGCCCTCTTTGAGAGCAGATTTCCACTCCATCTGACGAAGGAGCAGCGCTCTGAAAGCTAGTGGCGTTTGCTACCAAATAAACCTGTTGGTCTTTAACCTGGTGTTGTTAGACTCCTTACTGTGTTTACCCCAGTCCAACGCCGGCATTTCCACATCATAGCAGTTAACTGTCAGTCACCATTAACTGGTGCATTCTCCATGGCAACACCTCTCCCAATCAAAGTTGCTTATTTTTGTCAGGGTGACTTGCTACCTTGCTTAATTCACATCTGACATATTGCACAATGCGAAAGAAACGTCATCACATCATGCGCATACATCATTTTTTATTCATTTATTCATTCAAGGGACATGCATCGCTGGTTGGCCAGCATTTATTGCCCATCCCTAAATGCCCTTTGGAGAGCAGTTGAGAGTCAATCTCATTGCTGTGGCTCTGCAGTCACACGTAGGTCAGAGCAGATAAGGTCACCTGATTTCCTTCCCTGAAGGACGTTAGTGAACCAGATGGGTTTCTCTGACAATTGGCAATGGTTTCATGGGCATCAGTGGATTCTTAATTTCAGATATTTTTTATTGAATTTAAATACCACCATCTGCCGTGGCGGGATTCGAACCCGGTTCCCCAGAACATTAGCTGAGTTTCTGAATTAATAGTCTGGCGATAATCCCACTAGGCCATCGCCTCCCCTCTATTTCAATTTCAGCCGCCCAACTTGATATTGATATTTGCTTGAATGCTCCTAACACATTGAATACAGGAGTTGGGATGTCTTGTTGAGGTTGCACAAGACATTGGTGAGGCCACACTTGGAATACTGTGTACAATTCTGGTCACCCTATTATAGAAAGAATATTAGTAAACTAGAAAGAGTGCAGAAAAGATTTACTAGGATGCTACCGGGACTTGATGGTTAAAGTTATAAGGAGAGGCTGGATAGACTGGGACTTTTTTCCCTGGAGCGTAGGAGGCTTAGGGGTGATCTTGTAAAGGTCTATAAAATAATGAGGGGCACAGATCAGCTGGATAGTCAGCATCTTTTCCCAAAGTTGGGGAGACTAAAATTAGAGGCATAGGTTTAAGGTGAGATGGGAAAGATACAAAAGGGTCCAGAGGGGCAATCTTTTCACACAGAGGGTGGTGAGTGTCTGGAACGAGCTGCCAGAGGTAGTAAAGTAAAGTTTATTTGTTAGTCACAAGTAGGCTTACATTGACACTGCAATGAAGTTACTGTGAAAATCCCCTAGTTGCCACACTCCGGCACCTGTTCAGGTACACTGAGGGAGAATTTAGCACGGCCAGAGCACCTAACCCGCACATCTTTGGACTTTGGGAGGAAACCAGGGCACGCGGAGGAAACCCAAGCAGACACGGGGAGAACGTGCAAACTCTGCATAGACAGTGACATCAAACCCAGGTACCTGGCGCTGTGAGGCAGCAGTGCTAACCACTGTGCCACCCTTCGGCTCAGTAATAGAGGCGGTACAATT
This sequence comes from Mustelus asterias, assembly GCF_964213995.1. NCBI lineage: Eukaryota > Metazoa > Chordata > Chondrichthyes > Carcharhiniformes > Triakidae > Mustelus > Mustelus asterias. The sequence continues at coordinate 10,935,670 of NC_135807.1, forward strand.
TTGTCTTTTAAAAAGCATTTAGACAGTTACATGGGCAAGATGGGTATAGAGGGATTTGGGCCAAATGCGGGCAATTGGGGCTAGCTTAGTGGTGAAAACTGGGCAGCATGGACAAGTTGGGCCAAAGGGCCTGTTTACATGCTGTAAACCTCTATGACTCTGTGACTCCTCTTTCTTGCAAAACATGGTTAATAAAGAAACCATGTTCTTATTGCTCGTGGATCGTGCTATCTCAGTATTTCTATTGAAGTTGTGTCAATGCCATTGGCCAGGTTCCATAATAAAACTTCAACTTCCTAAAATTAGATACTTCTTCACTTTCACTCGACCCAGACCTAAGCAAATATTCAACCTCACAGGAAGAGAATTTCTTTGTCAGAAATTGGATTTTGCCAGCAATCCTGGGCTCAGAGGGATCCATCCACTCACATGGCAGCCAGAGGTTTGTAAGTCATATTGCTGTCTTTTTTTAACTATGATTTTTTTTCTGACCTTTTGTGTCTAGAATGTAGTTTCAAAGTGTGTTTTTTGCTGAGGAAACGATGATATGTTCATCTTTATTTTTAATGCCAGACATGATCAAAGGGTATAAACACAGTAATTAGTTATTGGTATTGTTTTTTGCATAATTAGCAATCTGAAGTGTGGTCAGAGACAGCTGTAGCATAAACAGATGTTGGACAAATTGTGTGGCATCTCAATAAGCAACTTACAGATTTTCCACAGCGTCAACCCTGCATCTCTGCTGCAAGCCAAGTTGTCAAACCAATGGCGCACCAAAAAATCTTTCCCCCGGATCTACAACCCTGGAGACATACGAGAAAGAAGCAGAAGTAGACCACCCTGCCCCTCGAGCCTGCTCTGCCATTCTAAAGGATCATGGCTGATCTTTTTGTGTTCGACTTTCACCATTTACCTCCGATAACCATTCATAGACTCATTGGGCAGGATTTTATGGCCTTGTTCGTCCTGAAATTGTAAAATCCCGCCCAAGGTCAACAAACCTTTCCATTGTCTGCCCCTCGCCTGCAACCATTCCCTTGGCGGGCGGGGCAGTATAATCCCAGCCATAGAATCCCTACAGTGCAGGAGGAGGCCATTCGGCCCATCGAGTCTGCACTGACCACAATCCCACCCAGGCCCTATCCCTGTAACCCCACTTATTTACCCTGCTAATCCCTCTGACACTAAGGGTCAATTTAGCATGGCCAATCAACCTAACTCACACAACTTTGGACTGTGGGAGGAAACCGGAGCACCCGGAGGGAACCCATGCAGACACAGGGAGAATCACCCAAGGCTGGAATTGAAACTGAGTCTCTCGCGGTGCGACAGCAGTGCTAACCACTGTGCCACCGTGCTGCTCTAACAAGAATCCAGCTACCTCTGCCTTAACAATATTCAGTGATTCCACTTCCACTGCCTCCTGAGGCAGAGAATGGGCGGCACGGTGGTAGCACTATGGGCGGCACGGTGGCGCAGTGGTCAGCATTGCTGCTTCACAGCTCCAGGGACCTGGGTTCAATTCCTGGCTTGGGTGACTGTCTATGTGGAGTTTGCATGTTCTCCCCGTGTCTGCGTGGGTTTTCTCCGGGTGCTCTGGTTTCCTCTCTGTGGTGAACCATAGATGGTTATCACTCTGGGTACTTGTACATATGTTACTCTTGTTACTGTTGGGGTTAGGGTTGGGGTGTTCCACCTGTTGGTATTGTTCTGTGGTACACTCCGGTTGGCTCCGCCTTCCTATAGGAGTATAAAGGTCACTGCACTGCCTAGTGACCCTTTAGTCTGGGATTGTATTGTTAAGCAGTATGCTCCATTCTTGTTGCTAATAAAAGCCTTTATTTCCCAGGTATGATCCAGCCTCCCGAGTGAATTAATCGCGCATCAATTGCCCAGCGCGCTCCACGTGCAGTCTCTCGACACTCAGAATCACCCCGCCATCTTTATTTGAGAATCTCGTGCCAGGCTGCAAGCCCATCGCAACTAAGAGCAGGCGTTACAGCGCTGAGGATCGGATCTTTATTCGATCTGAGGTTCAGCGGCTCCTCAGGGAAGGGATCATTCAACCTAGCACTAGCCCACGGAGAGCACAAGTCGTGGTGGTTAAGACTGGAGACAAGCCCCGGATGGTCATAGACTATACTCAGACCATTAATAGGTACACGCAGCTGGACGCGTACCCTCTCCAGCGCATATCTGACATGGTCAACCAGATTGCGCAGTACCGGGTGTTCTCCACCATCGACTTGAAGTCAGCCTATCACCAGCTCCCCATTCGCCCAGAGGACCGAAAATATACGGCCTTTGAGGCGGATGGTCGTCTCTACCACTTTTTAAGGGTCCCCTTTGGTGTCACTAATGGGGTTTCGGTCTTCCAGCGTGCAATGGACCGAATGGTGGACCAAAACGGGCTACGGGCTACCTTCTCGTACCTGGATAACGTCACTATCTGTGGCCATGACCAGCAGGACCACGATGCCAACCTCCTAAAGTTTTTATGCACTGCGTCTCGCTTGAATCTGACCTATAACAGGGAGAAGTGTGTATTCAGCAAGCGCCGCCTAGCAATTCTCGGATGCGTGGTGGAAAACGGGGTCCTCGGCCCTGATCCAGACCGTATGCGTTCCCTCCTTGAACTTCCCCTGCCCACTAGCGTCAAAGCACTGAGAAGATGCTTAGGCTTCTTCTCGTATTACGCACAGTGGGTTCCCAATTATGCGGACAAAGCCCGTCCGCTCATAAAGTCTACCTCTTTTCCCCTGGCAGCAGAGGCTCGCTTAGCCTTTGAAGGGATAAAAGCTGACATTGCGAAAGCCACGATGCACGCTGTCGATGAGTCCATTCCCTTCCAGGTGGAGAGTGATGCATCTGATTTCGCCCTGGCCGCCACACTTAACCAGGCGGGCAGGCCCGTCGCTTTTTTCTCTCGCACCCTCCAAGGCCCTGAAATTCGGCACTCCGCGGTGGAAAAAGAGGCTCAGGCCATTGTGGTGGCCGTCCGGCATTGGCGCCATTACTTGGCTGGAAAACGTTTTACCCTGCTCACGGACCAGCGGTCTGTAGCATTCATGTTCAACAACACATTAAGGGGTAAGATCAAAAATGATAAAATCTTGAGGTGGAGAATCGAACTCTCCACCTACAACTATGATATCATGTACCGTCCGGGGAAGCTCAATGAGCCTTCAGATGCCCTGTCGCGTGGAACATGTGCCAGTGTGCAGGAGGACCGGCTACAGGCCCTCCACAATGATCTCTGCCATCCGGGGATCACTTGGCTCTTCGATTTTGTAAAGGCCCAGAATCTGCCCTACTCCGTAGAGGATGTCAGGTCAATAACTCGAAGCTGCCAGGTATGTGCTGAATGCAAGCCGCACTTCTACCGGCCTGACAGGGCACACGTCATTAAGGCCACTCGCCCTTTTGAACGACTGAGTGTTGATTTCAAGGGCCCCCTTCCTTCGACAGATCGGAATGTGTACTTCCTCAACGTGGTTGACGATACTCCCGATTCCCTTTTGCCATTCCCTGTTCAGACATGACCGCTGCCACGGTTATCAAAGCCTTACGGGATCTTTTCACCCTGTTTGGTTACCCCAGTTATATCCACAGTGATAGGGGTTCGTCGTTTATGAGTGACGACTTGAGGCAATACCTGCTCTCTAAAGGGATTGCCTCAAGTAGGACTACGAGTTACAACCCCAGGGGTAACGGGTTGAACAGGTCCATCTCCTCCACGCCAACCCTCAATATGCCTATGTAGCATATCCTGACGGGCGAGAGGACACGGTCTCTATTCGAGATCTGGCGCCTGCAGGGGACCTGGAAACCCCCGTCGCTCCCGCACCCCTGGTTAGGGACCCCTTGCCCTTTATCTCCCCTCCTGACACGGCGCGGGCAGTATTGGGACCACCACTTAATCCTCTTACTCCCGTGTACAGCTTGCCTGAGTCCAGGAGATTGTCGCCACCTCGTGGTCCACCCGTCCATGAGGAACTGGAGGAGTCACTGGACACCGCCTCGGAGAGAGGGTCATCACGGTCCCAGGAGCGGGCTGAGGGTAAGAGAGTGGGTTTTCTGACTTTAAATAATTATTTATTTTTTCAGTTAATTTTGGGTTTAAAATCGGAGGTTTTTTTCAAAACCGGAAGTAGGGCCAGGAGAGGCCTGGGGAAGTTTTTAGAGGGTTTAAAAGTGCACCAAAGTATACAGCGGGCAGCATCGTAGCGGGCAGCAGAGTGAGTGGGAAGTTGAGTGAGCTGTCAGGGCTTTGGCTCACAGGGCTTGGACGAGCAGGGGTGAGTTTTTGTTTCCTTACATTCTTATTAACTTTTCACTGTCTAACTTGACATAAAGTGTCCAGTATGAGTGTGAAACCAGTGTGTTGTTCCCAGTGTAGGATGTGGGAGGTCCTGGAGGCACCTGGCCTCCCGGACATCCACATCTGTGAGGGGTGTGTCGAGCTGCGGTTCCTGAGGGACCGTGTTAGGGAGCTGGAACTGCAGCTCGAGGATCTTAGACTGATGAGGGAGAAAGAGGAGGTGATAGACAAGAGCTATCATCAGGTGGTCACACCAGGGCCACGGGAGGAGGCCAAGTGGGTGACGGCCAGGAAGGGTAAGGCTAGGGTGGTTGAGAGCACCCCGGTGGATTTGCCCCTGCACAACAAGTACTCCTGCCTGAGTACTGCTGGGGGGGACAGCCCACCTGGGGGAAGCAGCAGTGGCCGTGTCTCCGCAGTGGAGTCCAGCCCTGTAACTCAGAGGGCTAAGGAAAAGAGGAGGAAGGCGGTATTAATCGGGGACTCGATGGTGAAGGGGACAGACAGGTGTTTCTGCGGAGGTAGGTGGGATTCTCGCATGGTGGTCTGCCTCCCTGGGGCCGGGATCCAGGATGTCGCTAGTCGCGTCCCGGAAATCCTGAGGTGGGAGGGAGAGGAGCCTGACGTAGCGGTACATATTGGTACCGCTGATGTGGGTAGGAAGGGAGAAGGGGTCATGAAAAGGGAGTACAGGGAATTAGGGAGACAGCTGAGAAAGAGGAAAGCAAAGGTAGTAATCTCAGGATTACTGCCTGTGCCACGGGAAGGTGAGGGCAGGAATGGAGTGAGGTGGAAGATGAATGTGTGGCTGAGGGACTGGTGCAGGGGGCAGGGATTCAGGTTCCTGGACCATTGGGACCTCTTTAGGGGCAGGGGTGATCTGTATACAAAAAACGGGTGGAACTTGAATCACAGGGGGACCAATATCCTGGCCGGTAGGTTGGCTAAGGCTACTGGGGAGAATTTAAACTAGATAGGTTGGGGGGAGGGGAGCTAGAAGAGTTGACGAGGATCAAGGAACTAATTGATGGGGGGGAGGATGCAGGGGTAAGGGGAATTACAAAATTAATGGTAGAGGAGAGGGTGCAAGTGAATGAAGGCGGTAATTTAGATAAGGGAGTAGAGGGAGAGGGTGTTCGCGACTCATCAAAGCGGGTCCAGATAAAAGCTGGAATAAGGACACTTTGTCTGAATGCACGAAGCATTCGGAACAAGATAAATGAGTTGATGGTGCAAATCAGCACAAGTGGGTACGATCTAGTGGCCATTACAGAAACGTGGCTGAAAGGTGACCAGGACTGGGAGATGAATATCCAGGGGTATCAGGCGTTTAGGAAGAATAGACAGGAAGGAAAAGGTGGTGGGGTCGCGCTATTAATAAGATAATATCAGGGTAGTACTGAGGGATGACATAGGCTCTGAGGAACAAAACGTGGAATCATTATGGGTAGAGATGAGGAATAGTAGAGGGAGAAAGACACTAGTAGGTGGTATATAGGCCCCCAAATAATAATGTTGAGGTAGGGAGGGCTATAAACAAGCAGATAAGGGATGCGTGTAAAAACGGAACGGCAATAATCATGGGGGACTTCAACATGCACATTGACTGGCAGACTCAAGTCAGTAAGGGTGGAATGGAGGAAGGGTTCTTAGAATGCTGTCGGGATAGTTTCCTTGAACAGCATGTTACGGAACCGACGAGGGAACGAGCTATTTTGGATCTGGTATTGTGTAACGAGGTAGGTAGAATTAAGGATCTTATTGTGAAGGACCCTCTTGGGTCTAGTGACCACAATATGGTCGAATTTCTGATTCAGATGGAAGAGGAGAAAGTTTGGTCCCAAACCAGTGTCCTCTGTTTGAACAGAGGGAAATATGATAGGATGAGGGATGAATTGGCTAAGGTAGACTGGGAGAGCAGGCTGGCAGGTAGGATAGCTGAGGAACAGTGGAGGATTTTTAAGGAGATCCTTTTCAGTTCTCAGCAAAAATATATTCCAGCAAAAAACAAGGATTGTAAGAAAAGGGAGAACCAGCCGTGGATAACGAAGGAAATAAAGGAGAGTATTAAAATAAAAACAGATGCGTACAGAGTGGCCAAAAATAGTGGAGAAACAAGTGATTGGGAAAAATTTAAGAAACAACAAAGAGAGACTAAGAAAGCGATAAAGAAAGGAAGGATAGACTATGAAGCTAGGCTAGCAATTAATATAAAAAATGATAGTAAAAGTTTTTATAAATATATAAAAAGGAATAGAGTGGCTAGAGTGAATGTTGGACCCTTGGAGGACGAGAGGGGGGAGTTAATAGTGGGAAATGAGGATATGGCTGAGTCTTTAAATAAGTTTTTTGTGTCGGTCTTCATGGTGGAGGACACAAATAGTTTGCCAAATATTAACGATAGAGGGTTGGCAGCAGGAGAAATACTTAATACGATTAATGTTACCAGAGAGGCAGTGCTGGGTAGACTAATGGGACTGAAGGTGGACAAGTCCCCGGGTCCGGATGGAATGCATCCCAGGGTATTGAAAGAAATGTCAGAGGTAATAGTGGATGCGTTAGTGATTATTTATCAAAACTCGTTGCATTCTGGGGTAGTGCCGGTTGATTGGAAAACGGCTAATGTTACGCCGCTGTTTAAAAAAGGAAGGAGACAAAAGGCGGGTAACTATAGGCCGGTCAGCTTAACGTCTGTAGTAGGGAAAATGCTGGAATCCATTATTAAAGAGGAGATAGCAGGGCATCTGGATAGAAATGGTTCGATCAATCAGACGCAGCATGGATTCATGAGGGGAAAGTCGTGCTTGACGAACATGTTGGATTTTTATGAAGATGTGACTAGGGCGGTTGATGGAGGAGAACCGGTGGATGCGGTGTTTTTGGATTTCCAAAAGGCGTTTGATAAGGTGCCCCATAAAAGGCTGCTGAAGAAGATTAGGGCACACAGAGTTGGGGGTAGTGTGTTAAAGTGGATTGGGGACTGGCTATCCGACAGGAAGCAAAGAGTCGGAATAAATGGGTGTTTTTCCGGTTGGAGGAAGGTAACTAGTGGCGTGCCGCAGGGATCGGTACTCGGGCCGCAACTGTTTACCATTTATATAGATGATCTGGAGGAGGGGACGGAGTGTAGGGTAACGAAGTTTGCAGACGACACAAAGATAAGTGGAAAAGTGAATCGTGTGGAGGACGGAGAAGATCTGCAGAGAGATTTGGACAGGCTGAGTGAGTGGGCGAGGATATGGCAAATGGAGTATAACGTTGAGAAATGCGAGGTTATACACTTTGGAGGAAATAATAACAAATGGGATTACTATCTCAATGGAAACAAATTAAAACATGCTACCGTGCAAAGGGACCTGGGGGTCCTTGTGCATGAGACGCAAAAGCCCAGTCTGCAGGTACAACAGGTGATCAAGAAGGCAAATGGGATGTTGGCCTATATCGCGAGGGGGATAGAATATAAAAGCAGGGATGTCTTGATGCACCTGTACAGGGCATTGGTGAGGCCGCAGCTGGAATACTGTGTGCAGTATTGGTCCCCTTATATGAGGAAGGATATATTGGCATTGGAGGGAGTGCAGAGAAGGTTCACCAGGTTGATACCGGAGATGAGGGGTTTGGATTATGAGGAGAGGCTGAGGAGATTGGGTTTGTACTCGTTGGAGTTTAGAAGGATGAGGGGGGATCTTATGGAGACTTATAAGATAATGCGGGGGCTGGATAGGGTGGAGGCGGAGAGATTCTTTCCACTTAGTAAGGAAGTTAAAACTAGAGGACACAGCCTCAAAATAAAGGGGGGTCGGTTTAGGACAGAGTTGAGGAGGAACTTCTTCTCCCAGAGGGTGGTGAATCTCTGGAATTCTCTGCCCACTGAGGTGGTGGAGGCTACCTCGCTGAATATGTTTAAAGCGCGGATGGATGGATTCCTGATCGGTAAGGGAATTAAGGGTTATGGGGATCAGGCGGGTAAGTGGTACTGATCCACGTCAGATCAGCCATGATCTTATTGAATGGCGGGGCAGGCTCGAGGGGCTAGATGGCCTACTCCTGCTCCTATTTCTTATGTTCTTATGTTCTTATGGTCACCAGAACCGGCGCTACCGCCAGTGCTGAGGAGGTCGCAGAGAAGGTGCGGCCCTCCGATACGACTGAACTTGTGAATATATGGACAGTTCGTACTGTTTTATTTTGCCCCACCGGCCTTTGTTTTTAAAGGAGGGGTGAATGTGGTGAACCATGGATGGTTACCACTTTGGGTACTGAACCATAGATGGTTATCACTATGGGTACTTGTACATATGTTACTCTTGTTACTGTTGGGGTTAGGGTTGGGGTGTTCCACCTGTTGGTATTGTTCTGTGGTACACTCCGGTTGGCTCCGCCTTCCTATAGGAGTATAAAGGTCACTGCACTTCCTAGTGACCCTTTAGTCTGGGATTGTATTGTTAAGCAGTATGCTCCATTCTTGTTGCTAATAAAAGCCTTTATTTCCCGGGTACGATCCAGCCTCCCGAGTGAATTAATCGCGCATCACTCCCACAGTCCAAAGATGTGCAGGTTAGGTTGATTGGCCATGCTAAAATTGCCCCTTATTGTCCTGAGGTGCATAGGTTAGAGGGATTAGCGGGTAAAATATATAGGGATATGGGGGGAGGGCCTGGGTGGGATTGTGGTCGGTGCAGACTCGAGGGGCCCAATGGCCTCTTTTTGCACTGTAGGGTTTCTATGATTCTATGAATTCCAAAGTCGCACAACCCTTTGAGAGGAACCAATTCTCCTAATCTCTGTCCTATAAGGGCAGCCCCTAATTTTGGAACAGTGCTCCCTCGTTCAGGCCTCACCCCCAAGAGGAAACATCCTTTCCATTTCCGCTTTGTCAATACTGTTCTCATATGGACCTCATGTTGGGGGAAATGAATAGATTTAGTGGAAGGAGGTTAGAGATAATACGCCTGACTAACCGTAAAAGCACATGATCATAGAAATCCTACAGTGCAGAAGGAGGCCATTTGGCCCATCGAGTCTGCACTGACCACAATCCCACCCAGGCCCTACCCCCACATATTTACCCACTGATCCCTCTAACCTACGCATTTTAGGATTCTAAGGGGCAATTTTTTTTTTTAACCTGGCCAATCAACCTAACCCGCACATCTTTGGACTGTGGGAGGAAACCGGAGCACCCGGAGGAAACCCACGCAGACACGAGGAGAATGTGCAAACTCCACACAGACAGTGACCCGAGCCGGGAATCGAACCCGGGACCCTGGAGCTGTGAAGCAGCAGTGCTAACCACTGCGCTACCGTGCCGCCCATGATAGTCAGCTGGTGAACTTTATACATCAAGGAGTTGACTCTGCAGAACCCTCGTGCAAAGCCTTGATTATTTACTGTTTGAAGGACAGACACTGGGGGTTTAGCAGGCTGGTAAGCCATGGGTGTAAATCCCACCATAACCTCTAAATCTTGTGAGAGGCCACAAAGGTCTGTGATGGAGTGGAAGCCAGGAGAGACTAAATAACAAAAGGGATGATGGTGAGAGGTCAGAGGAGATGGTAATGGGACAAATAAAGATGGATCTAAAGGAGGTTAAGAGTGGGATGATGAGAATGATCAACAATAGCTGTTGTCCGATAAATCAGGAGCAAAGGTTATGGTCTGAAATGATTGAACTTAGTGCTGAGCGTGCATGGTTGCCTAGTGCCCGATGGAGAGGTGAGGTGTTGTTCCTCGGGCTTGACTGGAGCACTGCAGGAGGCCCGAGACAGGATGGCCAGAGGGGGGAGAGGAGAGTTAAAGTGACCGGTGACCCAGAAGCACGGGATCAGACTTGCTGACTGAACGGAGGCATTTTGCAAAGTGATTGAGCAACCTGCGCAGCATCTAGGAGACTGCAACCGCAATCAGTGTACACTGTGTTGTAAATTGATTGAATGAAACCAGTTCAATCACAGAATTGGGTTGTGGAATATGAATAAAAGGGAAATGTCGCCTGTTGCCTTCTGACCAAAACATCTGCACCAAAACTATCGTACCTAAAAAATATAGAATCGCTACAGTGCAGAAGGAGGCCATTCAGGCTATCGCGTCTGTACTGACAACAATCCCACTCAGGCCCTATCCCTGTAAAACCACATATTTACCCTGCTAATCCCCCTGATGTTCAGGAGCAATTTCGCACGGACTAACCAGCACATCTTTCGGACTCTGGGCGGCACGGTAGCACAGTGGTTAGCACTGCTGCTTCACAGCTCCAGGGTCCTGGGTTCGATTCCTGGCTCGGGTCACTGTCTGTGTGGAGTTTGCACATTCTCCTCGTGTTTGCGTGGGTTTCCTCCAGGTGCTCCGGTTTCCTCCCACAGTCCAAAGATGTGCGGGTTAGGTTGATTGGCCAGGTTAAAAAAAATTGCCCCTTAGAGTCCTGAGATGCGTAGGTTAGAGGGATTAGCGGGTAAATATGTGGGGGTAGGGCCTGGGTGGGATTGTGGTCGGTGCAGACTCGATGGGCCGAATGGCCTCCTTCTGCGCTGTAGGGTTTCTATGAATTTCTATTTCTATGAAACCAGAGCACCCGGTGGAAACCCACGCAGACACAGGGAGAACATGCACACAGGCAGTGACCCAAGCCGGGAATTGAATCCGTGTCCCTGGCGATGTGAGGCAGCAGTGCGAACCACCGTGATGCCCAAATATTTTTGGTTTCATTTGGAATAAATCCCCTCCAGTTTCTCCCCTGCATGCCGCATATCAGAGACATCATCTGAAAACACAGGGCAGGATATTCCGACCCTTCCCGCCTGTGGGATATGAACACCCCCCCCCCCCGCATGGTGGGTTGCCTGGCGGCAGGACAGGTGAGCCATACAAATTGTTATAGACTTAGGCAGGAGTGAAATGTCTTACCATCGGCCAATGTTCAGCTGCCTCCACCACTGAAAGACACAACCCGGGGAGGTTGGGGCAACCCTGCCCACAGCATCAGTGTCTGAACATTAACACCCACCCTCACCACCACCTCTCTCTGAAACCTCTCCAATGCCTTTCAACATATCTTGGTATCAAATCCTGCTTCATAACCCCCCTATAAAGATTCCTGGGACTTTTATTAAAGGCGCCATATCAATGCAAGTTATTGCTGATGCCAGGTATGCGATGCGCAAAAATGAATCCTCAAACCGAAAGGGAAAATGCTGGAAAATCTCAGCAAGTCTGGCAGCATCTGTAAGGAGAGAAAAGAGCTGACGTTTCGAGTCCAGATGACCCTTTGTCAAAGCAGATTCCAGTCTCAGCAGTAACTTGCTTTTAATTACAGTAAGTAGTCTCACAACACCAGGTAAAACTCCAACAGGTTTATTTGGTAGCACGAGCTTTCGGAGCGCCGCTCCTTCATCAGGTGAGTGCCTGAAGGGGCAGTGTTCCGAAAGCTCGTGCTACCACGCTTCTCAGCCTTTTGGCTAAGATCAAGTGTAGTATGGATTGGATGCTGCACTTGGTTGAGGTCATTAGGTTACATTGAAGCTTCATATGTTTCATATGAAGCAATTTTTAAAAGCTGCATCCTGGCCTTTTGGCGAAGATGCAAATGAGCTCAAGTCTTGGAGGAGGTGTTGCTTTGCTCCTCCAATCAACTTGGCTCATGTAGATCAGGCCCAGGACAGGGTGATTTGGTCGCTCGCCCTGTCTTGTCAGCCTGGATCTGAAATGTCTCAACTTGTTGAGACTCTGAATTGGATTTGATTTGATTGAATTGGAAAAGTATAAAAAAATAAAATAAACCTGCTGGACTTTAACCTGGTGTTGTGAGACTATTTACTGTGCCCACTCCAGTCCAACGCTGGCAACTCCACATCACTGCTTTTAATTAATGAATCCACAAACCTTCTGAATCAGAGGGTGGGCTTTTCTGGCCGTGCTCACCCCAAAACTGGAAAATCCCACCGACCTTTGCATGGTCCCCCTCCCCTCCCAGAATCACAAGTGCAGCACCCACCAAAGCACAGCCAACACTGTGTTCGGGTCGATCTTTAGTCTACAACTCCGACTCTCCTCTTCACAGACCCGCTGGTAAACATTGGACCGCATGCCCTCTGTGCTAGAGAGCCAGTGAGGCTAGGACTGTAAATGATGGTCCCTCGAGTTTATGAGAGCCTTCAGTCCTGTTCCCTAATGCCTATAACTAATTGTGCAGTTGGAACTGTTTCTTTCAGACTTGTAATAAATATTAGACCAGTGCTATAAAATTGTCAGCAATATTTATGACCCTGGCCTACCTCCCCCTTCAGTAATTACTACGATTTACTGTTGTTCAGTGAAGTGATCTCTTGGCTTCCAGCAACCACCTTGTCTTTTGTTATTGCCCAGTTCCTTCTTTTAATCGTTATTCCTTCAAATGGCACTCACAGAAGGCCGGACCTGTCCTGGGACAAGTTGAGAAGTGGCAGTTATCGATTTATACCCTGTTGCTGAAGCTTTCATTGTCCCTTTAGAAGGAATTTGCCATTCAATGTATTGCACGGAGGAAAAACTGATACAGAGGGCAATAACACTAAAAGCTCCGAGGTTTATTTAAAAAGTCCAAACACCAATAACTTTCATGTAAGCAAAATCATAAGGACATCGAAGCAGAATTAGGCCACTCGGCCCATCGAGTCTGCTCCGCCATTCAATCATGGCTGATATTTTTCTCACCCCCATTCTCATAGGTCGTGAATGTAGCTCAATCCATCACGCAGATCAGCCTCCCATCCACTGAGTCTGTCTATACTTCCCACTGCCTCGGCAAAGCAGCCAGCATGATTAAGGACCCTAGACACCCCGGACATTCTCTCTTCCACCTTCTTCCTTCGGGAAAAAGATACAAAAATCTGAGGTCACGTACCAACTGACTCAAGAACAGCTTCTTCCCTGCTGCTGTCAGACTTCTGAATGGTCTTACCTTGCATTAAGTTGATTTTTCTTTACACCCTAGCTATGACTGTAACACTACATTCTGGACCCTCTCCTTTCCTTATCTATGAACAGTATGCTTTGACTGTATAGCGCGCAAGAAACAATACTTTTCACTGCATGATAATACATGTGACAATAATAAATCAAATCAAATCAAATCCTGCCTTTTCTCCATAATCCCTGATCCCCTTATTAATCAAGAACTAATTAAGTAAGTATTAATTAAGTGTTAATTTAGTAGCACCTATATTGTTGTAAAGTGACCCATAGCATTTCACTCGGGCTTCCCCAAATATAATCTCACATTGACCCAAATAAAGCGATATTGAACCAATCGTGTGGTCAAAGAAGGTAGGTATTGGAACCTTTGAACAGCTGCAGCACAGAAGGAGGCCATTTGGCCCATCTTGGGCAGAGTTTCCCCGTCCCGTCCACTACGGGAATCGGAGCGGGCAGGACAGGAAAGGTCCGTTGACCTCGGGCGGGATTTTCCGGTCTTGGAGCGAGCGCAGCCGGAAAATCCTGCCCCTTGCCAATGCCAATCCGAGGACACCCAGGTGCCCTTTCCAATCCCACCTTCCTGTACCCGGCCCATACCCCTGTAGCTTACAGCACTTAAGGTGCAGATCCGTGTGCTTTTTAAAAGATTTTAGGGTCTCTGCCTCCACCACCAACTCGGGGGCAGCGAATTCCAGACACCCACCACCCTCTGCGTAAAAAAAGCTTTTTCTCTTTCCACCGACTGCCACTTCTCATTAATCTACATCCCCTGGTTCCTGAATTCTCTGCCAAGCCGTCCACTCTATCTCTTCCCCTCATCGTCTTGTAGACTTTAAATTTCACCATCTCCTGGGGTGAGATTCGAACCGGGTCTCCAAGTATTGCCTCGGGTCTCCGGATTATTAAAGTAGTCGCAATACCACTACGCCAGCGCTTCCCCTGTATTGTTGGAGAAAAAGGGAGATTTGCATTCATATAGCACCTTCCCTGACCTCAGGACATCCCAAAGCACTGTATAGCTAATGAAGTAATTTTAAAGTGTGGCTGATATTGTAATGTAGGAAATGCAGCAGCCAGTCTGCACTCTCACAAGTAACAAATGTCCCCTCGTTTTTCCCAGGATGGAAAAGTCAATTACGAGGGGGCATAGGTTTAAAGGAGGTGCACGAAGCAAGATTTTTACACACAGGGTGGTGGGTGCCTGGAACTCGCTGCTGGGGGAGGTAGTGGAAGCGGATACGATAGTGACTTTTAAGGAGCATCTTGACAAATATGTGAATAGGATGGGAATAGAGGGATATGGTCCCCGGAAAGGTAGGGGGTTTCAGTTCAGTCGGGCAGCATGGTCGGTGCAGGCTTGGAGGGCCGAAGGGCCTGTTCCTGTGCTGTGATTTTCTTTGCTCTTTGTTCTTTGTGTTAATAACGTAACAATCCCAGTTGAGATCGATAACTTTTTAAATGACACTAATTGCCCGACGACCGACACAAACTACCAACAGAAAGGAGTTCACATTTTAAGACTTTTACTGTAACAATCAAACTAAAATCAACATCGATCAAACATTACTTAAAACAGGCAACTAATACACCAAACGGAATAGAAGGTACTTCTGAATTAATTAATAAATGTAATATATTTTATAACTCCTTTTGCTTTAAAGCACACGTCTGGCACTTGGGAAGCAATTCAAGGTAAAGTCCCAGGTCCCAGACTTCCAGCAGATTAACTTCACCCTGCCACGTCAGGGCAAATCCTTCAGTGTTATTCCACTCAGCCTGAGTCTGAGAGAATGGACTTTCCCCAGGAAGGCTCAGCTCGCCCACTCCTTATTCCTTAAATCTCCAAAAGTCCCATCAGTTCATTCTTCTTTCAAATAAAAAAATACTTTTTTGCCAACACAAAGTCATCTTTTTCTGCCTTTTGCAGCGATATCTGTGAATTCACCGGACAGTAGCAATTCCTTTATCTCTCTCCCTCAATGCGCCTCATAAGGCAGCTGTCCTTTCACTGAGAGTAAAGTTTTGAAAACAGTCCTTTGACATTTCAATAGATTTGGCTTGGGGTTATTTCCCCATTCCAACCAGATCACATAGGTCTGTCTCCAGGCAGAGATTTAGTATGACCTGCACATAACACTCTTTTTCACCTTAAATGAAAGGAAATATTTGATAACATAATCATGTTTTCAGATCAATCACCAGATAATCTATTTTTAGTGATGTTGTTGAGTTATAAATGTTAGTCAGGCACCAGGGAAGTTGCCCCTATTCTTCTTCAAAATGGTGCCTCAATATATTTTACTTCTACCTTAGAGGCCAGTCTGAGTCTTGGTGGCACGGTTGCGCAGTGGTTAGCACTGCTGCCTCACAGCGCCAAGGACCTGGGTTCGATTCCCGGCTTGGGTCAGTATCTATGTGGAGCCTGCACGTTCTCCCCGTGTCTGCATGGGTTCTCTCCGGGTGCTCCGGTTTCCTCCCACAGTCCAAAGATGTGCGGGTTAGGTGCATTGGCCATGCTAAATTCTCCCTCAATGTACCCGAACAGGCGCTGGAGGGTGGCGATTGGGGGGTTTTCACAGTAACTTCATTTTAGTGTTAATATAAGCCTACTTGTGATACATGATGTGGAAAGATTACCTGGATGAGCACTTGGCATGTCATAACATGCAAGGCTATGGGCCAAGTGCTGGTAAAGGGGATTTGTGGGAGGTCAGGTGTTCCTCGGGTGTCGGTGCAGACTCGATGGGCCGAAGGGCCTCTTCTGCACTGTATGATTCTATGACTTAGGAGCTTCCCTGAGCCACCATCCTCTGTGTGTCTCTCATGAACCTTCTCCCACCGTAGCTTCCATATCCCACAATCCACTTCCTACTCCCCACCTTGCTCTGTCACCGAGAACCTCTGCACAGCAACAATAGATCTCAGATGGTCAATGTCGTTAAGTAACATTTTCAAATGCTGGTTTGTTATTGCAACCCTAACTCCATCTACAGAAGCAAAATCTGGTGGGGCGGGGGAAATACTGGAAGTCTGAAATTGAAACAGAAAAGTGAAGGAAACACTGCCTGACCATTGATCATCGAGCTGAAACATGTCGGCATGGTGAGTGTATGCAATATTTTCTCTTCCTCTCCCTAATTTTGGTACCAGGTGGCATGGTGATATAGTGGTTGGCACTGCTGCCTCACAGCGCCAGGGACCCGAGTTCGATTCCTGACTTGGGTCACTGTCTGTGCGGAGTCTGCACATTCCCCTCATGTCTGCATGTGTTGCCTTCGGGTTCTCCGGTTTCCTCCCATAGTCCGGAAGACGTGCTGGTTAGGTGCATCGGCCGTGCTAAATTCTCCCTCAGCGTAACCGAACAGGCGCCAGAGTGTGACGACTAGGGGCTTTTCACAGTAACTTCATTGCAGTGTTCGTGTAAGCCTACTTGTGACTAATAAATAAACTCTAAAACTCTGTTCAGTTAAACATAGAAACTAGAAGCAAGTGTAGACCATTCGGCCATTAATCATTTTGATCATGGCTGACCATCAACTTCAACATCCTGATCCCCCCTTCCCCCCATCTCCCTTGATCCCTTTAGCTCCAAGAGCCATATTAAACTACTTTCTGTGGTAGAAAATTCCACACATTCACCAACCTCTGGGTGAAGAAATTTCTCCTCACCTCAGTTCTAAAAGATTCACTGCTTATCTTCAAACTATGGCCCCCCTAGTTCTGCACTATCTACGAGATCCCCTCTCACTCTTCTAAACTCCAGTGAATATAATCCTAACCGACTTAGTCTCTCCTCATATGACAGACCTGCCATCCCAGGAATCAGCCTGGTAAACCTTTGCTGTACTCCTCCTATAGCAAGGACATCCTTCCTCAGATAAGGACACCAAAACTGCACACAATACTCCAGGTGTGGCCTCACCAACACCCTATACAATTGCAGCAAAACATCCCTATCCCTCTACTCAAATCCTCTCGCTATGAAGGCCAACATACCATTTGCCTTCTTTACTGCCTGCTGTACCTGCCCGCTTACTTTCAGTGACTGATGCACGAGAACTCCAAGGTCTCGCTGAGTATCCACCTCTCTCAATTTATACCCATTGAAGTAATAATCTGTCTTCCTACTATTGCTACCAAAGTGGATAACCTCACATTTATCCACATTATACTGCATCTGCCACGCAGATGCCCACACACTCAGCCTGAACAAATCATGCTGCAGCATCTCTGCATCCTCCTCACAGCTCACCCTCCCACCCAATGTTGTATCAACTGCAAATCTGGAGATAACACAATCAGTTCCCGCTTCCAAATCATTAATATATAATGTGAACAGTTGGGGTCCTAGCACAGATCCCTGCAGAACCCCACTAGTCACTGACTGCCAATCAGGAAAGGACCCACTTATGCCAACTCTTTGCTTCCTATCTATCCATCTCAAGACATTACCTGCAATCCCATGTGCTTTAATTTTACATAGTAGTCTGTTATGTGAGACCTTGCCAAAAGCCTTCTCAAAGTCTGAATAAACCACAACCACTGGTTCTCCTCAGTAAACTCTACTAATTACATCCTCAAAGAATTCCAATAGATTCGTCAAGTATGATTTCCCTTCTGTAGATCCATGCTGACTTTGTCTGGATTATACCACTGCCTTCCAAATGCCGAGTTATGAAATCCTTGATAATAGACTCTCGCAACTTCCCCAGTACCGACTTTAGGCTCACTGGTCTATAGTTCCCTGTTTTCTCTCGACCTCCGTTTTTGAAAAGCGGGTAAAATGTGGAACACGTTTTCCCCCTTTTTTGACAAGAAGTCACATCTTACCTTGTGAGAGAGTTGACTTTATTGCGTGAAAGTGTCTCTGGACTGAAAGGGCGAGCATTAAGTCCTTGGTGCCTTCTGCGCATTAGCATTCACAGAGTACAATCTGTGCACATCACTTTTAATGTCATTAGCATCAATGCACTGGCATTCAAATTGATGTTTGCACAGACTAATGAGGAAGTGCAGATGTCGGCAAATCCCAGGAGGAGATGCCATTCGTGAACAGCAACAGAGAAAGCACAGTTGCTCCGATCTGGCAATGCTCGCACATTTCAATTATATCACCGTTATAGCTCATTTATATTTTTCATGTTTCCTTAGACCTGTTCAGCAAAGCCGAGGACCGATGTGAGAACGCAGCTTCAACAGTTAGTTACTGTGCCGAAATTAATGATAAGCTGCTATGATATGTCGGCGCACCTGCCAGGTCCTGTTTATTAGATGCACACATTATTAATTGCCAGGGTCACAAAGACATTTCTTAAAGAGGACACCGCTTCGCTTTCAGCAGCCGCATTCTTGAAACAGCCTTTGCCCACTGGGCAAGGTGGTCACTTTAAATGGGGATGGTTGCTATGCCGCTGTCTTACGCTAACATGGATTTTACACTAAACTGTCAAATACACTGTGTTATGGTTCAGGTTAGAAAATCCAAAGTGTTTTATGAAGCCCGCCTGAGTCATAAGTTTTGCATCTTGAATTTGGCTAGGATAAGCATGAGATGTTCTACTTCAGGTGTGATTCAAAAGACCCACTAGGGAGCTTTTATCAAAAAAAGTTTATTTAAGAATATAGTTAACATGTATAGAAAGAAAATTCGCAATAACCTTTATCAATTACAACCGAAAACAAAACAACCACTATAATGTTTAACCCTTAATTAATATATATCAGATGTTCCAATCAAAGTCAATATCCAATAAACAAAACCCTTTAAACAGATTTATCACTGCACAGGCTAAATCTCACATGATGCTGGAATCCAGTTGCCTGGGTTAAATGCTGATTTCAAATGATCTTGAAAACTCAGAGCAGCTTGCAGTCAGATCAGCTTCCCAAAACACCAAAGCACAGATTCTTTCCTGCACCATGGAAACAAGCCTTTCTTTCAGCTAACTGGTAAAATTTTCAAAGCAAAACAGGGAGGAAAAAAACTTCTTTTCCAGCTTGCTTCTAAGACTGCCTCTAACACTGCAGCCAAAACTAAACTGAAAGCTAAGAAAACTTTGGTCAGCTGACCTGCCCACACTTGTTTTTCCTCCTTCCAGCAATGACATCACCCAAGGCTGTGACCATGATAAAAAAAAACTCCTAAAGGTATATTAACATCGCAATTGGAAGAACTGCATTGATGATTGACGAGGGAAGGGCCGTGGATGTCGTCTATATGGATTTTAGTAAAGCGTTTGACAAGGTCCCTCATGGTAGGCTGGTGCAAAAGGTTAAATCTCACGGGATAAAAGGTGAGATAGCAAGATGGGTGGAGAACTGGCTTAGTCATAGAAAGGAGTCTAACAACACCTGGTTAAAGTCCAACAGGTTTATTTGGTAGCAAACGCCACTAGCTTTCGGAGCGCTGCTCCTTCGTCAGATGGAGTGGAAATCTGCTCTAAAACAGGGCACAAAGACACAAAATCAAGTTACAGAATACTGATTAGCATGCAAATCTCTACAGCCAACCAGGTCTTAAAGATACAGACAATGTGAGTGGAGGGAGCATTAAGCACAGGTTAAAGAGATGTGCATTGTCTCCAGACAGGACAGCCAGTGAGATTCTGCAAGTCCAGGAGGCAAGCTGTGGGGGTTACTGATAGTGTGACATTTCCACATCATGATTAGCCATAGAAGACAGAGGGTAACAGTGGAAGGGTCATTTTCCGGTTGGAGGTCTGTGACTAGTGGTGTTCCGCAGGGCTCTGTACTGGGACCTCTGCTGTTTGTGATATATATAAATGATTTGGAGGAAGATGTAGCTGGTGTGATCAGTAAGTTTGCGGACGACACAAAGATTGCTGGAGTTGCGGATAGTGATGAACATTGTCAGAGAATACAGCAGGATATAGATAGGCTGGAACATTGGGCAGAGAAATGGCAGATGGAATTTAATCCAGATAAATGCGAAGTGATGCATTTCGGTAGATCTAATGTAAGGGGGAGCTATACAATAAATGGCAGAACCATCAGGAGTATAGACACACAGAGGGAGCTGGGAGTACAAGTCCACAGATCCTTAAAGGTGGCAGCACAGGTGGAGAGGGTGGTGAAGAAGGCATATGGCATGCTTGCCTTTATTGGACAGGGCATAGAATATAAAAGTTGGCATAGGATGTTGCAGCTGTATAGAACGATGGTTAGGCCACATTTGGAATACTGCGTCCAGTTCTGGTCGCCACACTACCAGAAGGACGTGGAGGCTTTGGAGAGAGTACAGAAAAGGTTTACCAGGATGTTACCTGGTATGGAGGGTGTTAGCTATGAGGAGAGATTGGGAAAACTGGGGTTGTTCTCCCTGGAAAGACGGAGGATGAGTGGCGACCTAATAGAGGTGTATAAGATTATGAAGGGCATAGATAGAGTGAACAGTGGGAAGCTTTTTCCCAGGTCAGAGGTGACGAACACAAGGGGTCACAGGTTCAAGGTGAGGGGGGCAAGGTTCAACACAGATGTCAGGGGGACGTATTTTATACAGAGGGTGGTGGGGGCCTGGAATGCACTGCCAAGCAAGGTGATTGAGGCGGACACGCTGGGATCGTTTAAGACTTATCTAGATAGCCACATGAACAGACTGGGAATAGAGGGATACAAACGAATGGTCTAGTTGGGCACATGAGCGGCGCAGGCTTGGAGGGCCGAAGGGCCTGTTCCTGTGCTGTATTGTTCTTTGTTCTTCGTTCTTTGCATTTAAAACTGTTGGGGAGATATTCTAGCCCTTCCCACCCACGCGATCTTTCAGTTCCACCGAGGGCAACCACACCCCCTCCTCGTGGCGGGGTTCCTCAGCAGCGATGGTCGAGTTACACGAAACATCATAGACGATTATGGGACTGCATGGTTCTACCAGTGACCAATGGTGAGCCGCCCGTGGATGGGGGTGGAGCTGGTGGGGAGGCGGAAAATCCTGCCTGTTATTCTGATTGGCAGTCAGGTTGGAGATCCCCACTAAGAACCATAGAATCTTCAGGGGAAGATGATGGCCTAGTGGTATTGTCACTGGTCTGTTAATCCAGAAACTCAACAAATGTTCTGGGGACCCGGGTTCGAATCCCGCCACAGATATCTGGAATCAAGAATCCACTGATGACCATGAAACCGTTGTCGATTGTCAAAACAACCCATCTGGTTCACTAATGCCTTTTAGGGAAGGAAATCTGCTGTCCTTACCCGGTCTGGTCTACATGTGACTCCAGAGCCACTGCAATGTAGTTGACTCTAAACTGCTCTTGGGCAACTAGGGATGGGCAATAAATACTGGCCCATGATGCACATGTCCCAAGAATGAATTTTAAAAAGTAGAAGGAGACCATTCGGCCCTTTGAGTCTGTACCAAGTCTCCGGAAGAGCATGATACACGGGCCCGCCCTATCGCTGTAACCCTGTACATTTGCCATAGCTAATCCACTTAACCTGCACATCTTTGGACACTAACGGGGAATTTAACCCCTGAGTGTGTGCTGCAGCGTAGTGCTCATGCCTCAATCACTCTGCTTCTCATTCAGAAAGTTGTGGGTTCAAGACTTGCTCTGGAGGCCTGTGCACAATCTTCTCAGCTGACTTTCCAAACTTGAGACAATACTGCACTGCCAAGGGATGATGTCTTTTGGAAGATTTATCAACATAAGCTCTTGTCTGTGGTCGATGTAAATGATCCTATGTCAATAGGCCCTGGAAGAGCAGCCAATGTCCTCAATGTCCTGTCCAATATTGATCCCTCAATCAGTCTCATAAAAACAGGCTATCTGTCCATTATCACAATGCTGTCTGTGGGATCTTGCTGTGTCAAAAATAGCTGCTACATTATCTATTTTACAATAGTTCCTCTGATTCAAAAATATCTCACTGGTTGTGAAACATCCTGAGGTTATGAAAAGCACGGTGACATAGTGATTAGCACTGCTGCCTCACAGCGCAAGTACCCGGGTTCGATTCGCAGCTTGGGTCACTGTCTGTGTGAAGTCTGCACATTCTCCCCGTTTCTGCGTGGGTTTCCTCCGGGTGCTCCGGTTTCCTCCCACAGTCTGAAAGACGCGCTAGTTAGGTGCATTGGCCATGCTAAATTCTCCCTCAGTGTATCCGAACAAGCACCGGAGTGTGGCGACTAGGGAATTTTCACAGTAACTTCATTCTAGTGTAAACAACAAAGAACAGTACAGCACAGGAACAGGCCTTTTGGTCCTCCAAGCCTGCGCCAATCACGTCCTATCTAAACCAACCGCTTATACAGTATCCCTCTATTCCCCGTCTGTTCATGTGTCTATCCAGATAAGTCTTAAATGTCGCCAACATAACTGCCTCAACCCCCTCACTTGGCAGTGCATTCCAGGCCCCACCACCCTCTGTGCAAAAAACTTCCTGTGCACAACTCCACTGAACCTTTCCCCCTTTATCTTGAACTTGTGCCCCCTTGTAATTGTCATTTCCGCCCTGGGAAAAAGCTTCCAACTGTTCACCTTATCTATACCCCTCATAATTTTATAAACTTCTATCAGGTCACCCCTCAGCCTCCGTCTTTCCAGGGAGAACAATCGCAGTTAATTCAATCTCTCTTCATAGCCAATACCCTCCATACCAGGCAACATCCTGGTAATTAGTCAGCTAGTGTGTGTTTTTTTTTGGCCTTCACTTTTGCAGTAGAATTTTAAGTTTAAAGTGAAAACTGGAAGTGGGCTGCTAAGGAGTCTGGGAAGGGTTTTTTAAGCGCGTGAAGTATAAAAGGTAGGCTGCAGTATACAGCGGGCAGCGCGGGAGCGGGCAGTGTAGTGAGTGGGAAGCAGAGTGTGAGCTATAAGGCTTTGGCTCACAGGGCTTAGGCAGAAAGGGCGAGCAGGGGTGAGTTTAAATTCATTTTTGCTGTTTCTACCTGGTACTGGCAAGGTATCTAGAGGGGATGGGTGTGCAGGCAGTGCTATGTTCCTCTTGCACTATGTTTGAGGTGAGGGACGACGACAGTGTCCCTGCTGATTACACCTGTGGGAAGTGCACCCATCTGCAGCTCCTCCAAAACCGTGTTAGGTAACTGGAGCTGGAGTTGGATGAACTTAGGATCATTAGGGACGCAGAGGTGGCCATAGACAGAAGCTTTAGGAATACAGTTACTCTGAGGAATGAAAACAGATGGGTGACGGTGAGAGGGGCTGGGAGGAAGCAGTCCGTGCAGGGATCCCCGGTGGTCGTTCCCCTTAGCAACAAGTATTCCACTTTGGATACGGTTGAGGGGGATGACATACCAGTGGTGAGCCGCAGTGAGAGGATCTCCAGCACTGTGTCCGTCTCTGTGGCTCGGGAGGGTAAGGGGCAGAGCGGGAGGGCAATAGTTATTGGGGACTCGTTAGTTAGAGGGATAGATAGGAGGTTCTGTGGCAGCAAAAGAGACTCACGGATGGTATCTTGCCTACCGGATGCCAAGGTCCGTGACGTCTCAGACCGTGTATTCCGGATTCTGAAGGGGGAGGGGAAACAGTCACAAGTCGTGGTACACATTGGCACCAATGACATAGGTAAGCGAAGGGACGGGGATTTAAAGCAGGAATTTCTGGAGCTGGGCTGGAAGCTGAGAGCCAAGACAAAACATGTAGTCATCTCTGGTACGTTGCCGGTGCCACGTGATAGCGAGTTGAGGAACAGGGAGAGAGTGCAGTTAAACATGTGGTTGCAGGGATGGTGTAGGAGGGAGGGTTTCAGATGCGTGGATAATTGGAACACATTCTGGGGAAGGTGGGACCTGTACAAACAGGATGGGGTGCACCTGAACCAGAGGGGCACCAATATCCTAGGAGGGAAATTTGCTACGGCTCTTCAGGGGGGTTTAAACTAATTTGTCAGGGGAGTGGGAAAAGGAGTTGTAGTCCAGAAGTCAGTGAGGGTGGTGAGGTATTGGGGAAGGTATCAGGGTCAAGGGTGGGTACCGGTAGACAGGATGGTGGGTTGAAGTGTGTCTACTTCAATGCAAGGAACATCCGGAACAAGGTAGATGAACTTGGGGCATGGATTGGTACTTGGGACTACGATGTTGTGGCCATTACGGAGACGTGGGTAGAACAAGGACAGGAATGGTTGTTGGACGTTCCGGGGTATAGATGTTTCACTAAGTGTAGGGAAGCTGGTAAAAGAGGTGGAGGAGTGGCATTGTTAATCAAGGATAGTTTAACGGCTGCAGAAAGGCACTTCGAGGGGGATCTGCACACTGAGGTAATATGGGCTGAGGTTAGAAATAGGAAAGGAGCGGTCACATTGTTAGGAGTTTACTATAGGCCCCCAAATAGTAATAGAGATGTGGAGGAAGAAATTGCTAAGCAGATTATGGATATGTGTGGGGGTCACAGGGTAGTTGTCACGGGGGACTTTAACTTTCCAAATATTGATTGGAGCCTTTGTCAGTCAAATAGTTCGGATGGGGCAGTTTTTGTGCAGTGTGTGCAGGAGGGTTTCCTGACACAATATGTGGATAGGCCGACAAGAGGTGAGGCCACATTGGATTTGGTACTGGGAAATGAACCGGGCCAAGTGTTAGATTTGGTTGTGGGAGAGCACTTTGGAGATAGTGACCACAATTCGGTGTCTTTTGTTATTGCAATGGAGAGGGATAGGGCCGTACGGCAGGGCAAGGTTTACAATTGGGGGAGAGGTAATTATGATGCGATTAGGCAAGAATTAGGGGGCATAAGTTGGGAACAGAAACTGTCAGAGAAAGGAACTAATGAAAAGTGGAACTTTTTCAAGGAACAAATACTGGATGTCCTTGATAGGTATGTCTCTGTCAGGCAGGGAGGAAATGGCCGTGTGAGGGAACCATCGTTCACGAAAGAGGTGGAATGTCTTGTGAAAAGGAAGAGGGAAGCTTATGTAGGGATGAGGAAACAAGATTTAGATGGCTCGATTGAGGGTTACAAGTTAGCAAGGAATGAGCTGAAAAAGGGGCTTAGGAGAGCTAGGAGGGGACATGAGAAGTCCTTGGCGGGTCGGATCAAGGAAAACCCCAAGGCTTTTTACTCTTATGTGAGGAATAAAAGAATGACCAGGGTGAGGTTAGGGCCGGTCAAGGACAGTAGTGGGAACTTGTGTATGGAGTCAGTAGAGATAGGCGAGGTGACGAATGAATACTTTTCTTCAGTGTTCAAAAAGGAGAGGCGCCATGTTTTTGAGGAAGAGAAGGTGTTACAGGCTAATAGCCTGGAGGAGATAGATGTTCGGAGGGAGGATGTCCTGGCAGTTTTGAATAAACTGAAGGTCGATAAGTCCCCTGGGCCTGATGAAATGTATCCTAGGATTCTTTGGGAGGCAAGGGATGAGATTGCAGAGGCTTTGGCTTTGATCTTTGGGTCCTCGCTGTCCACGGGGATGGTGCCAGAGGACTGGAGAATGGCGAATGTTGCTCCTCTGTTTAAGAAAGGGAATAGAAATGACCCTGGTAATTATAGACCGGTTAGTCTTACTTCGGTGGTTGGTAAATTGATGGAAAAGGTCCTTAGAGATGGGATTTATGACCATTTAGAAAGATGCGGATTAATCCGGGATAGTCAGCACGGATTCGTGAAGGGCAAGTCGTGCCTCACAAATTTGATTGAATTTTTTGAGGAGATAACTAAGTGTGTTGATGAAGGTAGGGCAGTTGATGTCACATACGTGGATTTTAGTAAGGCGTTTGATAAGGTCCCCATGGTGGGCTTATGATGAAAGTGAGGAGGTGTGGGATAGAGGGAAAGTTGGCCGATTCGATAGGTAACTGGCTTACTGATCAAAGACAGAAGGTGGTGGTGGATGGAAAATTTTCGGACTGGAGGCAGGTTGCTAGCGGAGTGCCACAGGGATCAGTGCTTGGTCCTCTGCTCTTTGTGATTTTTATTAATGACTTGGAGGTGGGGGCTGAAGGGTGGATCAGTAAATTTGCTGATGACACCAAGATTGGTGGAGTAGTGGATGAGGTGGAGGGCTGTTGTAGGCTGCAAAGAGACATAGATAGGATGCAAAGCTGGGCTGAAAAATGGCAAATGGAGTTTAACCCTGATAAATGTGAGGTGATTCATTTTGGTAGGACTAATTTAAATGTGATTACAGGGTCAAAGGTAGGGTTCTGAAGACTGTGGAGGAACAGAGAGATCTTGGGGTCCATATCCACAGATCTCTAAAGGTTTCCACTCAAGTGGATAGAGCTGTGAAGGAGGTCTATAGTGTGTTAGCTTTTATTAACAGGGGGTTGGAGTTTAAGAGCCGTGGGGTTATGCTGCAACTGTACAGGACCTTGGTGAGACCACATTTGGAATATTGTGTGCAGTTCTGGTCACCTCACTATAAGAAGGATGTGGAAGCGCTGGAAAGAGTGCAGAGGAGATTTACCAGGATGCTGCCTGGTTTGGAGGGTAGGTCTTATGAGGAAAGGTTGACGGAGCTGGGGCTGTTCTCTCTGGAGCGGAGGAGGCTGAGGGGAGACTTAATAGAGGTGTATAAAATGATGAAGGGGATAGATAGAGTGAACGTTCAAAGACTATTTCCTCGGGTGGATGGAGCTATTACAAGGGGGCATAACTATAGGGTTCGTGGTGGGAGATATGGGAAGGATATCAGAGGTAGGTTCTTTACGCAGAGAGTGGTTGGGGTGTGGAATGGACTGCCTGCAGTGATAGTGGAGTCAGACACTTTAGGAACACTTAAGCGGTTATTGGATAGGCACATGGAGCACACCAGGATGATAGGGAGTGGGATAGCTTGATCTTGGTTTCAGATAAAGCTCGGCACAACATCATGGGCCGAAGGGCCTGTTCTGTGCTGCACTGTTCTATGTTCTACAGTCACTCGGGATCCGGGTTCGATTCCTGGCTTGGGTCACTGTCTGCGCGGAGTCTGCACATTCTCCCCATGTCTGCGTGGGTTTCGTCCCACAGTCGGAATGACGTGCTGGTTAGGTGCATTGGCTATGCTAAATTCTCCCTCAGTGTACCCGAACAGGCGCTCGAGTGTGGCGACTGGAGGATTTTCACAGTAACTTCATTGCAGTGTTAATGTAAGCCGAATAAAATAAACCCAAGGCTGGAATTGAACCCAGGACCCTGGCGTTGTGAAGCAGCAGTGCTAACCACTGTGCCACCATGTTATGTCACATGTAATGTGAAAATTAAGTGTGAGTCTTGCACAAAGTTGTTATGTGGCGTTGCCGGTGTTGGACTGGGATGGGCACAGTAAGTAGTCTCACAACACCGGATTAAAGTCCAATAGGTTTATTTGGTAGCACGAGCTAACAAAGTTGTTTGGCAATCGACTGCAAATGCCTCATTCAGCAAAGCAACGCGATCTGGAAACTGTTAAGAACGTTCCCTGGGCAAAAACGTTCCCTGGGCAAAAACAGGATCTCAGGCAAAGAGATGTGTGTGGAAAGCCAATTGTACACTGTTAAAGCGCATCAAGTATCCTTGCCGAAGACAATGAGGTTCAATGAGGCAGAATGCAATGTCCAGCTGGCATCGGAGATAACCATTGGATTGAACTGAAACGGGACACTTCATAATGAAGTTGAAAAGATGCTGATGGTTAATCTTTAGGGAGCATCTCCATTTACATGACAAGAAGCAACAACTCCATTGTTCCGCGCGAGAGAGGGGAGATAAATAAACCAAATTCACTGGAAAACAAAATCCCGAGAAAGGACTGCACGACTGAGGCTAGCATTTCCTCATCTTTTGTGCCTTGACTAATCTGCACTTTGTTCTAAGAAAGAGGCGCTGTGGGAGCTGTGGAACCAATTGCACAGATTGTCTGGAGTGACGCATTGCTGAAGCATGCAGTTACGTGATCGTTTTGACAAACAAGCTGAACCGGGGATTTGATAAAGGGTGCTCGCGTTTTACTGATACCCCCTTCTCTTGTTCCTTCCACCGGCATGGTGTTAGATCACTTGGGAACTCTGATGTAACTTGACTTTCAAAAGGCATTTGATGGATTCCAAGCAGAACGGTTTGTTAAGAAGATTATGCCGGTGAAGTGCGAAGGGAAATTAGATGGAAAGTTGATTGGATAATGGAAATCGGAGCTGGTTAGAATTGAAGCAACTCCACAGCAGCAAGGACTGAGTTTAGTAGCTCTTTGGAGATCTTTGTGGTACTTTTAAAGGATAGGCTTTCAGATCGCAAAGGAGCAAATAAGCAAGAGCGTTCTTGGAAAGATATTGGGGGTGATTCTCCCATTCTGCTGCACTGATTTTCCCAAAGTATAACCTATAGATTTTAGTTTCATAAGCTCTATTTAAAGTATATATTTTATATAAGTGGGCTGGGAGAAACTCGCGCTGGGAGATTCACGGGGTTCCCGAGAAGGTCCGCACCCCGCTAATGTCTCCCAGCGCCGGATTTCCAGCTCGGTCTGCTCCGTGCCAGAAATCACCGGGGAGGCGGGGCTAGCCTTTGAAAGATATTTTAAATATCATTTAAATGCTATTAGCCGGCCCAGGACTGAAGTCTCCAGGCCCGTGAGTCTCTCCCACCCCGCCAGAGTGCTTCACTCCATCAGGGTTTAGAGTAGCTCCCCACTTTGGGGGAACCATCGGGGTGACCCCGCTGGAATGAAGGGGGGGGGGCAATCGCAGCCCTCCAGAGGGTCGGGCGGCAGGGAGGGTGTGGCCGCCTGGGCATGGGAATCCTGGCAGTGCCAGCCTGTGTCCCCTTGCCACTGCCCAAGGGCAAAGTGTCCATGCCTAGGCGGCACTGTGGTGGGGGGCGGGTGGGAGATCAGGGTGGTCCGGGACTGGGAGACCTGGAAATGGTTGGGGGTGAGCCACGGTCAGGCGATGGTGGGGGGTGGGGGCACAGCACTGCAGTGGTCCCGGGCTGGCCAACGATTGGGACACTGACAGCAGGGGGCCACTGCGCATGTGCAGAAACCCGCTGGTTTCAGCCTCCTGGGCAAGAATAGGCCCCGCCCCCTGAAATATAATGATATTTGCACTGGTGGCCTCTGCAGTGCACAGAATGTGGGAGATTCTGGTGTAAACTCCCACTGAAAAAAACCAGTGTGAATTATTCCCGTGAATTCAACACTTAAAATTTAATTTATTAGTCCCAAGTGAGGTTTACATTAACACTGCAATGAAGTTACTGTGAAATCGTCTGGAATTGTTTTGGGAGAATTCTGCTTGTTCACTCTACAGGCTGTTAGAATAGACAGCCTTTGCCCACGCATCAGGATGTCACGTGATTGGACTCTTAAAGTGGCTTTGTTCCAACAAAGAACAACATCAATGCACAACACTTTCCTCCCTACTTACATTAAATGTTCCTGCAATGAAACACATGTTAACAATCCCAATTTACAATACGGGCAATGAATAAGGTTCTACAGATTGATTCCAGGATGAAATGGTTGAGGTGTGGGGAGAGATTAAACAGTTTGGGCTTATACTCACTGGAGTTTTGAAAGATGAGAGGGGAACTGATCAAAATATATAAAACTTTAAAAGGGATTGATACAGTAAATGTCGACCAAAGGTTTTTTAAACAGAGGATGGTGGGTGCCTGGAACTCGTTGTCGGGGGAGGTAGTGGAAGCAGATAAGATTGTGAGCTTTAAGGGGCGTCTTGGCAAATACATGAATAGGATGGGATCAGAGGGATAGGGTCCCCGGAAGGGTAGGGGGTTTTAGTTCAGATGGGCAACATGATCAGTGCAGGCTTAGAGGGCCGAAGAACCTGTTCCTGTGCTGGGCTGGCATGGTGGCATGGTGGTTAGCACTGCTGCCTCACAGCGCCAGGGACCCAGGTTCAATTCCTGGCTTGGGTCACTGTCTGTGAGGAGTCTGCACATTCTCCCCGTGTCTACGTGAGTTTCCTCTGGGAGCTCTGGTTTCCTCCCACAGTCCAAAGATGTGTAGGTTAGATACATTGGCCATGCTAAATTCTCCCTCAGTGTACCTGAACAGGCGCCGGAGTGTGGCGACGAGGGGAATTTCACAGTAACTTCATTGCAGTGTTAATGTAAACCTGCGTGTGATCAATAAATAAACTTTAAACTAATTTTCCATATTCTTTGTTCTTTGTTCAAATGTTTCCTCTTATGGAGCAACCTCGAACAAGAGGTCACAGGTATAGGTTGAGAGGCGGTAGATTTAAAACTGAGATGAGGAGGAACTACTTCTCGCAGAGGGTGGTGAATTTGTGGAACTCGCTGCCCCATAGCGCGGTGGAGTCTGAATCATTGAATGGTTTCAAGAGAGAGAGAGATATATTTCTGATTAAAAAAAGGGATAAGGGGAACAGGTGGGGAGGTGGATTTGAGACTAGGGAGAGATCAGCCATGATCTGATTGAATGGCGGAGCAGACTCAGAGGTTAAATTTGCCGACTTCTGCTCCTAATTCCTATGTTTCTATGTAAACACAACAGCCGATAAGTTAAACTTTTAGATTTCTATGGCCTAAAAGGTAGGGATATGTTCGGCGCAACTTGTGGGGCCAAAGGGCCTGTTTTGTGCTGTAGTTTTTCTATGTTTCTAAGACGCTGATTCCTGTGTGGTTATCGGTGAATCTTAGGTGTCTGCTTTTCTTGTTAACTGTAACCTCTGGTGTTTTTGGTTGAGTTTGGATGTCAGCCATAGTTGTCTCAACTGGAGTCGATGCAGGATTTGGAGCTTCACTCGGTGTTGCAGTGTTCTCAGCTGAGGACTGTCTTCCACCATTGTTTCTGATATTGTCAGCTTATCATAGAAATCATAGAAACCCTACAGTGCGGAAGGAGGCCATTCGGCCCATCGAGTCCGCACCGACCACAATCCCACCCAGGCCCTACCCCCACATATTTCCTTGCTAATCCCTCTAACCTACGCATCTCAGGACTCTAAGGGGCAATTTTTTTTTTTTTAACCTGGCCAATCAACCTAACCCGCACATCTTTGGACTGTGGGAGGAAACCGGAGCACCCGGAGGAAACCCACGCAGACACGAGGAGAATGTGCAAACTCCACACAGACAGTGACCCGAGCCGGGAATCGAACCCGGGACCCTGGAGCTGTGAAGCAGCAGTGCTAACCACTGTGCTACCGTGCCGCTTCTCAGGAATATTTCGGTCTTCCCTTGGTACAGTTTATTGTGGCCTCTCGGTTGATTCTGTCTCTGGCAAACTAGTTCTAGTTGCTAAAAATTGATCAGCGTATCTTCTTCACGCTACATCGTCCTGAGTTTGAACAATGTTTAAGTTTGAAGCTTATTTATTAGTGTCACAAGTAGACTTACATTAACACTGCAATGAAGTTACTGTGAAAATCTCCTAGCCGCCACAGTCCAGTGCCTGTTTGGGTACACTGAGGGAGAATTTAGCATGGCTAATGCATCTAACCAGCATGTCTTTCGGACTGTGGGAAGAAACTCATGCAGACACGGGGAGAACGTGCAGAATCCACACAGAGACCCAAAACAGGAATTAAACCAGGTCCCTGGTGCTGTGAGGCAGCAGTGAGAACCACTGTGCCACTGTGCCATCGTGTAGGAGACCGATTCTGTCTGTGCCAATACGATGGTGGGCATCCACTTCTCATTGGTGGTCTACTTCCTTGCCAATGCGTCCTGACCTTTCTGGAAAACATGGTGTTTCTCCGTGTTAGCACATTGCGAAGCCTGACCTTTCTGTTTCCTCTAAGCAGTTTTTCTAGTCTTAGGCAGGTTCAGCAAATCAAACGCTGTACGTAACTGACACTTTATCATGAGTGATGCCAGAGAACTTTGGGTTATCAAAGGTGTTGTACTCCTGTACGTCATCAGGAATTGGCTAAGTTGTTTTGACAATGATCTTTGTTCACGAGTTACCTTCAAGTAAAGGCTTCATTGTCTGAACAAAGCTTTCAGCCAGCCCCCTTGTGGCAGAATGGTAGGGAGCAGTTTGGATGCATTAGATTCTGTTCTCCTTCAGACCATTTGTGAATTCTTGTTACTCACAAGTTGCTCAGGATACCAAATCTTGCAAAAATCTCACCCAGTCTTTCTATTGTTCTCTCCAAGGATGTAGCCTTCATAATAGCAGGAAGAGAGAAGGTGATTGCAGGTGCTTTGATATAAAAGAAGGATGGAACGTTCAAGGTCAGAGAAGGAAAACTAAACCAGACAATACTATTATTAAGTTTTCATGCTGAGTAATGATATATATGTTACAGCGTATTAAGTGTGTGAAAACTAGAGGTTTAGAAAAATGTAGCCATCTTTTCATACTGTTGGTTCATTTCTTAAGGGGGAGGTCTGGTGATACTGTGCTATTAATATATTTTATGTTTAATGGGACTGCTTTAAAATTCAATGCGTTGTTATAGGGAGTCGGTTAATTTAGAGGGAAGGAAACAGATGCTGGCAAGCAGGATGATTACTCGTTTTCGACCTGTAGGTCATCAGTTAGCTGTTGATCAATCTTCAAGCATGAAATGAAATAACTCTTAATTTCTAACTTATCGCTATTTCAGATCCAATTAAGCAATATTTATCTCATAGACTTAAAACTCACTTTAAACATTGTTAGCAAACTCAGGCATACTTGCTTTACATTGGTCAACAGCCTTGAAGCATTCAGAAAGGTTTTTCAGAGAGAGATTTGTTTGGAGCAAGAGAGCAGACCTATTCTTTAAACTGCTCTTCTAAGATGAAAATGAAACTGTTTTTTCCTGCGACAAACCGAGTTTCCCCCATTTCTTGTGTCATATGATTATGTGACCCTGTATAAAGTTTAAAGTTTAAACTCTGTCTACATTTCCCACTGCCTCGGAAAAGCAGCCAGCATAATTAAGGACCCCACACACCCCAGACATGCCCTCTTCCTCCTTCTTCCATCTGTAAAAAGATACAAAAGTCTGAGGTCATGTACTAACCGACTCAAGAACAGCTTCTTCCCTGCTGCTGTCAGACTTTTGAATGGATCTACCTCGCATTAAGTTGATCTTTCTCTACACCCTAACTTTGACTGTAACAATACTTTCTGCGCTCTCTCCTTTCCTTTTTTATGAACTTTGCTTTGTCTGTATAGTGCGCAAGAAACAATACTTTTCACATGTGTTAATACATGTGACAATAATAAACCAAATCAAATCAAATCAGTATTCCAAGCGTGGCCTTACCAATGTCTTATAGAACTTCAACAAGACATCCCAACTCTTATTTTCAATGTTCTGGCCAATGAAACCAAGCATACCAAGTGCCTTCTTCACCACCCTGTCCACCTGTGACTCCACTTTCAAGGAGGTATGAATCTGTACCCCTAGATCTCTTTGTTCTATAACTCTCCCCAACACCCTACCATTAACTGAGTAAGTCTTGCCCTGGTTCAATCTACCAAAATGTATCACCTCGCATTTATCTAAATTAAACTTCATCTGCTATTTGTCAGCCCACTGTCCCAATTGATCAAGATCCTGCTGCAATCCGAGATAACCTTCTTCACTGTCCACTATGCCACCAATCTTGGTGTCATCTGCAAACGTACTAACCATTCCTCCTATATTCTAATCCAAATCATTAATATATATGACAAATAACAGTGGACCCAGCACTGATCCCTGAGGCACACCGCTGGTCACAGGCCTCCAGTTTGAAAAACAACTCTTGACAACCACCCTCTGGCTTCTGTCATCAAGCCAATTTTGTATCCAATTGGATCCCTGGATCCCGTGAGATTTATGCTCACCCTAATTACAAAATCAAGAAAAGTTGGGGTTTAGACTAACTTCATAATATACCTTGGAATTTCTGCTCTGATCCCTGTCAGTGACCACCAGCTTATATAATGAACAGTAATAGTTCATTCACAAGCAGATGAATACACAGACTACTTTCATAATGTTAACACTTCCAGCTCTGGGATCTACTCTGACTATGCTCTGCACCAAGATCCCTGCGCTTGTTCCCCATTGGGCAATCAGGTCACATGAGGTCATGTGACATGATTGCCCAATGAGGAACAGGGTCAAGAAGATCCCACCGTTGGCCTATGGTGGGTCACCTCTGCGAGCACAAAACACGCCACGGGGTGTGGAGGGGGGGGGGGGGGGGGGGGAGGGGGGCGGGGGGAGTTGGGTGGGGGGGGGTGAGGTGGGACAGCAGGGGGCAGAAATACCCACCCATTGTATGGAAGGACAAAATGGGCGGGATTTTACAGCCTCGCTCTTCCCGAAACCGTAAAATCCCGCCCGAGGCCAACAGACCTTCCCATTGCATGGTGGCATGATGACACAGTGGTTAGCAGTGCTGTCTCACAGTTCCAGGGACCTGGGTTTCATTCCCAGCTTGGGCGACTGTTTGTGTGGAGTTTGCACATTTTCCCTGTGTCTGCGTGGGTTTCCTCCGGGTGCTCCGGTTTCCTCCCACAGTCCAAAGATGTGCGGGTTTAGGTGTATTGGCCATGCTAAATTGCCCCTTAGTGGGGATGTGTTGGTTAGTGGGATTAGCAGGGTAAAAATGTGGGATCACGGGGATAGGGCCTGGGTGGGATTGTTGTCGGTGCAGACTCGATGGGCCGAATGACCTCCTTCTGCTGATGATTTCTATGATTGTCCATCCCTTGCCCGCTCCGATTCCCTTGATGGGCGGGGCGGCAAAATCCCAGCCAGTGTGCCAGGAGGAGTGAGATCATTCAGAACTGAAATGAGGTGAAATTTCTTCACTGAGAGGTTTGCACATTGTTGGAATTCTCTACTCCAGAGAGTTGGGAGCGGTTCACATTGAATAGATTTAAAACTGGAGGAGGTGGATTTTGGGTCTCTCAGGGAATGAAAGGGACATGGGGAGTGAGTGGTAAAGTGTAGTTGAAGCCTCGGATCAGTCATGGTTGTGTTAAAATGGAAGAGTAGGTTTAATGGTTCGTGTTGTCTGCTCCTGATCCTATCTTTTACACTCTTATGCGATTCCATGATGCAAGTTGCAGCTGGATAAAATGAGCAGAGAACATTCAATGCAGGAAAAAGTGAGATAATGCTGACTTTACTCGCATTAAATTTAATCATTCACTGAGAGATACAATCATCAAAGAAGAGGTAGACTGGGACAGAAGGTGAAGTCACATGGGATCAGAGGTGAGCTGGCAAAGTGGATACAGAATGGCTCAGTTATAGAAGACAGAGGGTAGCTGTGGAAGGGTGCATTTCTGAATGGAGGGCTGTGACAAGTGGCTTCCCTCAGGGATCAGTACTGGGACCTTTGCTGTTTGTAATATATATAAATGATTTGGAGGAAAATGTAACTGGTTTGATTCGTAAGTTTGTGGACGACACAAAGGTTGGTGGATTTGCGGATAGCGATGAGGACCATCAGAGGATACAGCAGGATATAGATCAGTTGGAGACTTGGGCGGAGAGAAGACAAATGGAATTTAATCCGGACAAATGTGAGGTAATGCATTATGGAAGGTCTAATACAAATGGGAAATATACAGTAAATGGCAGAACCCTTAAGAATATTGATAGGCAAAGGGATCTGGGTGTACAGGTACACAGGTCACTGAAAGTGGCAATGCAGGTGGAGAAGGTAGTCAAGAAGGCATACGGCATGCTTGACTTCATTGGCCGGGGCATTGAATTTAAAAATTGGCAAGTCACGTTGCAGTTTTATCGAACCTTTGTTAGGTCACACTTGGAATATTGTGTTCAATTCTGGTTGCCGCACTACCAGAAGGATGTGGAGGCTTTGGAGAGGGTCCAGAAAGGATTCACCAGGGCGTTGCCTAGTATGGAGGGCATTAGCTATGAGGAGAGGTTGGAGAAACTTGGTTTGTTCTCACTGGAACAACAGAGGTTGAGGGGCGACCTGATCGAAGTCTACAAGATTATGAGGAGCATGGACAGAGTGGATAGTCAGAAGCTTTTTCCCAGGGTAGAAGAGTCAATTACTAGGGGGCATAGGTTAAGGTGCGAGGGGCAAGGTTTAAGGGAGATGTGCGAGGCAAGTAGTATGAGGGAGGTAGTGGAA
Organism: Mustelus asterias; assembly: GCF_964213995.1. Lineage (NCBI taxonomy): Eukaryota > Metazoa > Chordata > Chondrichthyes > Carcharhiniformes > Triakidae > Mustelus > Mustelus asterias. The sequence continues at coordinate 10,971,901 of NC_135807.1, forward strand.
GCAGATAAGATAGGGACTTTTAAGGGGCGTCTGGACAGATACATGAATAGGATGGGAATAAAGGGATATGGTCTCAGGAAGGGTAGGGGGTTTTAGTTCAGACAGGCAGCATGGTCAGTGCTGGCCTGTTCCTGTGCTGTAATTTTCTTTGTTCTTTGTTCTAAGTACCTGCAACTAATGGAATTGAGAGTTGAGAATGGAGTAACTGCTGAAAATATAATTCCCAGGATGAAATTGAGGAAAAACAAACATTTATATAGCGCCTTTCACAGCCTCAAGACATCCTCAGGTGCTTTGTGTCCAATTGCAAGCTTCTGTAGTGTATTCACTGTTGTAATGTAGGAAACATTGCAGCCAATTTCTGCACAGCAAGTTCCCAGAAGCAGCAATGAGATATGGGCATCGCTGACTCGACCAGTATACATTGCACATCCCTAATTGCTCTCAAGTAGACGGTGGTGAGCTGCCTGCTTGAACCGCTGAAGTTCCAGTGGTTGCTGTCATGTTGCTGTTCGGGCAGGAGTTCCAGTGGGTGGCACGGTAGCACAGTGGTTAGCACTCCTGCTTCACAACGTCAGGGACCCGCGTTCGATTCCCGGCTCAGGTCACTGTCTGTGTGGAGTTTGCACATACTCCCCATGTCTGAGTCGGGTGCTCCGGTTTCCTCCCACAGTCCAAAGATGTGCGGGTTTGATGCATTGGCCGTGCTAAATTTTCACTCAGTGTACCAGAACAGGTGCCAGAGTGTGGCGACTAGGGAATTTTCACAGTAACTTCATTGCAGTGTTAGTGTAAGCCAACTTGTGATACTAATAGAAAAAATTTAAGGTTTTTGATCCAGTGACAGCGAAGGAACAGCGATAGACTTCCATGTTTTGATGGTGACTTGAAGAAGAACTTCACAAGTGGTGGTGTTCCCATTCACCTGCTGACCTTGTCCTTCTAGGCGGTAGAGGTTGCAGATTTGGAAGGTGCAGCTAAAGGAGCTTTGGCAGTTTGCTGCAGTGAATCTTGTCGATGGTACACACTGCAGCCACCGTGAGCCAGCAATGGAGGGAGCAAAGATGGAGGTGGAGTGCTGATTGAGCGGGCTGTCACCTCCCGCAAGGTGTCGACCTTCAGGTGTGTTGTTGGATCTGCACTCATCCAACCAGGGCCCAACTTGACTGCCTTGTTTTCTCACATTACAACAGTAATTTACAAAGTAATTAATTATCTGTAAAGAACTTTGTAAATCTCCCTTAGCCAGCACACTCATTATCAGCTCGTTAACATGTTGCCCTTCATTAGACCTTGTTATGCACAAATTGACCATGTTTCTGAAGGGCTTTTGGACATCTTTAAAGAAAGGCACTATCTGATTACAGTTCTTCCTTTTTGTCAGTGCTCTGAGCAGCTGGTTACCTGATTACCTGTGGGGAGAGAGGGGGGTGGATTTTATCGACTCATAACACCGGTTGATCAACGGGGTGAGCTGCTAAGATCGGGCAAGAGGTGAAAATTCGGGTTTGGGTCTGGTTTTTCACCTCTCGCAATGTTACCGGCCCCGTTTTCCCCGTTTTATGGATGAAATCAACTTCACGGCCATAAAGCGGGGGGAGGGGGGCACAGGCGATGTCCGGGGATGGGTGGCGGGGGAGGGCGGGGGGGGGGGGGGTGGAGTGACAGAAATCCCAATTCTCTATGTACACATTGTACACAGTACACTGGGAGATTGCCCAGTACCTGCACAATGGTGCCCCCTAGATCTCATCATCAGCCTGCTTCCCGGCATGAACAGGCTCCGCCCACTCCCCCTGCTGGCGAGAATCACACTTGGGCTTTTTTTTTAATGTGCTGTACGACTGCGTCTGGAAGCTCACTGAAAGAGTGCACCTGATTCTCTCCTATTTTCACGTTCATTCAACACTTAGAATCTTTTGGTCGAATCGCCCTCATTGTATTTTGCATTTTTCCCTCATTTTCCTAATCTCTTATTGCCAGATCAGGAGAGTGGTGTGTGTTTTGGCAATAATAGTGTGTGCCTCACAGCCGCAAGGAGGTGTATTCCACATTAGGTAAGTTGAAACCGTGAGGGTTTCTTGGCTCGGAGTTTGGTTAGGAGATATTTAGACATGGTCGGGTTTTCCACATGTGTTGGGCAGAGAACAGGAAAGCACTCGCATTGCCAGGCATACAAATGAATGTATTAAATATTCAAGCTACTGTTTGAAGTAAACAGTGTAATTGTTTCAGTGTGCGCTGACGGGTAAAGGCAAACAACAATCTGGACTATGGAGACTGTCTGGCATAGCTCATAACCAACAAGTCATTGCTGGCACCGTGCTTAAGTAACAAGAAGTAACACCCTTTGCATCAATATTCCTGGAAGGGGAAATTATGTTACAGCATTACCTACTCTTTTAATTTACCTTACTGAGACCTTAACTCCATGTTTTCACTATTCTGTTTCATTGCTGAAAAGAGGGACATGTTGCTGAAGTTTTCTGTCTTCCACTCATCAGGACAAATGCAAGAATGCCAAATTTCAAATGATGGCATCACAGGATGCTGGGATTTTCTTTATTCATGCAAGGGATGTGGGCTTCGTTGGCTAGGCCAACATTCACAGCCCATCCCTACTTGCCCCTGAGAAGGTGGTGGTGAGCTGCCTCCTTGAACCACTGCAGACCATGCGGTGTAGGTACACCCACAGTGCTGCTCGGGACTAATTCCAGGGTTTTGTCCTTGTGACAGTGAAGGAACGGCCAGTATAGGTCCAAGTCAAGATAGTGTGTGGCTCCAAAGGGGACTTGCTGATGGTGGCGTTCCCATGTGTTCACTGCCTTTGTCATTCTGGACGGTAGCAGTCAAGGGTTTCAAAGGTGCTGTCGAAGGAGCCTTGGTGAGTTGCTGCAGTGCATCTTGTAGACAGTACACACGGCTGCCAATGTGCATTGGTGGTGGAGGGAAGGAATCATTGTGAAAGAGGTGCTAATTAAGCGGGCTGCTTTGTCCTAGATGGTGTTGAGCTTCTTGAGTGTTGTCAGAGCTGCACCCATCCAGGCAAGTGGGGAGTACTCCATCGCACTCCTGACTTGTGCCTTGCAGATTGTGGGCAGGCTTGAGGGAGTCAGGAAGTGAGTCACTCGCCACAGGATGCAGATAGGTCAGTTCAGTTTCTGTTCAATGATAGCCCCCAGAATGTTGATAGTGGGGCATTCAGTGATGGCAATGCCACTGAATGTCAGGAAGTGAGGGTTAGATCCTCTCTTGTTGGGGATGGTCATTGCCTGGCACTTATGTGGCTCAAATGTTACTTGCCACTTGTCAACCTAAGCCTGGATGTTGCCCATGTTTTGCTGCATTTGGACATGGACTGCTTCAGTATCTGAGGAGTCGCGAATGGTTTAAGGTGAGAGGGGAGAGATATAAAAGAGTCCAGAGGGGCAATTTTTTCATTCAGAGGATGGTGAGTGTCTGGAACAAGCTGCCAGAGGCAGTAGTAGAGGTGGGTACAATTTTTTATTTTAAAAGCATTTTAGACAGTACAGCGTAAGATGGGTATAGAGATATATAGGCCAAATGCGGGCAACTGGGACTAGCTTAGTGATAAAAACTGGGCAGCATGGACAAGTTGGGCCGAAGGGCCTGTTTCCATGCTGTAAACCTCTATGGTGCTGAACATTGTGGACATCCCCATTTCTGACCTTATGGTGGAAGGAATGTGATTGATGAAACAGCAGAGGGACTCCTGCAGTGATGTCCTGGAGCTGAGATGATTGAAGTCCAACAACCCCAACCATCTTCCTTTATGTTAGGATTGAGTTTCACCAGCAGAGATTCCCCCTGATTCCAACTGACTTCAGTTTTGCTAGGGTTCCTCGGTCAAATGCTGCCTTGATGTCAAGGGCAGTCACTCTCACCTCACCTCAGGAGTTCAGCTCTTTTGAACCAAGGCTGTAATGAGGTCAGGAGCTGAGTGACCCTGGCGAAACCCAAATGGGTGTCGCTGAGCAGGTTACTGCTGAGCAAGTGCTGCTTGATCGTGCTGTTAATGACCCTTCCCATCACTTTACGTTTAAGTTTAAGTTTATTTACTAATGCCACAAGTAGGCTTACATTAACACTGCAATGAAGTTACTGTGAAATCCCCTAGTCGCTACACTGGCGCTTTTTTGGGTACACTGAGGGAGAATTTAGCATGGCCAATGCACCTCACCAGCACATCTTTTGGAGTGTGGGAGGAAACCCACACAGACATGGGGAGAACGTGCAGACTCCGCACAGACAGTGACCGGGGATCGAATCCCACTTTAACTGATGATTGAGAATAGACTGATTGGGTGGTAATTGGTCGGGTTGGGTTTGTCCTGCTTTTTGCCTATAGGGCTTGGCTGAGCAATTTTCCACATTCCCGAATAAATGCTGGTATTGTAGCTGTACTGGAACAGCTTAGCTCAGGGTGCGGCAAGTTCTGGAGCAGAAGCCTTCTATTGCTGGAATATTGTCAGGGCCCAGTGCCTTCACAGTATCCTGTGCCATCAGCCATTTTATTATCACAGGGAGTGAATCAAACTGGCCGAAGTCTGGCATCTGGAGGAGGCTGGGATAGATCATTGCTTCGAAAGGTTTATCATGGCACAAATCAATTCCAACCTCCCAGACTATCTGGATCCACGACAATTTGCCTACTGCCGCAACAGGTCCACAGCAGACGCCATCTCCCTGGCTCTGCACTCAACCCTTGAACACCTAGATAACAAGGACATCTATGTCAGACTCCTATTTATTGACTACAACTCAGCCTTCAACACCATTATTCCCATGAAACTCATCTCCAAACTCTGTGGCCTGGGCTTCGGCTCCTCCCTCTGCGACTGGATCCTGAACTTCCTAACTCACAGACCACAATCAGTAAGGATAGGCAACAACACCTCCTCCATGATCATCCTCAACACCGATCCCCCACAAGGCTGTGTTCTCAGCCCCCTACTATACTCCTTATACACTTATGACTGTGTGGCCAAATTCCCCTCCAACTCGATTTTCAAGTTTGCTGACAACACCACCACAGTGGGTTGGATCTCAAACAATGATGAGACAGGGTACAGGAATGAGATAGAGAATCTGGTGAACTGGTGCGGCAATAATAATCTCTCCCTCGATGTCAACAAAACGAGTGAGATTGTTATCGACTTCAGGAAGCGTAAAGGAGAACATGCCCCTGTCTACATCAACGGGGACGAAGTAGAAAAGGTCGAGAGCTTCAAGTTTTTACGTGACCAGATCACCAACAACCTGTCCTGGTCCCCCCATACCGACACTATAGTTCAGAAAGCCCACCAATGCCTCTACTTTCTTAGAAGACTAAGGAAATTCGGCATGTCAGCTACGTCTCTCACCAATATTTACAGATGCACCATAGAAAGCATCCTTTCTGGTTGTATCACAGCTTGGTATGGCTCCTGCTCTGCCCAAGACCGCAAGAAACTACAAAAGGTCATGAATGTAGCCCAATCCATCACGTAAACCAACCTCCCATGCATTGACTCAGTCTACACTTCCCGCTGCCTCGGCAAAGCAGCCAGCGTAATTAAGGACCCCACGCACCCCGGACATTCTCTCTTCCACCTTCTTCCTTCAGGAAAAAAATACAAAAGTCTGAGGTCACATACCAACCGATTCAAGAACAGCTTCTTCCCTGCTGCTGACAGACTTTTGAATGGACTTACCTTGCACTAAGTTGATCTTTCTCTACACCCTAGCTATGACTCTAACACTACATTCTGCACTCTCTCGTTTCCTTCTCTATGAACGGTATGCTTTGTCTGTATAGCGCGCAAGAAACAATACTTTTCATTGTATGTTAGTACATGTGACAATAATAAATCAAATTAAATCATTCACTCGGCACTTCTGGCTGAAGATTGTAACAATTACCCCAGATTTACCTTTTGCACTGATGTGCTGATCTCTTCCATCCTTGTGGATGGGGATATTTGTTGATATTCCTCCTCCAATGAGTTGTTTAATTTTCCACCAACACTCATGGCTTTCTGTGGCAGAACTGCAGAGTTTCAAAGTGAAGTTTATTTATTAGCCACAAGTAGGCTTGCATTAACACTGCAATGAAGTTACTATGAAAATCCCCTAGTTGCCACCCTGCGGCACCTGTTCGGGTACACTGAGGGAGAATTTAGCATGGCCAATGCACCTAACCAGCATGTCTTTCAGACTGTGGGAGGAAACCGGAGCACCCGGAGGAAACCCACGCAGACACGGGAAGAACGTGCAAATTCCGCGCAGACAGTGACCCAAGCCGATAATCGAACCCAGGTCCCTGGTACTGTGATGCAGCAGTACTAACCACTGTGCCACCATGCCGCCTTATTTAGACCACTGCCGAATCACTTAGCTGTGTCTATCACCCGCTCTTTATGTCAGTCATCCTGTGCTGTAGCTTCACTATGTTGACACCTCTTGTTTGTGTATGCGCGGTGCTGCTCCTTACCTGCCCTTCTGCACTCCTCATTGACAAAAACGTTATTATTTTAATATTTTGAGGGTGTTGTGTTGGTCTGTGGAAATGTAGTTTGTCTACATATGTGTCTATAGCATTGAGGCCATCAAGTGGGCTAGGTGTAGAAAGCAGACAGTTGAAGTGAATAGGGCCAAGTGGATGGCCTACAAGTAAACACAATGACGGAAGAAATTTGCATGAGGAGATAAATGAGGATTTGGATTTTTAGTTTTTAACATTCAAAGGGAACTAAAAGGTTTCACAACTTAAAGAAAAGCTGTAAGCAAACTTGGGTTATTAAGTTTTCTTTGGCCCAATATTGGAGACAAGTCTACAAGCATTCACTCCCTCCACCACCGACGCTCAGTAGCAGCAGTGTGTAGTATCTACAAGATGCACTGCAGCAATTCACCAAAGATCCTTAGACAGCACCTTCCAAACCCACAACCACTTCCATCTAGAAGGACAAGGGCAGCAGATACATGGGAACACCACCACCTGCAAGTTCCCTTCCAAGCCACTCACCGTCCTGACTTGGAAATATATCGCCGTTCCTTCGCAGTCGCTGGATCAAAATCCTGGAATTCCCTCCCTAACGGCATTGTGGGTCGACCCACAGAACATGGACTGCAGCGATTCAAGAAGGCAGCAGCTCACCACCACCTTCTCAAGGGCAACTAGGGATGGGCAATGAATGCTGGCCAGCCAGCGACGCCCATGTCCCATGAATGAATAATCAAAAAAAATTCAGATACCACTCCTGGAACAGCCTCTGTAAAAATTTCTATTCCTCCTCATTCCAAAGCACCGAAGGCCTTCTGTAAACTGGGCTCTCAGTTCCCACAGCTGATAGTGATGGTGATAGATATTTTAATATCGGTGGAATGTATAAAGGCTTGGATCTTTGCACAATAACTGCCTGAATTGCTGATTTGTTTTGGCAGTGTTCACATTACAGACGGATCACATAGCTCCCATGAATATATTACAGACTGGTTCGCAGCTTGTTTTTACATTCCAAATTTATATTTTTTGAATCCTGCGGTAAATTTACATTCCGCAGCAAATTGCTTTTTTGTTTAAAAAAAAGTCTGATTTCAGAGTAATCGGTTGCAGCTTCGGAAGTCATCGTTGCCTTTCTGACTGGCTGTAGTTTTTGCATTCTCATGCATAAGTCATTGCCATTCATGTCAGCTCCATAGAGCTATGAGCTGGCTACTGCTGAGAAGCTGTGGTCTGAAGCATATCATCATTGTGGCATAAGTTGCTTTCAAACTCACAAAGTTATGACCAATTGGATTGAAATGCCACACAATGCCAGGATGGACCCGCACGAACCATGACAAAAATGTGCAACAGTAGCGAAGGCGGGGGGCACGGTGATTAGCACTGCCGCCTCACAGTGCCAGGGACCCCGGGTTCGATTCCCGGCTTGGGTCACTGTCTGTGCAGTTTGCACGTTCTCCTCGTGTCTGCGTGGGTTTCCTCCGGGTGCTCCGGTTTCCTCCCACAGTCCAAAGATGTGCGGTTTAGGTTGACTGGACATGCAAAATTGTTCCATCGTTGATGCGCGATATAACTCACGAGGCTAGAGATACTCGGGGAAATAAAGGCTTTTATTGACTACAACAATAGAGCTACCATATATAATACACGATCCCAGACTAAAGGGTCCCAGACAGAGCAGTGACCTTTATACCTCTCCCAGGAGGCGGAGCCCGACTGGGATGTACCATAATAACTATATTACAGGTAGAACAGCCCAACCCTAACCCCAACAGTAACATGTAGAATAGCCCAACCCTAACCCCAACAGTAACATGTAGAATAGCCCAACCCTAACCCCAACAGTAACATATATACAGACTCATAGTACTGACCAGACCCTGGCTCAGTACTACCTGGTGGGAACCAACGATGGTTCACCACATTCACCCCTCCTTTGAAAACAAAGGCTGGCGGGGTACAAAAACACAGAACAATTGTTCATCAGTCTATAAGTTCAGACGGTCTGGGGGACCGCACCGTCGTTGTGACCTCCTCAACACCGGCGATGACACCGGTGTAGGCCCTCGCGGTGGCGTTCTCCCCAAGGTGGTGTCCAACGGCTGCTCCAATGTCTCACGGGCCGGTTGACCCCGAGGTGGTGACAATCCGCTGAACTCGGGCACGCCTTGAAGTGGCGACCATCTCCTGGACTCAGGCAAGCTGTACACGGGAGTAAAAGGGTTAAGTGATGGTCCCGATGCTGCCCACGCCGTGTCAGGAGGGGAAACAATAGTTGGGGGGTCTCTAACAGGAGGTATGGGAGCGACAGGGGTTTCCAAGCCCCCTGCTGGCGCCAGGTCTCGAATCGAGACCGTGTCCTCTCGCCCGTCAGGGTATGCCACATACGCATAAGAACATAAGAACATGAGAAATAGGAGCAGGAGTAGGCCATCTGGCCCTTCGAGCCTGCCCCGCCATTCAACAAGATCATGGCTGATCTGAAGCGAATCAGTTCCACTTACCCGCCTGCTCCCCATATCCCCTAATTCCCTTATCGATCAGAAAACTATCTACCCATGATTTAAACATATTCAACGAGGAAGCCTTCACCACTTCAATGGGCAGAGAATTCCAGAGATTCACTACCCTCTGAGAGAAGAAGTTCCCCCTCAACTCTGTTCTGAACTGGCCCCCCCTTATTTTGAGGCTGTGCCCTCTAGTTCTGGTTTCCCTTCTAAGTGGAAAGAATCTCTCCACCTCTACCCTATCCAGCCCCTTCATTATCTTATATGTCTCTATAAGATCACCCCTCATCCTTCTAAACTCCAACGAGTACAGACCCAATCTGTTTAATCTCTCCTCATAAGCTACACCCCTCATCTCTGGTATCAACCTGGTGAACCTTCTCTGCACTCCCTCCAAGGCCAATATATCCTTTCGCAAATAAGGGGACCAAAACTGCACACAGTACTCCAGTTGCAGCCTCACCAGTGCCTTGAACAGTTGCAGCAAGACCTCCCTGCTTTTATATTCTATCCACCTCGCGATAAAGGCCAACATTCCTTTCGCCTTCTTGATCACCTGCTGCACCTGCAGACTGAGTTTTTGCGATTCATGCACAAGGACCCCCAGGTCCCTCTGCACAGTCGCACGATGTAATTTTTCTCCATTTAAATAATATTCCAATTTACTATTATTTCTTCCAAAGTGGATAACCTCATATAGGCATACTGAGGGTTGGCGTGGAGGAGATGGACCTGTTTAACCAAAGGGTAGGACTTGCGGGTCCTAACATGTCGCCGCAGGAGGACAGGTCCTGAGTACGTCAACCAAGACGGTAATGAGGTCCCAGAGAAAGACTTCCGAGGGAATGAAAACAGTCTCTCATGGGGAGTAGGGTTGGTTGCCGTACACAGGAGTGAGCGTATGGAATGGAGCGCATCAGGGAGCACCTCTTGCCAACGGGAGATTGGATGGCCTTTAGACTTCAACGCCAGTAAGACAGCCTTCCAGACTGTAGCATTCTCACGTTCAACCTGTCCGTTACCCCTAGGGTTGTAGCTCGTGGTTCTACTAGAGGCAATCCCGTATGAGAGCAGGTATTGCCCCAAGTCATCGCTCATGAACGACGAGCCCCTATCGCTGTGGATGTAACAGGGGTAACCGAACAGGGTGAAAAGTTCACGAAATGCCTTGATAACCATGGCAGCGGTCATATCAGAACAGGGAATGACAAAAGGGAATCGTGAGTACTCATCAACCACATTGAGGAAGTACACGTTCCGATCTGTCGAGGGAAGGGGGCCCTTAAAATCCACACTCAGTCTTTCGAAGGGACGAGTGACCTTAACGAGTTGTGCCCTGTCAGGTCGGTAAAAGTGCGGTTTGCATTCCGCGCATACCCGGCAGCTTCTGGTTATGGACCTGACATCCTCCACCGAGTAGGGTAGATTCCGGGCTTTTATGAAGTGGAAGAGCTGAGTGACCCCCGGATGGCAGAGGTCATTGTGGAGAGCCTGCAATCGATTCTCCTGCATACTAGTGCATGTTCCAAGCGACAGGGCATCCGAGGGCTCGTTGAGTTTCCCTGGACGATACATGATGTCGTAATTATAGGTGGAGAGTTCGATTCTCCACCTCAAGATCTTATCGTTCTTGATCTTGCCCCGTAGCGTGTTATTGAACATGAACGCCACGGACCACTGGTCCGTGAGCAGGGTGAACCGTTTTCCCGCCAAGTACTGGCGCCAATGCTGGACGGCGTCCACAATGGCCTGGGCCTCCTTTTCCACCGCCGAATGTCGAATTTCGGGGCCTTGGAGGGTGCGAGAGAAAAAGGCGACGGGCCTGCCCGCCTGGTTAAGTGTGGCGGCCAGGGCGAAATCAGATGCATCGCTCTCCACCTGGAAGGGGATGGACTCATCGATAGCATGCATCGTGGCTTTCGCGATGTCGGCTTTTAGTTTGTCAAAGGCCAAACGAGCCTCTGGTGCTAGGGGAAAAGAGGTAGACTTGATGAGCGGACGGGCTTTGTCCGCGTAATTGGGAACCCACTGTGCGTAGTAAGAGAAGAAGCCTAAGCATCATCTCAGTGCTTTTACACTAGTGGGCAGGGGAAGTTCGAGGAGGGGACGCATACGGTCTGGATCAGGGCCAAGGACCCCGTTTTCCACCACGTATCCGAGGATAGCTAGGCGGCGCGTGCGAAATACACACTTCTCCCTGTTGTAGGTCAGATTCAGGCGAGATGCAGTGCGTAGGAATCTGAGAAGGTTGGCATCGTGGTCCTGCTGGTCATGGCCGCAGATGGTGACATTATCCAGGTACGGGAAGGTAGCCCGCAGTCCGTTATGGTCCACCATTCGGTCCATAGCACGCTGGAAGACCGAGACCCCATTCGTGACACCAAAAGGAACCCTTAGAAAATGGTACAAGCGACCATCCGCCTCAAAAGCCGTGTATTGTCAGTCCTCTGGGTGAATGGGGAGCTGGTGGTAAGCAGACTTTAGGTCGATGGTGGAGAACACCCAGTACTGCGCAATCTGGTTGACCATGTCAGATATGCGCGGGAGGGGATACGCATCCAGCTGCGTGTATCTGTTAATGGTCTGACTATAGCCTATGACCATCCGGGGTTTGTTCCCACTCTTGACCACCACGACCTGCGCTCTCCAAGGACTAGCGCTAGGTTGTATGATCCCTTGTGGAGCCGCTGAACCTCAGATCGAATGAAGATCCGATCCTCAGCGCTGTAACGCCTGCTCTTAGTCGCGATGGGCTTGCAGCCTGGCACGAGATTCTGAAATAAAGAGGGTGTGGTAATCTTAAGCTTCGAGAGGCTACAGATGGAGCGCGTTGGGCAATTTAGAGGCTGTGAGTCTCCCACTGAAAGCGGAGGGAGTGGCCCACCATACTGCAGGGTTACACTCTTCAAGTGGACCATGAAATTTAGTCCTAGGAGTATTGGCGCGCAAAGGTGCGGTAACACCAGGAGCTTGAAGCTCTCGTAAACCGTGCCCTGCACCGTCAGATTTACCACGCAACTCCCTAGCACGGTGACAGACCGGGACCTTGACGCCATCGAAATTGTCTGCTTGACAGGCTGAATCCGGAGGCCACACCGCTTCACGGCGTCTGGGTGAATAAAGCTCTCCGTGCTCCTGCTGTCAAACAGACAATAAATCGTGTGTTTGTTTACCTGTATGTCCATCATGGACTTATCGAGTCTGTGAGGCTTTGCCTGGTCCAGGATGATTGACGCCACCGTTGGTTCGTGGGCGTCACTGCAGGCAGCAGAGATGGATGATGACGACCCCTGCTGGTCATTCGCGGTCGGTGCCGACCAAAATGGCTGCCCCCATAGGTCGCACGTGGGCGATGGCGCCAAAACCAGCGGCCCCTGGTGGTCGCGCGTCTCTTGTGACTCCGTCGTCTGGAATGGCGACGTCCTGGCCTCGCACGTGGAAGAAGCCATTGACGATGCCGACGATGAGGAAACCGGCTCCGGGGAGTCACACGCCGCACTGCTGTTCCTGGATGGAAGTTTGGATCGGCATACCTTCGAATAATGCCCCTTCTTGCCGCAGGCGGAGCACAACACCGCTTTAGCGGGACATCGCTGCCGAGGGTGCTTCACTCCCCCACAGAAGTAACACCGCGGGCCGCCTGGAGCTGCTGCCGTCATCAGGCCCGAGGGTGGGAACGCAATCACGCAGTTTTTCGGTCCCGCTGAATGAAGTGGGGTCTGTGACTGCCCCTGCCACGCTGTCTCCACGTGGTCGTCGGGGTACATCGCCAGACTTTTGGAGGCCGTTTCTAGTGCATCCGCTAGCTCTATAGACTTAGTGAGATCGAGATTACCTTGCTCCAACAGCCGAAGTCGGATGTAAGACGAGCCGATTCCCGCCACGAACGCATCTCGAGCGAGGTCGTTCATGTTCTGGTCTGCCGACACTGCTTTGCAATTACAGCCCCTGGCTAGCTGTAGGAGCTCGCACGCGTACTGTTCCGTCGTTTCGCCGGGCTGCCGCCGTCGAGTGGCTAAGAGATATCGAGCATGCATCTCGTTCGGCGGTTTAATGTAGCGCTTCTTAAGAAGCTCGAGGGCCCCTTTGTAGTCGGTGGCCCCACGGATCGCTAAATATACAGCGTCGCTTACCCTCGCGTGGAGGACCCGGAGTCTGTCGGCGTTGGTGGTGACCGCTGCGGAGGCTTCGAGGTAATCCTGAAAACATTTCAACCAGTGGTCGAAGGTGTTCGAGGCGTCCGCCGCACGTGGGTCCAACGTCAGCCGTTCGGGTTTAAGCATTTGCTCCATGTTCTCTGTTGTTTTTTTTTCAACGAAGAGATTTCAATTGTAGTCAATAAAATTGATGCGCGGTATAACTCACGAGGCTAGAGATACTCGGGGAAATAAAGGCTTTTATTGACTACAACAATAGAGCTACCATATATAATACACGATCCCAGACTAAAGGGTCCCAGACAGAGCAGTGACCTTTATACCTCTCCCAGGAGGCGGAGCCCGACTGGGATGTACCATAAGAACTATATTACAGGTAGAACAGCCCAACCCTAACCCCAACAGTAACATGTAGAACAGCCCAACCCTAACCCCAACAGTAACATATATACAGACTCATAGTACTGGCCAGACCCTGGCTCAGCACTACCTGGTGGGAACCAACAATGGTTCACCACAATAGTGTCCTGGGATGCATAGATTAGAGGGATTAGCAGGCTAAATATATGTAGTTACAGGGATTGGGCCTGGCTGGGATTGTTGTCGGTGCAGGCTCGATGGGTCAAATGGCCTCCTTCTGGACTGGAGGGATTCTATGATTCTATGATGATGAGGGATTAAGGATTTGTAATAGTGCGCAGTTCATGGGGCAGTATAAATTCATAAGTTCATTAGACACAGGAGCAGAACTAGGTCATTTGGCCCATTGAGTCCGCTCCACCATTCGATCAGGGCTGATATGCTCCTCATCCCCATTTTCCTGCCTTCTCCCCGTAGCCCTTCACTCCATTACCAATTAAAAACCTGTCTAACTCCTCCTTAAATTTACTCACTATCCCAGCATCCACTGCACTTTGGGGCAGCGAATTCCACAGATTCACAACCCTTTGGGAGAAGTAGTTTCTCCTCAACTCTGTTTTAAATTTGCAACCCCTTATCCTAAGACTATGACCTCTCATCCTAGAATGCCCCACTAGAGGAAGCATCTGCATAGTGTATCATAGAACATAGAACATTACAGCGCAGTACAGGCCCTTCGGCCCTCGATGTTACGCCGACCAGTGAAACCAATCTAAAGCCCATCTAACCTACACTATTCCAATATCATCCATATGTTTATCCAATAACCATTTGAATGCTCTTAATGTATCGTAATGTATCTTAATGTAATGTATCGTATACTGGCACAGTGGCTAGCATTGCTGCCTCACAGCGCTAGGGACCTGGCTTCAATTCCGGTGTCGGGTGACTGTGTGGAGTCTGCACGTTCTCCCTGTGTCTCCGTGAGTTTCCTCCGGGTGCTCCGGTTTCCTCCCACAGTCCAAAGATGTGCTGGTTAGGTGGATTGGCCAGCCTAAATTGCCCCTTGGTGTCCCAAGATGTGTAGGTCAGAGGGTGAATGCATAGGGTTACAGAGATAGGGAGGGGACAAGTAACATGCTCTTTCGGAGAGTCAGTGTAGACTTGATAGGCTGAATGGCCTCCTTCTGCACTGCAGGGATCCTATGATTACAACCACAGGATCTTGAAATCCTCAAGCAACAAACTCATGGAAGAATATAGCTTCAGTTGGATTCTGGATTCCACTTCTCGATTTTCTCCTCTGTAGCATGAAGAGGAAAAGGAAACCATTTACTGCTCTTTGACTCCTTTTTAAAGTTTATTTGTTAGTGTCACAAGTAAGGCTTACACTGCAATGAAATTACTATGAAATTCCCCTCGTCGCCACAGTCTGGCACTGGGTCAATGTACCTATCCAGCACATCTTTCAGACTGTGGGAGGAAACCGGAGCACCCAGAGGAAACCCACACAGACACGGGGAAAACGTGCAGAATCTGCGCAGACAGTGACCCAAGCCGGGAATCGAACCCGGGTCCCTGGAGCTGTGAGGCAGCAGTGCTAACCACTGTGCTACCGTGCCGTCCCTTGTTGAAAATAAGTTGCACTTGACCCTTTGCTTGCCTTTTACACAGACCTGGGAGTTCAGAAGATATTACTAGTTCCCATCCTCCTGGTCTAACAGACTGCTATTTAACGAGCAAAATAGAAAGTCTTCATGCCATTAAATTTTACAATGGAGAAGTATGATTAATAAAGTAAAGTTTATTTATTAGTCACACTGAGGGAGAATTTAGCATGGCCAATGCACCTAACTAGCACGTCTTTCATGCTAACCACTGTGCCGCCCCTATAATAATATCACTGTGATGCGGTGAGGAAGGGTCAAACGGCTCCCTCCTCTTCGCCGTCTCCTCATCTGACCGCAATAGTTTTTTTTTAAAGGAAATACTTTCCAATTTATTGAGCAATTCGCTATTTATTGATTACAGGATCTGATCGAAATGTATAAATAGATAGAATAGAACAGTACAGCACAGAACAGGCCCTTCGGCCCACGATGTTGTGCCGACCTTCATCTGAAACCAAGATCAAGCTATCCCACTCCCTACCATCCTGGTGCGCTCCATGTGCCTATCCAATAACCGCTTAAATGTTCCAAAAGTGTCTGCCTCCACTATCACTGCAGGCAGTCCATTCCACACCCCAACCACTCTCTGCGTGAAGAACCTACCTCTGATATCCTTCCTATATCTCCCACCATGAACCCTATAGTTATGCCCCCTTGTAATAGCTCCATCCACCCGAGGAAATAGTCTTTGAACGTTCACTCGATCTATCCCCTTCATCATTTTATAAACCTCTATTAAGTCTCCCCTCAATCTCCTCCGCTCCAGAGAGAACAGCCCCAGCTCCCTCAACCTTTCCTCATAAGACCGACACTCCAAACCAGGCAGCATCCTGGTAAATCTCCTCTGCACTCTCTCCAGCGCTTCCACATCCTTCTTATAGTGAGGTGACCAGAACTGCACGCAATATTCCAAATGCGGTCTCACCAAGGTCCTGTACAGTTGCAGCATAACCCCACGGCTCTTAAACTCCAACCCCCTGTTAATAAAAGCTAACACACTGTATGCCTTCTTCACAGCTCTATCCACTTGAGTGGCAACCTTTAGAGATCTGTGGATATGGACCCCAAGATCTCTCTGTTCCTCCACAGTCTTCAGAACCCTACCTTTGACCCTGTAATCCACATTTAAATTTGTCCTACCAAAATGAATCACCTCACATTTATCAGGGTTAAACTCCATTTGCCATTTTTCAGCCCAGCTTTGCATCCTATCTATGTCTCTTTGCAGCCTACAACACCCCTCCACCTCATCCACTACTCCACCAATCTTGGTGTCATCAGCAAATTTACTGATCCACCCTTCAGCCCCCTCCTCTAAGTCATTAAAGCTCGGCACAACATCGTGGGCCGAAGGGCCTGTTCTGTGCTGTACTGTTCTATGTTCTATGTTCTATTAATAAAAATCACAAAGAGCAGAGGACCAAGTACCGATCCCTGCGGCACTCCGCTAGCAACCTGCCTCCAGTCCGAAAATTTTCCATCCACCACCACCCTCTGTATTCGATCAGATAGCCAGTTACCTATCCAATCGGCCAACTTTCCCTCTATCCCACACCTCCTTACTTTCATCATAAGCCGACCATGGGGGACCTTATCAAACGCCTTACTAAAATCCATGTATATGACATCAACCGCCCTACCTTCATCAACACACCTAGTTACCTCCTCAAAAAATTCTATCAAATTTGTGAGGCACGATTTGCCCTTCACAAATCCGTGCTGACTATCCCGGATTAATCCGCATCTTTCTAAATGGTCGTAAATCCCATCCCTAAGGACCTTTTCCATCAATTTACCAACCACCGAAGTCAGACTAACCGGTCTATAATTACCAGGGTCATTTCTATTCCCTTTCTTAAACAGAGGAACAACATTTGCCACTCTCCAGTCCTCCGGCACCATCCCCGTGGACAGCGAGGACCCAAAGATCAAAGCCAAAGGCTCTGCAATCTCATCCCTCGCCTCCCAAAGAATCCTAGGATACATTTCATCAGGCCCAGGGGACTTATCGACCTTCAGTTTATTCAAAACTGCCAATACATCCTCCCTCCGAACATCTATTTCCTCCAGCCTATTAGCCTGTAACACCTTCTCTTCCTGAAAAACATGGCCCCTCTCCTTGGTGAACACTGAAGAAAAGTATTCATTCATCATCTCGCCTATCTCTACTGATTCCATACACAAGTTCCCACCACTGTCCTTGACCGGCCCTAACCTCACCCTGGTCATTCTTTTATTCCTCACATAAGAGTAAAAAGCCTTGGGGTTTTCCTTGATCCGACCCGCCAAGGACTTCTCATGTCCCCTCCTAGCTCTCCTCAGCCCCTTTTTCAGCTCATTCCTTGCTAACTTGTAACCCTCAATCGAGCCATCTGAACCTTGTTTCCTCATCCCTACATAAGCTTCCCTCTTCCTTTTCACAAGACATAGAACATAGAAAGCCACAGCACAAACAGGCCCTTCGGCCCACAAGTTGCGCCGATCACATCCCCACCTCTAGGCCTATCTATAGCCCTCAATCCCATTAAATCCCATGTACTCATCCAGAAGTCTCTTAAAAGACCCCAACGAGTTTGCCTCCACCACCACCGACGTCAGCCGATTCCACTCACCCACCACCCTCTGAGTGAAAAACTTACCCCTGACATCCCCCCTGTACCTACCCCCCAGCACCTTAAACCTGTGTCCTCTCGTAGCAACCATTTCAGCCCTTGGAAATAGCCTCTGAGAGTCTACCCTATCCAGACCCCTCAACATCTTGTAAACCTCTATCAGGTCACCTCTCATCCTTCGTCTCTCCAGGGAGAAGAGACCAAGCTCCCTCAACCTATCCTCATAAGGCATGCCCCCCAATCCAGGCAACATCCTTGTAAATCTCCTCTGCACCCTTTCAATGGCTTCAACATCTTTCCTGTAATGAGGTGACCAGAACTGCGCGCAGTACTCCAAGTGGGGTCTAACCAGGGTCCTATAAAGCTGCAGCATTATCTCCCGACTCCTAAACTCAATCCCTCGATTAATGAAGGCTAGTACGCCATACGCCTTCTTGACCGCATCCTCCACCTGCGAGGCCGATTTAAGAGTCCTATGGACCCGGACCCCAAGGTCCTTCTGATCCTCTACACTGCTAAGAATGGTACCCTTCATTTTATACTGCTGCTCCATCCCATTGGATCTGCCAAAATGGATCACTACACACTTATCCGGGTTGAAGTCCATCTGCCACTTCTCCGCCCAGTCTTGCATTCTATCTATGTCTCGCTGCAACTTCTGACATCCCTCCAAACTATCCACAACACCACCTACCTTGGTGTCGTCAGCAAACTTACCAACCCATCCCTCCACTTCCTCATCCAGGTCATTTATGAAAATGACAAACAGCAAGGGTCCCAGAACAGATCCCTGGGGCACTCCACTGGTCACTGACCTCCATGCAGAGAAAGACCCCTCCACAGCCACTCTCTGCCTTCTGCAGGCAAGCCAGTTCTGGATCCACAAGGCAACAGCCCCTTGGATCCCATGCCCTCTCACTTTCTCAAGAAGTCTTGCATGGGGGACCTTATCGAACGCTTTGCTGAAGTCCATATAGACCACATCCACCGCTCTTCCTTCGTCAATGTGCTTGGTCACATTTTCAAAGAACTCAACCAGGCTCGTAAGGCACGACCTGCCCCTGACAAAGCCGTGCTGACTACTTTTGATCATACTAAACTTCTCTAGATGATCATAAATCCTGTCTCTCAGGATCCTCTCCATCAACTTACCAACCACTGAGGTTAGACTCACCGGTCGGTAATTTCCCGGGCTGTCCCTGTTCCCTTTCTTGAATATAGGGACCACATCCGCAATCCTCCAATCCTCCGGAACCTCTCCCGTCTCCATCGACGATGCAAAGATCATCGCCAAAGGCTCCGCAATCTCCTCCCTCGCCTCCCACAGTAACCTGGGGTACATCCCATCCGGTCCCGGCGACTTACCAACCTTGATGCCATTCAATAGTTCCAACACATCCTCTTTCTTTATGTCCACATGCTCGATCCTTTCTGTCCTCCGCAATCCAGCAGTACAACCACCCAGATCCCTTTCCACCGTGAATACCGAGGTAAAGTATTCATTAAGCAGCTCCGCCATTTCTAACGGTTCCGCACAAACTTTTCCCCCTTCACCTTTTAAGGGTCCTATGCCTTCACATCTCATCCTTTTACTCTTGACATATTTGTAGAAAGCCTTGGGATTCTCCTTAATCTTACCCGCCAAGGTCTTCTCATGACCCCTTCTCGCTCTCCTAATTTCCTTCTTAAGCTCCTTCCTACATCGCGTATACTCCTCTAAATCCTTAACACCTCCTAGCTCTCTGAACCTTCTGTACGCCTCTCTTTTCTTATTCACCAGGTTCATCACAACCTTCGTGCACCACGGTTCCCGTACCCTACCAACACCCCCCTGTCTCATCGGAACGTTGTCATGCAGAGCTCCAGACAAACATTCCTTGAAAATCCTCCACTTTCCTTCGGTACTTTTCCCCAAGAATGCCTCCTTCCAATTTACCCGTCTAATTTCCTCCCTGATGACACTGTATTTCCCTTTACTCCAGAGAAACACTTTCCTAGCCTGCCTGACCCTATCTCTTTCCAATGCTATCGTGAAGGAGATAGAATTATGATCGCTATCCCCAAGATGCTCACCCACCGAGAGATCCTCCACCTGTCCAGGTTCATTAGCCAGCACCAGATCAAGAACAGCCTCTCCTCTAGTAGGCTTATCCACATACTGTGTCAGGAAACTCTCCTGGACACACCTAACAAACTCCTCTCCATCCAAACCCCTAGCCCTAGGGATATTCCAATCTATGTTTGGGAAATTAAAATCTCCCATCACGACAACTCTGTTATTCCTACATCTCTCCAGGATCTGTTTCCCCATCTGCTCCTCAACATCTCTGTTACTATTGGGCGGCCTATAGAAAACACCCAGCAAAGTTACCGACCCCTTCCTGTTCCTAACCTCCACCCACAGAGATTCCGTAGTCAGTCCCTCCACGGCGTCCACCTTCTCTACAGCCGTGACACTATCCCTGATCAACAGTGCCACTCCCCCCCCTCTCTTGCCTCCCTCCCTGTCCTTCCTGAAACAACTAAAACCCGGCACCTGAAGCACCCAGTCCTGTCCCTGAGACATCCAAGTCTCCGTAATGGCCACCACATCACAATTCGAAGCAGCAATCCACGCTCCAAGCTCATCCACTTTATTCACTACACTCCTGGCATTAAAATAGACACATCTCAGACCTTCAGCCTGAGCACTTCCCTTCTCCCTCACTCGTCTAACCTCCCTCTTACCCTGTCTACATTCCTTATCTATTTGCGAGCTAACCTCCTCGCTCTCAGTCCCCTCATTTCGATTCCCTCCCCCCAACCTTTCTAGTTTAAAGTCTCACCAGTAGCCTTAGCCAACCTTCCCGCCAGGATATTGGTCCCCCTGGGATTCAAGTGCCACCCGTCTTTTTTAAACAGGTCACACCTGCCCCTAAAGAGGTCCCAATGATCCAAGTACCCAAATCCTTGTCCCTTGCTCCAGTCCCTCAGCCACGCATTAATTCTCCACCGATTCCTGTTCTCACTCTCCCGCGGCACAGGCAGCAATCCCGAGATTACTACCTTTGCATTCCTCTTTCTCAGCTGTCTACCCAACTCCCTATATTCTCTTTTCATGACCCCTTCCCTCTTCCTACCTATGTCAGCAGTACCTATATGCATCACGACCTTGGGCTCCTCTCCCTCCCCCTTCAGGATTTCTGGGACTCGACCAGAGACATCCCGGACCCCTGCACCAGGGAGGCAAACCACCATCCGAGAGTCCCGTCTGTGTCCGCAAAAACGCCTATCTGACCCTCTCACCGTAGAGTCCCCAATTAGCACTACCCTCCTTTCCTTACCCCTTTGCACTACTGGGCCAGGCTCAGCTCCAGAGACACTGCCACCGCTGCTTCCCCCAGGTGGGCTGTCCACCCCAGTAGTACTCAGACAGGAGTACCTATTATTAAGGGGCACATCCACCGGGGTGCTCACCATCACCCGAGCTTTCTCCTTCCTCACTGTTACCCAGTTACCCTCCTCCCGTGGTCCCGGTGTGACCACCTGCCGATAGCTCCTGTCAATGACCTCCTCACTATCCCTAACCCGGCGAAGGTCCTCGAGCTGCAATTCCAGTTCCCTAACATGGTCCCTTAGGAACCGCAGCTCAACACACCCAGCACAGATATGGTCGTCTGGGAGGCTAGGAGCCTCCAGGACCTCCCACATCCTACATTGGGAACAACATACTGGCCTGACAGTCATACTTGCCCTTTTAAACACAGGGAAAAAAGTGAATGAAGATTATTCCTCTCTGTTCCAAATTATTTCTACCAAGGTACCCGGAGAAAAGTAACTTATAAATAAAATTTTTAAAAAATAAGAAACTCACCCCTGCTCGCCCTTTCTGCCTAAGCCCGATGAGCCAAAGCCCCTCAGTTCTCACTCAGCTCCGTCTCACTCCGCTGCCCGCTCCCAACGCTGCCCGCTAGATAGTGGGACCTGCCTTTTAAACCTCCTGTGCACTAAAAAAAAACTCAAGAGACCCTTCCCAGTAAACCCCGCGGCCACTGCCGGTTGCGCGCCAAAATTTAAAACTAAATTAAATAAATAAATAACACCCGCGGAAAAGTACTTAAAACTAATTCTTACCCCAAAAATCCTGTCACCAGTCACAGCTCTGCCTTTCTCCACAGCAACAAGAGGACTAACCTCCCAACTAACTGACTTATATAGAACTTTTGACCCTTCCCAGTAAACCCCGCGGCCACTGCCGGTTGCGCGCCAAAATGTAAAACTAAATTAAATAAATAAATAACACCCGCGGTGTTATTAACATTAAATAACATTCCACCTCTTTTGTGAACCACGGTTCCCTCACTCGGCCATTTCCTCCCTGCCTGACAGGGACATACCTATCAAGGACACCCAGTATTTGTTCCTTGAAAAAGTTCCACTTTTCATCAGTGCCTTTCCCTGACAGTTTCTGTTCCCATCTTATGCCCCCTAATTCTTGCCTAATCGCATCATAATTACCTCTCCCCCAATTGTAAGCCTTGCCCTGCCGTCCGGCCCTATCCCTCTCCATTGCAATTGTGGTCACTATCTCCAAAGTTCTCTCCCACAACCAAATCTAACACTTGGCCCGGTTCATTTCCCAGTACCAAATCCAATGTGGCCTCACCCCTTGTCGGCCTATCCACATATTGTGTCAGGAAACCCTCCTGCACACACTGCACAAAAAGTGCCCCATCCAAACTATTCGACCTACAAAGGTTCCAATCAATATTTGGAAAGTTAAAGTCCCCCATGACAACTACCCTGTGACCCCCACACGTATCCATAATCTGCTTAGCAATTTCTTCCTCCACATCTCTATTACTATTTGGGGGCCTATAGTAAACTCCTAACAACGTGACCGCTCCTTTCCTGTTTCTAACTGCAGCCCATATTACCTCAGTGTGCATATCCCCCTCAAAGTGCTTTTCCGCAGCCGTTAAACTATCCTTGATTAACAATGCTACTCCTCCACCTCTTTTACCAGCTTCCCTACACTTACTGAAACATCTATACCCGGAACGTCCAACAACCATTCCTGTCCTTGTTCTACCCACGTCTCCGTAATGGCCACAACATCGTAGTCCCAAGTAGCAATCCACGCCCCACGTTCATCCACCTTGTTCCGGATGCTCCTTGCATTGAAGTAGACACACTTCAACCCACCTTCCTGTCTACCGGTACCCACCCTTGACCTTGATACCTTCCCCAATACCTCACCACCCTCAACACTGACTTCCGGACTACAACTCCTTTTCCCACTCCCCTGACAAATTAGTTTAAATCCCCCTGAAGAGCCGTAGCAAATTTCCCTCCCAGGATATTGGTGCCCCTCTGGTTCAGGTGCACCCCGTCCTGTTTGTAGAGGTCCCACCTTCCCCAGAACGTGTTCCAATTATCCACGTGTCTGAAACCCTCCCTCCTGCACCATCCCTGCAACCACATGTTTAAGTGCACTCTCTCCCTGTTCCTCAACTCGCTATCACGTGGCACCGGTAGCGTACCAGAGATGACCACATGTTTTGTCTTTGCTCTCAGCTTCCAGCCCAGCTCCCGAAATTCCTGTTTTAAATCCCCGTCCCTTCTCCTACCTATGTCATTGGTACCAATGTGTACCACGACTTGTGACTGTTTCCCCTCCCCCTTAAGAATCCGGAAAACACGGTCCGAGATGTCACGGACCCTGGCATCCGGTAGGCAACAAACCATCCTCGAGTCTCTTTTGCTGCCACAGAACCTCCTATCTATCCCTCTAACTAACGAGTCCCCAATAACTATTGCCCTCCCGCTCTCCTCCTTACCCTCCTGAGCCACAGGGACGGACTCAGTGCCGGAGATCCTCTCACTGCGGCTCACCACTGGTATGTCGTCCCCCTCAACCGTATCCAAAGCGGAATACTTATTGCTAAGGGGAACGACCACAGGGGATCCCTGCACCGACTGCTTCTTCCCAGCCCCTCTCATCGTCACCCATCTATTTTCATTCCGCGGAGTAACTGTATCCCTGAAGCTTCTGTCTATGGCCATCTCTGCATCCCTAATGATCCTAAGTTCCTCCAACTCCAGCTCCAGTTCCCTTACACGGTTTTGGAGGAGCTGCAGATGGATGCACTTCTCACAGGTATAATCAGCAGGGACACTGACGTCGTCCCTCACCTCGAACATAGTGCAAGAGGAACATTGCACTGCCTTCACACCCATCCTCTCTAGATACCTTGCCAGTACCAGGTAGAAACAGCAAAAAATGAATTAACTCACCCCTGCTCGCCCAAGCCCTGTGAGCCAAAGCCCTACAGCTTTCACTCTGCCTCCTGCTCACTCTGCTGCCCGCTAACGACGCTGCCCGCTCAAAAGTGCGGCCTACTTTCAAACCCTCCAAAACCTTCCCAGACTCCTGCTGGGCCCACTTCCTGTTTTGAAAAAAACCTCCGATTTTTTTACACAAATTTAACTTAAAATAAATAAATAAATGTAGTGAACAAACAAACTGCCTTCTCCTCAGCCTGGTCCTGTGGAACAATGAGCATGATAGGTTGGAATTGTGGAACAATGAGCATGATAGGTATGAAATTCTAATTCTGGCCTTTCGAGCAGATAGGTTGGAATTTTGCCGTTCTGCCCGCCAAGGGAATCGGAGCTGGTGAGGGGCGGACAATGCAAAGGTCTGTTGACCTCGGGCAGGATTTTATGGTTTTGGGACGAGCAAGGCCATAAAATCCCACCGAGAATTCCAGAGCCCTGGCATTATGAGGCAGCAGTGTGAATCACTGTGCTACCGTGCATCCCACCAGGCTAATGGTGGACCACCTCCGCTCCCACGAACTACACTGGGGTTGGGGGGGGGGGGGGCGTGGGGGGGGGGCAGAAAATTCAGTTCCTTGAGTTTAACAATAAAGAGACTAGCTTTATTATGCCGGTCTATGTAAAATAATAAAATCCACACTGTCTTGCGCAAATATACTGCACACAAACACACACACGCACACACATAAACACGCACGCACACAAACACACACACATACATAAAAATATGCACACACATAAACATACATGCACACACATAGAACATAGAACAGAACAGCACAGAACAGGCCCTTCGGCCCACGATGTTGTGCCGAGCTTTGTCTGAAACCAAGATCAAGCTATTTCCTCCCTATCATCCCGAAGTACTCCATGTGCCTATCCAATAGCTTCTTAAATGTTCCTAAAGTTTCTGACTCCACTATCCCTGCAGGCAATCCATTCCACACCCCAACCACTCTCTGAGTAAAAAACCTACCTCGGACATAAACATACATACATACAAGCATAGGCACGCACAAGCATACACACACATAAACACATGCATACAAACAACCACACACACACATAAACTCGCACATTTACGCACACATAAACATACACACACACATTCACATGCAAACATGTACATGCACATGTAAACATACACACACATACAAACATACACATGCACACACCAACACACATGCAAACATACACACAAACACATACAGACGTACACACACATGGGAGGCGATGGCCTAGTGGTATTATCACTAGACTATTAATCCAAAAGCTCAGCTCATGTTCTGGGGGACCCAGGTTCGAATCCCGCCACGGCAGATGGTGGAATTTGAATTCAATAAAAAATATCTGGAATGAAGAATCCTCTGATGACCATGAAGCCATTGTCGATTGTCGGAAAAACCCACCTGGTTCACTAATGTCCTTTAGGGAAGTAAATCTGCCATCCTTACCCGGTCTGGCCTACATATGACCAGAGCCACAGCAGGTCGAGATGATTTAAAACTGGAGATGGATGATCTGTCTCTTCATCTGGACACACAGCTGTGGAGTTGAGTTCTTTAATTTTGCATGCTGCACATGGAGAGAGAGTCAAACACTAGCAGACAGGGCCCAAAGGTTTGCAAGTTGGATGGAGAGAAAGAGAGAAAGAGAGAGAGGATGTATGTTTCTCAGCGCCCATTTATTGGCTACAGCTCAGCCTTCAACACCATTATTCCTACAAAACTCATCTCCAAACTCCGTGGCCTGGGGCTCGACTCCTCCCTCTGCGACGGGACCCTGAACTTCCTAACTCACAGACCACGATCAGTAAGGATAGGCAACACCACCTCCTCCACGATCATCCCCAACACCGGTGCCCCACGAGGTTGTGTCCTGAACCCCCTGCTATACTCCTTATACACCTATGACTTTCCCTCCAATTCGATTTTCAAATTTGCTGATAGAATAGAATAGAATTTAGCTGAAACTTAATTCACAATAGGGGGTGAGATCTTCTCGTCCCGCTTCTGTAAACAGAGTTTCCCGTTGTTCACATCCTTTGTTGTTAGACTGCGGTGGGGAGAGGGGCTGGTGCCGTCAGCAGGTTTGGAGGATCCTGCCAGCGGGAATGGCTGGACAAGTCCACCCATGGAGTGTATTGTAATGAAAGTTAGGGAGCCATTTTGACTGTGAGTTCATGTCGCTATGGTCTGCATTACATTTTCAAAGTAGACTTGAGAAACTGAGTTACAGAGTAAGGTTGACTGGTTAGGACTTTATTCCCTGGAGCGTAGAAGAATGAGGGGAGATTTGATAGAGGTGTATAAAATTATGATGGGTATAGATAGACTGAATGCAAGCAGGCTTTTTCCGCTGAGGCTGGGGGAGAAAATAACTAGAGGACATGGGTTAAGGGTGAAGGGGGAGAAGTTTAAAGGGAATATTAAGGGGGGGCTTCTTCACACAGAGAGTGGTGGGAGTTTGGAATGAGCTGGCAGATGAGGTGGTGAATGCGGGCTCAGTTTTAACATTTAAGAAAAACTTGGACAGGTACATGGATGAGAGGGGTGTGGAGGGATATGGTCCAGGTGCAGGTCAGTGGGACGAGGCACAAAAATGGTTCAGCACAGGCAAGAAGGGCCAAAAGGCCTGTTTCTGTGCTGTAATGTTCTATAAAGTCTTCTTGTTTAAAATGTGTCTTGTCTGTGGATTAAAAATCATCATTTGGCACAAAGTACGTCTTCATGACAATATACTATGCACTGTTAGTATGTAACCAATTATAACATTGTATTTGTTATAGTTTGACCTATGGCAACATGCTGTAAGAGTCAGCTGACCCAGTAGACTATGTAGCCAATGATGGAATGATGTGGTGCTCAGCTGACCAGCTGATTCAGTATAAGTAGGAATCTGTTGGGAATTGCGGGGGAGTTTGGAATGGGCCAGGGTGAGGCCTCAAGTGTTGGAGTAATGAAGTTTCTTTATTAAATCTTTTTCTTTGATTTATCTGTCGGAGTAAGCTTTGTTTCATTTTATTGCCGATAATTGAAGCATTCCTTCTGCTGGATGAACATGCACTTGTGTACAGAGATAGAGCCATCGGGTTAACTGTACATTCCAAGCAAAGCATTGAGCAGGTTAAGTGTCTACAGTACGCTGTACTCAAATACAGACGCTGTATGCACATCCTGTCCCTGACATGTGGGCAGGAAGTCTCCGATGTTGCCCACGGCTGGGATTATCCGATCCAGCTGCTGTGAGCGGAGACTTGGCTGAGCGCCAAATTCTCCATTCACGCTGGCAGCAGCAGCGGGGTGTGCAAGACTGGAGAATTAAGTTTATTCATTTGTGTCACAAGTAGGCTTACATTAACACAGCAATGAAGTCACTGTGAAAATCCCCGAGTCGCCACACTCCGGCTCCTGTTCGGGTACACTGAGGGAGAATTTAGTATGACCAATGCACCTAACCAGCACGTCTTTTGGACTGTGGGAGGAAACCGGAGCATCCGGAGGAAACCCACGCAGACACGGAGAGAACGTGCAGACTCCGCACAGACAATGACTCAAGCTGGGAATCAAACCTGGGTCCCTGGAGCAGTGCAGCAGCAGTGCCAACCGCTGTGCCACCATGCCAGGCCAATTATGCCCATACAATCTCTGATATACATGAAAACATGCATTAACTTACAGCTCACATCATCTTTATTCATGCAAAATGCAAACTGATTAGTGGTAAAAATGCTGGAGTTCTCTGAATATCTTGGTCAACAATTATCCTTCAATCAACTTCACCAAACCCAATTAACTAGTCATTATCCTCATTCCGTTTGTGGCAGCTTGCTGTGCAGTAATTAGTTGTCGTGTTTTCTACAATAGCTACACTTTGCAAGGCGTTTAATTGGCTGTAAAGTGCTTGGGCATGTCACATAGACTTCCTTTAAAATCATGTGGAATATTCTCAAATACAATGTGAATCACTTTGAGAAACAATACATGGATCAGCTAAACAGAAAATTCTGGAAACACTGGGGCAGCACGGTGGCACAGTGGTTAGCACTACTGCCTCACAGCGCCAGGGACCCAGATTCGATTCCCGACTTGGGTCACTGTCTGTGCGGAGTCTGCACGTTCTCCCCGTGTCTGCGTGGGTTTCCTCCGGGTGCTCCGGTTTCCTCCCACAGTCCAAAGATGTGCGGGTTAGATTGTTTGGCCATGCTAAATTGACCCTAGTTTCGGGGGAATTAGCAGGGTAAATATGTGGGGTTATGGTGATAGGGTGGGATTGTTGGCGGTGCAGGCTCGATGGGCCAAATGGCCTCCTTCTGTACTGTAGGGGTTCTATGACTCAGCAAGTCTGGCAACATCTGTGGATAGCGATAGAGGTAAAGGTTGGGATTTTCCACATGCTCCATGGTGTGTTTTGTGGAGATGGAGTCCGCCCTCCCATCCCACTACCGCCCCCCCGCACCTCTCCCCCCCGCCCCCCCCCGCCGCCCCCCCCCCCCCCCCCCCCCTCTCCCCCCACCCCTCCGCATTGGCTGGTAGTGAGATCTTTTGATCAACGGGGTTTCCCGTTCAATGTGCCCATCATCGCCGGGCAACCCATGACAGGGGTTCGCCATCAGCAGGGCCAAGTTTCCGGTCGCGACAATGACCGGAAAATTCCGTCAAGGTTTCAGCTCAAGAGCCTTTCCGATGAAAAGACATTGAGCTAAAGTATTTCCGAGGCCCATAACTCCCTGGTTCCCCAGCATCACATTTGGGGGTTACCTTAATGATGCACACTGGGGAATCCCTCCAGGAAATTCCACGTAAGGGTTTACCCAGAGTGTTAACATCCCCAGGACAATTGTACTGGGCTGGGAAGCATCCACAAAAGGGCGGCACGGTGGCACAGTGGTTAGCACTGCTGCCTCACAGCGCCAGGGACCCAGGTTTGATCCCCAGCCTCGGGTCACTGTCTGTGTGGAGTCTACACGTTCTCCCCGTGTCTGCGTGGGTTTCCTCCAGGTGTTCCGGTTTCCTCCCACACTCCAAAGATATGCGGGTTAGGTGGATTGGCCGTGCTAAATTGCCCCTTAGTGTCAGGGGGACTCGCTAGGGTAAATTAGCTGGGTAAATGCATGGGGTAACAGGGGTAGGGCTTGGGTGGGATTGTTGTCGGTGCAGGCTCGATGGGCCGAATGGCCTCTTTCTGCACTGTAGGGATTCTATGATTTAAATCATTAACTTTGGGTGGTTCTACCAGTTTTACCCTGACAGTTACTCTGAAAGAGCTAGAAGGGAAAAAAGTAACCTCTAACTCCAGAGAAGCTATTTAAATAAACAGACCCAGTCTTGCGCGGGACCATACGACCATAAGACATAGGAGCAGAGTTAGGCCATTCAGCCCATCGAGTCTGCTGTGCCATTCAATCATGGCTGATATGATTCTCATCCCCATTCTCCTGCCTTCTCCCCATAAACCCTCATCACCTTATTGATCAAGAACCTAGCTATGTCTGTCTTAAAGACACTCAATGACCTAGCCTCCACAACCTTCTGTGGCAATGAGTTCCACCCCGCGGGATACCCGCGTATACACAAACACACACAAACTCCCAGGAGATCACAGCACCTGTAAAATGACATGTAAAATGGCACCTCCTCCCAACCGGGTCTGGCCGGACCACCCACCTGCTGGCCTGACCCGACCCCCCCCCCAAACTCCTGGTCCGACTCTTTCTCCTGGTCTGATCTGACACTCTCCACCCCCACCCCCCCACCTCCTGGTATGCCATCCACACCCCCCACAACCAGTACGCACCCCCTCCCCCAACTCCCCCTTCCAGTCCAGATCTCCGGCGGAACTTTCCGGTTTTGGGGCGAGTGCGAGCGGAAAATGCCGCCTCTGGCATTGTAGAGTTGTAAGTCTCAACTGGCAGCATCTGTGGCGAGAGACACGGGATGGGATTTTCCAGCCATGCTCGTCTCAAAGACGGAAAATCCCACCCAAGGTTAACAGACCTTTGCAAGGACCATGTCTGGCCGCTACGATTCCTGTGGCGGGCAGGACGGGAAAGTTCCGCATACGGTGTTAAGTTTTTGGATTTTCATAGAATCCTCCAGTGCAGAAGGAGGCCTTTCGGCCCACCAAGTCTGCACCGACCGCAATCTCACCCATGCCCGATCCCCATAACCCCATGCACTTGCCCGAACTGGTCCCCCTTACACTAAAGGGCAACTTAGCATGGCTAATCCACCTAACCTGCACATCTTTGGATTGTGGGAGGAAACCGGAGCACCCGGAGGAAACCCATGCAGACATGGGGAGAATGTGCAGACTCCACACAGACAGTGATCCAAGCTGGGAATCGAACTCAGGTCCCTGGCGCTGTGAGGTAGCAGTGCTAACCAGTTAAAGTTAAGTTAAAGTTTATTTATTAGTCAGAAGTAAGACTTACATTAACACTGCAATGAAGTTACTGTGTAATTCCCCTTGTCGCCACAATCCAGTGCCTGTTCAGGTCAGTGCACCCTAACCAGCACGTCTTTCAGAATGTGGGAGGAAACCGGAGCACCCGGAGGAAACCCATGCAGACACGGGGAGAACGTGCAGACTCCACACAGACAGTGACCCAAGCTGGGAATCAAACCTGGGTCCCTGGCGCTGTGACTCAGCAGTGCTGACCACTGTACCACCATGCCTCCCCTTCGGACTCATTCTGACTTCTTCAGAATTGAAGGGATATCGAAATGTGGTGGGTTTTATGCTGTTAAAAATGGCGGGGAAGGGCAGGCAGGAGAAGGTCAGTGATAGGTTAGAGGGCGGCCGAGATTAAATGACAAAGATGTCATGGGACACAAGGCAAGGGGAGGGGTAATGATGGTATTAAAGACACAGAGCAATCTGAGTTTAATTACAGCTGAATGGGAGCTTTGTGAATCCTGACCGCAGGCCTGATGTGTGATTACCAAGTTGTCCTGTGTTTGCTGAAGCCAGATTGCTATTTGACTTGGCTGTGTACTCAATGCAGCCTAATGGAAGCACAGAATCCCACCGCACTGAGGAGGATGCTTGGCATTTTGTTCCAGCTCTTCAACTGAGCTACAGTCCCATTCTCCTAGCTCCCTCTCTGACAGAGAGCAGCACACTTCTTCCTTTCAATTATATATCCTATTCTCTAAACTCCCAACACTCTCCATCTGTCAGGTTCAACGCGTGGATGAACATGTTTGAACAATCGACTGTGCACCTTGCCTTAATACAGACATTAATATAATGTAAACAGGCCTGCACTCAGCATAAATACTTTAGAGAATCATAGAATCTCGAGACCATTCAGCCCATCAAGTCTGCACCCACTCTCCAAAAGAACACCTGGAGTATAGGAGGGTGAGAGGGGTTCTGATCGAGGCACATCACATTTCAACAGGGGATGATAAAGCAAATGCAGACCAAATGTTTCCTCTATGGGGGCAACGGAGAACAAGAGGTCACAGGTATCGGTCGAGAGGCGGTAGATTTAAAACCGAGAAGAGGAGATACAGGGGAAATGTTAGCGGTAAGTTTTTCACACAGAGGGTGGTGGGCGAGTGGAATCGGCTGCCGCCAGTGGTGGTGGAGGCAAACTCAATAGGGTCTTTTAAGAGACTCCTGGATGAGTACATGGAGCGTAATAGAATGGAGGGTTATAGGTAGGTCTAGAAGGTAGGGATGTGTTCGGCACAACTTGTGGGCCGAAGGGCCTGTTTGTGCTGTAGTTTTTCTATGTTTCTATGAACAAGACTTCTCGCAGAGGGAGGTGAATTTGTGGAACTCGCTGCCCCAGAGCGCGGTGGAGTCTGAATCATTGAATGGTTTCAAAGAGAACAAAGAACAAAGAAAATTACAGCACAGGAACAGGCCCTTCGGCCCTCCAAGCCTGCACCGACCATGCTGCCCGTCTGAACTAAAACCCCCTCCCCTTCCGGGGACCATATCCCTCTATTCCCATCCTATTCATGTATTTGTCAAGACGCCCCTTAAAAGTCACTATCGTATCCACTTCCACTACCTCCCCAGGCAGCGAGTTCCAGGCACCCACCACCTTCTGTGTAAAAAACTTGCCTCGTACATCTCCTTTAAACCCTGTCCCTCGCACCTTAAACCTGTTCCCCCTAGTAATTGACTCTTCCACCATGGGAAAAAGCTTCTGACTATCCATCATGTCCATGCCCCTCATAATCTTGTAGACTTCGATCTGGTCACCCCTTCAACCTCTGTCGTTCCAGTGAGAACAAACCAAGTTTCTCCAACCTCTCCTCATAGCTAATGCCCTCCATATCAGGCCATCCTGGTAAATCTTTTCTATACCCACTCCAAAGCCTCCACATCCTTCTGGTAGTGTGGCGACCAGAATTGAACACTATATTCCAAGTGCGGCCTAACTAAGGCTCTATAACGCTGCAACATGACTTGCCAATTTTTAAACTCAATGCCTCGGCCAATGAAGGCAAACATGCTGTATGCATCCGTGGCTTCAAGAAGGAGATAGATATATTTCTAATAAAAAAAGGGATAAGGGGATATGGTGAACAGATACGGAGGTGGATTTGAGACCAGGGAGAGATCAGCCATGATCTGATTCAATGGCGGAGCAGGCTCGAAGGACTGAATTTACCTACTTCTGCTCTGTTCCATCTGATCCAGGTTCACCCCCCCGCCATCCTATCCTTGCAATCCCGTGTATTTACCTCACTAATCCACCGAACCTGCACATCTTTGGAGTGTGGAGGAAACTGGAGCTCCCGGAGGAAACCCACGCAGACACGGGGAGAATGTGTAGACTCCGCACAGACAGTGATCCGAGGCCAGGAATCTAACTCGGGTCCCTGGCACTGCGAGGGAACAGTGCTAACCACTGCATCACCGTCCCTCTCCAAATGTCCAATTGCTGAACATGTTAATAGGTTCACTAACATCTGTGCAAAGAAAGAAAGACTTGCATTTATATAGCACCTTACATGATGGCAGGATATCCCAAAGCACTGAACAGATGATGAAGCGCCTTGAAAGTCTGGTTACTGTTGCAATGTCGGAAATGCAGCTGCCAATTTATGCACAGAAAGATCCCACAAGCAACAATGTGGCAACGAGGTAGGTGATTAATCCCAGTAAAGTTGGGTGAGATAAATACCGATCAAGGCACGGCCAAGATTTACCCTATTCCTATTGGATTTGATGGTCAACGGAGGACCCGGTTTTACCATCAAGTTGCACCAGTTTTTGGGCACGTAAATTTGGTAAAGTTGGGCGTGAGACGAGTAGTGTGATCCATTTAAATTGAATTAATGGGCAGGATGCCCAACTTTACCGGCACTTCCCCCTTTACCACCGTGTTCACCCATCCAGAATCGGCGTGAAACAGACATGCTCCACAAAAGTCCGATTCAGGCACTCCAGCTTCTGAGGAGGTAAGTGCCAAGCATCCAACATTTCTCTGCGTCAGATCGGTGGGGGGGATGGGGGGGGGGGAGTGGGGGGGCGGGGGGGGGAGGTGGGTCAGATGGCTCCACTCAGATCGGTGGGGGGGGGAGGCAGGGGAGGCGGGGGGGGGGAGGGATCCGCTGCCATTCTGCCTCTGCTCAGTGAGGGGGAAGGGGGGGTTTGGTCTGTTGCCACTCTGCGTGTGATCGGTGGAGGGAAGGGGGAGGGACCTGCGATCGGTCTGGGTGGTGGGGTGGTAGGGGATAAGAGGGTCAGTAACGTTGTGGGGGTGGGGCAATGTCTGTGGGGGCCAGGGGGAGGCATTAACTGGCCCAGGGGGGATGTGGCAGGGGAGCATTTTTCCATTTTTTTTCCTGCGCATGCGCAGTTGAAGGTTCCGACCGGAGCGGCAGAGTTTGGGACACATTAAGCCCCGCCCACAGACTGATGCAGCGTGATTCGGAATCGCTGCTATTTTTTTCAGACTGAGTGCGTACTGGGGGCGCCTGAGAACGGATTAAAAGTTGGATCTGAAACAGTCCCAGTTTCAAGTCCACCCAGCACTTCGAATCACAATGGTAAAACAGGGCCCGGAGCCTCTCACATCCACCTGAGTGAGTGGGCAGGTGGGATTTGGAACCACGAGTGTTGAATTGGCTTGTTTCACATTTGCACTGGAAGTATTGCAAGGAATCAGCATTGCAAGTTGCAAGAGACACCCACGCCTTGGGAATGTGTTTCTGTGAAGCTCGCACCAGCTTTGCGGGAATATTACAAAATAATGCAAAATTTGGAAATCTCGTGAAGTTCCAGTTCATTCCTGAAAAAAACCTCTTCTCTTTTCAGGGGCTTATGGGACCTACTCTGATTGTCAAAATCCTTTCATGGAAAGTTCGGTCAAAAGCTCGCTCTTATCACCACCTAGTGGATTTGTAATGGCATTAGATTTTAGAAATTACAAAGTCAAACATTAATCTGGAAAGAAGATTGGTTGACAGACAGAAGGCAGAGAGTGGGCATCAGGGGGTCCTTTTCAGGATGGCAGTCGGTGACTAGTGGTGTTCCACAGGGGTCAGTGTTGGGACCACAACTTTTCACCACATGCATTAATGATCTGGAAGATGGAACTGAGGGCACGGTTGCTAAATTTGCAGATGATACAAAGGTATGTAGAGGGACAGGTAGTATTGAGGAAGCAGAGGGGCTGCAGAATGACTTAGACAGGCTAGGGGAGTGGGCAAAGAAGTGGCAGATGGAATACAATGTGGAAAAGTGTGAGGTTATGCACTTCTGTGGGAAGAATAGAGGCGTAGACTATTTTCTAAATGGGGAAAGGCTTCGGAAATCCGAAGCACAAAGGGACTTGGGAGTCCTGATTCAGGATTCTCTCAAGGTTAACTTGCAGGTTCAGTCGGCAATTAGGAAGGCAAATTCAATGTTAGCATTCATTTCTAGAGGGCTAGAATACAATGTAATGCTGAGGCTTTATTAGGTTCTTATCAGGCTCCATTTGGAATATTGTGAACAGTTTTGGGCCCCATACCTAAAGAAGGATGTGCTGGTCTTGGAGGGTGTCCAGAGGAGGTTCACAAGAATGATCCCAGGAATGAAAGGTTTGTCATATGAGGAGCGGTTGAGGAGTCTGGGTCTATACTCGATGGAGTTTAGAAGGGTGAGGTGGGGGATCTAATTGAAACTTACAGAATACTGAGATAGAGTGGACGTGGAGAGGATTTTTCCACTCATGGGAGAGCCTAAAACTCAAGGGTGCAACCTGAGAGTGAAGGGACGTCCCTTTAAAACTGAGATGAGGAGGAATTTCTTCAGCCAGAAGGTGGTGAATCTGTGGAACTCATTGACACAGAGGGCTGTGCAGGCCAGGTCATTGAGTGTCTTTAAGACAGAGATAGATAGATTCTTGATTAATAAGGGGATCAAGGGTTACAGGAGAAGGCAGGAGAATGGGGATGAGAATCATATCAGCCATGATTGAATGGTGGAGCAGACATGATGGGCCAAATGGCCTAATTTTGCTCCTATATCTTATGGTCGTATGACCTAATGTAACTCTTAGAGCAAGGTCCTTAATAAAAATCATTACCCTTCTTCCCTGAAGTACGGTATGCTTTGTCTGTATAGCGTGCAAGAAACAATACATTTCACTGTATACTAATAAGTCTCACAACACCAGATTAAAGTCCAACAGGTTTATTTGGAATCACGAGCTTTCGGAGCACTGCTCCTTCATCAGGTGAGTGGAGAGGTAGGTTCACAAACACGGCATATACAGACAGAGACACAACTGCAAGATAATTACAGATTGGAATGTGAAGAATGGTTGGAATGCGAGTCTTTACAGGTAATCAAGTCTTTACAGGTACAGACAATGTGAGCGGAGAGAGGGTTAAGCACAGATTAAAGAGGTGTGAATTGTCTCAAGCCAGGACAGTTAGTAGGATTTTGCAAACCCAGATAGTATGGTGGGAGTTATAGATAGTGTGACATGAACCCAAGATCCCGGTTGAGGCCGTCCTCATACGTGCGGAACTTGGCTATCAGTTTCTGCTCGGCGATTCTGCGTTGTCATGTGTCTTGAAGGCCACCTTGGAGAACGCTTACCCGAAGATTGGAGGCTGAATGCCCTTGGCTGCTGAAGTGTTCCCTTCCAGTCCAATGCTGGCATCTCCACATCACTGTATACTAACACATATGACAATAATAAATCAGATCAAATCAAAGAAGTCTTGATCCATTCCTGCCTCTAAAATTCCTTCCAGACCAACACATCTTCAGCTAACCCGGCTCCCTTCAATCAGCTCTGCACCATTAGACTGCCAAGGTGCCAAACTGTCATTCAGCTTCTATTTGTACACCACACACATTGTAATAAAATATTTCATGGTGATGGGAGGGTA
The DNA here is from genome assembly GCF_964213995.1 of Mustelus asterias. Classification (NCBI taxonomy): domain Eukaryota; kingdom Metazoa; phylum Chordata; class Chondrichthyes; order Carcharhiniformes; family Triakidae; genus Mustelus; species Mustelus asterias. The sequence continues at coordinate 11,008,389 of NC_135807.1, forward strand.
ATTGAATATTTTTAAGGCAGAGGTAGATAGATTCAGGATAGCAAAGGAGTCAAAGGGTACGAGGGGTAGACAGAGTGTGGAGTTGAGGCTAAAATAATTTCAATCATAACTCCATTGAATGGTGGAGCAAGCTTGAGTGGCCAAGTGGCCTGTTTCTGCTCCTAATTATTTTTTCGTATCTGTGCATGTTCATATGTACTTCAAGCCTGTGGAATTCATTACCTCAGGAAGTAGTTGAGGCCAAAACATTGAATGTTTTCAAGAGGCGGCTGGATATAGCACTCGGGGTAAATGTGATCAAAGGTTATGGGGTGAAAGCAGGATTAGGCTATTGAGTTGGACAATCAGCCATGATCGTGATGAATGGCGGAGCAGGCTCGAAGGGCCAAATGGCCTCCTCCTGCTTCTATCTTCTATGTTTCTATGTAAGTGCGGTGTAACCAAAACTCAACACAGTTTTGGGATGAATTCTCTACTTTTCAAGGTGGGCTATTGGAAAAGAAACAGGACCAAATATTGACACCGTACATGTGTACGAATTATTGTGATCGCCTGAGTTTAAAAATTGGCAAGTCATGTTGCAGCTTTGTAGAACCTTACTTAGGCCACACTTGTAACATAGTGTTCAATTCTGGTCGCCACACGACCAGAAGGATGTGGGGGGTTTTGGAGAGTGTCGAGAAAAGATTTACCAGGACATCCCGGTATGTAGCTCATTAGCTATGAGGAGAGGTTGGAGAAACTTGGTTTGTTCTCACTGGAACCACAGAGGTTGAATGGGTGACCTGATCGAAGTCTTCAAGATTATGAGGGGCATGGACACGATGGATAGTCAAAAGCTTTTTTCCCGGGATGGAAGAGTCAATTACTAGGGGCATAGGTTTAAGGTGTGAGGGGCCATGTTTAAAGGAGATGTACGAGGCAAGTCTTTTTACACAGAGGGTAGTGGGTGCCTGCAACTCGCTGCCGGGGGAGGTTGTGGAAGCAGATACGATAGTGACTTTTACGGGGCATCTTGACAAATGCATGAGTGGAATGGGAATAGAGGGCTATGGTCCCTGGAAGGGTAGGGGTTTTTAGTTCAGATGGGCAGCATGGTCGGTGCAGGCTTGGAGGGCCGAAGGGCCTGTTCCTGTGCTGTAATTTTCTTTGTTCTTTGTTCTTTGCTTGAAATTTGGTATTCTTTGGTATTTGTCCAGATGAGTGCATGATGAAAAGCTTCGGCAACATCTCTATCTTTGCAGCAATATTCAAGTTCCGTATTACCCAGGCGAGCAAATGTATACCCACGTGTCTTAATTTCACACATATTCTTTGATGTCAGTGTGATGGGTTGTATCAACAATTACAGTGCTGTACTCATCACCTTCTCAATACTGACATTAATTAAACTCAATTTCAAGCAGAGAATGGTTTCACATGGTTCAATGCAATTATTTTTTTTTAGAAAAGGCAACATCTTTTAGTTTCACAAAGGCAAATTAAAACTGACAAGCATTTTGAAAACTCAGTTTGAATTCACTCCAATTTACATTTTATAATATCAGTAAATGGCACGCTTTATCTGAAAAAATAGCGCCACAAAACGATATTTTTATCCAAACAGACTTTGGAGCTTTTATTCAGAAATTGGCAGGTGGGAAATATAAGAGCTCTGATTCTGTAAGTATTGAAAGAAAGAGAGAGAGAGTGAGAAACTGAGTGGGAAGGAGAATTCTAAGATTCTGAAGGGGCTGGATAGGATGCATGGTGGGAGGATTGAGTCCACCAACAGGGGAGTCTAAAACAAGGGGGGGTGCACAGTCTCAGGATAAGGGGCCGATCATTTAAGATCATAAGACCATAAGACATCAGAATTAGGCCACTCGGCCCATCGAGTCTGCGCCGCCATTCAATCATGGAAGATATTTTTCTCATCCCCATTCTCCTGTCTTTTCCCCATAACCCTGTGGTGAACCATCGTTGGTTCCCACTGTGGGATTGTTCTAATGTTGTTGTTGGGTTGTTCTAATGTTGTTGTTGGGCTAGGGTGGGATTGATACACCTGTGGTTGTTACTGTTGTGGCACATCCCAGTCGGGCTCCGCCTCCTGGGAGAGGTATAAGACCCCCTGCTCGGGCGGGACCTCTTCAGTCTGGGATAGTGTGTTAAAGTTCTGATAGTTCCATTGTTAGTTAATAAAAGCCTTCTTTTACCGAAGCTTTGTGCCTCGTGTCCAATTGATGCGCATCAAACCCCTGATCCCCTTATTGATCAAGAACCTATCGATCTCTGTCTTAAAGACACTCAATGACCTGGCCTCCACAGCCTTCTGCGGCAAAGAGTTCCACAGATTCCAAAAAATAAAGGTAGGATGTAATTGAGAAGGAAGAATTGGCTACAACAAAGTTGTGCAAGAAATTCTTGGACTACATAATGGGATTGCAATTCAAACTTGAAACAGACCATAAGCCACTCTTCTGAACATGAAAAAGGCATTGCAAAGATGCCACCGAGAATCCAATGGTTCAGGCTAAGTTTAATGAGATAATGATGCAGCTTTATAAGTCCCTCGTCAGACCCCATTTGGAGTACTGTGCTCAGTTCTGGTCGCCTCATTACAGGAAGGATGTAGAAATTATTGAAAGGGTGCAGAGAAGATTTACAAGGATGTTGCCTGGATTGGGTGGCATGCCTTATGAGGATAGGTTGAGGGAGCTCGGTCTTTTCTCCTTGGAGAGACGAAGGATGAGAGGTGACCTGATAGAGGTGTACAAGATGTTGAGAGGTATAGATCGGGTGGATTCTCAGAGGCTTTTTCCCAGGGCTGAAATGGCTGCTACGAGAGGACACAGGTTTAAGGTGCTGGGAAGTAGGTACAGAGGAGATGTCGGGGGTAAGTTTTTCACTCAGAGGGTGGTGGGTGAGTGGAATCGGCTGCCGTCAATGGTGATGGAGGCAAACTCGAAAGGGTCTTTTAAGAGACTTCTGGATGAGTACATGGGACTTAATAGGATTGAGGGTTATAGGTAAGCCTATATATAGGCCTAGGTAGGTAGGGACATGACCGGCGCAACTTGTGGGCCGAAGGGCCTGTTTGTGCTGTATTTTTTCTATGTTCTATGTTCTATAAATCCATAACAGAGCCAAGGGAAGCATAAGGTGGCTAGCGAGGAAATCAGATAAAGAACCAATCTAGGGGATTGGCATTTCAGCAAGGAAGTGGAAGTGACTATACCTCTCATTACCCAACACAACGGCCACTGCAAAGAAACAAGCACAGTAGCAAGATGACGCATGTGCCCAGATAAAAAAAAGTACTGTCTAGAAGCAGGACTATATTACACTCCTAACAACCCAGTATTATGTCAATACTTTGAACAAAGAGTGCACCTCACATTCATTGATGATCTCCTAGATTTTAGTGACAGAATAGCAATTCCGAAAACACTTTAGCTTGATGTTCCTCAAGGTTTTCACCAAGGCAACTTAGTGAGAGTCCAGCAATGGCGATGGTAAGGCATTAGTCATTCTCTGGTAGAAATTATTTTAAATGGTCTGAGTTGTGCAATGAACAGCCAAGAGCAAGAAGCATCCTTTCTGGTTGTATCACAGCTTGGTCTGGCTCCTGCTCTGACCAAGACCGCCACAAACTACAAAGGGTCGTGAATGAAGCCCAGTCCATCACGCAAACCAATCTCCCATCCATTGACTCTGTCTACACTTCCCACTGCCTCGGAAAAGCAGCCAGCATAATTCTTCTTTTCCACCTCTCTTCCACCTTCTTCCATCGGCAAAAGGGTAGAAAAGTCCAAGGTTGCATACCAACCAACTCGAAAACAGCTTCTTCCCTGCTGCTGTCAGACTTTTGAACGGACCTACCTTATATTAAATCAATCTTTCTCTACACCCTAGCTATGACTGTAACACTACATTCTGCACTCTCTCCTTTCCTTCTCCCCTGTGTACTCTATGAACAGTATGCTTTGTATAGCGCGCAAGAAATAATACTTTTCACTGCATCCCAACACACGTGACAATAATAAATCAAATCAAAAAACCACTACCACCTTCTACTTTTCTATCATGACCATGGGAGTGCATTGGAATGGAATTCAGGTGGCACAGTGGTTAGCACTGCTGCCTCACAGCGCCAAGGACCCAGGTTCGATTCCTGGCTTGGGTCACTGTCTGTGTGGAGCCTGCACGTTCTCCGCATGTCTGCGTGGGTTTCCTCCGGGTGCTCCGGTTTCCTCCCACTGTCCAAAAGACGTGCTGGTTAGGTGCATTGGCCGTGCTAAATTCTCCCTCAGTGTACCCGAACAGGCGCAGGAGTGTGGCGATTAGGGCATTTTCACAGTAACTTCATTGCAGTGTTAATGTAAGCCTACTTGTGACAATAATAAATAAAACTAACTGGCTGAATTATAATTCCCCAGTTGCCATGGTAGGATTCGAACTCAGCTCTTGGGGTTCCTATTTCAGGCCCGTTCAAAGCCTTGACACCTTTCCTAAAGCATGGTGCCCAGAACTGGACACAAACCTCTCATGGTCAATAACATCAACTCTAAGGCCGGAATTTTACCGGCACTCCCGCCCCGATTCCGGAGGCGGGCGAGGTTGGGAGAGCGGCATTCTCTGTTGGCCTCGGGTGGGATCATATGAACCTCAGGCCAACGTGCCGGTAAAGTTCCGCTCTCAATATCATGCAAAAATAAGGCCAGGATGTATGACTTTTGAAAGGGGGCAAATTTATCTTTACTTCCCTTGGGGCTAAATGTCCCCCCAGCCTCATATCTCACTCTGCTCAAAGATGAAACTTGGTCCAAACTTCCCCCATGTGCATCGCCACAGGTGGTAGCCAAGCGCGTGTTAATTAAAAGCTTTGGCTTCCAATGAGAACAGCGCAGGTTTGGGAATAACTGCCATTGTGGGAATTGGTTAACAATCAGTGTAATCATGTGGGTGTAAGTGCTCGATGGTTCAATTGTTCTGTTTTTTATTGTGTATTTTGACTGACTGCGTTGAAAGAAGAATCATAATTAACTCGATGCGTTAACTCAGATTCTCTTTGCCAATCCTGTCGAACATGTCCAGCCCTTTCTGTTTAGATATCTGATTTCCATGTGCTGTATCTCGCTTTTATCCATTAAAATAAATTATTCTGTTTGTCATCCAGAAACTCAACTAATGTTCTGGGGGACCCGGGTTCGAATCCCACCACGGCAGATGGTGAAATTTGAATTCAATAAAAAATACCTGGTATTAGGAATCCACTGATGACCATGAAACTATTGTCGATTGTCGGAAACACCCATCTGGTTCACTAATTCCTTTAGGGAAGGAAATCTGCTGTCCTTACCCGGTCTGGCCTACATGTGATTCCAGAGCCACAGCAGGTCCAGACAATTTAAAACTGTAGATGGATGATCTGTCTCTTCATCTGGAAGAAGTTTAACAACACCAGGTTAAAGTCCAACAGGTTTATTTGGTAGCAAAAGCCACACAAGCTTTCGAGGCTCTGAGCCCCTTCTTCAGGTGAGTGGGAATTCTGTTCACAAACAGAACTTATAAGACACAGACTCAATTTACATGAATAATGGTTGGAATGCGAATACTTACAACTAATCCAGTCTTTAAGAAACAAAACAATGGGAGTGGAGAGAGCATCAAGACAGGCTCTCTCCACATCATCTTCATCTGGACACAGAGCTGTGGAGTTGAGTTCTTTAGTTTTGCATGCTGCACATGGAGAGAGAGTCAAACACTAGCAGACAGGGTCCAAAGGTTTGCAAGTTGGGTGGAGAGAAAGAGAGAGAGGATGTATGTTTCTCAGCTCCCATTTATTGACTACAGCTCAGCCTTTAACACCATTATTCCGATGAAACCCATGTCCAAACTCCATGGTCTGGGCCTCAGCTCCTCCCTCTGCGACTGGATGCTGAACTTACTAACTCACAGACCACAATCAGTAAGGATAGGCAACATCTCCTCGACGATCACCCTCAACACCGGTGCCCCAGAAGGCTGTGTTCTCAGCCCCCTACTATACTCCTTGTACACCTATGACTGTGTGGCCAAATTCCCCTCCAACGCAATCTTCAAGTTTGCTGATGACACCACCGTAGCGGGATAGATCGGGATAGATCTCAAACAATGGCAAGACAGAGTACAGGAATGAACCTGATGAACTGGTGCGGCAACAATAATCTCTCCCTCAATGTCAACAAAACAAAGGAAATAGTCATCGACTTCAGGAAGGATAGTGGAGGAAGGTGAAGTGGAAATGGTCGATAGTTTTTAGGTGTCCAGATCACCAACAGCCTGTCCTGGTCCCCCCATGCCGACACGAGTGTTAAGAAAGCCCACCAACCCCTCTACTTTCTCAGAAGACTAAGGAAATTTGGCATGTCAGCTATGACTCTCACCAACTTTTCCAAATGCACCATAGAAAGCATTCTTTCTGTTTGTATCACAGCTTGGTATGGCTCCTGCTCTGCCCAAGACCACAAGAAACTACAAAGGATGTGAACAAAGCCCAGTCCGCCATGCAAACCAGCCTCCCATCCACTGACTCTGTCTACACTTCCCGCTGCCTCGGCAAAGCAGCCGGCATAACCAAGGACCCCACGCACCCCGGACATTCTCTCTTCCACCTTCTTCTGTCAGGAAAAAGATACAAAAGTCTGAGGTTACGTACCAACCGACTCAACATCAGCTTCTTCCCTGCTGCTGTCAGACTTTTGAATGGGACCTAGGTGTGCAAGTCCACAAATCCTTGAAGGTGGCAGCACAGGTGGAGAAGGTGGTGAAGAAGGCATATGGCATGCTTGCCTTTATAGGACGGGGTATAGAGTATAAAAGCTGGAGCCTGATGATGCAGCTGTATAGAACGCTGGTTAGGCCACATTTGGAGTACTGTGTCAAGTTCTGGTCGCCGCACTACCAGAAGGACGTGGAGGCGTTAGAGAAAGTGCAGAGAAGGTTTACCAGGATGTTGCCTGGTATGGAGGGTCTTAGCTATGAGGAGAGATTGGGTAAACTGGGGTTGTTCTCCCTGGAAAGACGGAGAATGAGGGGAGATCTAATAGAGGTGTACAAGATTATGAAGGGGATAGATAGGGTGAACGGTGGGAAGCTTTTTCCCAGATCAGAAGTGACGATCACGAGGGGTCACGGGCTCAAGGTGAGAGGGGCGAAGTATAACTGTGGTGAACCATCGTTGGTTCCCACTGTGGGATTGTTCTAATGTTGTTGTTGGGCTAGGGTGGGATTGATACACCTGTGGTTGTTACTGTTGTGGCACATCCCAGTCGGGCTCCGCCTCCTGGGAGAGGTATAAGACCCCCTGCTCGGGCGGGACCTCTTCAGTCTGGGATAGTGTGTTAAAGTTCTGTTAGTTCCATTGTTAGTTAATAAAAGCCTTCTTTTACCGAAGCTTCGTGCCTCGTGTCCAATTGATGCGCATCAATTTTATTAACTAACATTAAGCTCTCGACGGAAGAAAAAAAGAAAGGAGAGTATGGAGCAAATCCTAAAGCCAGAACGTCTGACGCTAGATCCACGTGCGGTGGGCGCTTCTAACACCTTCGACCACTGGCTGAAGTGTTTTGAAGATTACCTGGCAGCCTCCGCAGTGGTCACCACAGATGATGACAGACTCTGGGTCCTCCATGCGAGGGTAAGCGACACAGTCTACCTCGCGATCCGTGCGGCCACCACTTACCCGAGGGCCCTCGAGCTTTTAAAAAAGCGCTACACGAAACCTCCCAATGAGATCCACGCTCGTTACCTCCTCGCTACACGACGTCGGCAGTCGGGCGAAACCATGGAGGATTATGCCAATGAGCTCTTGCAGCTTGCCAGGGGCTGTGACTGCAAAGCTGTGTCGGCTGAGCAGTACATGTATGACCTCGCCCGAGATGCGTTTGTGGCAGGGGTAGGGTCTTCGTACATCCGTCTCAAGCTGCTAGAAAAGGGAAATCTCAACCTGACCCAAGCTATGGAATTAGCTGAAATGCTTGAGGCGGCTTCGAAGAGCTTGGTCCTGTATCCGGAGGACCACGTGGAGACAACGTGGCAGGAGCAGTCACAAATCACTCCTCGCCCCACGGGCTCGAAGTGCAGTGTTATGGCGTGCTCCCATGTGGACCAGACAACGGCTGCAGCCCCATGCGGCCCGCGGTGCTACTTCTGCGGAGGAGCCAAGCATCCACGACAAAAGTGTCCCGCTAAAGCGGTGGTCTGTAACCTATGCGGTAAAAAGGGGCACTACACGAAGGTGTGCAGATCAAAGCCCAAGAACGGCAGTGCGGCCTGTGACCCTTCAGAACGGGGATCATCACCATCGTCGTCGAAGTACTCATGGGGTTCGTCCACGTGCGAGTCCAGGACGACGCCATTGCGGTCGACGGAGTCGGAGGACGATGACCACCAGGAGTCGCTACGTTTGGCGTCCTCACCCATGTGCGATTCATGGGGGCGGCCATTTTGGTCGACGATGACCATGAGCGACCAGCAGGGGTCCTCAGCATCGACCTCAGCTGCCTGCAGTGACGTTCACGGACCAACGGTGGCGTCGATCACCCTGGACCAGGCTAAGCATCACAGGCTTGACTGTTCGATGATGGATATACAGGTAAATGGTCATGCAATTTATTGTCTGTTTGACGGCGGGAGCACTGAGAGCTTTATTCACCCTGACACTGTAAAGAGGTGTGCACTCCAGATTCAACCTGCCAAACAGACAATCTCTATGGCATCAAGGTCCCGGTCTGTCCCTGTGCTAGGACGTTGTGTGGTAACCTTGAAAGTGCAAGGCACAATTTACGAGCGATTCAGGCTCCTTGTGTTGCCGCATCTTTGCGCACCAATTCTCCTCGGACTAAACTTTATGGTCCACATGAAGAGTGTGATCCTACAGTACGGTGGGCCACTCCCTTCGCTGACAGTAGGGGAACAGCTGCAGTCTCCAAATTGTCCAAAGCGCCCCGCATGCAATCTTTCTACATTAAAGATCACCACACCCTCTTTATTCAAGAATCTGGTACCAGGCTGCAAGCCCATCGCTACTAAAAGTAGGCGTTACAGCACTGAAGATCGGATCTTCATCAGATCTGAGGTTCAGCGACTTCTCGAAGAAGGGATCATACAGCCCAGTGTTAGTCCGTGAAGAGCACAGGTTGTGGTGGTCAAGAGCGGGAACAAACCCCGGATGGTCATTGATTACAGTCAGACCATTAATCGATATACGCAGCTGGATGCGTATCCCCTCCCGCGCATATCTGATATGGTCAATCAGATTGCGCAGTACCGGGTGTTCTCCACCATAGACCTTAAGTCCGCCTACCACCAACTCCCCATTCGCCCAGAGGACCGCCTTTGAGGCGGATGGTCGTCTGTATCAGTTTCTTAGGGTTCCATTTGGTGTCACCAATGGGGTCTCGGTCTTCCAGCGTGCTATGGACCGAATGGTGGACCAGAACAGGCTGCGGGCTACCTTCCCATACCTGGATAATGTCACCATCTGCGGCCGTGATCAGCAGGACCATGACACAAATCTCCAGAACTTTTTACACACTGCATCTTGCCTGAATTTGACCTACAACAGGGAGAAGTGTGTATTCCGTACGCGCCGGTTAGCCATCCTGGGATACGTGGTGGAAAACGGGGTCATTGGCCCTGATCCAGACTGTATGCGCCCCCTTGCTGACCTTCCCTTGCCCGCTAGCGCAAAAGCACTGAGAAGATGCCTAGGCTTCTTCTCCTATTATGCGCAGTGGGTCCCCAACTACGCGGACAAAGCCCGTCCGCTTATTAAGTCCACGACTTTTCCACTCACGCCAGAGGCCCAAATGGCCTTCAAGGAATTGAAACACGACATCGCGAAAGCCACGATGCACGCGGTAGACGAATCCATCCCTTTTCAGGTGGAAAGCGATGCATCTGATTTCGCCCTGGCCGCCACACTAAACCAGGCAGGCAGGCCCGTCGCGTTTTTTTCCCGCACCCTCCAAGGCCCCGAAATTCGGCATTCAGTGGTGGAAAAGGAGGCCCAGGCCATTGTGGAGGCCGTCAGACACTGGCGCCATTACCTGGCGGGAAAGCGGTTCACCCTGATCACGGACCAGCGGTCCGTGGCGTTCATGTTCAACAACACGCAGAGGGGCAAGATCAAGAATGATAAGATCTTGCGGTGGAGAATTGAACTCTCCACCTATAACTACGATATCATGCATCGTCCAGGGAAACTCAATGAGCCCTCGGATGCCCTCTCGCGCGGAACATGCGCTACTACGCAGGAGGATCGCTTGAACGCCCTCCATAATGACCTGTGCCATCCTGGGGTCACTCGGCTCTACCACTTTATCAAAGCCCGCAAGCTGCCTTACTCGGTCGAGGACGTCAGGTCGGTGACAAGGAGCTGTCGGATTTGCGCGGAATGCAAACCGCACTTTTACCGACCTGACCGGGCACATTTGGTCAAGGCCACTCGTCCCTTCGAGAGGCTGAGTGTGGATTTTAAGGGCCCCCTTCCCTCAACAGATCGGAACGTGTACTTTCTTAACATAATAGATGAGTACTCCCGGTTCCCGTTTGTTGTCCCCTGCGGGGACACGTCGACTGCCACGGTGATCAAGGCATTCCGTGATCTTTTTACCCTGTTCGGGTACCCCAGCTATATCCATAGCGACAGGGGCTCGTCGTTCATGAGTAATGACTTGAGGCAATTCCTGCTCTCATACGGGATTGCCTCTAGTAGGACCACGAGTTACAACCCTAGGGGCAATGGACAGGTGGAAAGAGGGAATGCTACAGTCTGGAAGGCTGTCCTATTGGCGCTGAAGTCCAAAGGCCTTCCAGTCTCCCATTGGCAGGAGGTCCTCCCAAATGCGCTTCACTCCATTCGCTCCCTCCTGTGTACGGCAACCAATGCTACTCCCCACGAGAGGATGTTCTCATTCCCTCGGAAGTCGTCCTCGGGGATATCTTTACCAGCCTGGTTGACGTACCCAGGACCCGTCCTTCTGCGGCGACATGTAAGGGCCCGCAAGTCCGACCCGTTGGTCGAACAGGTCCATCTCCTCCACGCCAACCCTCAGTATGCCTATGTGGCATATCCTGACGGGCGAGAGGACACAGTCTCGATCCGAGACCTGGCGCCCGCAGGGGACGTAGCAACTCCTGTCGCTCCCATACCCCCAGTGACGAATCCCTTATCCCTTATTTCTCCCCCGGGCATGGCGCGGACAGCACCGGGACCAGTGCTTAACAGTTTTACTCCAATGCACAGCTTGCCTGAGACCCGGAGATCGGCGCCATCGCAGAATGTACCGGGATCCCCTGCACTACCGCTTCATCAGGGTCAACCGGCCCGTGAGTCCGCGAGAGGACAGCCGGACGCTGTTTTGGGGAGAACGCCACCGCAAGCACCTACTCCGGTGTCACCGCCGGTATTGAGGAGGTCACAACGACGGTGCGGTCCTCCAGACCGTCTGAACTTATAATCTGTTGACATTTTAGTCTGTTTTCGTACCCCGCCGGCCTTTGTTCTCAAAGGAGGGGTGAATGTGGTGAACCATCGTTGGTTCCCACTGTGGGATTGTTCTAATGTTGTTGTTGGGCAAGGGTAGAACATAGAACATAGAACATAGAACATTACAGCGCAGAACAGGCCCTTCGGCCCACGATGTTGCACCGACCAGTTAAAAAAAAAACTGTGACCCTCCAACCTAAACCAATTTCTTTTCGTCCATGAACCTATCTACGGATCTCTTAAACGCCCCCAAACTAGGCGCATTTACTACTGATGCTGGCAGGGCATTCCAATCCCTCACCACCCTCTGGGTAAAGAACCTACCCCTGACATCGGTTCTATAACTACCCCCCCTCAATTTAAAGCCATGCCCCCTCGTGCTGGATTTCTCCATCAGAGGAAAAAGGCTATCACTATCCACCCTATCTAAACCTCTAATCATCTTATATGTTTCAATAAGATCCCCTCTTAGCCGCCGCCTTTCCAGCGAAAACAATCCCAAATCCCTCAGCCTCTCCTCATAGGATCTCCCCTCCATACCAGGCAACATCCTGGTAAACCTCCTCTGCACCCTCTCCAAAGCCTCCACATCCTTCCTGTAATGTGGGGACCAGAACTGCACACAGTACTCCAAGTGCGGCCGCACCAGAGTTGTGTACAGTTGCAACATAACGCTACGACTCCTAAATTCAATCCCCCTACCAATAAACGCCAAGACACCATATGCCTTCTTAACAACCTTATCTACTTGATTCCCAACTTTCAGGGATCTATGCACACATACACCTAGATCCCTCTGCTCCTCCACACTATTCAAAGTCCTCCCGTTAGCCCTATACTCAACACATCTGTTATTCCTACCAAAGTGAATTACCTCACACTTCTCCGCATTAAACTCCATCCGCCACCTCTCGGCCCAACTTTGCAACCTGTCTAAGTCTTCCTGCAAACTACGACACCCTTCCTCACTGTCTACCACACCACCGACTTTGGTGTCATCAGCAAATTTGCTAATCCACCCAACTATACCCTCATCCAGATCATTAATAAATATTACAAACAGCAGTGGCCCCAAAACAGATCCTTGAGGTACACCACTTGTAACCGCACTCCATGATGAATATTTACTATCAACCACCACCCTCTGTTTCCTATCCGCTAGCCAATTCCTGATCCAATTTCCTAGATCACCCCCAATCCCATACATCTGCATTTTCTGCAGAAGCCTACCATGGTGAACCTTATCAAACGCCTTACTAAAATCCATATATACCACGTCCACTGCCTTGCCCCCATCCACCTCCTTGGTCACTTTCTCAAAAAACTCAATAAGGTTAGTAAGGCACGACCTACCTGCCACAAAACCATGCTGACTATCACCTATCAATTCATTACTCTCCAAATAACTATAAATCCTATCCCTTATAATTTTTTCCAACATCTTGCCGACAACAGAAGTGAGACTCACCGGTCTATAATTCCCGGGGAAGTCTCTGTTCCCCTTCTTAAACAATGGGACAACATTCGCTAACCTCCAATCTTCTGGTACTATACCAGAGGCCAACGACGACCTGAAGATCAGAGCCAGAGGCTCTGCAATCACTTCTCTTGCCTCCCAGAGAATCCTTGGATAAATCCCATCCGGACCAGGGGATTTATCTATTTTCAGACCCTCCAGAATATCCTGCACATCCTCCTTATCAACTGTAATACTGTCTATTCTACTCCCTGGGTGGGATTAATACACCTGTGGTTGTTACTGTTGTGGCACATCCCAGTCGGGCTCCGCCTCCTGGGAGAGGTATAAGACCCCCTGCTCGGGCGGGACCTCTTCAGTCTGGGATAGTGTGTTAAAGTTCTGTTAGTTCCAATGTTAGTTAAGAAAAGCCTTCTTTTACCGAAGCTTCGTGCCTCGTGTCCAATTGATGCGCATCAATAACTCAGATATTAGAGGGATGTTTTTTACACAGAGGGTGGTGGCGGCCTGGAATGCGCTGCCAAGTAGGTGGTGGAGGCAGGCACGCTGACATCGTTTAAGACTTACCTGGATAGTCACATGAGCAGCCTGGGAATGGAGGAATACAAACGATTGGTCTAGTTGGACCACGGAGCGGCAGAGGCTTGGAGGGCCGAAGGGCCTGTTTCCTGTGCTGTACTGTTCTTTGTTCTCTTTGTTCTTTGTTACCTCGCATTAAGTTGATCTTTCTCAACACCCTAGCTATGACTGCAACACTACACTCTGCACTGCCTCCTTCTCTTCTCCCCTATGTACTCTATGAATGGTATGCTTTGTCTGTATAGCAATACATGTAACAATAATAAATAAAATAAAATGAATAATCACATTGCCGTTTGTGAGAATTTGCCATGTGCCAATTGGTTGCCACAATCCCTACAGTAAAACAGTGGCTAAACTTACAATATATTTCATTGCCTGTAAAAGCATTTTGGAAAGTCCTGTGCTCATGAAAGGTGATGTATATTTACCCAAATCTTGCTTTCTTTGACCGGTAATTTACATAGAATCCCTACAGTGCAGAAGGAGGCCATTCGGCCCATCGGGTCAGCACCTACCACAATGCCATCCAGGCCCTACCCCCATAACCCCACATATTTACGCTTCTAATCTCCTGATGCTGAAGGACAATTTAATATGGCCAATCCACCTAACCCACACGTCTTTGGAAGGAAACCCACACAGATATGGGGAGAATGTACAAGATCCACACAGACAGTCACCCGAGGCCGGAATTGAACCCAGCTCCCTGGCGCTCTGAGGCAGCACTGCTAGCCACCGCCTTTAACATTGAGATGATGAAATGTGCATTCTGTAATGTTCTACCACCCTCTTGTGGGTATTTTCAGTACTACAGCCAAAACACAAGAAATCATCAATGTTTCTGTAATTTCAGAATTAGTGCTCATAGCGGGTGACCTTACCGGCCGTTCACTCCATGCTCCCACTGCAGCGAGGTCAGAGAATTTACACCCAGCCAAATCTCCATTAACTGCGGCGGGATGGGAAAATCCCGCCGGCATGAACAGCCGTAACAATCCAGCCATAGTTTAAAGGGGGTCTTGTAGTGCAGTGGGCAGCGTCCCTGCCTCTGAGCCAGAAGCTCCGAGTTAGAGTCCCACCCCAGGACTTGATGGCTGCTGATAAGGGTGGGATAGAGTCCTGGTCAGCCACGCTTGATGTGGAGTGGTCCCTTCAAGCAATAAGCCCCTGGTGACAGACGAGCCATAAGACCATGTGACATAGGAGCAGAATTAGGCCACTCGGTCCATCGAGTCTGCTCCGCCATTTAATCATGGCTGATATTTTTCTCATCCCCATTCTCCTGCCTTTTCCCCATAACTCTTGATCCCCTTATTAATCAAGAACCTATCTATCTCTGTCTTAAAGACACTCAATGACCCGGCCTCCACAGCCTTTTGCGGCAAAGAGTTCCACAGATTCACCACTCTCTGGCTGAAGAAATTCCTCTTCATCTCTGTTTTAAAGGATCATCCCTTCACCCTGAGGTTGTGCCCTCCGGTTCTAGTTTTTCCCACGCATGGAAACATCCTCTCCGTGTCCTCTCTATCCAGGCCTCGCAGTATCCTGTAAGTTTCAATAAGATCCCCCCTCTTCTAAACTCTAACGAGTACAGACCCAGAGTCCTCCACTGTTCCAGGCAATGGGAACAGATGAAAGTCTGCCTTGTGCACCACTAGGAAGAGAAACAATAAGGGGAGGCGGTGGCATATAGATATTGTCATCGAACAAGGAATCTGGAGAGACAGTGTACTGCTCTGGCACCCTGGGTTCGAATCCCACTACGGGTGATGGAGAAATTTGAATTCAGCAAAAGAAAATCTGGAATTAAAAGTGTAATGAACCCATTGTCGATTGTTGTTAGAAACCCATCTGGTTCACTAATGCCCTTTAGAGAAGGAAATCTGCCGCCCTTACCCGGTCTGGCCTACATGTGACTTCAGACCCGCAGCAATGTGGTTGACTCTCAATTGCCGCTCAGTTCAAAGGCAATTTGGAATGGGTAGCAAACATTGGCCTTGCCAGCGACATCCATATTCCAGGAATGAGAAAGGAACAAAATAGTGTCAAACATTAATGATATGATGCACCGTTAGCTATTGTTGTTTCTATAAAAGGCAAAGTTACCACAGTCCCAGATGACCATAGACCATAGCCCTCTGAGAGAAAGAGCTCTCTGGTGCTGATTTAACCTGAGAGTCACAAATTCCTCTCCAACTCAATTTTCAAGTTTGCTGGCGACATCACCGTAGTGGGTCGGATCTCAAACAATGACGAGACAGAGCACAGGAATGAGATAGAGAATCTGGTGAACTGGTGCGGCAACAATAATCTCTCCCTCAATGTCAACAAAACAAAGGAGATTGTCATCGACTTCAGGAAGCGTCAAGGAGAACATGCCCCTGTCTACATCAACGGGGACGAAGTAGATATGGTCGAGAGCTTCAAGCTTTTAGGTGTCCAGATCACCAACAACCTGTCCTGGTTCCCCCCATGCCGACACTATAGTTAAGAAAGCCACCAATGCCTCTACTTTCTCAGAAGACTAAAGAAATTTGGCATGTCCGCTACGACTCTCACCAACATTTACAGATGCACCATAGAAAGCATTCTTTCTGGTTGTATCACAGCTTGGTATGGCACCTGCTCTGCCCAAGACCGCAAGGAACTACAAAGGGTCGTGAACGAAGCCCAGTCCATCACTCAAACCAGCCTCCCACCAATTGACACAGTTTATACTTCCTGCTGCCTGGGAAAAGCAGCCAGCATAATCAAGGACCCTACGCACCCGGACATACTCTCTTCCACCTTCCTCCATCGGGAAAAAGGCACAAAAGTCTGAGATCACGTATCAACCGACTCAAGAACTGATTCTTCCCTGCTGCTGTCAAACTTCTAAATCAGTCTGATTTAAGTTGCATTAAGTTGATGTTTTCTCTATACCCTAGCTATGATTATAACATTACACTCTACACTCTCTCCTTTCCTTCTCTATGAACAGTATGCTTTGTCTGTATAGTGCGCAAGGAAAAATACTTTTCACTGTATTCAGAACTGGCTTGGCCATAGAAGACAGAGGGTAGCGGTGGAAGGGTGTTTTTCTGAATGGAAGTCTGTAACTAGTGGTGTTCACAGTAAGAAGTCTCACAACACCAGGTTAAAGTCCAACAGGTTTATTTGGTAGCAAATACCATAAGCTTTCGGAGCAATGCTCCTTCGTCAGATGGAGTGGTCTCTGTTCTCAAACAGGGCACAGACACAGAAATCAAATTACAGAATACTGATTAGAATGCAAATCTCTACAGCCAGCCAGGTCTTAAATGCACAGACAATGTGGGTGGAGGGAGCATTCAACACAGGTTAAAGAGATGTGTATTGTCTCCAGACAGTACAGCTTGTATTGTACATTGCTCCGAAAGCTTATGGTATTTGCTACCAAATAAACCTGTTGGACTTTAACCTGGTGTTGTGAGACTTCTTACTGTGCTTACCCCAGTCCAACGCCGGCATCTCCACATCATGACTAGTGGTGTTCCACAGGGATCAGTGCTGGGCCCTCTGCTGTTTGTAATATATATAAATAACTTAGAAGAAAACGTAGCTGGTCTGATCAGCAAGTTTGCGGATTGCTGGAGTTGCGGATTGTGATGAAGATTGTCAGAGAATACAGCAGGATATAGGCTGGAAAAATGGGCAGAGAAATGGCAGATGGAATTTAATCTGGACAAATGTGAGGTGATGCATTTTGATAGATCAAATTCAGGTGGGAGCTATAAAATAAATGGTAGAACCATCAGGAGCAGAGACACACAGAGGGATCTGGGAGTACAGGCCCACAGATCCTGAAAAGTGGCAGCACAGCTGGAAAAGGTGGTGAAGAAAGCATACAGCACGCTTGCCTTCATTGGACGGGGCATCGAGTATAAAAGTTGGCAAATTATGTTACAGTTATATAAAACGTTGCTCAGGCCACATTTGGAATACTGTGTCCAATTCTGGTCGCCACACTACCAGAAGGACGTGGAGGCTTTGGAGAGAGTGCAGAGAAGGTTTACCAGGATATTGCCTGGTATGGAGGGTATTAGCTATGAGGAGAGGTTGAATAAACTGCGATTGTTCTCCCTGGAAAGACGGAGGCAGAGGGGCGACCTGATAGAAGTTTATAAAATTATGAGAGGTGTAGATAGGGTGAACAGTGGGAAGCTTTTTCCCAGGGCAGAAATGACGATTACAAAGGGGGCACAAGTTCAAGATAAGGGGGGAAAGGTTTAGTGGAGATGTGCAGGGGAGGTTTTTTACACAGAGGGTGGTGGGGGCCTGGAATGCACTGCCAAGTGAGGGGTTTGAGGCAGTTATGTTAGCCACATTTAAGACTTATCTTGATCGGAATATGAACAAGCGGGGAATAGAGTGATATAAGCGGTTGGTCTAGATAGGACAACGTGATTGGCGCAGGCTTGGAGGGCCGAAGGGCCTGTTCCTGTACTGTACTGTTCTTTGTTCTTTGTATGCTAATACATGTGACAATAGTAAATCAAATCAAAATCAAAAACCTCAGGCCGGGGGCATGGTTGAGGAGGCAAGGCCTTCATTAATGTCTCCGCAGCACGAACCAGCTGTCCAGCCAACTGGGCTAACCGACCCCCCTCAGTTTCTGTAGGACTGGGAGGATGATAGAGATGGGGGTGGAGGGGCTGGAAGGAATGTGGAGATTTCTTAAAATCGAGGCATTGATAGATCAGGAGCCATTGAGGGTCAGTGAGCACGGGACAGCTGGCAGAACGGGACCTGGAGCAAGCTGAAATATGGACGGCAGAGCTTCCAGGCGAGAGCAAATGTGTGGATTGTGGAAGATGAACTGTCTGCCCCAAGAGTGTTGGAGAGTTGAGTTTACAAAGGCATGTCAAAGGTTTCAGCAGCAAACAGGTTTTCTGACTGGGAGCTTGTTGGATTGTGAATGGGTTAATCACTTACTAGAACCATAGAAGCCCTACAGTGCAGAAAGAGGCCATTCGGCCCATCGAGTCTGCACCAGCTCTCCATAAGACCATCTTAGCCAGGTGCCCCACTCCACCCCACCTGCCCCCCACTCTATCCCCATAACCCCACATATTTATCTTGGCTAACACCCTAACCTACACATCTTGGGACACTAAGAGGCAATCCACCTGCCCTGCACGCCTTTGGACTGTGGGAGGAAACACACGCAGACACGGGGAGAATGTGCAAACTCCACACAAACAGTGACCCGAGGCCAGAATTGAACCTGGGTCCCTGCCGCTGTGAGGTGCTAACCACTGTGCCACCCTTTAAAGATGCAGGTATTAAATTGAAGGAGGAGATTGAAGAAGAGAAGGGAAGGTATTGTAGAGTTCAGTGTCCAGGGCACTGGAGACATGGCTGCCGATGGCAAAATAACAGCCTTCTTCTGTGAATGTTAGTCCTGGGTTTTCACTGAACACAACCTCTTTGCATCAGCGCTCTCAAACTCCGAACGTTCCTTGGCAACTGACCAATCAATTGAGCAAACACCAATTGCATCATTCAATTTGACCAATCAGATCGAGCCAACAGGTAAGGTCAGGACCCTCCAGACCCCATCATGTTTCGGCCGTACTGCACACAGCCCACATTCCAATGCCCATATTAGGAAACACTGACACAAAAGATCTATAAACAACTTCTTAAGTTATTTGTTTGGGAACAAGCCGTGACATGGTGGGTGGAATTTTCCATTCTGCCTGCCACAGCAACCGTAGCGGGTGAGACAGGACCATACAAAGGTCATAGAATCCTACAGTGCAGGAGGCCATCGAGTCTGCACCCACCACAATCCCACCCAGGCCCTATCCCCATAACCCCATACATTTACCCTTGCTCATCCCCCTGACACTAAGGGACAACTTAGCACGGCCAATCAACCGAACCCGCACATCTTTGGACTGTGGGAGGAAACCGGAGCACCTGGAGGAAACCCACGCAGACACGAGGAGAATGTGCAAACTCCAGTGACCCGAAGCCAGGAATCAAACCCCGGTCCCTGGCACTGTGAGGCAGCAGTGCTAACCACTGTGCCACCGTGCCGCCCAGTTGACCTCAGGCGGGATTTTCCGGTCTTGGGGTGAGCGTGGCTGGAAAATCCCGCCCCTCATGTCCTTTGATACGTTTCAGGCCAACTCAGCCACAGGAAATCCCAGCATGCTTAGAAAAACAACTGTGGCCAATAATCGGTCTTGCCTGACTGAAGATCTATTTCAGTGTGTTCGAAATTAAATCTCTGCAGGCTGTTCGGTCACACCCTTCTGGGTATATAAATGCACATGGTTACTGTTGTTGCGAGGGTGAACGTCAGTCTTTCAAGCTGGAAATAGTACACTTGTAAAAATTCCATCATAATCATTTTATTATCCAGTTGGCATCGGGAGGCTCATGTTCTCTGACAATCTCTGAGTTAACGTGCACGGTGACACAGTGGTTAGCACTGCCACCTCACAGCGCCAGGGACCTGGGTTCAATTCCCAGCTTGGGTCACTGTCTGTGCGGAGTCTGCACATTCTCCCCGTGTCTGCGTGGGTTTCCTCCGGGTGCTCCGGTTTCCTCCCACAGTTCGAAAGACGTGCTGGTTAGGTGCATTGGCAGTGCTAAAATCTCCCTCAGTGTACCCGAACAGGGTGGCGACTAGGGGATTTTCTCAGTAACTTCATTGCAGTGTTAATATAAGCCTACTTGTGACACGAATAAATAAGCTAACATGCCTCATGGAGATAAATGTTTTCTGGTTCGCCCCTAATTATATCACTTTTAAAATAGATGTATTCTTTCATGGGACGTGGGCGTCACTGGCAAGGTCAGCATTTGTTGTCTATCTCTAATTGCCCTCAGAGGGCAGTTGAGAGTCAACCACATTGCTGTGGCTCTGGAGTCACATGTAGGCCAGACCAGGTAAGGACAGCAGATTTCCTTCCCTAAAGGACGTTAATGAACCAGATGGGTTTTTAATGACAATTTCACAGCCAATGATCACTAAGATTAGTTTTCAATTCTGGATTTAAACATAGAAACATAGAAACCCTACAGTGCAGAAGGAGGCCATTCGGCCCATCGAGTCTGCACCGACCACAATCCCACCCAGGCCCTACCCCCACATATTTTACCCGCTAATCCCTCTAACCTACGCATCCCAGGACTCTAAGGGACAATTTTTAACCTGGCCAATCAACCTAACCCGCACATCTTTGGACTGTGGGAGGAAACCGGAGCACCCGGAGGAAACCCACGCAAACACGAGGAGAATGTGCAAACTCCACACAGACAGTGACCCGAGCCGGGAATCGAACCCGGGACCCTGGAGCTGTGAAGCAGCAGTGCTAACCACTGTGCTACCGTGCCGCCCTACTGTGCTACCGTGCCGCCAATTTATTAATTGAATTCAAATTCCACCAGCTGCCGTGGTGGGATTTGGACCCGGGTCCCCAGAGCATTAGCCAGTCCAGTGATATTGCCACTGTGCCACCATCTTCCCTCCGACTCTGATTTCCCAGCGGATTTCATCAGACGCGACCTCATCCACCTCCACCCCGCCCGATCCCAACATCTGCCATTGGTCATCGGACCTGCCAATCTTCACAGCTCCCAACTTCCCACAGCCAGTTGGAAAGCATGCTGACTTATCCCTTCTTGACTGGATCATTCGAACATCCCTATTTTCTCCATCATCAATATTGAATCATAGGATCCCTCCTGTCCATTCGGCCCATCGGGTCTACACCGACTCTTTAACAGAATATCTTACCCAGACCCACTCCCCCTCCCTATCCACTTAACCACACACATTTCCAATGGCTAATCATCTAACCTACACATCTTCAGACACTGAGGGAGAATTTAGCACTGCCAATCCACCCAACTTGCACATCTTTCAGACTATGGGAAGAAACTGCAGCTCCCGGAGGAAACCCATGCAGACACCTGGAGAACGTGCATACTCCACACAGCCATCTCCATAAATAATAAACAGAAGTGTTAAAAGAAAATAGAATCCTACAGTGCAGAAGGAGGCCATTCGGCCCATCGAGTCTGCACCGACCAAATCCTACCCAGGCCCTATTCCCATAATCCCATGCTTTTACCCTAGTAGCCCCCTGACACTAAGGGGCAATTTAGCATGGCCAATCCACAAAACCTGCATATTTTTGTACTGTGGGAGGAAACCGGAGCACCCGGAGGAAACCCACGCAGACACGGGGAGAACGTGAAGACTCCATACAGACAGTGACCCGAGCCAGGAATTGAACCCGGGTCCCTGGCGCTGTGAGGCAGCAGTGCTAAACACTGTGCCACCGTGTCACCCTTGATGTAAACGAACGCAGGGTAAAATGTTGTGATGCTTCCCGCAGCAGTGTTGCGGAGATTATTCCGAGATACCTGGATTGCCAGGGAATTACTGGACCGTGGGCAGGGCGGCACGATGGCACAGTGGTTAGCACTGCTGCCTCACAGCGCCAGGGACCTGGGTTCGATTCCCGGCTTGGGTCACTGTCTGTGTGGAGTTTGCACATTCTCCCTGTGTCTGCGTGCGTTTCCTCCGGGTGCTCCGGTTTCCTCCCACAGTCCAAAAGTGCTGGTTAGGTGCATTGGCCGTGCTAAATTCTCCCTCAGTGTACCCAAACAGGCACCGGATTGTGGCGACTAGGGGATTTTCACAGTAACTTCATTGCAGTGTAAGGCTACTTGAGATACCAATAAAAAAACCCAAAACCCTTCACCTTGTAAACTATCAATATCAGAAAATGCTTGCGCCTCACTCCTAGTCCTGTCAGTCTCTGAGAGAAAGTCCACTGTTCCCCACTAGATGGTGATGCACTTTCCAGATTGCAAAGGCTGCTGTTGGTAATGGTTGCGGTAAACCTGTCCAGCACTCTTGGTTCCTGGCTCCTCTCTGAGTTTTGACATACTCAGTAGCTGTGAATGTTCACATTGTCGGATGCCTCCTGAAATCCAGCACTGCCTCATACAGATGCATGGAACGTAAAGGAGTGAAAAAGACATTCGCCCTTCTGTTATCACTAACTAATCTGCAAGCTAATTTAATAGTCACTAATTGATGATGCCATGGGTTATTTGACAACAGATGGTAGCTTCTCAAAAACGAGCAACAGTACCTACAATCTAAGGGAGGAAACTATACAATGAGCTTAGGTTGGAGAAACTTGGTTTGTTCTCACTGGGACGACGGAGGTTGAGGGACGGCTTGATAGAAGTCTACAAGGTGGGACCTGGACCAACAGGATGGGTTGCACCTGAACCACAGGGGCACCAATATCCTGGGAGGGAAATTTGCTACGGCTCTTCGGGGAGGGGGGGGGTTTAAACTAATTTGCCAGGGGGATGGGAAAAGGAGTTGTAGTCCAGAGGTCAGTGAGTGTAGTGAGGCACTGGGAAGGGTATCAAGGTCAAAGATGGGTACCAGCAGACAAGAAGGTGGGTTGAAGTGTGTCTACTTCAATGCAAGGAGCATCTGAAATAAGGTAGGTGAACTTGGAGCGTGGATTGGTACTTGGGACTACGATGTTGTGGCCATTACGGAGACATGGGTAGAACAAGGACAGGAACGGTTGTTGGAAGTTCCAGTGTATAGATGTTTCAGTAAGTGTAGGGTAGGTGGTAAAAGAGGTGGAGGAGTGGCATTGTTAATCAAGGATAGTTTAATGGCTGCAGAAAGGCATTTCGAAGGGGATCTGCCTACAGAGGTAATATGGGCTGAGGTTAGGAATAGGAAAGGAGCGGTCACGTTGTTAGGAATTTACTATAGGCCCCAAATAGTAATAGAGATGTGGAGGAAGAAATTGCTAAGCAGATTACGGATAGGTGTGGAGGTCACAGGGTAGTTGTCATGGGGAACTTTAACTTTCCGAATATTGATTGGAACCTTTGTAGGTCGAATAGTTCGGATGGGGCAGTTTTTGTGCAGTGTGTGCACGAGGGTTTCCTGACACAATATGTGGATAAGCCGACAAGAGGTGAGGCCACATTGGATTTGGTACTGGGAAATGAACCGGGCCAAGTGTTGGATTTGGTTGTGGGAGAGCACTTTGGAGATAGTGACCACAATTCGGTGTCTTTCATTATTGCAATGGAGAGGGATAGGGCCGTATGGCAGGGCAAGGTTTACAATTGGGGGAGAGGTAATTATGATGCGATTAGGCAGGAATTAGGAAGCATAGGGTGGGAACAGAAATTGTCAGGGAAAGGCATTAATGATAAGTGGAACTTTTTCAAGGAACAAATACTGCGTGTCCTAGATAGGTATGTCCCTGTCAGGCAGGGAGGAAATGGCCGAGTGAGGGAACCATGGTTCACAAAAGAGGTTGAATGTCTTGTCAAGAGGAAGAAGGAAGCGTATGTAAGGTTGAGAAAACAAGGTTCAGTTGGCTCGATGGAGGGTTACATTATAGCAAGAAATGAGCTGAAAAAGGGGCTTAGGAGAGCAAGGAGGGGGCATGAGAAGTCCTTGGCTGGTCGGACCAAGGAAAACTCCAACGCTTTTTACTCTTATGTGAGGAATAAAAGAATGACCAGGGTGAGGTTGGGGCCGGTCAAGGACGGCAGTGGGAATTTGTGCATGGAGTCAGAAGAGATGGGAGAGGTGATGAATGAATACTTTTCTTCGGTGTTCACCAAGGAGAGGGGCCATGTTTTTGAGGAAGAGAGGGTGTCCAGGCTGATAGGCTGGAGGAAGTAGATGTTTGGAGGGAAGATGTACTAGAAATTTTGAATAAACTGAAGTTTGATAAGCCTGATAAGTTTGATAAGTCTGATAAGTTTGATAAGAATCCCTAGATTCTTTGGGAGGCAAGGGATGAGATAGCAGAGCCTTTGGCTTTGATCTTTGGGTCCTCACTGTCCACGGGGATGGTGCAAGAGGACTGGAGAGTGGCGAATGTTGTTCCTCTGTTTAAGAAAGGGAATAGAAATGACCCTGGTAATTATAGACCGGTTAGTCTTACTTCGGTGGTCGGTAAGTTGATGGAAAAGGTCCTTAGGGATAGGATTTACGACCATTTAGAAAGATGCAGCTTAATCCGGGATAGTCAGCACGGATTCGTGAAGGGCAAGTCTTGCCTCACAAATTTGATAGAATTTTTTGAGGAAGTAACTAAGTGTGATGATGAAGGTAGGGCAGTTGATGTCATGTACATGGATTTTAGTAAGGCGTTTGATAAAGTCCCCCATGGTCGGCTTATGAAGAAAGTAAGGATGTGTGGGATAGAGGGAAGCTTGGCCGATTGGATAGGTAACTGGCTATCTAACAGAAGACAGAGGTGGATAGAAAATTTTCAGACTGGAAACCGGTTACCAGCGGAGTGCCACAGGGATCAGTGCTTGGTCCTCTGCTATTTGTAATTTTTATAAATGACTTGGAGGAGGGGGCCGAAGGGTGGATCAGTAAATTTGCTGATGACACCAAAATTGGAGGAGTAGTGGATGAGGTGGAGGGCTGTTGTAGGCTGCAAAGAGATATAGATAGGATGCAGAGCTGGGCTGAAAAATGGCAAATGGAGTTTAACCCTGATAAATGCGAGGTGATTCATTTTGGAGGACAAATTTGAATGTGGATTACAGGGTCAAAGGTAGGGTTCTGAAGAATGTGGAGGAACAGAGAGACCTTGGGGTTCATATCCACAGATCTCTGAAGGTTGCCACTCAAGTGGATAGAGCCGTGAAAAAGGCCTATAGTGAGTTTGCGTTTATTAACAGGGGGTTTGAGTTTAAGAGCTGTGGGGTTATGCTTCAACTGAACAGGACCTTGGTGATACCACATTTGGAATATTGCGTACAGTTCTGGTCACCTCACTAAGAAGGATGTGGAAGCGCTGGAAAGAGTGCAAAGGAGATTTACCAGGATGCTGCCTAGTTTGGACGGTAGGTCTTATGAGGAAAGGTTGAGTGAACTTGGGCTTTTCTCTTTGGAGTGGAGGAAGTTGAGAGGAGACTTGATAGAGGTTTATAAGATGATGAGGGGGATAGATAGAGTGAACGTTCAAAGACTATTTCCTCGGGTTAATGGAGCGGTAACTAGGGGGCATAACGATAGGGTTCATGGTGGGAGATATAGGAAGGATGTCCAAGGTAGGTTTTTTACTCAGAGAGTGGTTGGGATGTGGAATGGACTGCCTGCAGGGATAGTGGAGTCAGAAACCTTAGGAACATTTAAGAAGCTATTGGATAGGCACATGGAGTACTTCGGGATGATAGGGAGGAAATAGCTTGATCTGGGTTTCAGACAAAGCTCGGCACAACATCGTGGGCCGAAGGGCCTGTTATGTGCTGTTCTATGTTCTATGTTCTATTATGAGAGGCATGGACAGAGTGGATAGTCAGAAGCTTTTACCCAGGGTGGAAGAGTCAATTACTCGGGGGCATAGGTTTAAGGTGCGAGGGGCAAGGTTTAAAGGAGATGTACGAGGCAAGTTTTTTACACAGAGGGTGGTGGGTGCCTGGAACTCACTGCCGGGAGAAGCAGATACGATAGTGATTTTCAAGGAGCGTCTTGACAAATACATGAATAGGATGGGAATAGAGGGATATGGTCCCCGGAAGGGGAGGGGGTTTTAGTTCAGACGGGCAGCATGGTCAGTGCCGGCTTGGAGGGCCGAAGGGCCTGTTCCTGTGCTGTAATTTTCTTTGTTCTTTGTTCATTGTTCTGAGAAAGGAATGTGCGTGGAGATAGTGGGCGGAACTTTCCTGTTCCGTCCGCCTTGGGAATCGTAACAGGTGGCGGCGGATCATGCAAAGGCCCGTTGGCCTCGGGTGGGAATTTCCAGGCTTGGGGCGAGTGTGGCTGGAAAATCCTGCCCAGTGTCTCTGAAGCATTATCAAACAAAAGTACACACATGAATCACATGAGCACAGCTACCTAATAGTTTGGCCAAAGAGGTAGATTTTAAGAAGTATCTCAAAGGAGAGTGAGGTAGACAGCCTCTAACTTTTAGAACTCCTAGTTTAGGATTCTCCAAACAATGGCAATAGAACAAAGAACAAAGAAAAGTACAGCACAGGAACAGGCCCTTCGGCCCTCCAAGTCTGTGGACAATCATGATGCCCTAACTAAAGTAAAAGAAACCTTCTGCCCTTACTCGGTCCCTATCCCTCTATTCCCTCCCTATTCATGCACCCGTCCAGATGCCTCTTAAACGTTGCTAATGTGCTGCTTCCACCACCTCCGCTGGCAGCGCGTTCCAGCACCCACCACTCTGCGTGAAAAACTTCCCCCACACATCTCCCTTAAACTTTCCCCCCTCTCACCTTGAACCTGTGCCCCTTGTAATTGACACTTCCACCCTGGGAAAAAAGCCTCTGACTATCCACCCTGTCTCTGCCTCTCATAATTTTGTAGACCTCTATCAGGTCTCCCCTCAGCCTCCGTCTTTCTAATGAAAACAATCCTAGTTTATTCAACTTCTCCTCAAAGCCAACACCCTCGAGACCAGGCAACATCCTGGTGAACATTCTTTGCACTCTCTCCAAAGCTTCCACGTCCTTCTGGTAGCGTGGTGACCAGAACTGCACACAATACTCCAAATGCGGCCAAACCAATAGTTTCTCTGTGACTGACATTTCGGGCTACCTACATTTTAATTTTAAATCCCTTCATGGCCTTGCCCCTCTCTGGCTCTATAATCTCCTGCAGCCCCACAGACTCAAAGATATCCCCACTTTTCTAATCCTGGCCTCTTGAGCTTCCTCAACATTTCACTCCTACACCCCTTGGCCTCTCTACTTTCCTTTCCTCCTTCAGGACACCCTTTCAAACCGACCTCTCTAACCAAACTGTTGGCCAATTGGCCAGGATCATTGCTGGGATGACGGGATTGTCGGATGAGGATAGTTTGTGTCAACCAGGCCTGTTCACCGGAGTTCACATAGAAACATAGAAATGTGGAAGATAGGAGCAGGAGGAGGCCATTTGGCCCTTCGAGACTGCTCCGCCATTCATCACGATCATGGCTGATCATCCAACTCAATAGCCTAATCCTGCTTTTTCCCCACAACCTTTGATCCCATTCGTCCCAAGTGCTATATCCAGCCGCCTCTCGAATCCATTTAATATTTTGGCATCAATTACTTCCTGTGGTAATGAATTCCACAGGCTCACCACTCTTTGGGTGAAGAAATGTCTCCTCACCTCCGTCCTAAATGGTCTACCCCGAATCCTCAGACTTTGACCCCTGGTTCTGGACTCCCCCACCATCGGGAATATCCTCCCTGCATCTACCCTATCTAGTCCTGTTAAAATTTTATAAGTCTCTATGAGATCCCCCCTCATTCACCTGAACTCCAGTGAAAACAATCCTAACCTCGTCAATCTCCGCTCACACATCAGTCCCACCATCCCCGGAATCAGCCTGGAAAACCTTCGCTGCACCCCTTCGAGAGCAAGAACATCCTTCCTCAGAAGAATGAGAGGGAATCTAATTGAAATACAAAATTCTGACAGGACTGGGCAGACTGGATGCAGGAATGTTGTTTCCTCTGGCTGGAGGGTCGAGAACAAGGGGTCACAGTCACAGGATATGGGGTAGGGCATTTAGGACTGAGATGAGGAGGAGCCCTTTCTCTCTGAGGGTGGTGAACCTGTGGAATTCTCTGCCACAGAAGGCTATGGAGGCCAAGTCACTGAATATATTTAAGAAGAAAATAGATAAATTTCTGGACTCTAAAGATGGGGATTTTCCCGCCCAGTTTGGGAATCGTAGCAAGCGGGGGGTGGACTATAAAAAGGTCTGTTGACCTCGAGTGGGATTTTCCGGTTTTGGGGCGAGCGTGGCTGGAAAATCCCGCCCTAAAGGTGTCAAAGGGTGTGAGGGGAGCATGGGAGTATAGTGTTAAGATAAAGAATCAGCCATGGTCATGTTGAATGGTGGAACTGGCTCGAATTTTAAAGTTTTCAAGTTTATTTATTAGTGTCACAAGTAGGCTTACATTAACACTGCAATGAAGTTACTGTGAAAATCCCCCAGTCCCACACTCTGGGCTCGAGGGCCTACTCCTGCTCCTATTTGCTATGTTTCTCATACCTCTGTATATGACTCAATGTCATTTATTTTTATCGTGCTCCTGGGAAGCGCCTCGGGAAACTTTATTCCATTAAAGGTGCTATATAAATGTAAGTTGCTGTTGTACTCTCTTTGTTCCCTTTACTGTCTTCAAAGATTTGATCAAATCATCTCTTAACTTTCTAAATTCTTGGGAATACAATCCTGGTTTACAAAGAACAAAGAACAAAAGAACAAAGAACAATACAGCACAGGAACAGGCCCTTCGGCCCTCCAAGCCCGCGCCGCTCCCCGGTCCAGGATTGAATCCTGAATCCAGGATCCCCGCCCAATTTTCCAGCCTATCTACATCCTAATATCCTATCCACCGAGCTGTCCCTCACAGCTACGATGCTTTGTTCATCACAACCTATTAACTCACCCCCACCCCCCCATTCCAGACCATGTGATCTCCAGGGAGAGGCGAAAACCCAGAGTGAAAACCCCAGGGCCAATATGGGGAAAAAAAAAATCTGGGAAATTCCTCTCCGACCCCCTGATTTGTGTTATCTCTCCTTGTCAGATAACCCTTGGTTAGCTGTTACCAAAAGCATTGTATGGAATATCATTGTGAATATAATTTCTGCATGATTATTGCCTTTAGCAAAGAACAAAGAACAATACAGCACAGGAACAGGCCCTTCGGCCCTCCAAGCCTGCACCAATACTTGGTTTCTATCCCTCTGTTCGCCTCCCATTCATGATGCACCTTGAATGTTGCTAATGTGCCTGCTTCCACCACACCCACTGGCAGTGTGCATTCCAGGCACCCACCACTCTCTGTGTGAAAAACTTTCCCGGCACAGCTCCCTTAAACTTCCCCACTCTCACCTTGAACCTGTGCCCCCTTGTAATTGACACTTCCACCCTGGGTAAAAGCCTCTGACTATCCACCCTGTCTATGTCTCTCATAATTTTGTAGACCTCTATCAGGTCTCCCCCCAGCCTCTGTCTTTCCAGTGAGAACAATCCGGGTTTATTTAACCTCTCCTCATAGCCAACACCCTCGAGACCAGGCAACATCCTGGTGAACCTTCTTTGCACTCTCTCCAAAGCTTCCACATCCTTCTGGTAGCATTGCAGCCAGAACTGCACACAATACTCCAAATGTGGCCTAACTGAAGTTTTATACAGCTGTAGCATAACTTGTCAACTTTCATACTAGCTGCTCCGGCCGATGAAAGCATGTATGCTGTATGCCTTCCCCTTATCCACCTACCTATATAAATTTAGCAACTGACTTGTGGATTAAAACAAGCCTTTGTTTCATTGAGGCAGTGGGAGAAACAGGAATATTTGTTACCTAAATTATTTTCTCTATTTACCCATCCACCAGATATACCATGAATTTAGATTTCTTAATAAAAAGAATCAAAATCTGGTAAGAAGTTCAGGGGAAATATCTTCATTTAGAAATGCATGATATAATCAAGCAGATTCAGCATGGCTTCATGAAGGGGAAATCATGCCTGAATAATTCATCAGAATTCTTTGAGGTGGTAACGAGTAGGATAGATAACGGGGGATCAGTAGATGTAATATACTTGGATTTCCAAAAAGCATTCGATAAGGTGCCACATAAAGGATGACTTAATAAGATAAGAGCCCATCATGTTGGGGGCAGTATATTAGCAAGGATAGAGGATTGGCTAACTGATAGAAATGATGTGGAGATGTTGGCGTTGGACTGGGGTAAACACAGTAAGAGTTTTAACAACACCAGGTTAAAGTCCAACAGGCATTGTGATCTCCTGGACTCGTTTCGATCGCCTCAGGGGGTCGGAGAGGAATTTCCCAGATTTTTTTTTCCCCATATTGGCCCTGGGGTTTTTCACTCTGGGTTTTCGCCTCTCCCTGGAGATCACATGGTCTGGAATGGGGGGGTGGGGGTAAGTTAATAGGTTGTAATGAACAAAGCATCGTAGCTGTGAGGGACAGCTCGGTGGATAGGATATTGGTATGTAGATAGGCTGGAAAATTGGGCGGGGATCCTGGATTCAGGATTCAATCCTGGACCGGGGAGCGGCGCGGGCTTGGAGGGCCGAAGGGCCTGTTCCTGTGCTGTATTGTTCTTTGTTCTTTGTTTGTTTATTTGGTAGCAAATGCCATTAGCTTTCGGAGCGCTGCTCCTTCGTCAGATGGAGTGGATATCTGCTCTCCTTTTTCCCAGGGTAGAAGTGTCAATTACAAGGGGGCACATGTTCAAGGAGAGCAGATACCCACTCCATCTGACGAAGGAGCAGCGCTCCGAAAGCTAATGGCATTTGCTACCAAATAAACCTGTTGGACTTTAACCTAGTGTTGTTAAAACTCTAACTGATACAAGACAGAGCATTGGAATAAGAAGCGAATTTTCACGGCGACAACCTGTAACAGGGATCAGTGCTGGGGCCACAATTATTTACAGTAAATATTGATGACTTGGATAAGGGAAGTGATGTACTATTGCCAAGTTTGCAGATGGCACAAAAATATGTGGGAAGGCAAGTGGTGAGGGTGACGTGAAGAGTCATATTAACAGGTTAGGTGAGTGGGCAAAAACTTGGCAGATTTAAAATGTATTTATTAGTGTCACAAGTAGTCTTACATTAACACTGCAATGAAGTTACTGTGAAAACCCCCCAGTCACACACTCTGGTGCCTGTTCGGGTACATTGAGAGAGAATTTAACATGGCCAATGCATCTAACCAGCATGTCTTTCAGACTGTGGGAGGAAACCAGAGCACTCAGAGGAAACCTATGCAGACACGGGGAGAATGTGCAAACTCCACACAGCCAGTGACCCAAGTCAGGAATCAAACCCAGTTCCCTGACGCTGTGAGGCAGCAGTGCTAACCATTGTGCCACCGTGCTGATAGAATATAATTTGATTTGATTTGATTTGTTTTGTTATTGTCACATGTATTGATATATAGTGAAAAGTAATGTTTCTTGCGCGCTATACAGACAAAGCATATTATTCATAGAGAAGGAAACGAGAGAGTGCAGAGTGTAGTGTTACAGTCATAGCTCGGGTGAAGCGAAAGATCCATTCAAAAGTCTGAGGGCAGCAGGGAAGAAGGTGTTCTTGAGTGGGTTGGTACGTGACCTCAGACTTTTGTATCTTTTTCCCGACGGTAGAAGGTGGAAGAGTGGATGTCTGGGCTGTGTGGCAGTGTAAACAGTATCAATGGGAGGGAGGCTGGTTTGAGTGATGGACTGGGCTTCGTTCACGACCCTTTGTAGTTTCTTGTAGTCACTTTGGTGGGAAGAATAAAGGAGCTGAAAATTATTTAAATGGAAAGAGACTGCAGAGAGCTGCAGCTCAGAGGGATTTGTGGATCCTCATTCATAAATCAGAAAAAGCTCGCATGCAAGTTCAGCAGGTAATAGGAAAGGCAAATGAAATCCTGGCCTTTCTTTCAAAGGAAATGGAATATAAAAATAGGGAATATTTGCTTAAACTATACAGGACACTAGTTGGACCACAACTGGAATACTGTGGAAGCTATACTGGCATTGGTGACAGTCCAGAGAAGGTTCACTAGGTTGATTCCGGGTATGGAGGGATTTTCTTATGTGGAGAGATTGAGTAGGTTGGGCCTGTACTCATTGGAGTTTAGAAGAAAGAGAGATGACCTTATTGAGACATAGAGGATTCTCAGGGGGCTTGACAGGGTAGATGCTGAGAGATTGTTTCCCCTTGTGGGAGAGTCTAGGACCAGAGACATAATCTCAGAATACGGGGTCACTCATTTAAGACAGAGATGAGAAGGAATTTCTTCTCTCAGAGGGTAATGAATCTGTGGAATTCTTCACTGCAGAGGGCTTCAGAGGCTGGGTCCTTAATTATGTTCAAGGCTGAGATAGAGAGATTTTTAATCAGTAAGGGAATCGAGGGTTATGGCGTTAAGGCGGGAATAAAGATAGGATATGATTGGGATTATCACATCAGATCAGTCATGATCTCATTGAATGGCAGAGCAGGCTCGATGGGTCGAATGGCCTACTTCTGCTCCTAAACTTATGGTCTTAGTTAGAAGGAAGTGAGAATGTAAAACTTGTTATCACAACAAATAGTTGAGGCGAATAGCATTGATACATTAAGGGAAAGCTAGTTAAGTACGTGAGAGAGATAGGAATAGAAGGGTGATCCAGTGGGGTTAGATTGAGTTTTTTTTATTCATTCGTGGGATATGGACTTCACTGGCTAAGCCAGCATGTATTGCCCATCCCTAGTTGCCCTTGAGAAGGTGGTGGTGAGCTGCCTTCTTGAATCGCTGAAACAACTGAGTGGCTTGCTAGACCATTTCAGAGGGCAGTTGAGAGTCAACCACATTGCTGTGGTTCTGGAGTCACATGTAGGGCAGGTAAGAACGGCAGATTTCCTTCCCTAAAGGACATGAATGAACCAGTGTAAGGATACCAGTGTGGAGCGTGATCACCTGTTGGGCAGAATCCCATTGAATTCTTACAGTGCAGAAGGAGGCCATTCGGCCCATTGAGTCTGCACCGACAACAATCCCACCCAGACCCTATCCTTGAAACCCCATATAATCTCCCTGACACTAAGAGGCAATCCCACCCAGACCTGTTGCCCGTAACCCCAAGTATTTATCCCGCTAATCCCCCGAACCTACACATCATGGGAAACTAAGGGAAAATTTAGCATGGCCATCCCACCCATCTAGTTCTGTCGTGCAGCATGGTCGGTGCAGGCCTGGAGCGCCGAAGGGCCTGTTCCTGTGCTGTAATTTTCTTTGTTCTTTGTTTTAACCCGCACATCTTTGGAGTGTGGGAGGAAACTGGACCACCCAGAGGAAACTCACCCAGACACGAGGAGAACGTGCAAACTCCACATAGACCGTGACCTGAGGCTGGAATTGAACCCGGGTCTCTGGCACTGTGAGGCAGCAGCGCTAACCACTGTGCCACCGTGGCATATAAATTCTACATCATTCAACCTAAAGGTTGCTAGACCATTTAGGTTGATTGGCCATGCTAAAGAATTGCCCCTTAGTGTCCTGAGATGCGTAAGTTAGAGGGATTAGTGGGTAAAATATGTAGGGATATGGGGGTAGGGCCTGGGTGGGATTGTGGTCGGTGCAGACTCGATGGGCCGAATGGCCTCTTTCTGTACTGTAGGGTTTCTATGATCTTTCTATGATCTAAAGAGTGAGAAAATCCCACTTGTTTTCACAAATATTGGCCTAGAGATTTGTTGGCACTTGCATCCATTTTATGGTTGCGTAAATATCCAATATGGTGGCCAGCGTGCCTGTGCACCTCTATTCAAGATGAAGGCTATCCGCCATGTTGCTCCTGTATAGGACTGATGCCTGGCACAAGAGTTAGCTCATTTAACATTTTCTTTGTAAATTGTTCTCAGTTCTTCCTTCAGCTTGTCTCTCTAACCTGGAATCTCCCCGCTGTGCACACATTTATCTCTTTATCATCCCTCTGTTGCTTCCAATAACGTCTGCACTCATTGACCTTGCTCTGCCCTCTCGCCTGGCTTGTCTCCTGACGCACATATCACCTTGTTACATTCTTAAATCCTTAAGATTTCCTCTTATCATTGGTATTCATCTCTCTGCCTATCTCATGCTGAACCTCATATTGAACTTATGAATTTTAATTAACCCAGAAATCATTGTTCAATTCGCAACTGCCTCCTTCCGACGGAGACAGTGAGTCATTTTTTTTCTAAGTTACCCCATGCTTTAGTGCTACTTAGGCCCTCATCATGCCTTGTTTCGTCCTGATAAATCATTCCGTTCGCAGTTAAATCATCCAACCAGCTATTCCCTCAGGATTGCTGCACATTCATTGAGGACACGACTTGCATTCGGTTCAGCACAGCCGATTTAGAAGTCGTTTCTCTCACACCAGCTTACCTGTAAGCCTTGTCGCTTGGTTCTGTACGACAAGAAACTGGATTGTCTTCAGAAAGATTGAGAGAAGCAGAACATGGGAACAGGAATAGGACATTCAGGCCCTCGAGCTTGTTAGAGTGTTCAATTAGGTCACGGCTAAGCTGTGTCTTAACTCCAGCTATTGGTTCTGTAACTCACCATATTAGTTACAACGAATATGTAACTACAAGATACACTGCAGCAATTCACCAAAGATCTTTCGACAGCACTTTCCAAACCCACGACCACTTCCATCTAGAAGGACAAGGGCAGCCAACAAAAGTCCATCAATCTCACTTTCAAAGCTTTCAACTGACCCCCCTCATCTTCAACAGCGTTCTTGTTGCAGAGAGTTTCAGATTTCCCCTCTCCTTTTTTTGTTCAGAGGACATGGTGGCTGATGCGCGATATAACACACGAGAGGCGTGATGTACTCGGGAAATAAAGGCTTTTATTGCCAACAATAACAGAGCTACCATATACAGTACACGATCCCAGACTAAAGGGTCACTAGGCAGAGCAGTGACCTTTATACCTCTCCCAGGAGGCGGAGCCGACTGGGGTGTACCATAACAACTATATTAACAGGTAGAACAGCCCAACCCTAACCCCAACAGTAACATATATACAGACTCATAGTACTGGCCAGACCATGGCTCAGCACTACCTATTGGGAACCAACAATGGTTCACCACGGTGGCTTTGGATGGAAAAGGTTTACCAGGATGTTGCCTGGCATGGAGGGTATTTTTTTAAATTCATTCATGAGACATGGGTGTCGCTGGCTGGCCAGCATTTATTGCCCATCCCTAGTTGCCCTTGAGAAGGTGGTGGTGAGCTGCCTTCTTGAATCGCTGCAGTCCACGTGTGTGGGTTGACCCACAATGCCGTTAGGGAGGGAATTCCAGGATTTTGACCCAGTGACTGTGAAGGAACGGTGATATATTTCCAAGTCAGGATGGTGAGTGGCTTGGAGGGGAACTTGCAGGTGGTGGTGTTCCCATGTATCTGCTGCCCTTGTCCTTCTAGATGGAAGAGTCGTGGGTTTGGAAAGTGCTGTCTAAGGATTTTTGGTGAATTGCTGCAGTGCATCTTGTAGATAGTACACACTGCTGCTACTGAGCGTTGGTGGTCGAGGGAGTGGAAGTTTGTTGACGTGGTGCCAATCAAGCGGGCTGCTTTGTCCTGGATGGTGTCAAACTTCTTGAGTGTTGTTGGAGACGCACCCATCCAGGCAAGTGGGGAGTATTCCATCACGCTCCTGACTTGTGACTTGTAGATGGTGGACAGGCTTTGGGAAGTCTGGCGGTAGGGCCTGGGTGGGATTGTGGTCGGTGCAAACTCGATGGGCCAAATGGCCTCTTTCTGCACTGTAGGGTTTCTATGATTCTATGACTCTAAGTCAGGAGGTGAGTTACTCGCTGCAATATTCCTAGCTTCTGACCTGCTCTTGTCGCCGCTGTGAGGAGAGATTGAATAAACTGGGATTGTTCTCCCTGGAAAGATGGAGACTGAGGGGCGACAAGATAGAAGTTTATAAAATTATGAGGGGTATACATAGGGTGAATAGTTGGAAGCTTTTTCCCAGGGCAGAAATAACAATTACAAGGGGGCACAAGTTCAAGGTAAGGGGGGAAATGTTCCAGTGGAGATGTGCGGGGAAAGTTTTTTTTACACAGAGGGTGGTGGGGGCCTGGAATGCACTGTCAAGTGAGGTGGTGAAGGCAGGTATGTTAGCGACATTTAAGACTTATCTGGATTGGCACATGAATCGGTGGGATACAGGCAGTCGGTCTAGGTAGGACAACATGATCGGCGCAGGCTTAGAGGGCCTGTTCCTGTGCTATACTGTTCTTTGTTCTTTGTTCTTTGATTGGGTGGTTAACAGTGAGATAGAATGTCTTTGGCCACAAGAAAATATAGATGGAATAGTCAAATGGACGGAAAAGTGGCAGATTGAATTTAACCCTGAAAAGTGTGAGGTGATACACTTTGAAAGGAGTAATTTGACAAGAAAGTACTCAATGAATGGTAGGACACTAGGAGGTTATGTGGGACAAAGGAACTTGGCGTGTTTGTCCGCAGATCTCTGAAAGCGGAAGGGCATGTTAGTAGGATGGTGAAAAAGGCATATGGGACACTTGCCTTTATCAATCGAGGCACAGATTACAAAAGCAGGGAAGTCCTGTTGGAGTTGTGTCGAACCTTGGTGAGGCCACAGCTGGAGTATGTGTGCAGTTCTGATCACCACATTATAGGAAGGATGTGATTGCACTGGAGGGGGTGCAGAGGAGATTCACCAGGATGCTGCCTGGGATGGAACATTTAAGTTATGAAGAGAGGTTGGATAGGCTTGGGTTGTTTTCTTTGGAGCAGAGAAGACTGAGGGGTGACCTGATCGAGATGTACAAGATTATGAGGGACATAGATGGAGTGGATAAGAAGCAGCTCTTCCCCTTAGTTGAAGGGTCAGTCACGAGTGGACATAGGTTCAAGGTGAGGGGCAGGAGGTCCAGGGGGGATGTGAGGAAAAATTATTTTACCCAGAGGATGGTGAGGGTCTGGAATGCGCTGCCTGGGAGGGTGGTAGAGGCGGGCTGCCTCACATCCTTTAAAAAGTATCTGGATGAGCACTTGGCACATCATAAGATTCAAGATTATGGGCCAAGTGCTGGTCGATGGGGTTAGGTGGGAGTTCAGGTGTTTCTTGTGTACCAGTGTAGACTCGATGGGCCGAAGGGCCTTTTCTGCACTGTATGATTCTGTGATGATATGATTGCTTCCTGGTGTCATCTCCTGAATTACCTGGTTCTAAAACTGAGGAGTTGCAGAAACCTGGTACCTGCCCCTTCAAAAAGCTGTGGGAATTTGGCCAATCAAAGCCTTCAAGATTGAATCTGATAGACTGTTGTCATCCACAAAGGGATATGGAGCAATTGTAGGAAGAGTTGTGGTGAATCCCGGGAATGTTCTAACTGAGTGGTGGAAAAGGCTCGAGGAGTCAAGCGAGGTTCCTCCTGTCCCACGTCTTATCCACTGAAGCTGTTTATCGGTGTGTTTCTGACAAACGGCCTATCTGCGTTATCAGTTAATTGAGTTTTGTTTAAATGGGAGAGGCAATTGGATCCACTTCATTGCTGCACAGTGGGTTACGGTTAAACCAGTACCTCACAAACTAACTTCCAACATGACTCCATTTTAACATTTGAAAATTAACACGATTTCAGGTGCCGACAAAAACAAAACAGCAACAAAGCAATAGAGTGATATAATTATTAAAATGTGAATATTATAGATCAACGTCTCAAACACGTGGGAGAATCTGCGCTTTTGAAGTTTGTCATGCTTTGAAGCAGATCCAAGCTGAAAACTGAAAGCGAAGAAGGAACAGAAAGGGAATTACAAAAAGGCAAATATAAAAAGGAAACCAACATTCACAATTTCCGAGGCACCGAAAACAAACTGAGATTTTGGGAACCGAACCTTCCAGGGCACTGAACCGAGTTGAGAGATATGAAAGAACACAGATCAGTCCAAGTTGGCTAGTAGCAGTTGATGAATCCAGTGCTGCAGAACAGTCAAGTTGAAAAATGTGGCACAGTGGGTAGCACTGCTGTCTCACAGCGCCAGGGACCCAGGTTCGATTCCCGGCTTAGGTCACTGTCTGTGTGGAGTTTGCCCATTCGCCCTGTGTCTGCATGGGTTTCCTCCGGGTGTTCATATTTCCTCCCACAGTCCAAAGATGTGCTGGTTAGGTGCATTGGCCGTGCTAAATTCTCCCTCAGTGTACCCGAACAGGTGCCAGAGTGTGGCGACTAGGGGAATTTCACAGTAACTTCATTGCAGTGTGAATGTAATCCCACGTGTGACCAGTAAATGAAGTTTAAACTTTAAAAAACTTTAATTAGAGACCAGATCCAGAAGCTAAGAGTAAGTTGCTGCCGCTGTTTGTGGTACAGGAAGATAGTATTGGTGGATCAACATCACCCAGACCAGGTGCATGTTCTCCAGACGTGTTGATTTGATTTGATTTGATTTATTATTGTCACATGTATTAACACACAGTGAAAAGTATTGTTTCTTGCGCGCTATAAAGACAAAGCATACCGTTCATAGAGAAGGAAAGGAGAGAGTGCAGAATGTAGTGTTACAGTCATAGCTAGGGTGTAGAGAAAGGTCAACTTAATGCAAGGTAAGTCCATTCAAAACTCTGACAGCAGCGGGGAAGAAGCTGTTCTTGAGTCGGTTGGTACGTGACCTCAGGCTTTTGTTTCTTTTTCCTGACGGAAGAAGGTGGAAGAGAAAATGTCCGGGGTGCGTGGGGTCCTTAATAATGCTGGCTGCTTTTTCGATGCAGCGGGAAGTGTAGACAGAGTCAATGGATGGGAGGCTGGTTTGCGTGATGGATTGGGCTACATTCACGACCTTTTGTAGTTCCTGGTGGTCTTGGGCAGAGCAGTAGCCATACCAAGCTGTGATACAACCAGAAAGAATGCTTTCTATGGTGCATCTGTAAAGGTTGGTGAGAGTCGTAGCTGAAATGCCAAATTTCCTTAGTCTTCTGAGGAAGTAGAGGTGTTGTTGGGCTTTCTTAACTATAGTGTCAGCATGGGGGGGACCATGTGGACTTGTGATGAAACACATGCCCACGGAACCCGGGTTGGTTGTTCACTGCTGTCAGCTGGGGACCAGACCTGCTCCTAGAAGGAGAGAAGCTGGATTTCCTTGAGAGGAAGGCAAAGTTTGAAGGCCTCTGACAGGGTTTCTTACCCAGACCCTCTCCCCACCCTATCACTGTAACCCCACACATTTACCATGTCTAATCCACCTAGCCTACACATCTTGGGACACTAAGGGGCAATTTATCATGGCCAATCCACCTAACCCCGCACACCTTTGGACTGTGGTAGGAAACCGGAGCACCCGGAGGAAACCCACACAGACATTGGGAGAATGTGCAAACTCCACACAGACAGTCAGCCAAGACCTGAATTGAACTTGGGTCCCTGGAGCTGTGAGGCAGCAGTGCTAACCACTGTGCCACCGTGCCGCCCTTAATGCATGAGCGAACTTTTTTTGATGCATGAGTTTTGAGACTTTTAGGCCGGAATTCTCTGACATTGCCCATGACTGACATTTTCCAGTTCCGCTGCAGGAAATGAAGATCTGGCTGAGTACTAAATTCTCCATTCTCACTTGCAGTGATGGCGGCTCTCCAGTGTCCGACATCAGAGAATTCCAGCCTTAATTCCAGATTTTTATTGAATTCAAATTTCACCATTTCCCTGCGGTGGGACTGGATGAATTAATGGACTGTTAAGTGCATAAAATAATAATTTTCCTATCAAGTACAGATTTTCATTTGTAAATGACCTATGTTGTGATCTCAGTGAAGACCAGTCACTTTTTTCCCAAAGATGTGTAGGTTAAGGGGATTAGCGGGATAAATGTGTGAGGTTATGGGGATAGGACATTCAACCAATAAGTTGATGTGAGGGAGAAAGAATTGTGAATTTCCGTAAGTTGCTCCACTCCCCTATTTAACTAACAATAACATGAGTACGGCCTCAATTTTCCAGTGAGTTCCAAAAACATTTCTGCACTTGTGCATCAATTGCCAAATCAATTTGCCACAGAAAGTTTAACCTAGTCATTAACTAGACTAAACCTAGTCATTAAGGGAATTTCACAGTAACTTCATTGTGGTGTTAATGTAAGCCTTACTTGTGACTACTAAATAAACTTTATTTTTACTTTACTTTTTAACATCATTCAGTTCACTTTCAACAATATGATTACTGACAATCAACCTCACTGACCCAGAAAATGAACAAATGTAATTGTGGAGACTCATTCCTTCAGGTTGTGAATTGTTGTTGGAGATTGCTAAAATAGAACCATATAAAAGATGCAGCACAGAAGGAGGCCATTTTTCCCATCATTCCATGCCAGCAACTTGATTTTGTGTCTGTTTGCACTGTTTGAGAGCACATTTCCACTCCATCTGACGAAGGAGCA
The DNA here is from genome assembly GCF_964213995.1 of Mustelus asterias. Lineage (NCBI taxonomy): Eukaryota > Metazoa > Chordata > Chondrichthyes > Carcharhiniformes > Triakidae > Mustelus > Mustelus asterias. The sequence goes on from NC_135807.1 coordinate 11,048,950, forward strand.
GTGCTCCGAAAGCTTATGGTATTTGCTACCAAATAAACCTGTTGGACTTTAAACTGGTGTTGTGAGACTTCTTACTGTGCCCAAGGACACCCAGGTGTCCTTTCTAGTTCCACCCTCCTGCATGCAGCACTTAAGCTGCAGATCCAGGTACTTTTTAAAAGAGTTTAGGGTCTCTGCTTCCACCATCAACTCGGGCAGTGAATTCCAGACACCCATCACCCTCTGCATAAAAAAACATTTCCTCATGTCCCCTCTACATCTTCTGCCACTTATCCTGAAACTAAGTCCCCTGTTCTAGAATTCTCCTGATGTGGAGATGCCGGCGTTGGACTGGGGTAAATGCAGTAAAAAGTTTAACAACACCAGGTTAAAGTCCAACAGGTTTATTTGGTAGCAAAAGCCACACAAGCTTTCAGAGCTCCAAGCCCCTTCTTCAGGTGAGTAAGAAGGGGCTTGGAGCTCCGAAAGCTTGTGTGGCTTTTGCTACCAAGTAAACCTGTTGGACTTTAACCTGGTGTTGTTAAACTTCTTACTAGAATTCTCCGCCATGGGAAACAATTTTATCCTGTACACTCTATCTCTTCCCCTCATAATGTTGGACACCTCAATCAAATTACCCCTCAGCCTTCCTTGTTCTAAGGAAAATAACCCCAATCTATCCAATCTCTCCGCTTAGCTGCACTTTTCCATCCCTGGCAACATTCTTGTGAATCTCCTCTGCACTCTCTCCAGAGCAATTATGTCCTTCCTGTAATATGGTGACCAGAACTGCACACAATATTCGAGTTGTAGACTCACCAGTGTTTCATGCAATGTTATGTTTCATTTTGCTTCCGAATGTTCCTTCCTGTTTCTCTTTTTCTCTCTCCGCTAATCCAACAATTCGTTCCCTCTCTTTATCCCTTTCTGTGACAAATTTGACATTGAATTCACGGACTTTAATTCACCCACCTTCTCAGTCCTTCCTCTGTTTGCTTCTCAATCCCCTTGGGTAATGAGCTGTTGACCAAGTCCACGGATGCCCCCTTGCCTGCTATTTTTATTTTATTTATTATTAGTGTCACAAGTAGGCTTACATTCACACTGCAATGGAGTTACTGTGAAAATCCCCTAGTCGCCACACTCTGGAGCCTGTTTGGGTACACTGAAGGAGAATTTAGCATGGCCAATGCACCTAACCAGCACGCCTTCTGTACTGTGGGAGGAAACTGGAGCACCCAGAGGGAACCCACACAGACACGGGGAGAGTGTGTGGATTGCGCACAGACAGTGACCCAAGCCGGGAGTGTGGCGGCTAGGGGTATTTTACAGTAACTGGATGAAATGATTCAAAGTCAGAAGTGTTAGGAAATTGAAGTTCCTTTTGTGATGACAACTTTTCTGGTTTCAAAGTCACTGCTGTGTGCGTGCGTGCGAGCGGACTTAATGTCATTAAAAAAACCCTAAAACTGCTGAACTCACAGTGTCATTTCCTTTTTTTAAAAAAAATTGTACATTTACCGTTAAAAATGTGAGCCACCGTTCAGTGTCTGTGATTTGGGTCGAACGTTTTGTGATTGGTTTCTGCACCTCAGTTTAATTTACGAAATGGTCATTTCTATTCATGGCGCTCTCTGCTCCAAACCCTTTTTATTAATGATTCCTGCCCTACAAAGGCAGGGAATGCTTTAGAGAGTTATGTTAACATCGCACCTTCACCGAATAATTCATAAGAATGTTCTAACATCATCGCGAGGCACGGGAGACAGATTACTTTTATGCTGCTTCACCTGCTTTTGGTTATTAAGTGGTTTCTGTACCATTTTTGCTTGCGTCCCTGGTGCAGTGCCTGTTGCCTGAGCGTGTGATCAGTTTCATTGGCCAGTTAGTGATTAGCATTTCGCTGGAGTCTTCTAAATGATACGTTGCCTTCCTGGGCTCCTGTCCTTTGGGTTATATATAATGCATCGCGTATTCATGAACCCTTTAAACTGGCCTTTTGCGAAGAATATATTTTTCACTGACCTCTTTGTTTGGGGTATTATATTTTAGCATTTGCCACCCTTCCTCAGAAGTGCTCTGTTATCCAGCTATTTATTACGGAGAGCATTCCTGCTGACTTGCAGATATTGTGTCTGTCTAATGGTCCCAGTGGGGAAGGCCACCATTGAGGTAAGATAGTTAGAAGACTAGCTAATGCCCGACTGTGAAGTTAAATCCCAGCAGAGCCGTAGCCCATTGTATCGAATTCCCACCACAATATCAATCACGTCAAAGTACTTGCAAGTTTTAGCTTTTATGCTAAATTCAGATTTCCACATCTATTACTCATCATAATCGCTAGCTGATGTAATGTTCCACAAAGTTTGATTTAAACATCTTTTCACATAGTCACGTCGCCCCACTTGATTTCATTTGTAGAGTTTTGACTATTGTTTGCATCCCACCCAGGGTGTCCCTGTGGATTTTCTCTTCTCGGGCCAAGCGAAGTACTTTATGTAAGGGAACTACCTATTCAATTGGATACCTAACATTCTCCTGACAGCCTCCCCAGAGAAGCCAACCACTTGAAGACTTGTATCCCAATTCTAATTCTCTTCCCTCACCGAGTGGCGCACTCAGGCAGACTTTCCTCTGTTTTTCCTGGAACAGGTGGCTCGTCTGTCACCAGGGGCTTATAGCTCGAGAGATTCCACTCCACATCAAGTGTGGCTAAGATTTGATTTGATTTGATTTATTATTGTCACATCTATCAACATACAGTGAAAAGTATTGTTTCTTGTGCACTCTACAGATAAAGCATACCGTTCATAGAGAAGGAAATGAGAGAGTGCAGAATGTAGTGTTACAGTCATAGCTAGGGTGTGGAGAAAGATCAACTTAATGCAAGGTTGGTCCATTCAAAGGTCTGACAGCAGCAGGGAAGAAGCTGTTCTCGAGACTTTTGTATCTTTTTCCCGACGGAAGAAGGTGGAAGAGAGAATGTCCGGGGTGCGAGGGATTTTTAATTATGCTGGCTGTTTTTCCGAGGCAGTGGGAAGTGGAGACAGAGTCAATGGATGGGAGAGTCTCTCCTGCTCTCACCAGCCACTGGTGTGTTGGAAGGAGTTGACACACTGAACCTGTTTGGCCATGTTAGGAATGCATCGGCCTTGTCCATCGAGTCCTGGGGTGGGACCCACACTTGAAGACTTGTATTCCAATTCTAATTCTCTTCCCTCACCGAGGGAGTGCAGAATGTAGTGTTACATTTACCTTCTCTATGAACGGTATGCTTTATCTGTAGAGCCACATCAAGTGTGGCTAAGATTTGATTTGATTTGATTTATTATTGTCACATCTATCAACATACAGTGAAAAGTATTGCAAACCAGCAGACAAAGGAGGGGCCATCGTCATACTGAACAGAACGGATTACTGCAAAGAAGTGTACCGACAACTGAACAACGAGGAACACTACAGACAGTTACCCACAGATCCGACCAAAGAACACACCCGTCAACTCAACACTCTGATCAAAACCTTTGATCTGGACCTTAAGAGCACCCTCCGTGCTCTCATCCCACGTACTCCACGCGTTGGAGATCTCTACTGTCTCCCAAAAATACACAAGGCAAACACTCCCGGCCGTCCCATCGTTTCAGGAAATGGAACCCTGTGCGAGAACCTCTCTGGCTATGTCGAGGGCATCTTGAAACCCATTGTACAAAGAACCCCCAGCTTTTGTCGCGACACTACGGACTTCCTACAGAAACTCAACACACATGGAGCAGTTGAACCAGAAGCACTCCTCGTCACAATGGATGTCTCGGCAATCTACACCAGCATCCCCCACGAGGATGGCATTGCTGCAACGGCCTCAGTACTCAATGCCGCCAACTGCCAGTTTCCAGATGCAATTTTACAACTCATCCGCTTCATCCTAGACCACAATATCTTCACCTTCAACAACCAGTTCTTCATCCAGACACACGGAACAGCCATGGGGCCAAAATTCGCACCTCAATATGCCAACATCTTCATGCACAGGTTCGATGGGCCAAGTCTGCACTGTAGATTCTATGATTGAGAGATATTGTACGTTCCCTCATAGCCTCAATTTGGACAAGCAATGTGGGGGTAATGAGAAAATGAAGGTTCTGATGCAGCGAGTGCTGATGAGCTGGAACATCGCTGAGCACAATGATGGTGGAAGTCATTTCAATGATTTCAAAAAAAACTGTGGAAATTAAGTTGTAATTCCAGCTATTAAGTTACAACAATTGTGGAAATTAAATTATGACAAACAACTCTGTCAAGTAATGGAAAATGCTTATTAGCAAACGAGGCCTTCAGTGAGGCCAGCGCTTCCGTACTCAGGATAAGCAACTAATCTAAACCTTGTACCAGTTTCATAAACACTGTGTTCCCAGCCTTGGCCACAGCTTATGACCCTTTCGATAACAAAATTCCGAAGAACAAGATACGGTGAACTGGAACAGCTACATTTTCTGTATGAATCGACAGAACGCCTTGCAATTCTTTGCGCTGTATTGTGTTCTCACTTGTGCATGAGTAATTAAAGCTTGGAAGTCCACGTACTCTTAGTGCTTAGTGTTGTGTGTAACCAAGTCGACGACAGTGCCTTGTGTTGTTTGTACCCAGGTATTCTACAAAATCTGGATAGGCCCTTAAAGGAAATAAACCTGCAGGGTTACGGGGACAGAGCTGCAGGTTGGGACTTGCCTCGACCTTGGTCCTAATTCCTAATTACCATTGTTTGAATTTATCTGAAGGTGCTAAAGAAGAAACGGCAGATTTAATAGGTGCAGACAATGTGAGTGGAGAGAAGGTTAAGCACAGGTTAAAGAGATGTGAATTGTCTCAAGCCAGGACAGTTAGTAAGATTTTGCAAGCCCAGGCAAATTGTGGGGGTTACAGGTAGTGTGACATGAACCCAAGATCCCGGTTGAGGCCGTCCTCATGTGGGCTATCAGTTTCTGCTCAGCGATTCTGTGCTGTTGGATGTCATGAAGGCTGCCTTGGAGAATGCTTACCCGAAGATCGGAGGCTGAATGCCCTTGACTGCTGAAGTGCTCCCCCACAGGAAGAGAACACTCCTGCCTGGTGATTGTTGAGCGGTGTCCATTCATCCGTTGTCGTATCGTCTGCATGGTTTCCCCAATGTACCATGCCTCGGGACATCCTTTCCTGCAGCGTATCAGGTAGACAACATTGGCCGAGTTGCAAGAGTATGTACTGTGTCCCTGGTAGATGGTGTTCTCACGTGAGATGATGGCATCTGTGTCGATGATCCGGCACGTCTTGCAGAGGTTGCTGTGGCAGGGTTGTGTGGTGTCGTGGTCACTGCTCCCCTGAAGGCTGGGTAGTTTGCTGCGGACAATGGTCTGTTTGAGATTGCACTGTGCCCACCCCAGTCCAATGTCGGCATCTCCACATCATGACTTGGAAATATATCACGGTTCCTTCACTGTCGCTGGGTCAAAATCCTGGAACTTTCTCCCTAATAGCACTGTGGGTGTACCTACACCAAATGGACTGCAGCAGAGTAAGAAGGCTGCAATTGTACAGGGCATTTGCTGCAATTGTATCGGGCATTGGTGAGGCCACACCTGGATCATTGTGTGCAGTTTTGGTCTCCTTTTCTGAGGAAGGATGTCCTTACTATAGAGGGAGTGCAGTGAATGTTTACCAGGCTGATTTCTGGAATGGCAGGTCTGTCATATGAGGGGAGACTAAGTCAGTTAGGATTATATTAATTGGAGTTTAGAAGAGTGAGAGGGGTTCTCATAGAAACCTATAAAATTCTAACAGGGTTAGACAGGGTAGATTCAGAAAGAATGTTCCCGATGATGGGGGAGTCCAGAACTAGGGGTCATAGTTTGAGGATAAGGGGTAAACCTTTTAGAACTGAGGTGAGGAGAAATGTCTTCACCCAGAGGGCGGTGAATGTGTGGAATTCACTCCCACGGAAAATAATTGAGGCCAAAACGTTGTGTGATTTCAAGAAGAAATTAGATTTCGCTCTTGGGGCTAAAGGGATCAAGGGATATAGGAGGATGGGGGGGATCAGGATATTGAATTCGATGATCAGCCATGATCAAGAAGAATGGCGGAGCAGGCTCGATGGGCTGAATGGCCTACTCCAGCTTCTAGTTTCTATGCTTCTAAGGCAGCTCAACATCACAAAGAATGCATTAGCAAAGGGCTAGAAGGAATGAGCAATGAAAGCTCACACTCCTGACACTCACATTCTGAGAGGCAGAAAAATAAAAGCTCCAAGGTCCCTCCTTTTCTTTACACTGCTGATAATGTTACATTTATTGTGCAGTTGTCATTGGGAAAGTGCTGTAAACCATTAAGGATTTGCAGCAGTTCATACTGGGAATGATCACACAGTCAGGCTGAGATAGCTTGGTTTCACAATAGAGAAATGATTGTTTGAAACATTTTCCAGAGTTCTTTGAAGATGTAACAAGCAGGATGCATGAATGGGGAACCAATAACAAATGCCGCCTCTACCGGATGCTCTTCCTCCTGTTTATCACTGGAGGTGTTCTTCCGCTTCCCACGTCTTCGTAGATGTTGCTGGGCCGACTTCTCCCAGAATGCACCGGTAAAGTCCCTCTGCCACCTCTACCCAAGATTCTAGCGATAATACCACGAGACCATCACCACCGCCTTCCTTGCCTCTCCAAATTATTACTGAGCACTACTTGAGATTAGGTTCCATTTATCACTGTGCAAATACCTGACCAGTCCATAGGCATATACCAGTACTCTCCACTATTCTTCCTTATTAACCTGATGGGCAAGTTCAGGAATGTCTGAAAACTCCTTAAACGTGCCCCCAGAATTTGATGTATAGTTTATTTATTAGTGTCACAAATCGGGTTACAATAACACTGCAATGAAGTTACTGTGAAAATCCCCTAGTCGCCGGGGCCTGTTCGGGTACACTGAGGGAGAATTTAGCACGGCCAACGCACCTAACCAGCACATCTTTCAGACTGTGGGAGGAAACCGGAGCACCCGGAGGAAACCCACGCAGAAATGGGGAGAGCGTGCAGATTCAGGGTGGCACGGTAGCACAGTGGTTAGCACTGCTGCTTCACAGCTCCAGGGACCTGGGTTCGATTCCCGGCTCGGGTCACTGTCTGTGTGGAGTTTGCACATTCTCCTCGTGTCTGCAAGGGTTTCCTCCGGGTGCTCCGGTTTCCTCCCACAGTCCAAAGATGTGCGGGTTACATTGATTGGCCAAGCTAAAATTGCCCTTAGTGTCCTGGGATGCGTAGGTTAGAGGGATTAGGGGGTAAATATGTAGAGATATGGGGGTAGGGCCTGGGTGGGATTGTGGTCGGTGCAGACTTGATGGGCCGAATGACCTCTTTCTGCACTGTAGGGTTTCTAAGATTTCTAAGATTCCACACAGACAGTGACCCCAGCCGGGAATCGAACCCAGGTTCATGAGAATGGCTCCTGGGATGAGGGATTATGTAATTAGATTGAAGCTGTCCTCCTCAGAACAAGCCTGGAATCAAACCCGGGTCTAAAGTCTTGAATCTAAGTCATTTACATTGCACACAAACAGCAGGAGTTGGACTGCTGAATTATGTGGGACCCCACTGGAAACAAACAGCTTTCCAGTTACAAAGCTACTTGATGACCATCATGCTTTGCTCCGTACCATTGCTCCAATTTTGTAAGAGTGGATGTTTTCAGCAGTTCAGTGATTTCTAATTGATTACACTTCAACGGCGCCCCCTGTGGAGAAGCCAAGAATCACTCACAGTAGTTTCTCAATTTCCAGGTTTAGTTATGGGGATACATCCTGCAGAGGGGGATTTGAGTCTGGTTGGAATAATGATGTGGAGATGCTGGTGTTGGACTGGGGTGGGCAAAGTAAGAAGTCTCACAACACCAGGTTAAAGTCATAGAATAATAGAATTCTTTGATTTGATTTGATTTATTATTGTTACATGTATTAGCATACAGTGAAAAGTATTGTTTCTTGCGCACTATTCAGATGAAAGCATGCCATTCATAGAGAAGGAAAGGAGAGAGTGCAGAATGTAGTGTTACAGTCATAGCTAGAGTGTAGAGAAAGATCAACTTAGTGTGAGGTAGATCCATTCAACAGTCTGATGGCCCCAGGAAAGAAGCTGTTCTTGAGTCAGTTGGTACATGACCTCAGATTTTTATATCTTTTTTCCGACTGAAGAAGGTAGAAGAGAGAATGTCCGGGGTGCGTGGGGTCCTTAATTATGCTGGCTGCTTTGCCGAGGCAGCGGGAAGTATAGACAGAGTCAATGGATGGGAGGCTGGTTTGTGTGATGAACTGGGCTACATTCACAACCTTTTGTAGGTCCTTGCGGTCTTGGGCAGAGCAGTAGCCATACCAAGCTGTGATACAACCAGAAAGAATGCTTTCGAGGGTGTACCTGTACAGGAGTCCATTCGGCCCATTGAGCCTGCATTGACAGCAATCCCACCCAGGCCCTATCCCTGTAACCCCACGGATTTATCCTGCCCATCTCCCTGACACTAAGGGATAATTTAGCATGGCCAATCCACCTAACCCGCATATCTTTGGACCGTGGGAGGAAACCAGAGCACCCAGAGGAAACCCATGGGGAGAATGTGCAGTCTCCGCACAGACAGTGACTCAAGCCGAGAATTGAACTGGGGTTCCTGGTGCTGTGAGGCAGCAGGGCTAACCATTGTGCCATCGGGCTGCCCGTTTGTGCCTTCGCTTGTGATTCTGAACCACTTTGGTTTGGACTTTCTGGGAATTGGAAGCACACACATCTATGTTTCTTGGAATTGTGAAATTGGTTTGATGTGTCCATCTCCAGCGTGCGATCTCTGATCTTTGCAGTAATTGTGACAGCCTCCTGAACTCAAATCTGTTCAATACATTAATTTTGCTAGATTAATTTTGTCCCGATCTTGGCAACGTTGCCACTGTACTCGCCTTTCAATCTTCACTATTTTCTTTGCAATTTCACTGTCATTTCCCCTTCATTCAGAAGCGTACACTTTGGAAGCGTCACATGTATCAGTGTAATCTCCTCACTCCCGGATGAAACAGCATTTCCCTTAGAACGCGAAAATGCACATTTCAGTACATCATTGCAGCTTGCTGGAATGAAAAGGTTCCAGGGACCAAAGTTCTTTTCAAGTTAATCAAGTGCTCTATATTATCTATACCTGAGTTCATCCAGCGATGACGGCTTACTGGCTATTGTCATCTGTCAAAGACCCAGGTAATAACATTTGGAAGTAGTGGCAGCATGGAGAGTTTAGTCTTCCAAAATATCCTGAAAGTGAATGGGTCTCATTACAAACCATGGGGAAGTCTTGTTACTGTCAACAGACAATAGGTCCACTTATCCCAGCCCGATTGGAGAAAGTAAATTGCAGTCAATTTAACAGGGGTGCAGGATGGACTGATCTGCAATTTCAAGTGTTCAGATGCAACAACGGGCAATGTATCATTACTGCAGAGGTTGAAACAACTGCAGGGACAATTTGAATGGTAGAACATGCCATGGGCCAGATCTTGCTAGAACCGTCGGCGAAACTGTTCACAGAATCATACCGTGCAGAAGAGGCCCTTTGGCCTATCAAGCCTGCACCGACACGCGAGAAACACCTGAACTCCCACCTAATCCCACTTGCCAGCCCATAGGCCTTGAATGTTATGGCGTGCCAAGGGGCACAGATCAGCGAGATAGTCAATATCTTTTCCCAAAGGGGAGACTAAAACTAGAGAGCATAGGTTTAAGGTGAGAGGGGAGAGATACAAAAGGGTCCAGAGGGGCAATTTTTTCACACAGAGGGTGGTGAGTGTCTGGAACAAGCTGCCAGAGGTAGTAGTAGAGGCGGGTACAATTTTGTCTTTGAAAAAGCATTTAGATAGTTACATGGATACGATGGGTATAGAGGGATATGGGCCAAATGCGGGCAATTGGGATTAGCTTAGGCGTTTAAAAAAAAAGGGCGGCATGGACAAGTTGGGCCGAAGGGTCTGTTTCCATGCTGTAAACCTCTATGACTCTATAAGTGCTCATCCAGGCACTTTTTAAAGGATGTGAGGCAACCCACCTCCACCACCCACCCAGACTGTGCATTCCAGACCCTCACCACCCTTAAAAAAGCTCTTCCTCAAACCCCCTCTAAACATCCTGCCCCTCACCTCGAACCTGTGTCCCCTCGTGACTGACCCTTGATCGGAGGGGAACAGCTGCTCTTTATTCACTCTGTCCTTGTCCCTCTTGTTCACCTCGATCAGGTCGCCCCTCAGTCTTTTCTGTTCCACCAAAAGCAACCCAAGCCTACCCAACCTCTCTTCATAACTTAAATGTTCCATCCCAGGCAGCAGTTACATTTTTCCTTGCACTCTTCGGCATGAGGATATTCAGAGGCTGAGATTGTGAAGGCTGTTTTGCAAATGAACAATCTATCGTTCACACTTTTTTGTATTCATTCGTGGGAGCGATGGGTGTCGCTGGATGGTCAGCTTTTATTGCCCATCCCTGGTTGCCTTTGAACTGAGTGGCTTGCTAGGCTATTTCAGAGGGCAGTTGAGAGTCAACCACATTGCTGTGGCTCTGCAGTCACATGTAGGCCAGACCAGGTAAGGACGGCAGATTTCCTTCCCTAAAGGACATTAGTGAACCAGATGGGTTTTTCCGACAATTGACAATGGTTTCATGGTCATCAGTAGATTCTTAATTCCAGATTTTTTTATTGAATTCAAATACCACCATCTGCCATGGGGGGATTCAAACTCGGTGATGCGCGATATAACACACGAGAGGCTGGATGTACTCGGGAAATAAAGGCTTTTATTGCCAACAATAACAGAGCTACTATATACAGTATACGATCCCAGACTAAAGGGTCACCAGGCAGAGCAGTGACCTTTATACCTCTCCCAGGAGGCGGAGCCGACTGGGGTGTACCATAAGGACTATATTAACAGGTAGAACAGCCCAACCCTAACCCCAACAGTAACATATCTACAGACTCATAGTACTGGCCAGACCATGGCTCAGCACTACCTGGTGGGAACCAACAATGGTTCACCACACTCGGGTCCCCAGAACATTAGTTGAGTTTCTAGATTAATAGTCTGGCGATAATACCACGTGGCCATCACATCCCCTTAACACTTGTGTTAATGTGTTGGCACAGAAACAATACAGGTCTTACAAAGGCCATTAACTTGATAAATTGGAGATTTGAAACACATGGACATTGAGTGAGAGGGTGAGTTGGACAAGGTTACCCGAGTGCAGGGTACACTGCTCTAGAGATAATGTTGGCCGGAATTTTACCGGCATGTTCACCCTGATTCCGGGATGGGTGAGGTTCGCAGAATGGAATTCTGCATCGATCTCGGGCGGGATTTTACGATCCTTGCCCGCGCGAGGTCATAAAATACTGGCCAATGGGTTGAGTTGGTCAGTTTCTATGCTGTAATGGTCAATGATTATGGGATCTTGCTGAAAGTAGAAAGCGTTTCTTTTAAACTAAATTTCTTAAACATCCCCTAGATGTCATCAGGCATCAGCTATCCAGGCGACGCACTGGGTACATTGCATTATAAGCCAGTGACCTGTATATAGGTTGAAGAAATTGGGCGGTTTATTTATTTAGCACACATGGCCATGTCTTTATTATAGTTGGATTAACAGCCACCCAATGTCCTTGTGGAACTAAGAAATAGAACAGAGGAGGTGCCCTATACTTGTACTGGGTCTCCAAGGCTTCCTCCAGCTCGTATTCACATTGCTCCTGTGCATTCTCCCCATTGTAGATTTCACGGACAAGTATCGTATTCATTAACATGCCGGCGAACACTGCTCGCTACAAAGCAATTCCACTCACAGAAGCAACAAAGAATATTACAAAAACTACTCTTCAACAATAAAATATTTCAATAACCTCAGAAGAAACATTTAAAAGCATCCATTTGAGAGAGAGCTACAACTTTTATAAAAAAGTTAAGCCAATATTTCAAGGGAGAAACTGAGATGATGACTCAATCTCCAGAGATAACCGCCATCTGATAGTCCATCATTTCCTATTCTCAAATTTCTCCTCGGATCTTGTGTGTTTAAGACTCTCTGTTTAATCTAGCAGGACCATTAAAAATGCATGACTGATGTTCTTAACTTTTCCTGATTGAATTCACTGAACACTCTCCAAGGAGCAAATGAGTTGATCAACAACAAAGCAATCATTGACCTATTGCCTTCCATGTGATAAAATGCTTCATGGGAGGTCTCTATCTGTTATTGGCACGTCAGCTACGACTCTCACCAACTTTTACAGATGCACCATAGAAAGCATTATTTCTGGTTGTATCACAGCTTGGTCTGGCTCCTGCTCTGCCCAAGACCGCAAGGAACTGCAAAAGATCGTGAATGTAGCCCCATCCATCACACAAACCAGCCTCCCATCCATTGACTCTGTCTACACTTCACGCTGCCTCGGCAAAGCAGCCAGCATAATTAAGGACCCCACGCACTCCGGACATTCTCTCTTCCACCTTCTTCCTTCGGGAAAAAGATACAAAAGTCTGAGGTCACGCACCAACCGACTCAAGAACAGCTTCTTCCCTGCTGCTGTCAGATTTTTGAATGGACTTACCTTGCATTAAGTTGATCTTTCCCTACACCCTAGCTATGACTATAACACTACATTCTGCACCCTCTCCTTTCCTTCTCTCTGAACGATATGCGTTGTCTGTAAAGCGCGCAAGAAACAATACTTTTCACTGTATGTTAATACATGTGACAATAATAAATCAAATCAAATCAAAATCAAGAAGACGACCATCATCTTCGTACCAAAGAAAAGCCACTACCACCAAGTGGCTCTGAGATCCAGCATTAAGATGGCGCGGATCAAGTCCGGTCTGGATGATTGCCTGGATCCACTACAGTTCACCTATCGCCACAACAGGCCCGCAGCAGCCAGCATCTCTCTGGCCCTACAGTCAACCCATGAACACCTGGATAACAAGGACACTTAGGTCAGGCTCCTATTATTGACTACAGCTCAGCCTTCAACATCATTATTCCGACAAAACTCATCTCCAAACTCTGTGGCCTGGGCCTCGGCTCCTCCCTCTACAACTGGATCCTGAATTTCCTAACCCACAGACTGCAATCAATATGGATAGGCAACAACACAGCCTCCACGATCATTCTCAACACCGGTGCCCCACAAGGCTGTGTTCTCAGCCCCCTACTATACTTCTTATACACCTATGAAAGCGTGGCCAAATTTCAACCCAATTCGATTTTCAAGTTTGACACCAACGTAGTGGGTTGGATCTTAAACAATGATGAGACAGAGTACAGGAAAGAGATAGAGAATCTGGTGAACTGGTGCGGCAACAATAATCTCTCCCTCAATGTCAGTAAAATGAAGGAGATAGTCATCGACTTCAGGAAGCGTAGTGGAGAACATGCCCCTGTCTACATCAATGGCGATGAAGTGGAAATGGTCAAGAGCTCTAAGTTTCCAGGTGTCCAGATCACCAACAACCTGTCCTGGTCCCTCCATGCCGACGCTATAGTTAAGAAAGCCCACCAACGCCTCTACTTTCTCAGGAGGCTAAGGAAATTCGGTATGCCTGCTACAACTCACCAATTTTTACAGATGCACCATAGAAAACATCCTTTTCCTGATGTATCACAGCTTGGTGTGGCTTCTGCTCTGCCCAAGACCACAAGAAACTACAAAGGGTTGTGGACGTAGCCCAGTCCATCATGTGAACCAGCCTCCCATCCATTGACTCCATCTACACTCCCCACTGCCTCGGGAAAGCAAGCAGCATAATCAAGGATCCCACGCACCCCAGACATACTCACTTCTACCTTCTTCCATCAGGAAAATGATACAAAAGTCTGAGGTCACGCACCAATCGACTCAAGAACAGCTTCTTCACTGCTGCCATCAGACTTTTGAATGGATCTACCTCGCATTAAGCGGATCTTTGTCTACACCCTAGCTATGACTGTAACATTACACTCCGCACTCTCTCCTTTCCTTCTCTCCTATGTACTCTATGAACGGTATGCTTTGTCTGTATAGCGCACAAGAAACAATACTTTTCACTGTATCCCAATACATGTGACAATAATAAATCAAATCAAATCAAAGCAAATCATCAAGCAATATTTGATAGAGATCGGCGCTTACACAGTAGCCCCGCACTGCTGGGACACCGTATTGCTAGCCAGCCCCACGACCTCGCAATACTGGCCGTGTGAACCCCCTTCCCCCGATCGTTGGCCTCCCGGACGTGCCCAGGCCAGCCCTGGCCCCCACCCATCCGTTAGGCCACCTTGATCTCCCTCCCCCACCCCCCCACAGGCAGTCCTGATCTTCCCCCGCCGCCAATCCTGCCCTCGCCCTGTTCCCACTCTCACTCCTGCCCTCGCCCTGTTCCCACTCTCACTGCTGCTCTCGCCCTGTTCCCACTCTCACTGCTGCTCTCGCCCTGTTCCCACTCTCACTCCTGCCCTCGCCCTGTTCCCACTCTCACTGCTGCTCTCGCCCTGTTCCCACTCTCACTGCTGCCCTCGCCCTGTTCCCACTCTCACTGCTGCTCTCGCCCTGTTCCCACTCTCACTGCTGCCCTCGCCCTGTTCCCACTCTCACTCCTGCTCTCGCCCTGTTCCCACTCTCACTGCTGCCCTCGCCCTGTTCCCACTCTCACTGCTGCCCTCGCCCTGTTCCCACTCTCGCTGCTGCTCTCGCCCTGTTCCCACTCTCACTGCTGCTCTCGCCCTGTTCCCACTCTCACTGCTGCCCTCGCCCTGTTCCCACTCTCACTGCTGCCTTGGCCCTGTTCCCACTCTCACTGCTGCCCTCGCCCTGTTCCCACTCTCACTGCTGCTCTCGCCCTGTTCCCACTCTCACTGCTGCCCTCGCCCTGTTCCCACTCTCACTGCTGCCCTCGCCCTGTTCCCACTCTCACTCCTGCCCTCGCCCTGTTCCCACTCTCACTGCCGCCCTCGCCCTGTTCCCACTCTCACTGCTGCCCTCGCCCTGTTCCCACTCTCACTGCTGCCCTCGCCCTGTTCCCACTCTCACTGCTGCCCTCGCCCTGTTCCCACTCTCACTGCTGCCCTCGCCCTGTTCCCACTCTCACTGCTGCTCTCGCCCTGTTCCCACTCTCACTGCTGCCCTCGCCCTGTTCCCACTCTCACTCCTGCTCTCGCCCTGTTCCCACTCTCACTGCTGCCCTCGCCCTGTTCCCACTCTCACTGCTGCCCTCGCCCTGTTCCCACTCTCGCTGCTGCTCTCGCCCTGTTCCCACTCTCACTGCTGCCCTCGCCCTGTTCCCACTCTCACTGCTGCCCTCGCCCTGTTCCCACTCTCACTGCTGCCCTCGCCCTGTTCCCACTCTCACTGCTGCCCTCGCCCTGTTCCCACTCTCGCTGCTGCTCTCGCCCTGTTCCCACTCTCACTGCTGCCCTCGCCCTGTTCCCACTCTCACTGCTGCCCTCGCCCTGTTCCCACTCTCACTGCTGCTCTCGCCCTGTTCCCACTCTCACTGCTGCTGCCCTCGCCCTGTTCCCACTCTCACTGCTGCTCTCGCCCTGTTCCCACTCTCACTGCTGCTCTCGCCCTGTTCCCACTCTCACTGCTGCTGCCCTCGCCCTGTTCCCACTCTCACTGCTGCCCTCGCCCTGTTCCCACTCTCACTCCTGCTCTCGCCCTGTTCCCACTCTCACTGCTGCTCTCGCCCTGTTCCCACTCTCACTGCTGCTCTCGCCCTGTTCCCACTCTCACTGCTGCTGCTCTCGCCCTGTTCCCACTCTCACTGCTGCCCTCGCCCTGTTCCCACTCTCACTGCTGCTCTCGCCCTGTTCCCACTCTCACTGCTGCCCTCGCCCTGTTCCCACTCTCACTGCTGCTCTCGCCCTGTTCCCACTCTCACTGCTGCCCTCGCCCTGTTCCCACTCTCACTGCTGCTCTCGCCCTGTTCCCACTCTCACTGCTGCCCTCGCCCTGTTCCCACTCTCACTCCTGCTCTCGCCCTGTTCCCACTCTCACTGCTGCCCTCGCCCTGTTCCCACTCTCACTGCTGCCCTCGCCCTGTTCCCACTCTCGCTGCTGCTCTCGCCCTGTTCCCACTCTCACTGCTGCTCTCGCCCTGTTCCCACTCTCACTGCTGCCCTCGCCCTGTTCCCACTCTCACTGCTGCCCTCGCCCTGTTCCCACTCTCACTGCTGCCCTCGCCCTGTTCCCACTCTCACTGCTGCCCTCGCCCTGTTCCCACTCTCGCTGCTGCTCTCGCCCTGTTCCCACTCTCACTGCTGCCCTCGCCCTGTTCCCACTCTCACTGCTGCCCTCGCCCTGTTCCCACTCTCACTCCTGCCCTCGCCCTGTTCCCACTCTCACTGCTGCTCTCGCCCTGTTCCCACTCTCACTGCTGCTCTCGCCCTGTTCCCACTCTCACTGCTGCTCTCGCCCTGTTCCCACTCTCACTGCTGCTGCCCTCGCCCTGTTCCCACTCTCACTGCTGCTCTCGCCCTGTTCCCACTCTCACTGCTGCTCTCGCCCTGTTCCCACTCTCACTGCTGCTCTCGCCCTGTTCCCACTCTCACTGCTGCTGCTCTCGCCCTGTTCCCACTCTCACTGCTGCTCTCGCCCTGTTCCCACTCTCACTGCTGCTGCCCTCGCCCTGTTCCCACTCTCACTGCTGCCCTCGCCCTGTTCCCACTCTCACTCCTGCTCTCGCCCTGTTCCCACTCTCACTGCTGCTCTCGCCCTGTTCCCACTCTCACTGCTGCTGCTCTCGCCCTGTTCCCACTCTCACTGCTGCTGCTCTCGCCCTGTTCCCAATCTCACTGCTGCCCTCGCCCTGTTCCCACTCTCACTGCTGCCCTCGCCCTGTTCCCACTCTCACTGCTGCTCTCGCCCTGTTCCCACTCTCACTGCTGCCCTCGCCCTGTTCCCACTCTCACTGCTGCCCTCGCCCTGATCCCACTCTCACTGCTGCCCTCGCCCTGTTCCCACTCTCACTGCTGCCCTCGCCCTGTTCCCACTCTCGCTGCTGCTCTCGCCCTGTTCCCACTCTCACTGCTGCCCTCGCCCTGTTCCCACTCTCACTGCTGCCCTCGCCCTGTTCCCACTCTCACTGCTGCTCTCGCCCTGTTCCCACTCTCACTGCTGCTGCCCTCGCCCTGTTCCCACTCTCACTGCTGCTCTCGCCCTGTTCCCACTCTCACTGCTGCTCTCGCCCTGTTCCCACTCTCACTGCTGCTGCCCTCGCCCTGTTCCCACTCTCACTGCTGCCCTCGCCCTGTTCCCACTCTCACTCCTGCTCTCGCCCTGTTCCCACTCTCACTGCTGCTCTCGCCCTGTTCCCACTCTCACTGCTGCTCTCGCCCTGTTCCCACTCTCACTGCTGCTGCTCTCGCCCTGTTCCCACTCTCACTGCTGCCCTCGCCCTGTTCCCACTCTCACTGCTGCTCTCGCCCTGTTCCCACTCTCACTGCTGCCCTCGCCCTGTTCCCACTCTCACTGCTGCTCTCGCCCTGTTCCCACTCTCACTGCTGCCCTCGCCCTGTTCCCACTCTCACTGCTGCTCTCGCCCTGTTCCCACTCTCACTGCTGCCCTCGCCCTGTTCCCACTCTCACTCCTGCTCTCGCCCTGTTCCCACTCTCACTGCTGCCCTCGCCCTGTTCCCACTCTCACTGCTGCCCTCGCCCTGTTCCCACTCTCGCTGCTGCTCTCGCCCTGTTCCCACTCTCACTGCTGCTCTCGCCCTGTTCCCACTCTCACTGCTGCCCTCGCCCTGTTCCCACTCTCACTGCTGCCCTCGCCCTGTTCCCACTCTCACTGCTGCCCTCGCCCTGTTCCCACTCTCACTGCTGCCCTCGCCCTGTTCCCACTCTCGCTGCTGCTCTCGCCCTGTTCCCACTCTCACTGCTGCCCTCGCCCTGTTCCCACTCTCACTGCTGCCCTCGCCCTGTTCCCACTCTCACTCCTGCCCTCGCCCTGTTCCCACTCTCACTGCTGCTCTCGCCCTGTTCCCACTCTCACTGCTGCTCTCGCCCTGTTCCCACTCTCACTGCTGCTCTCGCCCTGTTCCCACTCTCACTGCTGCTGCCCTCGCCCTGTTCCCACTCTCACTGCTGCTCTCGCCCTGTTCCCACTCTCACTGCTGCTCTCGCCCTGTTCCCACTCTCACTGCTGCTCTCGCCCTGTTCCCACTCTCACTGCTGCTGCTCTCGCCCTGTTCCCACTCTCACTGCTGCTCTCGCCCTGTTCCCACTCTCACTGCTGCTGCCCTCGCCCTGTTCCCACTCTCACTGCTGCCCTCGCCCTGTTCCCACTCTCACTCCTGCTCTCGCCCTGTTCCCACTCTCACTGCTGCTCTCGCCCTGTTCCCACTCTCACTGCTGCTGCTCTCGCCCTGTTCCCACTCTCACTGCTGCTGCTCTCGCCCTGTTCCCAATCTCACTGCTGCCCTCGCCCTGTTCCCACTCTCACTGCTGCCCTCGCCCTGTTCCCACTCTCACTGCTGCTCTCGCCCTGTTCCCACTCTCACTGCTGCCCTCGCCATGTTCCCACTCTCACTGCTGCTCTCGCCCTGTTCCCACTCTCACTGCTGCCCTCGCCCTGTTCCCACTCTCACTGCTGCTCTCGCCCTGTTCCCACTCTCACTGCTGCCCTCGCCCTGTTCCCACTCTCGCTGCTGCTCTCGCCCTGTTCCCACTCTCGCTGCTGCCCTCGCCCTGTTCCCACTCTCACTGCTGCTGCCCTCGCCCTGTTCCCACTCTCACTGCTGCCCTCACCCTGTTCCCAATCTCACTGCTGCTGCCCTCGCCCTGTTCCCACTCTCACTGCTGCCCTCGCCCTGTTCCCACTCTCACTGCTGCTCTCGCCCTGTTCCCACTCTCACTGCTGCCCTCGCCCTGTTCCCACTCTCACTGCTGCCCTCGCCCTGTTCCCACTCTCACTGCTGCTCTCGCCCTGTTCCCACTCTCACTGCTGCCCTCGCCCTGTTCCCACTCTCACTGCTGCTCTCGCCCTGTTCCCACTCTCACTGCTGCCGTCGCCCTGTTCCCACTCTCGCTGCTGCTCTCGCCCTGTTCCCACTCTCGCTGCTGCCCTCGCCCTGTTCCCACTCTCACTGCTGCTGCCCTCGCCCTGTTCCCACTCTCACTGCTGCCCTCGCCCTGTTCCCACTCTCACTGCTGCTGCCCTCGCCCTGTTCCCACTCTCACTGCTGCCCTCGCCCTGTTCCCACTCTCACTGCTGCTCTCGCCCTGTTCCCACTCTCACTGCTGCCCTCGCCCTGTTCCCACTCTCACTGCTGCTCTCGCCCTGTTCCCACTCTCACTGCTGCTCTCGCCCTGTTCCCACTCTCACTGCTGCTCTCGCCCTGTTCCCACTCTCACTGCTGCTGCTCTCGCCCTGTTCCCATTCTCACTGCTGCTCTCGCCCTGTTCCCACTCTCACTGCTGCTCTCGCCCTGTTCCCATTCTCACTGCTGCTCTCGCCCTGTTCCCACTCTCACTGCTGCTCTCGCCCTGTTCTCACTCTCACTGCTGCTCTCGCCCTGTTCCCACTCTCACTGCTGCTCTCGCCCTGTTCCCACTCTCACTGCTGCTGCTCTCGCCCTGTTCCCACTCTCACTGCTGCTCTCGCGCTGTTCCCACTCTCACTGCTGCTGCCCTCGCCCTGTTCCCACTCTCACTGCTGCTCTCGCCCTGTTCCCACTCTCACTGCTGCTCTCGCCCTGTTCCCACTCTCACTGCTGCTCTCGCCCTGTTCCCACTCTCACTCCTGCCCTCGCCCTGTTCCCACTCTCACTGCTGCTCTCGCGCTGTTCCCACTCTCACTCCTGCCCTCGCCCTGTTCCCACTCTCACTGCTGCTCTCGCCCTGTTCCCACTCTCACTGCTGCCCTCGCCCTGTTCCCACTCTCACTGCTGCCCTCGCCCTGTTCCCACTCTCACTGCTGCCATCGCCCTGTTCCCACTCTCACTGCTGCCCTCGCCCTGTTCCCACTTTCACTGCTGCTCTCGCCCTGTTCCCACTCTCACTGCTGCCCTCGCCCTGTTCCCACTCTCGCTGCTGCCATCGCCCTGTTCCCACTCTCACTGCTGCCCTCGCCCTGTTCCCACTCTCACTGCTGCTCTCGCCCTGTTCCCACTCTCACTGCTGCTCTCGCCCTGTTCCCACTCTCACTGCTGCCCTCGCCCTGTTCCCACTCTCACTGCTGCCCTCGCCCTGTTCCCACTCTCACTGCTGCTCTCGCCCTGTTCCCACTCTCACTGCTGCCCTCGCCCTGTTCCCACTCTCACTGCTGCTCTCGCCCTGTTCCCACTCTCACTGCTGCTCTCGCCCTGTTCCCACTCTCACTGCTGCTCTCGCCCTGTTCCCACTCTCACTGCTGCTCTCGCCCTGTTCCCACTCTCACTGCTGCTCTCGCCCTGTTCCCACTCTCACTGCTGCCCTCGCCCTGTTCCCACTCTCACTGCTGCCCTCGCCCTGTTCCCACTCTCACTGCTGCCCTCGCCCTGTTCCCAGTCTCACTGCTGCTCTCGCCCTGTTCCCACTCTCACTGCTGCTCTCGCCCTGTTCCCACTCTCACTCCTGCTCTCGCCCTGTTCCCACTCTCACTGCTGCTCTCGCCCTGTTCCCACTCTCACTCCTGCCCTCGCCCTGTTCCCACTCTCACTGCTGCCATCGCCCTGTTCCCACTCTCACTGCTGCCCTCGCCCTGTTCCCACTCTCACTGCTGCTCTCGCCCTGTTCCCACTCTCACTGCTGCTCTCGCCCTGTTCCCACTCTCACTGCTGCTCTCGCCCTGTTCCCACTCTCACTGCTGCTCTCGCCCTGTTCCCACTCTCACTGCTGCCCTCGCCCTGTTCCCACTCTCACTGCTGCCCTCGCCCTGTTCCCACTCTCGCTGCTGCCCTCGCCCTGTTCCCACTCTCACTGCTGCTCTCGCCCTGTTCCCACTCTCACTGCTGCTCTCGCCCTGTTCCCACTCTCACTCCTGCTCTCGCCCTGTTCCCACTCTCACTGCTGCTCTCGCCCTGTTCCCACTCTCACTGCTGCCCTCGCCCTGTTCCCACTCTCACTGCTGCTCTCGCCCTGTTCCCACTCTCACTGCTGCTCTCGCCCTGTTCCCACTCTCACTGCTGCTCTCGCCCTGTTCCCACTCTCACTGCTGCTCTCGCCCTGTTCCCACTCTCACTGCTGCCCTCGCCCTGTTCCCACTCTCACTGCTGCCCTCGCCCTGTTCCCACTCTCGCTGCTGCCCTCACCCTGTTCCCACTCTCACTGCTGCTCTCGCCCTGTTCCCACTCTCACTGCTGCTCTCGCCCTGTTCCCACTCTCACTCCTGCTCTCGCCCTGTTCCCACTCTCACTGCTGCCCTCGCCCTGTTCCCACTCTCACTGCTCCTGCCCTCGCCCTGTTCCCACTCTCACTGCTGCCATCGCCCTGTTCCCACTCTCACTGCTGCCCTCGCCCTGTTCCCACTCTCACTGCTGCTCTCGCCCTGTTCCCACTCTCACTGCTGCCCTCGCCCTGTTCCCACTCTCACTGCTGCCCTCGCCCTGTTCCCACTCTCACTGCTGCCATCGCCCTGTTCCCACTCTCACTGCTGCTCTCGCCCTGTTCCCACTCTCGCTGCTGCTGCTCTCGCCCTGTTCCCACTCTCGCTGCTGCTGCTCTCGCCCTGTTCCCACTCTCACTGCTGCTGCTCTCGCCCTGTTCCCACTCTCACTGCTGCTGCTCTCGCCCTGTTCCCACTCTCACTGCTGCTGCTCTCGCCCTGTTCCCACTCTCACTGCTGCTGCTCTCGCCCTGTTCCCACTCTCGCTGCTGCTGCTCTCGCCCTGTTCCCACTCTCACTGCTGCTGCTCTCGCCCTGTTCCCACTCTCACTGCTGCTGCCCTCGCCCTGTTCCCACTCTCACTGCTGCTCTCGCCCTGTTCCCACTCTCACTGCTGCTCTCGCCCTGTTCCCACTCTCAATGCTGCTGCCCTCGCCCTGTTCCCACTCTCACTGCTGCCCTCGCCCTGTTCCCACTCTCACTGCTGCCCTCGCCCTGTTCCCACTCTCACTGCTGCCCTCGCCCTGTTCCCACTCTCACTGCTGCCCTCGCCCTGTTCCCACTCTCACTGCTGCTCTCGCGCTGTTCCCACTCTCACTGCTGCCCTCGCGCTGTTCCCACTCTCACTGCTGCCCTCGCCCTATTCCCACTCTCACTGCTCCTGCCCTCGCCCTGTTCCCACTCTCACTGCTCCTGCCCTCGCCCTGTTCCCACTCTCACTGCTCCTGCCCTCGCCCTGTTCCCACTCTCACTGCTGCTCTCGCCCTGTTCCCACTCTCACTGCTGCCCTCGCCCTGTTCCCACTCTCACTGCTGCCCTCGCCCTGTTCCCACTCTCACTGCTGCTCTCGCCCTGTTCCCACTCTCACTGCTGCCCTCGCCCTGTTCCCACTCTCACTGCTGCTCTCGCCCTGTTCCCACTCTCACTGCTGCCCTCGCCCTGTTCCCACTCTCACTGCTGCTGCCCTCGCCCTGTTCCCACTCTCACTGCTGCTCTCGCCCTGTTCCCACTCTCACTGCTGCTGCCCTCACCCTGTTCCCACTCTCACTGCTGCCCTCGCCCTGTTCCCACTCTCACTGCTGCCCTCGCCCTGTTCCCACTCTCACTCCTGCCCTCGCCCTGTTCCCACTCTCACTGCTGCTCTCGCCCTGTTCCCACTGTCACTGCTGCCCTCGCCCTGTTCCCACTCTCACTGCTGCTCTCGCCCTGTTCCCACTGTCACTGCTGCCCTCGCCCTGTTCCCACTCTCACTGCTGCTGCCCTCGCCCTGTTCCCACTCTCACTGCTGCCCTCGCCCTGTTCCCACTCTCACTGCTGCTGCCCTCGCCCTGTTCCCACTCTCACTGCTGCTCTCGCCCTGTTCCCACTCTCACTGCTGCTCTCGCCCTGTTCCCACTCTCACTGCTGCTGCTCTCGCCCTGTTCCCACTCTCACTGCTGCTCTCGCCCTGTTCCCACTCTCACTGCTGCTCTCGCCCTGTTCCCACTCTCACTGCTGCTGCCCTCGCCCTGTTCCCACTCTCACTGCTGCTGCCCTCGCCCTGTTCCCACTCTCACTGCTGCTCTCGCCCTGTTCCCACTGTCACTGCTGCTCTCGCCCTGTTCCCACTGTAACTGCTGCTGCTCTCGCCCTGTTCCCACTCTCACTACTGCCCTCGCCCTGTTCCCACTCTCACTGCTGCTGCCCTCGCCCTGTTCCCACTCTCACTCCTGCTCTCGCCCTGTTCCCACTGTCACTGCTGCTGCTCTCGCCCTGTTCCCACTGTCACTGCTGCTCTCGCCCTGTTTCCACTCTCACTCCTGCTCTCGCACTGTTCCCACTGTCACTGCTGCTGCTCTCGCCCTGTTCCCACTCTCACTACTGCCCTCGCCCTGTTCCCACTGTCACTGCTGCTGCTCTCGCCCTGTTCCCACTCTCACTGCTGCTCTCGCCCTGTTCCCACTCTCACTCCTGCCCTCGCCCTGTTCCCACTCTCACTGCTGCTCTCGCCCTGTTCCCACTCTCACTGCTGCTCTCGCCCTGTTCCCACTCTCACTGCTGCTGCCCTCGCCCTGTTCCCACTCTCACTCCTGCTCTCGCCCTGTTCCCACTGTCACTGCTGCTGCTCTCGCCCTGTTCCCACTCTCACTGCTGCTCTCGCCCTGTTCCCACTCTCACTGCTGCTCTCGCCCTGTTACCACTCTCACTCCTGCTCTCGCCCTGTTCCCACTGTCACTGCTGCTGCTCTCGCCCTGTTCCCACTCTCACTGCTGCTCTCGCCCTGTTCCCACTCTCACTGCTGCCCTCGCCCTGTTCCCACTCTCACTGCTGCTCTCGCCCTGTTCCCACTCTCACTCCTGCTCTCGCCCTGTTCCCACTGTCACTGCTGCTGCTCTCGCCCTGTTCCCACTCTCACTGCTGCCCTCGCCCTGTTCCCACTCTCACTGCTGCTCTCGCCCTGTTCCCACTCTCACTGCTGCTCTCGCCCTGTTCCCACTCTCACTGCTGCCCTCGCCCTGTTCCCACTCTCACTGCTGCCCTCGCCCTGTTCCCACTCTCACTGCTGCCCTCGCCCTGTTCCCACTCTCACTGCTGCTCTCGCCCTGTTCCCACTCTCACTGCTGCCCTCGCCCTGTTCCCACTCTCACTCCTGCCCTCGCCCTGTATCCCACTCTCACTCCTGCTCTCGCCCTGTTCCCACTCTCACTACTGCTCTCGCCCTGTTCCCACTCTCACTGCTGCCCTCGCCCTGTTCCCACTCTCACTACTGCTGCCCTCGCCCTGTTCCCACTCTCACTGCTGCTGCCCTCGCCCTGTTCCCACTCTCACTGCTGCCCTCGCCCTGTTCCCACTCTCACTGCTGCTCTCGCCCTGTTCCCACTCTCACTACTGCCCTCGCCCTGTTCCCACTCTCACTACTGCCCTCGCCCTGTTCCCACTCTCGCTCCTGCCCTCGCCCTGTTCCCACTCTCACTCCTGCTCTCGCCCTGTTCCCACTCTCACTGCTGCTGCCCTCGCCCTGTTCCCACTCTCACTGCTGCTCTCGCCCTGTTCCCACTCTCACTACTGCCCTCGCCCTGTTCCCACTCTCACTGCTGCCCTCGCCCTGTTCCCACTCTCACTACTGCCCTCGCCCTGTTCCCACTCTCACTACTGCCCTCGCCCTGTTCCCACTCTCGCTCCTGCCCTCGCCCTGTTCCCACTCTCACTCCTGCTCTCGCCCTGTTCCCACTCTCACTGCTGCTGCCCTCGCCCTGTTCCCACTCTCACTGCTGCTCTCGCCCTGTTCCCACTCTCACTACTGCCCTCGCCCTGTTCCCACTCTCACTGCTGCCCTCGCCCTGTTCCCACTCTCACTACTGCCCTCGCCCTGTTCCCACTCTCACTACTGCCCTCGCCCTGTTCCCACTCTCGCTCCTGCCCTCGCCCTGTTCCCACTCTCACTCCTGCTCTCGCCCTGTTCCCACTCTCACTGCTGCCCTCGACCTGTTCCCACTCTCACTGCTGCTCTCGCCCTGTTCTCACTCTCACTCCTGCCCTCGCCCTGTTCCCACTCTCACTGCTGCTCTCGCCCTGTTCCCACTCTCACTGCTGCTCTCGCCCTGTTCTCACTCTCACTCCTGCCCTCGCCCTGTTCTCACTCTCACTCCTGCCCTCGCCCTGTTCCCACTCTCACTGCTGCTCTCGCCCTGTTCCCACTCTCACTGCTGCCCTCGACCTGTTCCCACTCTCACTGCTGCCCTCGCCCTGTTCTCACTCTCACTCCTGCCCTCGCCCTGTTCCCACTCTCACTGCTGCTCTCGCCCTGTTCCCACTCTCACTGCTGCTCTCGCCCTGTTCCCACTCTCACTGCTGCTCTCGCCCTGTTCCCACTCTCACTGCTGCTGCTCTCGCCCTGTTCCCACTCTCACTGCTGCTCTCGCCCTGTTCTCACTCTCACTCCTGCCCTCGCCCTGTTCCCACTCTCACTGCTGCTGCTCTCGCCCTGTTCCCACTCTCACTCCTGCCCTCGCCCTGTTCCCACTCTCACTGCTGCTGCTCTCGCCCTGTTTCCACTCTCACTGCTGCCCTCGCCCTGTTCTCACTCTCACTCCTGCCCTCGCCCTGTTCCCACTCTCACTGCTGCTGCTCTCGCCCTGTTCTCACTCTCACTCCTGCCCTCGCCCTGTTCCCACTCTCACTGCTGCTGCTCTCGCCCTGTTCTCACTCTCACTCCTGCCCTCGCCCTGTTCCCACTCTCACTGCTGCTGCTCTCGCCCTGTTCTCACTCTCACTCCTGCCCTCGCCCTGTTCCCACTCTCACTGCTGCTCTCGCCCTGTTCTCACTCTCACTCCTGCCCTCGCCCTGTTCCCACTCTCACTGCTGCTCTCGCCCTGTTCTCACTCTCACTCCTGCCCTCACCCTGTTCCCACTCACACTGCTGCTGCCCTTGCCCTGTTCTCACTCTCACTCCTGCCATCGCCCCGTTCCCACTCTCACTCCTGCCCTCGCCCTGTTCCCACTCTCACTGCTGCTGCCCTCGTCCTGTTCCCACTCTCACTGCTGCTGCCCTCGCCCTGTTCCCACTCTCACTGCTGCCCTCGCCCTGTTCCCACTCTCACTCCTGCCCTCGCCCTGTTCCCACTCTCACTGCTGCTGCCCTCGCCCTGTTCCCACTCTCACTGCTGCTGCCCTCGCCCTGTTCCCACTCTCACTGCTGCTGCCCTCGCCCTGTTCCCACTCTCACTCCTGCCCTCGCCCTGTTCCCACTCTCACTCCTGCCCTCGCCCTGTTCCCACTCTCACTCCTGCCCTCGCCCTGTTCCCACTCTCACTGCTGCCCTCGCCCTGTTCCCACTCTCACTGCTGCCCTCGCCCTGTTCCCACTCTCACTCCTGCCCTCGCCCTGTTCCCACTCTCACTCCTGCCCTCGCCCTGTTCCCACTCTCACTCCTGCCCTCGCCCTGTTCCCACTCTCACTGCTGCTCTCGCCCTGTTCCCACTCTCACTCCTGCCCTCGCCCTGTTCCCACTCTCACTCCTGCCCTCGCCCTGTTCCCACTCTCACTCCTGCCCTCGCCCTGTTCCCACTCTCACTGCTGCCCTCGCCTTGTTCCCACTCTCACTGCTGCCCTCGCCCTGTTCCCACTCTCACTCCTGCCCTCGCCCTGTTCCCACTCTCACTCCTGCCCTCGCCCTGTTCCCACTCTCACTGCTGCCCTCGCCCTGTTCCCACTCTCACTCCTGCCCTCGCCCTGTTCCCACTCTCACTCCTGCCCTCGCCCTGTTCCCACTCTCACTGCTGCCCTCGCCCTGTTCTCACTCTCACTCCTGCCCTCGCCCTGTTCCCACTCTCACTCCTGCCCTCGCCCTGTTCCCACTCTCGCTGCTGCCCTCGCCCTGTTCTCACTCTCACTGCTGCTCTCGCCCTGTTCCCACTCTCACTGCTGCCCTCGCCCTGTTCTCACTCTCACTCCTGCCCTCGCCCTGTTCCCACTCTCACTCCTGCCCTCGCCCTGTTCTCACTCTCACTGCTGCCCTCGCCCTGTTCCCACTCTCACTGCTGCCCTCGCCCTGTTCTCACTCTCACTGCTGCTCTCGCCCTGTTCCCACTCTCACTGCTGCCCTCGCCCTGTTCTCACTCTCACTCCTGCCCTCGCCCTGTTCTCACTCTCACTCCTGCCCTCGCCCTGTTCCCACTCTCACTCCTGCCCACGCCCTGTTCCCACTCTCGCTGCTGCCCTCGCCCTGTTCTCACTCTCACTGCTGCTCTTGCCCTGTTCCCACTCTCACTGCTGCCCTCGCCCTGTTCTCACTCTCAGTCCTGCCCTCGCCCTGTTCCCACTCTCACTCCTGCCCTCGCCCTGTTCTCACTCTCACTGCTGCTCTCGCCCTGTTCCCACTCTCACTGCTGCCCTCGCCCTGTTCCCACTCTCACTGCTGCCCTCGCCCTGTTCCCACTCTCACTGCTGCTGCTCTCGCCCTGTTCCCACTCTCACTGCTGCCCTCGCCCTGTTCCCACTCTCACTGCTGCCCTCGCCCTGTTCCCACTCTCACTGCTGCTGCTCTCGCCCTGTTCCCACTCTCACTCCTGCTCTCGCGCTGTTCCCACTCTCACTGCTGCCCTCGCCCTGTTCCCACTCTCACTGCTGCTGCCCTCGCCCTGTTCCCACTCACACTGCTGCCCTCGCCCTGTTCCCACTCTCACTGCTGCTCTCGCCCTGTTCCCACTCTCGCTGCTGCCCTCGCCCTGTTCCCACTCTCACTCCTGCCCTCGCCCTGTTCCCACTCTCACTGCTGCCCTCGCCCTGTTCCCACTCTCACTGCTGCCCTCGCCCTGTTCCCACTCTCACTGCTGCTCTCGCCCTGTTCCCACTCTCACTGCTGCTGCTCTCGCCCTGTTCCCACTCTCGCTGCTGCTGCTCTCGCCCTGTTCCCACTCTCACTGCTGCTGCTCTCGCCCTCTTCCCACTCTCACTGCTGCCCTCGCCCTGTTCCCACTCTCACTGCTGCTCTCGCCCTGTTCCCACTCTCACTGCTGCTCTCGCCCTGTTCCCACTCTCACTGCTGCTGCTCTCGCCCTGTTCCCACTCTCACTGCTGCTGCTCTCGCCCTGTTCCCACTCTCACTCCTGCTCTCGCGCTGTTCCCACTCTCACTGCTGCCCTCGCCCTGTTCCCACTCTCACTGCTGCCCTCGCCCTGTTCCCACTCTCACTGCTGCCCTCGCCCTGTTCCCACTCTCACTGCTGCTCTCGCCCTGTTCCCACTCTCGCTGCTGCTCTCGCCCTGTTCCCACTCTCACTCCTGCTCTCGCCCTGTTCCCACTCTCACTGCTGCTCTCGCCCTGTTCCCACTCTCACTCCTGCCCTCGCCCTGTTCCCACTCTCACTGCTGCCATCGCCCTGTTCCCACTCTCACTGCTGCCCTCGCCCTGTTCCCACTCTCACTGCTGCTCTCGCCCTGTTCCCACTCTCACTGCTGCCCTCGCCCTGTTCCCACTCTCACTGCTGCTCTCGCCCTGTTCCCACTCTCACTGCTGCTCTCGCCCTGTTCCCACTCTCACTGCTGCTCTCGCCCTGTTCCCACTCTCACTGCTGCTCTCGCCCTGTTCCCACTCTCACTGCTGCCCTCGCCCTGTTCCCACTCTCACTGCTGCCCTCGCCCTGTTCCCACTCTCGCTGCTGCCCTCGCCCTGTTCCCACTCTCACTGCTGCTCTCGCCCTGTTCCCACTCTCACTGCTGCTCTCGCCCTGTTCCCACTCTCACTCCTGCTCTCGCCCTGTTCCCACTCTCACTGCTGCCCTCGCCCTGTTCCCACTCTCACTCCTGCCCTCGCCCTGTTCCCACTCTCACTGCTGCCATCGCCCTGTTCCCACTCTCACTGCTGCCCTCGCCCTGTTCCCACTCTCACTGCTGCTCTCGCCCTGTTCCCACTCTCACTGCTGCCCTCGCCCTGTTCCCACTCTCACTGCTGCCCTCGCCCTGTTCCCACTCTCACTGCTGCCATCGCCCTGTTCCCACTCTCACTGCTGCCATCGCCCTGTTCCCACTCTCACTGCTGCTGCTCTCGCCCTGTTCCCACTCTCGCTGCTGCTGCTCTCGCCCTGTTCCCACTCTCACTGCTGCTGCTCTCGCCCTGTTCCCACTCTCACTGCTGCTGCTCTCGCCCTGTTCCCACTCTCGCTGCTGCTGCTCTCGCCCTGTTCCCACTCTCACTGCTGCTGCTCTCGCCCTGTTCCCACTCTCGCTGCTGCTGCTCTCGCCCTGTTCCCACTCTCACTGCTGCTGCTCTCGCCCTGTTCCCACTCTCACTGCTGCTGCCCTCGCCCTGTTCCCACTCTCACTCCTGCCCTCGCCCTGTTCCCACTCTCACTGCTGCTCTCGCCCTGTTCCCACTCTCACTGCTGCTCTCGCCCTGTTCCCACTCTCACTGCTGCTGCCCTCGCCCTGTTCCCACTCTCACTGCTGCCCTCGCCCTGTTCCCACTCTCACTGCTGCCCTCGCCCTGTTCCCACTCTCACTGCTGCCCTCGCCCTGTTCCCACTCTCACTGCTGCTCTCGCGCTGTTCCCACTCTCACTGCTGCCCTCGCGCTGTTCCCACTCTCACTGCTGCCCTCGCCCTGTTCCCACTCTCACTGCTCCTGCCCTCGCCCTGTTCCCACTCTCACTGCTCCTGCCCTCGCCCTGTTCCCACTCTCACTGCTCCTGCCCTCGCCCTGTTCCCACTCTCACTGCTGCTCTCGCCCTGTTCCCACTCTCACTGCTGCCCTCGCCCTGTTCCCACTCTCACTGCTGCCCTCGCCCTGTTCCCACTCTCACTGCTGCTCTCGCCCTGTTCCCACTCTCACTGCTGCCCTCGCCCTGTTCCCACTCTCACTGCTGCTCTCGCCCTGTTCCCACTCTCACTGCTGCCCTCGCCCTGTTCCCACTCTCACTGCTGCTGCCCTCGCCCTGTTCCCACTCTCACTGCTGCTCTCGCCCTGTTCCCACTCTCACTGCTGCTGCCCTCGCCCTGTTCCCACTCTCACTGCTGCCCTCGCCCTGTTCCCACTCTCACTGCTGCCCTCGCCCTGTTCCCACTCTCACTGCTGCTCTCGCCCTGTTCCCACTGTCACTGCTGCCCTCGCCCTGTTCCCACTCTCACTGCTGCTCTCGCCCTGTTCCCACTGTCACTGCTGCCCTCGCCCTGTTCCCACTCTCACTGCTGCTGCCCTCGCCCTGTTCCCACTCTCACTGCTGCCCTCGCCCTGTTCCCACTCTCACTGCTGCTGCCCTCGCCCTGTTCCCACTCTCACTGCTGCTCTCGCCCTGTTCCCACTCTCACTGCTGCTCTCGCCCTGTTCCCACTCTCACTGCTGCTGCTCTCGCCCTGTTCCCACTCTCACTGCTGCTCTCGCCCTGTTCCCACTCTCACTGCTGCTCTCGCCCTGTTCCCACTCTCACTGCTGCTGCCCTCGCCCTGTTCCCACTCTCACTGCTGCCCTCGCCCTGTTCCCACTCTCACTGCTGCTCTCGCCCTGTTCCCACTGTCACTGCTGCTCTCGCCCTGTTCCCACTGTAACTGCTGTTGCTCTCGCCCTGTTCCCACTCTCACTACTGCCCTCGCCCTGTTCCCACTCTCACTGCTGCTGCCCTCGCCCTGTTCCCACTCTCACTCCTGCTCTCGCCCTGTTCCCACTGTCACTGCTGCTGCTCTCGCCCTGTTCCCACTGTCACTGCTGCTCTCGCCCTGTTTCCACTCTCACTCCTGCTCTCGCCCTGTTCCCACTGTCACTGCTGCTGCTCTCGCCCTGTTCCCACTGTCACTGCTGCTCTCGCCCTGTTCCCACTCTCACTGCTGCTCTCGCCCTGTTCCCACTGTCACTGCTGCTGCTCTCGCCCTGTTCCCACTCTCACTACTGCCCTCGCCCTGTTCCCACTGTCACTGCTGCTGCTCTCGCCCTGTTCCCACTCTCACTG
The DNA here is from genome assembly GCF_964213995.1 of Mustelus asterias. NCBI lineage: Eukaryota > Metazoa > Chordata > Chondrichthyes > Carcharhiniformes > Triakidae > Mustelus > Mustelus asterias. The sequence continues at coordinate 11,079,957 of NC_135807.1, forward strand.
CTGCTCTCGCCCTGTTCCCACTCTCACTCCTGCCCTCGCCCTGTTCCCACTCTCACTGCTGCTCTCGCCCTGTTCCCACTCTCACTGCTGCTCTCGCCCTGTTCCCACTCTCACTGCTGCTGCCCTCGCCCTGTTCCCACTCTCACTCCTGCTCTCGCCCTGTTCCCACTGTCACTGCTGCTGCTCTCGCCCTGTTCCCACTCTCACTGCTGCTCTCGCCCTGTTCCCACTCTCACTGCTGCTCTCGCCCTGTTCCCACTCTCACTCCTGCTCTCGCCCTGTTCCCACTGTCACTGCTGCTGCCCTCGCCCTGTTCCCACTCTCACTGCTACTCTCGCCCTGTTCCCACTCTCACTGCTGCCCTCGCCCTGTTCCCACTCTCACTGCTGCTCTCGCCCTGTTCCCACTCTCACTCCTGCTCTCGCCCTGTTCCCACTGTCACTGCTGCTGCTCTCGCCCTGTTCCCACTCTCACTGCTGCCCTCGCCCTGTTCCCACTCTCACTGCTGCTCTCGCCCTGTTCCCACTCTCACTGCTGCTCTCGCCCTGTTCCCACTCTCACTGCTGCCCTCGCCCTGTTCCCACTCTCACTGCTGCCCTCGCCCTGTTCCCACTCTCACTGCTGCCCTCGCCCTGTTCCCACTCTCACTGCTGCTCTCGCCCTGTTCCCACTCTCACTGCTGCTGCCCTCGCCCTGTTCCCACTCTCACTGCTGCCCTCGCCCTGTTCCCACTCTCACTGCTGCCCTCGCCCTGTTCCCACTCTCACTCCTGCCCTCGCCCTGTTCCCACTCTCACTCCTGCTCTCGCCCTGTTCCCACTCTCACTACTGCTCTCGCCCTGTTCCCACTCTCACTGCTGCCCTCGCCCTGTTCCCACTCTCACTACTGCTGCCCTCGCCCTGTTCCCACTCTCACTGCTGCTGCCCTCGCCCTGTTCCCACTCTCACTGCTGCTCTCGCCCTGTTCCCACTCTCACTTCTGCCCTCGCCCTGTTCCCACTCTCACTACTGCCCTCGCCCTGTTCCCACTCTCGCTCCTGCCCTCGCCCTGTTCCCACTCTCACTCCTGCTCTCGCCCTGTTCCCACTCTCACTGCTGCTGCCCTCGCCCTGTTGCCACTCTCACTGCTGCTCTCGCCCTGTTCCCACTCTCACTACTGCCCTCGCCCTGTTCCCACTCTCACTGCTGCCCTCGCCCTGTTCCCACTCTCACTACTGCCCTCGCCCTGTTCCCACTCTCACTACTGCCCTCGCCCTGTTCCCACTCTCGCTCCTGCCCTCGCCCTGTTCCCACTCTCACTCCTGCTCTCGCCCTGTTCCCACTCTCACTGCTGCTGCCCTCGCCCTGTTCCCACTCTCACTGCTGCTCTCGCCCTGTTCCCACTCTCACTACTGCCCTCGCCCTGTTCCCACTCTCACTGCTGCCCTCGCCCTGTTCCCACTCTCACTACTGCCCTCGCCCTGTTCCCACTCTCACTACTGCCCTCGCCCTGTTCCCACTCTCGCTCCTGCCCTCGCCCTGTTCCCACTCTCACTCCTGCTCTCGCCCTGTTCCCACTCTCACTGCTGCCCTCGACCTGTTCCCACTCTCACTGCTGCTCTCGCCCTGTTCTCACTCTCACTCCTGCCTTCGCCCTGTTCCCACTCTCACTGCTGCTCTCGCCCTGTTCCCACTCTCACTGCTGCTCTCGCCCTGTTCTCACTCTCACTCCTGCCCTCGCCCTGTTCTCACTCTCACTCCTGCCCTCGCCCTGTTCCCACTCTCACTGCTGCTCTCGCCCTGTTCCCACTCTCACTGCTGCCCTCGACCTGTTCCCACTCTCACTGCTGCCCTCGCCCTGTTCTCACTCTCACTCCTGCCCTCGCCCTGTTCCCACTCTCACTGCTGCTCTCGCCCTGTTCCCACTCTCACTGCTGCTCTCGCCCTGTTCCCACTCTCACTGCTGCTCTCGCCCTGTTCCCACTCTCACTGCTGCTGCTCTCGCCCTGTTCCCACTCTCACTGCTGCTCTCGCCCTGTTCTCACTCTCACTCCTGCCCTCGCCCTGTTCCCACTCTCACTGCTGCTGCTCTCGCCCTGTTCCCACTCTCACTCCTGCCCTCGCCCTGTTCCCACTCTCACTGCTGCTGCTCTCGCCCTGTTCCCACTCTCACTGCAGCCCTCGCCCTGTTCTCACTCTCACTCCTGCCCTCGCCCTGTTCCCACTCTCACTGCTGCTGCTCTCGCCCTGTTCTCACTCTCACTCCTGCCCTCGCCCTGTTCCCACTCTCACTGCTGCTGCTCTCGCCCTGTTCTCACTCTCACTCCTGCCCTCGCCCTGTTCCCACTCTCACTGCTGCTGCTCTCGCCCTGTTCTCACTCTCACTCCTGCCCTCGCTCTGTTCCCACTCTCACTGCTGCTCTCGCCCTGTTCTCACTCTCACTCCTGCCCTCGCCCTGTTCCCACTCTCACTGCTGCTCTCGCCCTGTTCTCACTCTCACTCCTGCCCTCACCCTGTTCCCACTCTCACTGCTGCTGCCCTCGCCCTGTTCTCACTCTCACTCCTGCCCTCGCCCCGTTCCCACTCTCACTCCTGCCCTCGCCCTGTTCCCACTCTCACTGCTGCTGCCCTCGTCCTGTTCCCACTCTCACTGCTGCTGCCCTCGCCCTGTTCCCACTCTCACTGCTGCCCTCGCCCTGTTCCCACTCTCACTCCTGCCCTCGCCCTGTTCCCACTCTCACTGCTGCTGCCCTCGCCCTGTTCCCACTCTCACTGCTGCTGCCCTCGCCCTGTTCCCACTCTCACTGCTGCTGCCCTCGCCCTGTTCCCACTCTCACTCCTGCCCTCGCCCTGTTCCCACTCTCACTCCTGCCCTCGCCCTGTTCCCACTCTCACTCCTGCCCTCGCCCTGTTCCCACTCTCACTGCTGCCCTCGCCCTGTTCCCACTCTCACTGCTGCCCTCGCCCTGTTCCCACTCTCACTCCTGCCCTCGCCCTGTTCCCACTCTCACTCCTGCCCTCGCCCTGTTCCCACTCTCACTCCTGCCCTCGCCCTGTTCCCACTCTCACTGCTGCTCTCGCCCTGTTCCCACTCTCACTCCTGCCCTCGCCCTGTTCCCACTCTCACTCCTGCCCTCGCCCTGTTCCCACTCTCACTCCTGCCCTCGCCCTGTTCCCACTCTCACTGCTGCCCTCGCCCTGTTCCCACTCTCACTGCTGCCCTCGCCCTGTTCCCACTCTCACTCCTGCCCTCGCCCTGTTCCCACTCTCACTCCTGCCCTCGCCCTGTTCCCACTCTCACTCCTGCCCTCGCCCTGTTCCCACTCTCACTGCTGCCCTCGCCCTGTTCTCACTCTCACTCCTGCCCTCGCCCTGTTCCCACTCTCACTGCTGCTCTCGCCCTGTTCCCACTCTCACTCCTGCCCTCGCCCTGTTCCCACTCTCGCTGCTGCCCTCGCCCTGTTCTCACTCTCACTGCTGCTCTCGCCCTGTTCCCACTCTCACTGCTGCCCTCGCCCTGTTCTCACTCTCACTCCTGCCCTCGCCCTGTTCCCACTCTCACTCCTGCCCTCGCCCTGTTCTCACTCTCACTGCTGCCCTCGCCCTGTTCCCACTCTCACTGCTGCCCTCGCCCTGTTCTCACTCTCACTGCTGCTCTCGCCCTGTTCCCACTCTCACTGCTGCCCTCGCCCTGTTCTCACTCTCACTCCTGCCCTCGCCCTGTTCTCACTCTCACTCCTGCCCTCGCCCTGTTCCCACTCTCACTCCTGCCCTCGCCCTGTTCCCACTCTCGCTGCTGCCCTCGCCCTGTTCGCACTCTCACTGCTGCTCTCGCCCTGTTCCCACTCTCACTGCTGCCCTCGCCCTGTTCTCACTCTCACTCCTGCCCTCGCCCTGTTCCCACTCTCACTCCTGCCCTCGCCCTGTTCTCACTCTCACTGCTGCTCTCGCCCTGTTCCCACTCTCACTGCTGCCCTCGCCCTGTTCCCACTCTCACTGCTGCTCTCGCCCTGTTCCCACTCTCGCTGCTGCTCTCGCCCTGTTCCCACTCTCGCTGCTGCCCTCGCCCTGTTCTCACTCTCACTGCTGCTCTCGCCCTGTTCCCACTCTCACTGCTGCCCTCGCCCTGTTCCCACTCTCACTGCTGCTGCTCTCGCCCTGTTCCCACTCTCACTGCTGCCCTCGCCCTGTTCCCACTCTCACTGCTGCCCTCGCCCTGTTCCCACTCTCACTGCTGCTGCTCTCGCCCTGTTCCCACTCTCACTCCTGCTCTCGCGCTGTTCCCACTCTCACTGCTGCCCTCGCCCTGTTCCCACTCTCACTGCTGCTGCCCTCGCCCTGTTCCCACTCACACTGCTGCCCTCGCCCTGTTCCCACTCTCACTGCTGCTCTCGCCCTGTTCCCACTCTCGCTGCTGCCCTCGCCCTGTTCCCACTCTCACTCCTGCCCTCGCCCTGTTCCCACTCTCACTGCTGCCCTCGCCCTGTTCCCACTCTCACTGCTGCCCTCGCCCTGTTCCCACTCTCACTGCTGCTCTCGCCCTGTTCCCACTCTCACTGCTGCTGCTCTCGCCCTGTTCCCACTCTCGCTGCTGCTGCTCTCGCCCTGTTCCCACTCTCACTGCTGCTGCTCTCGCCCTGTTCCCACTCTCACTGCTGCCCTCGCCCTGTTCCCACTCTCACTGCTGCTCTCGCCCTGTTCCCACTCTCACTGCTGCTCTCGCCCTGTTCCCACTCTCACTGCTGCTCTCGCCCTGTTCCCACTCTCACTGCTGCTGCTCTCGCCCTGTTCCCACTCTCACTCCTGCTCTCGCGCTGTTCCCACTCTCACTGCTGCCCTCGCCCTGTTCCCACTCTCACTGCTGCCCTCGCCCTGTTCCCACTCTCACTGCTGCCCTCGCCCTGTTCCCACTCTCACTGCTGCTCTCGCCCTGTTCCCACTCTCGCTGCTGCCCTCGCCCTGTTCCCACTCTCACTCCTGCCCTCGCCCTGTTCCCACTCTCGCTGCTGCCCTCGCCCTGTTCCCACTCTCACTCCTGCCCTCGCCCTGTTCCCACTCTCACTGCTGCCCTCGCCCTGTTCCCACTCTCACTGCTGCTCTCGCCCTGTTCCCACTCTCACTGCTGCTCTCGCCCTGTTCCCACTCTCACTGCTGCTGCTCTCGCCCTGTTCCCACTCTCACTGCTGCCCTCGCCCTGTTCCCACTCTCACTGCTGCTCTCGCCTTGTTCCCACTCTCACTGCTGCTCTCGCCCTGTTGCCACTCTCACTGCTGCTGCTCTCGCCCTGTTCCCACTCTCACTGCTGCCCTCGCCCTGTTCCCACTCTCACTGCTGCTCTCGCCCTGTTCCCACTCTCACTGCTGCTCTCGCCCTGTTCCCACTCTCACTGCTGCTCTCGCCCTGTTCCCACTCTCGCTGCTGCTCTCGCCCTGTTCCCACTCTCACTGCTGCCCTCGCCCTGTTCCCACTCTCACTGCTGCCCTCGCCCTGTTCCCACTCTCACTGCTGCTGCCCTCGCCCTGTTCCCACACTCACTGCTGCCCTCGCCCTGTTCCCACTCTCACTGCTGCTGCTCTCGCCCTGTTCCCACTCTCACTGCTGCTCTCGCCCTGTTCCCACTCTCACTGCTGCCCTCGCCCTGTTCACACTCTCACTGCTGCTCTCGCCCTGTTCCCACTCTCACTGCTGCTGCTCTCGCCCTGTTCCCACTCTCACTGCTGCCCTCGCCCTGTTCCCACTCTCACTGCTGCTCTCGCCTTGTTCCCACTCTCACTGCTGCTCTCGCCCTGTTCCCACTCTCACTGCTGCTGCTCTCGCCCTGTTCCCACTCTCACTGCTGCCCTCGCCCTGTTCCCACTCTCACTGCTGCTCTCGCCCTGTTCCCACTCTCACTGCTGCTCTCGCCCTGTTCCCACTCTCACTGCTGCTCTCGCCCTGTTCCCACTCTCGCTGCTGCTCTCGCCCTGTTCCCACTCTCACTGCTGCCCTCGCCCTGTTCCCACTCTCACTGCTGCCCTCGCCCTGTTCCCACTCTCACTGCTGCTGCCCTCGCCCTGTTCCCACACTCACTGCTGCCCTCGCCCTGTTCCCACTCTCACTGCTGCTGCTCTCGCCCTGTTCCCACTCTCACTGCTGCTCTCGCCCTGTTCCCACTCTCACTGCTGCCCTCGCCCTGTTCCCACTCTCACTGCTGCTCTCGCCCTGTTCCCACTCTCACTGCTGCCCTCGCCCTGTTCCCACTCTCACTGCTGCCCTCGCCCTGTTCCCACTCTCACTGCTGCTGCCCTCGCCCTGTTCCCACACTCACTGCTGCCCTCGCCCTGTTCTCACTCTCACTCCTGCCCTCACCCTGTTCCCACTCTCACTGCTGCTGCCCTCGCCCTGTTCTCACTCTCACTCCTGCCCTCGCCCCGTTCCCACTCTCACTCCTGCCCTCGCCCTGTTCCCACTCTCACTGCTGCTCTCGCCCTGTTCCCACTCTCGCTGCTGCTGCTCTCGCCCTGTTCCCACTCTCGCTGCTGCTGCTCTCGCCCTGTTCCCACTCTCACTGCTGCTGCTCTCGCCCTGTTCCCACTCTCACTGCTGCTGCTCTCGCCCTGTTCCCACTCTCGCTGCTGCTGCTCTCGCCCTGTTCCCACTCTCACTGCTGCTGCTCTCGCCCTGTTCCCACTCTCGCTGCTGCTGCTCTCGCCCTGTTCCCACTCTCACTGCTGCTGCTCTCGCCCTGTTCCCACTCTCACTGCTGCTGCCCTCGCCCTGTTCCCACTCTCACTCCTGCCCTCGCCCTGTTCCCACTCTCACTGCTGCTCTCGCCCTGTTCCCACTCTCACTGCTGCTCTCGCCCTGTTCCCACTCTCACTGCTGCTGCCCTCGCCCTGTTCCCACTCTCACTGCTGCCCTCGCCCTGTTCCCACTCTCACTGCTGCCCTCGCCCTGTTCCCACTCTCACTGCTGCCCTCGCCCTGTTCCCACTCTCACTGCTGCCCTCGCCCTGTTCCCACTCTCACTGCTGCTCTCGCGCTGTTCCCACTCTCACTGCTGCCCTCGCGCTGTTCCCACTCTCACTGCTGCCCTCGCCCTGTTCCCACTCTCACTGCTCCTGCCCTCGCCCTGTTCCCACTCTCACTGCTCCTGCCCTCGCCCTGTTCCCACTCTCACTGCTCCTGCCCTCGCCCTGTTCCCACTCTCACTGCTGCTCTCGCCCTGTTCCCACTCTCACTGCTGCCCTCGCCCTGTTCCCACTCTCACTGCTGCCCTCGCCCTGTTCCCACTCTCACTGCTGCTCTCGCCCTGTTCCCACTCTCACTGCTGCCCTCGCCCTTTTCCCACTCTCACTGCTGCTCTCGCCCTGTTCCCACTCTCACTGCTGCCCTCGCCCTGTTCCCACTCTCACTGCTGCTGCCCTCGCCCTGTTCCCACTCTCACTGCTGCTCTCGCCCTGTTCCCACTCTCACTGCTGCTGCCCTCGCCCTGTTCCCACTCTCACTGCTGCCCTCGCCCTGTTCCCACTCTCACTGCTGCCCTCGCCCTGTTCCCACTCTCACTGCTGCTCTCGCCCTGTTCCCACTGTCACTGCTGCCCTCGCCCTGTTCCCACTCTCACTGCTGCTCTCGCCCTGTTCCCACTGTCACTGCTGCCCTCGCCCTGTTCCCACTCTCACTGCTGCTGCCCTCGCCCTGTTCCCACTCTCACTGCTGCCCTCGCCCTGTTCCCACTCTCACTGCTGCTGCCCTCGCCCTGTTCCCACTCTCACTGCTGCTCTCGCCCTGTTCCCACTCTCACTGCTGCTCTCGCCCTGTTCCCACTCTCACTGCTGCTGCTCTCGCCCTGTTCCCACTCTCACTGCTGCTCTCGCCCTGTTCCCACTCTCACTGCTGCTCTCGCCCTGTTCCCACTCTCACTGCTGCTGCCCTCGCCCTGTTCCCACTCTCACTGCTGCCCTCGCCCTGTTCCCACTCTCACTGCTGCTCTCGCCCTGTTCCCACTGTCACTGCTGCTCTCGCCCTGTTCCCACTGTAACTGCTGCTGCTCTCGCCCTGTTCCCACTCTCACTACTGCCCTCGCCCTGTTCCCACTCTCACTGCTGCTGCCCTCGCCCTGTTCCCACTCTCACTCCTGCTCTCGCCCTGTTCCCACTGTCAATGCTGCTGCTCTCGCCCTGTTCCCACTGTCACTGCTGCTCTCGCCCTGTTTCCACTCTCACTCCTGCTCTCGCCCTGTTCCCACTGTCACTGCTGCTGCTCTCGCCCTGTTCCCACTGTCACTGCTGCTCTCGCCCTGTTCCCACTCTCACTGCTGCTCTCGCCCTGTTCCCACTCTCACTGCTGCTCTCGCCCTGTTCCCACTCTCACTCCTGCTCTCGCCCTGTTCCCACTGTCACTGCTGCTGCTCTCGCCCTGTTCCCACTCTCACTGCTGCTCTCGCCCTGTTCCCACTCTCACTGCTGCCCTCGCCCTGTTCCCACTCTCACTGCTGCTCTCGCCCTGTTCCCACTCTCACTCCTGCTCTCGCCCTGTTCCCACTGTCACTGCTGCTGCTCTCGCCCTGTTCCCACTCTCACTGCTGCCCTCGCCCTGTTCCCACTCTCACTGCTGCTCTCGCCCTGTTCCCACTCTCACTGCTGCTCTCGCCCTGTTCCCACTCTCACTGCTGCCCTCGCCCTGTTCCCACTCTCACTGCTGCCCTCGCCCTGTTCCCACTCTCACTGCTGCCCTCGCCCTGTTCCCACTCTCACTGCTGCTCTCGCCCTGTTCCCACTCTCACTGCTGCTGCCCTCGCCCTGTTCCCACTCTCACTGCTGCCCTCGCCCTGTTCCCACTCTCACTGCTGCCCTCGCCCTGTTCGCACTCTCACTCCTGCCCTCGCCCTGTTCCCACTCTCACTCCTGCTCTCGCCCTGTTCCCACTCTCACTACTGCTCTCGCCCTGTTCCCACTCTCACTGCTGCCCTCGCCCTGTTCCCACTCTCACTACTGCTGCCCTCGCCCTGTTCCCACTCTCACTGCTGCTGCCCTCGCCCTGTTCCCACTCTCACTGCTGCCCTCGCCCTGTTCCCACTCTCACTGCTGCTCTCGCCCTGTTCCCACTCTCACTACTGCCCTCGCCCTGTTCCCACTCTCACTACTGCCCTCGCCCTGTTCCCACTCTCGCTCCTGCCCTCGCCCTGTTCCCACTCTCACTCCTGCTCTCGCCCTGTTCCCACTCTCACTGCTGCTGCCCTCGCCCTGTTCCCACTCTCACTGCTGCTCTCGCCCTGTTCCCACTCTCACTACTGCCCTCGCCCTGTTCCCACTCTCACTGCTGCCCTCGCCCTGTTCCCACTCTCACTACTGCCCTCGCCCTGTTCCCACTCTCACTACTGCCCTCGCCCTGTTCCCACTCTCGCTCCTGCCCTCGCCCTGTTCCCACTCTCACTCCTGCTCTCGCCCTGTTCCCACTCTCACTGCTGCTGCCCTCGCCCTGTTCCCACTCTCACTGCTGCTCTCGCCCTGTTCCCACTCTCACTACTGCCCTCGCCCTGTTCCCACTCTCACTGCTGCCCTCGCCCTGTTCCCACTCTCACTACTGCCCTCGCCCTGTTCCCACTCTCACTACTGCCCTCGCCCTGTTCCCACTCTCGCTCCTGCCCTCGCCCTGTTCCCACTATCACTCCTGCTCTCGCCCTGTTCCCACTCTCACTGCTGCCCTCGACCTGTTCCCACTCTCACTGCTGCTCTCGCCCTGTTCTCACTCTCACTCCTGCCCTCGCCCTGTTCCCACTCTCACTGCTGCTCTCGCCCTGTTCCCACTCTCACTGCTGCTCTCGCCCTGTTCTCACTCTCACTCCTGCCCTCGCCCTGTTCTCACTCTCACTCCTGCCCTCGCCCTGTTCCCACTCTCACTGCTGCTCTCGCCCTGTTCCCACTCTCACTGCTGCCCTCGACCTGTTCCCACTCTCACTGCTGCCCTCGCCCTGTTCTCACTCTCACTCCTGCCCTCGCCCTGTTCCCACTCTCACTGCTGCTCTCGCCCTGTTCCCACTCTCACTGCTGCTCTCGCCCTGTTCCCACTCTCACTGCTGCTCTCGCCCTGTTCCCACTCTCACTGCTGCTGCTCTCGCCCTGTTCCCACTCTCACTGCTGCTCTCGCCCTGTTCTCACTCTCACTCCTGCCCTCGCCCTGTTCCCACTCTCACTGCTGCTGCTCTCGCCCTGTTCCCACTCTCACTCCTGCCCTCGCCCTGTTCCCACTCTCACTGCTGCTGCTCTCGCCCTGTTCCCACTCTCACTGCTGCCCTCGCCCTGTTCTCACTCTCACTCCTGCCCTCGCCCTGTTCCCACTCTCACTGCTGCTGCTCTCGCCCTGTTCTCACTCTCACTCCTGCCCTCGCCCTGTTCCCACTCTCACTGCTGCTGCTCTCGCCCTGTTCTCACTCTCACTCCTGACCTCGCCCTGTTCCCACTCTCACTGCTGCTGCTCTCGCCCTGTTCTCACTCTCACTCCTGCCCTCGCTCTGTTCCCACTCTCACTGCTGCTCTCGCCCTGTTCTCACTCTCACTCCTGCCCTCGCCCTGTTCCCACTCTCACTGCTGCTCTCGCCCTGTTCTCACTCTCACTCCTGCCCTCACCCTGTTCCCACTCTCACTGCTGCTGCCCTCGCCCTGTTCTCACTCTCACTCCTGCCCTCGCCCCGTTCCCACTCTCACTCCTGCCCTCGCCCTGTTCCCACTCTCACTGCTGCTGCCCTCGTCCTGTTCCCTCTCTCACTGCTGCTGCCCTCGCCCTGTTCCCACTCTCACTGCTGCCCTCGCCCTGTTCCCACTCTCACTCCTGCCCTCGCCCTGTTCCCACTCTCACTGCTGCTGCCCTCGCCCTGTTCCCACTCTCACTGCTGCTGCCCTCGCCCTGTTCCCACTCTCACTGCTGCTGCCCTCGCTCTGTTCCCACTCTCACTCCTGCCCTCGCCCTGTTCCCACTCTCACTCCTGCCCTCGCCCTGTTCCCACTCTCACTCCTGCCCTCGCCCTGTTCCCACTCTCACTGCTGCCCTCGCCCTGTTCCCACTCTCACTGCTGCCCTCGCCCTGTTCCCACTCTCACTCCTGCCCTCGCCCTGTTCCCACTCTCACTCCTGCCCTCGCCCTGTTCCCACTCTCACTCCTGCCCTCGCCCTGTTCCCACTCTCACTGCTGCTCTCGCCCTGTTCCCACTCTCACTCCTGCCCTCGCCCTGTTCCCACTCTCACTCCTGCCCTCGCCCTGTTCCCACTCTCACTCCTGCCCTCGCCCTGTTCCCACTCTCACTGCTGCCCTCGCCCTGTTCCCACTCTCACTGCTGCCCTCGCCCTGTTCCCACTCTCACTCCTGCCCTCGCCCTGTTCCCACTCTCACTCCTGCCCTCGCCCTGTTCCCACTCTCACTCCTGACCTCGCCCTGTTCCCACTCTCACTCCTGCCCTCGCCCTGTTCCCACTCTCGCTGCTGCCCTCGCCCTGTTCTCACTCTCACTGCTGCTCTCTCCCTGTTCCCACTCTCACTGCTGCCCTCGCCCTGTTCTCACTCTCACTCCTGCCCTCGCCCTGTTCCCACTCTCACTCCTGCCCTCGCCCTGTTCTCACTCTCACTGCTGCCCTCGCCCTGTTCCCACTCTCACTGCTGCCCTCGCCCTGTTCTCACTCTCACTGCTGCTCTCGCCCTGTTCCCACTCTCACTGCTGCCCTCGCCCTGTTCTCACTCTCACTCCTGCCCTCGCCCTGTTCTCACTCTCACTCCTGCCCTCGCCCTGTTCCCACTCTCACTCCTGCCCTCGCCCTGTTCCCACTCTCACTGCTGCCCTCGCCCTGTTCCCACTCTCACTGCTGCTCTCGCCCTGTTCCCACTCTCACTGCTGCCCTCGCCCTGTTCTCACTCTCACTGCTGCCCTCGCCCTGTTCCCACTCTCACTCCTGCCCTCGCCCTGTTCTCACTCTCACTGCTGCTCTCGCCCTGTTCCCACTCTCACTGCTGCCCTCGCCCTGTTCCCACTCTCACTGCTGCCCTCGCCCTGTTCCCACTCTCACTGCTGCTGCTCTCGCCCTGTTCCCACTCTCACTGCTGCCCTCGCCCTGTTCCCACTCTCACTGCTGCCCTCGCCCTGTTCCCACTCTCACTGCTGCTGCTCTCGCCCTGTTCCCACTCTCACTCCTGCTCTCGCGCTGTTCCCACTCTCACTGCTGCCCTCGCCCTGTTCCCACTCTCACTGCTGCTGCCCTCGCCCTGTTCCCACTCACACTGCTGCCCTCGCCCTGTTCCCACTCTCACTGCTGCTCTCGCCCTGTTCCCACTCTCGCTGCTGCCCTCGCCCTGTTCCCACTCTCACTCCTGCCCTCGCCCTGTTCCCACTCTCACTGCTGCCCTCGCCCTGTTCCCACTCTCACTGCTGCCCTCGCCCTGTTCCCACTCTCACTGCTGCTCTCGCCCTGTTCCCACTCTCACTGCTGCTGCTCTCGCCCTGTTCCCACTCTCGCTGCTGCTGCTCTCGCCCTGTTCCCACTCTCACTGCTGCTGCTCTCGCCATGTTCCCACTCTCACTGCTGCCCTCGCCCTGTTCCCACTCTCACTGCTGCTCTCGCCCTGTTCCCACTCTCACTGCTGCTCTCGCCCTGTTCCCACTCTCACTGCTGCTGCTCTCGCCCTGTTCCCACTCTCACTCCTGCTCTCGCGCTGTTCCCACTCTCACTGCTGCCCTCGCCCTGTTCCCACTCTCACTGCTGCCCTCGCCCTGTTCCCACTCTCACTGCTGCCCTCGCCCTGTTCCCACTCTCACTGCTGCTCTCGCCCTGTTCCCACTCTCGCTGCTGCCCTCGCCCTGTTCCCACTCTCACTCCTGCCCTCGCCCTGTTCCCACTCTCGCTGCTGCCCTCGCCCTGTTCCCACTCTCACTCCTGCCCTCGCCCTGTTCCCACTCTCACTGCTGCCCTCGCCCTGTTCCCACTCTCACTGCTGCTCTCGCCCTGTTCCCACTCTCACTGCTGCTCTCGCCCTGTTCCCACTCTCACTGCTGCTGCTCTCGCCCTGTTCCCACTCTCACTGCTGCCCTCGCCCTGTTCCCACTCTCACTGCTGCTCTCGCCTTGTTCCCACTCTCACTGCTGCTCTCGCCCTGTTCCCACTCTCACTGCTGCTGCTCTCGCCCTGTTCCCACTCTCACTGCTGCCCTCGCCCTGTTCCCACTCTCACTGCTGCTCTCGCCCTGTTCCCACTCTCACTGCTGCTCTCGCCCTGTTCCCACTCTCACTGCTGCTCTCGCCCTGTTCCCACTCTCGCTGCTGCTCTCGCCCTGTTCCCACTCTCACTGCTGCCCTCGCCCTGTTCCCACTCTCACTGCTGCCCTCGCCCTGTTCCCACTCTCACTGCTGCTGCCCTCGCCCTGTTCCCACACTCACTGCTGCCCTCGCCCTGTTCCCACTCTCACTGCTGCTGCTCTCGCCCTGTTCCCACTCTCACTGCTGCTCTCGCCCTGTTCCCACTCTCACTGCTGCCCTCGCCCTGTTCCCACTCTCACTGCTGCTCTCGCCCTGTTCCCACTCTCACTGCTGCCCTCGCCCTGTTCCCACTCTCACTGCTGCCCTCGCCCTGTTCCCACTCTCACTGCTGCTGCCCTCGCCCTGTTCCCACACTCACTGCTGCCCTCGCCCTGTTCCCACTCTCACTGCTGCTGCTCTCGCCCTGTTCCCACTCTCACTGCTGCTGCCCTCGCCCTGTTCCCACACTCACTGCTGCCCTCGCCCTGTTCCCACTCTCACTGCTGCTGCCCTCGCCCTGTTCCCACACTCACTGCTGCCCTCGCCCTGTTCCCACTCTCACTGCTGCTGCTCTCGCCCTGTTCCCACTCTCACTGCTGCTCTCGCCCTGTTCCCACTCTCACTGCTGCCCTCGCCCTGTTCCCACTCTCACTGCTGCTGCTCTCGCCCTGTTCCCACTCTCACTGCTGCTGCTCTCGCCCTGTTCTCACTCTCACTGCTGCTGCCCTCGCCCTGTTCCCACTCTCACTGCTGCTGCTCTCGCCCTGTTCTCACTCTCACTCCTGCCCTCGCCCTGTTCCCACTCTCACTGCTGCCCTCGCCCTGTTCCCACTCTCACTGCTGCTCTCGCCCTGTTCCCACTCTCACTGCTGCCCTCGCCCTGTTCCCACTCTCACTGCTGCCCTCGCCCTGTTCCCACTCTCACTGCTGCTGCTCTCGCCCTGTTCCCACTCTCACTGCTGCTGCCCTCGCCCTGTTCTCACTCTCACTGCTGCCCTCGCCCTGTTCTCACTCTCACTGCTGCTGCTCTCGCCCTGTTCTCACTCTCACTGCTGCCCTCGCCCTGTTCTCACTCTCACTCCTGCCCTCGCCCTGTTCTCACTCTCACTGCTGCCCTCGCCCTGTTCTCACTCTCACTGCTGCCCTCGCCCTGTTCCCACTCTCACTGCTGCCCTCGCCCTGTTCCCACTCTCACTGCTGCTCTCGCCCTGTTCCCACTCTCACTGCTGCCCTCGCCCTGTTCCCACTCTCACTGCTGCTGCTCTCGCCCTGTTCTCACTCTCACTCCTGCCCTCGCCCTGTTCTCACTCTCACTCCTGCTCTCGCCCTGTTCCCACTCTCACTGCTGCTCTCGCCCTGTTCCCACTCTCACTGCTGCCCTCGCCCTGTTCCCACTCTCACTCCTGCTCTCGCACTGTTCCCACTCTCACTCCTGCCCTCGCCCTGTTCTCACTCTCACTGCTGCTGCTCTCGCCCTGTTCCCACTCTCGCTGCTGCTGCTCTCGCCCTGTTCCCACTCTCACTGCTGCTCTCGCCCTGTTCCCACTCTCACTCCTGCCCTCGCCCTGTTCCCACTCTCACTGCTGCCCTCGCCCTGTTCCCACTCTCACTGCTCCTGCCCTCGCCCTGTTCCCACTCTCACTGCTCCTGCCCTCGCCCTGTTCCCACTCTCACTCCTGCCCTCGCCCTGTTCCCACTCTCACTGCTGCTCTCGCCCTGTTCCCACTCTCACTGCTGCTCTCGCCCTGTTCCCACTCTCACTGCTGCTGCTCTCGCCCTGTTCCCACTCTCACTGCTGCTCTCGCCCTGTTCCCACTCTCACTCCTGCCCTCGCCCTGTTCCCACTCTCACTCCTGCCCTCGCCCTGTTCCCACTCTCACTGCTGCTCTCGCCCTGTTCCCACTCTCACTGCTGCCCTCGCCCTGTTCCCACTCTCACTGCTGCTCTCGCCCTGTTCCCACTCTCACTGCTGCCCTCGCCCTGTTCCCACTCTCACTGCTCCTGCCCTCGCCCTGTTCCCACTCTCACTGCTCCTGCCCTCGCCCTGTTCCCACTCTCACTGCTCCTGCCCTCGCCCTGTTCCCACTCTCACTGCTGCTCTCGCCCTGTTCCCACTCTCACTGCTGCCCTCGCCCTGTTCCCACTCTCACTGCTGCCCTCGCCCTGTTCCCACTCTCACTGCTGCTCTCGCCCTGTTCCCACTCTCACTGCTGCCCTCGCCCTGTTCCCACTCTCACTGCTGCTCTCGCCCTGTTCCCACTCTCACTGCTGCCCTCGCCCTGTTCCCACTCTCACTGCTGCTGCCCTCGCCCTGTTCCCACTCTCACTGCTGCTCTCGCCCTGTTCCCACTCTCACTGCTGCTGCCCTCGCCCTGTTCCCACTCTCACTGCTGCCCTCGCCCTGTTCCCACTCTCACTGCTGCCCTCGCCCTGTTCCCACTCTCACTGCTGCTCTCGCCCTGTTCCCACTGTCACTGCTGCCCTCGCCCTGTTCCCACTCTCACTGCTGCTCTCGCCCTGTTCCCACTGTCACTGCTGCCCTCGCCCTGTTCCCACTCTCACTGCTGCTGCCCTCGCCCTGTTCCCACTCTCACTGCTGCCCTCGCCCTGTTCCCACTCTCACTGCTGCTGCCCTCGCCCTGTTCCCACTCTCACTGCTGCTCTCGCCCTGTTCCCACTCTCACTGCTGCTCTCGCCCTGTTCCCACTCTCACTGCTGCTGCTCTCGCCCTGTTCCCACTCTCACTGCTGCTCTCGCCCTGTTCCCACTCTCACTGCTGCTCTCGCCCTGTTCCCACTCTCACTGCTGCTGCCCTCGCCCTGTTCCCACTCTCACTGCTGCCCTCGCCCTGTTCCCACTCTCACTGCTGCTCTCGCCCTGTTCCCACTGTCACTGCTGCTCTCGCCCTGTTCCCACTGTAACTGCTGCTGCTCTCGCCCTGTTCCCACTCTCACTACTGCCCTCGCCCTGTTCCCACTCTCACTGCTGCTGCCCTCGCCCTGTTCCCACTCTCACTCCTGCTCTCGCCCTGTTCCCACTGTCACTGCTGCTGCTCTCGCCCTGTTCCCACTGTCACTGCTGCTCTCGCCCTGTTTCCACTCTCACTCCTGCTCTCGCCCTGTTCCCACTGTCACTGCTGCTGCTCTCGCCCTGTTCCCACTGTCACTGCTGCTCTCGCCCTGTTCCCACTCTCACTGCTGCTCTCGCCCTGTTCCCACTGTCACTGCTGCTGCTCTCGCCCTGTTCCCACTCTCACTACTGCCCTCGCCCTGTTCCCACTGTCACTGCTGCTGCTCTCGCCCTGTTCCCACTCTCACTGCTGCTCTCGCCCTGTTCCCACTCTCACTCCTGCCCTCGCCCTGTTCCCACTCTCACTGCTGCTCTCGCCCTGTTCCCACTCTCACTGCTGCTCTCGCCCTGTTCCCACTATCACTGCTGCTGCCCTCGCCCTGTTCCCACTCTCACTCCTGCTCTCGCCCTGTTC
The DNA here is from genome assembly GCF_964213995.1 of Mustelus asterias. Classification (NCBI taxonomy): domain Eukaryota; kingdom Metazoa; phylum Chordata; class Chondrichthyes; order Carcharhiniformes; family Triakidae; genus Mustelus; species Mustelus asterias. The sequence continues at coordinate 11,096,676 of NC_135807.1, forward strand.
CCACTGTCACTGCTGCTGCTCTCGCCCTGTTCCCACTCTCACTGCTGCTCTCGCCCTGTTCCCACTCTCACTGCTGCTCTCGCCCTGTTCCCACTCTCACTCCTGCTCTCGCCCTGTTCCCACTGTCACTGCTGCTGCTCTCGCCCTGTTCCCACTCTCACTGCTGCTCTCGCCCTGTTCCCACTCTCACTGCTGCCCTCGCCCTGTTCCCACTCTCACTGCTGCTCTCGCCCTGTTCCCACTCTCACTCCTGCTCTCGCCCTGCTCCCACTGTCACTGCTGCTGCTCTCGCCCTGTTCCCACTCTCACTGCTGCCCTCGCCCTGTTCCCACTCTCACTGCTGCTCTCGCCCTGTTCCCACTCTCACTGCTGCTCTCGCCCTGTTCCCACTCTCACTGCTGCCCTCGCCCTGTTCCCACTCTCACTGCTGCCCTCGCCCTGTTCCCACTCTCACTGCTGCCCTCGCCCTGTTCCCACTCTCACTGCTGCTCTCGCCCTGTTCCCACTCTCACTGCTGCTGCCCTCGCCCTGTTCCCACTCTCACTGCTGCCCTCGCCCTGTTCCCACTCTCACTGCTGCCCTCGCCCTGTTCCCACTCTCACTCCTGCCCTCGCCCTGTTCCCACTCTCACTCCTGCTCTCGCCCTGTTCCCACTCTCACTACTGCTCTCGCCCTGTTCCCACTCTCACTGCTGCCCTCGCCCTGTTCCCACTCTCACTACTGCTGCCCTCGCCCTGTTCCCACTCTCACTGCTGCTGCCCTCGCCCTGTTCCCACTCTCACTGCTGCCCTCGCCCTGTTCCAACTCTCACTGCTGCTCTCGCCCTGTTCCCACTCTCACTACTGCCCTCGCCCTGTTCCCACTCTCACTACTGCCCTCGCCCTGTTCCCACTCTCGCTCCTGCCCTCGCCCTGTTCCCACTCTCACTCCTGCTCTCGCCCTGTTCCCACTCTCACTGCTGCTGCCCTCGCCCTGTTCCCACTCTCACTGCTGCTCTCGCCCTGTTCCCACTCTCACTACTGCCCTCGCCCTGTTCCCACTCTCACTGCTGCCCTCGCCCTGTTCCCACTCTCACTACTGCCCTCGCCCTGTTCCCACTCTCACTACTGCCCTCGCCCTGTTCCCACTCTCGCTCCTGCCCTCGCCCTGTTCCCACTCTCACTCCTGCTCTCGCCCTGTTCCCACTCTCACTGCTGCTGCCCTCGCCCTGTTCCCACTCTCACTGCTGCTCTCGCCCTGTTCCCACTCTCACTACTGCCCTCGCCCTGTTCCCACTCTCACTGCTGCCCTCGCCCTGTTCCCACTCTCACTACTGCCCTCGCCCTGTTCCCACTCTCACTACTGCCCTCGCCCTGTTCCCACTCTCGCTCCTGCCCTCGCCCTGTTCCCACTCTCACTCCTGCTCTCGCCCTGTTCCCACTCTCACTGCTGCCCTCGACCTGTTCCCACTCTCACTGCTGCTCTCGCCCTGTTCTCACTCTCACTCCTGCCCTCGCCCTGTTCCCACTCTCACTGCTGCTCTCGCCCTGTTCCCACTCTCACTGCTGCTCTCGCCCTGTTCTCACTCTCACTCCTGCCCTCGCCCTGTTCTCACTCTCACTCCTGCCCTCGCCCTGTTCCCACTCTCACTGCTGCTCTCGCCCTGTTCCCACTCTCACTGCTGCCCTCGACCTGTTCCCACTCTCACTGCTGCCCTCGCCCTGTTCTCACTCTCACTCCTGCCCTCGCCCTGTTCCCACTCTCACTGCTGCTCTCGCCCTGTTCCCACTCTCACTGCTGCTCTCGCCCTGTTCCCACTCTCACTGCTGCTCTCGCCCTGTTCCCACTCTCACTGCTGCTGCTCTCGCCCTGTTCCCACTCTCACTGCTGCTCTCGCCCTGTTCTCACTCTCACTCCTGCCCTCGCCCTGTTCCCACTCTCACTGCTGCTGCTCTCGCCCTGTTCCCACTCTCACTCCTGCCCTCGCCCTGTTCCCACTCTCACTGCTGCTGCTCTCGCCCTGTTCCCACTCTCACTGCTGCCCTCGCCCTGTTCTCACTCTCACTCCTGCCCTCGCCCTGTTCCCACTCTCACTGCTGCTGCTCTCGCCCTGTTCTCACTCTCACTCCTGCCCTCGCCCTGTTCCCACTCTCACTGCTGCTGCTCTCGCCCTGTTCTCACTCTCACTCCTGCCCTCGCCCTGTTCCCACTCTCACTGCTGCTGCTCTCGCCCTGTTCTCACTCTCACTCCTGCCCTCGCTCTGTTCCCACTCTCACTGCTGCTCTCGCCCTGTTCTCACTCTCACTCCTGCCCTCGCCCTGTTCCCACTCTCACTGCTGCTCTCGCCCTGTTCTCACTCTCACTCCTGCCCTCACCCTGTTCCCACTCTCACTGCTGCTGCCCTCGCCCTGTTCTCACTCTCACTCCTGCCCTCGCCCCGTTCCCACTCTCACTCCTGCCCTCGCCCTGTTCCCACTCTCACTGCTGCTGCCCTCGTCCTGTTCCCACTCTCACTGCTGCTGCCCTCGCCCTGTTCCCACTCTCACTGCTGCCCTCGCCCTGTTCCCACTCTCACTCCTGCCCTCGCCCTGTTCCCACTCTCACTGCTGCTGCCCTCGCCCTGTTCCCACTCTCACTGCTGCTGCCCTCGCCCTGTTCCCACTCTCACTGCTGCTGCCCTCGCTCTGTTCCCACTCTCACTCCTGCCCTCGCCCTGTTCCCACTCTCACTCCTGCCCTCGCCCTGTTCCCACTCTCACTCCTGCCCTCGCCCTGTTCCCACTCTCACTGCTGCCCTCGCCCTGTTCCCACTCTCACTGCTGCCCTCGCCCTGTTCCCACTCTCACTCCTGCCCTCGCCCTGTTCCCACTCTCACTCCTGCCCTCGCCCTGTTCCCACTCTCACTCCTGCCCTCGCCCTGTTCCCACTCTCACTGCTGCTCTCGCCCTGTTCCCACTCTCACTCCTGCCCTCGCCCTGTTCCCACTCTCACTCCTGCCCTCGCCCTGTTCCCACTCTCACTCCTGCCCTCGCCCTGTTCCCACTCTCACTGCTGCCCTCGCCCTGTTCCCACTCTCACTGCTGCCCTCGCCCTGTTCCCACTCTCACTCCTGCCCTCGCCCTGTTCCCACTCTCACTCCTGCCCTCGCCCTGTTCCCACTCTCACTCCTGACCTCGCCCTGTTCCCACTCTCACTCCTGCCCTCGCCCTGTTCCCACTCTCGCTGCTGCCCTCGCCCTGTTCTCACTCTCACTGCTGCTCTCTCCCTGTTCCCACTCTCACTGCTGCCCTCGCCCTGTTCTCACTCTCACTCCTGCCCTCGCCCTGTTCCCACTCTCACTCCTGCCCTCGCCCTGTTCTCACTCTCACTGCTGCCCTCGCCCTGTTCCCACTCTCACTGCTGCCCTCGCCCTGTTCTCACTCTCACTGCTGCTCTCGCCCTGTTCCCACTCTCACTGCTGCCCTCGCCCTGTTCTCACTCTCACTCCTGCCCTCGCCCTGTTCTCACTCTCACTCCTGCCCTCGCCCTGTTCCCACTCTCACTCCTGCCCTCGCCCTGTTCCCACTCTCGCTGCTGCCCTCGCCCTGTTCTCACTCTCACTGCTGCTCTCGCCCTGTTCCCACTCTCACTGCTGCCCTCGCCCTGTTCTCACTCTCACTCCTGCCCTCGCCCTGTTCCCACTCTCACTCCTGCCCTCGCCCTGTTCTCACTCTCACTGCTGCTCTCGCCCTGTTCCCACTCTCACTGCTGCCCTCGCCCTGTTCCCACTCTCACTGCTGCCCTCGCCCTGTTCCCACTCTCACTGCTGCTGCTCTCGCCCTGTTCCCACTCTCACTGCTGCCCTCGCCCTGTTCCCACTCTCACTGCTGCCCTCGCCCTGTTCCCACTCTCACTGCTGCTGCTCTCGCCCTGTTCCCACTCTCACTCCTGCTCTCGCGCTGTTCCCACTCTCACTGCTGCCCTCGCCCTGTTCCCACTCTCACTGCTGCTGCCCTCGCCCTGTTCCCACTCACACTGCTGCCCTCGCCCTGTTCCCACTCTCACTGCTGCTCTCGCCCTGTTCCCACTCTCGCTGCTGCCCTCGCCCTGTTCCCACTCTCACTCCTGCCCTCGCCCTGTTCCCACTCTCACTGCTGCCCTCGCCCTGTTCCCACTCTCACTGCTGCCCTCGCCCTGTTCCCACTCTCACTGCTGCTCTCGCCCTGTTCCCACTCTCACTGCTGCTGCTCTCGCCCTGTTCCCACTCTCGCTGCTGCTGCTCTCGCCCTGTTCCCACTCTCACTGCTGCTGCTCTCGCCATGTTCCCACTCTCACTGCTGCCCTCGCCCTGTTCCCACTCTCACTGCTGCTCTCGCCCTGTTCCCACTCTCACTGCTGCTCTCGCCCTGTTCCCACTCTCACTGCTGCTGCTCTCGCCCTGTTCCCACTCTCACTCCTGCTCTCGCGCTGTTCCCACTCTCACTGCTGCCCTCGCCCTGTTCCCACTCTCACTGCTGCCCTCGCCCTGTTCCCACTCTCACTGCTGCCCTCGCCCTGTTCCCACTCTCACTGCTGCTCTCGCCCTGTTCCCACTCTCGCTGCTGCCCTCGCCCTGTTCCCACTCTCACTCCTGCCCTCGCCCTGTTCCCACTCTCGCTGCTGCCCTCGCCCTGTTCCCACTCTCACTCCTGCCCTCGCCCTGTTCCCACTCTCACTGCTGCCCTCGCCCTGTTCCCACTCTCACTGCTGCTCTCGCCCTGTTCCCACTCTCACTGCTGCTCTCGCCCTGTTCCCACTCTCACTGCTGCTGCTCTCGCCCTGTTCCCACTCTCACTGCTGCCCTCGCCCTGTTCCCACTCTCACTGCTGCTCTCGCCTTGTTCCCACTCTCACTGCTGCTCTCGCCCTGTTCCCACTCTCACTGCTGCTGCTCTCGCCCTGTTCCCACTCTCACTGCTGCCCTCGCCCTGTTCCCACTCTCACTGCTGCTCTCGCCCTGTTCCCACTCTCACTGCTGCTCTCGCCCTGTTCCCACTCTCACTGCTGCTCTCGCCCTGTTCCCACTCTCGCTGCTGCTCTCGCCCTGTTCCCACTCTCACTGCTGCCCTCGCCCTGTTCCCACTCTCACTGCTGCCCTCGCCCTGTTCCCACTCTCACTGCTGCTGCCCTCGCCCTGTTCCCACACTCACTGCTGCCCTCGCCCTGTTCCCACTCTCACTGCTGCTGCTCTCGCCCTGTTCCCACTCTCACTGCTGCTCTCGCCCTGTTCCCACTCTCACTGCTGCCCTCGCCCTGTTCCCACTCTCACTGCTGCTCTCGCCCTGTTCCCACTCTCACTGCTGCCCTCGCCCTGTTCCCACTCTCACTGCTGCCCTCGCCCTGTTCCCACTCTCACTGCTGCTGCCCTCGCCCTGTTCCCACACTCACTGCTGCCCTCGCCCTGTTCCCACTCTCACTGCTGCTGCTCTCGCCCTGTTCCCACTCTCACTGCTGCTGCCCTCGCCCTGTTCCCACACTCACTGCTGCCCTCGCCCTGTTCCCACTCTCACTGCTGCTGCCCTCGCCCTGTTCCCACACTCACTGCTGCCCTCGCCCTGTTCCCACTCTCACTGCTGCTGCTCTCGCCCTGTTCCCACTCTCACTGCTGCTCTCGCCCTGTTCCCACTCTCACTGCTGCCCTCGCCCTGTTCCCACTCTCACTGCTGCTGCTCTCGCCCTGTTCCCACTCTCACTGCTGCTGCTCTCGCCCTGTTCTCACTCTCACTGCTGCTGCCCTCGCCCTGTTCCCACTCTCACTGCTGCTGCTCTCGCCCTGTTCTCACTCTCACTCCTGCCCTCGCCCTGTTCCCACTCTCACTGCTGCCCTCGCCCTGTTCCCACTCTCACTGCTGCTCTCGCCCTGTTCCCACTCTCACTGCTGCCCTCGCCCTGTTCCCACTCTCACTCCTGCCCTCGCCCTGTTCCCACTCTCACTGCTGCCCTCGCCCTGTTCCCACTCTCACTGCTGCCCTCGCCCTGTTCCCACTCTCACTCCTGCCCTCGCCCTGTTCCCACTCTCACTCCTGCCCTCGCCCTGTTCCCACTCTCACTCCTGACCTCGCCCTGTTCCCACTCTCACTCCTGCCCTCGCCCTGTTCCCACTCTCGCTGCTGCCCTCGCCCTGTTCTCACTCTCACTGCTGCTCTCTCCCTGTTCCCACTCTCACTGCTGCCCTCGCCCTGTTCTCACTCTCACTCCTGCCCTCGCCCTGTTCCCACTCTCACTCCTGCCCTCGCCCTGTTCTCACTCTCACTGCTGCCCTCGCCCTGTTCCCACTCTCACTGCTGCCCTCGCCCTGTTCTCACTCTCACTGCTGCTCTCGCCCTGTTCCCACTCTCACTGCTGCCCTCGCCCTGTTCTCACTCTCACTCCTGCCCTCGCCCTGTTCTCACTCTCACTCCTGCCCTCGCCCTGTTCCCACTCTCACTCCTGCCCTCGCCCTGTTCCCACTCTCGCTGCTGCCCTCGCCCTGTTCTCACTCTCACTGCTGCTCTCGCCCTGTTCCCACTCTCACTGCTGCCCTCGCCCTGTTCTCACTCTCACTCCTGCCCTCGCCCTGTTCCCACTCTCACTCCTGCCCTCGCCCTGTTCTCACTCTCACTGCTGCTCTCGCCCTGTTCCCACTCTCACTGCTGCCCTCGCCCTGTTCCCACTCTCACTGCTGCCCTCGCCCTGTTCCCACTCTCACTGCTGCTGCTCTCGCCCTGTTCCCACTCTCACTGCTGCCCTCGCCCTGTTCCCACTCTCACTGCTGCCCTCGCCCTGTTCCCACTCTCACTGCTGCTGCTCTCGCCCTGTTCCCACTCTCACTCCTGCTCTCGCGCTGTTCCCACTCTCACTGCTGCCCTCGCCCTGTTCCCACTCTCACTGCTGCTGCCCTCGCCCTGTTCCCACTCACACTGCTGCCCTCGCCCTGTTCCCACTCTCACTGCTGCTCTCGCCCTGTTCCCACTCTCGCTGCTGCCCTCGCCCTGTTCCCACTCTCACTCCTGCCCTCGCCCTGTTCCCACTCTCACTGCTGCCCTCGCCCTGTTCCCACTCTCACTGCTGCCCTCGCCCTGTTCCCACTCTCACTGCTGCTCTCGCCCTGTTCCCACTCTCACTGCTGCTGCTCTCGCCCTGTTCCCACTCTCGCTGCTGCTGCTCTCGCCCTGTTCCCACTCTCACTGCTGCTGCTCTCGCCATGTTCCCACTCTCACTGCTGCCCTCGCCCTGTTCCCACTCTCACTGCTGCTCTCGCCCTGTTCCCACTCTCACTGCTGCTCTCGCCCTGTTCCCACTCTCACTGCTGCTGCTCTCGCCCTGTTCCCACTCTCACTCCTGCTCTCGCGCTGTTCCCACTCTCACTGCTGCCCTCGCCCTGTTCCCACTCTCACTGCTGCCCTCGCCCTGTTCCCACTCTCACTGCTGCCCTCGCCCTGTTCCCACTCTCACTGCTGCTCTCGCCCTGTTCCCACTCTCGCTGCTGCCCTCGCCCTGTTCCCACTCTCACTCCTGCCCTCGCCCTGTTCCCACTCTCGCTGCTGCCCTCGCCCTGTTCCCACTCTCACTCCTGCCCTCGCCCTGTTCCCACTCTCACTGCTGCCCTCGCCCTGTTCCCACTCTCACTGCTGCTCTCGCCCTGTTCCCACTCTCACTGCTGCTCTCGCCCTGTTCCCACTCTCACTGCTGCTGCTCTCGCCCTGTTCCCACTCTCACTGCTGCCCTCGCCCTGTTCCCACTCTCACTGCTGCTCTCGCCTTGTTCCCACTCTCACTGCTGCTCTCGCCCTGTTCCCACTCTCACTGCTGCTGCTCTCGCCCTGTTCCCACTCTCACTGCTGCCCTCGCCCTGTTCCCACTCTCACTGCTGCTCTCGCCCTGTTCCCACTCTCACTGCTGCTCTCGCCCTGTTCCCACTCTCACTGCTGCTCTCGCCCTGTTCCCACTCTCGCTGCTGCTCTCGCCCTGTTCCCACTCTCACTGCTGCCCTCGCCCTGTTCCCACTCTCACTGCTGCCCTCGCCCTGTTCCCACTCTCACTGCTGCTGCCCTCGCCCTGTTCCCACACTCACTGCTGCCCTCGCCCTGTTCCCACTCTCACTGCTGCTGCTCTCGCCCTGTTCCCACTCTCACTGCTGCTCTCGCCCTGTTCCCACTCTCACTGCTGCCCTCGCCCTGTTCCCACTCTCACTGCTGCTCTCGCCCTGTTCCCACTCTCACTGCTGCCCTCGCCCTGTTCCCACTCTCACTGCTGCCCTCGCCCTGTTCCCACTCTCACTGCTGCTGCCCTCGCCCTGTTCCCACACTCACTGCTGCCCTCGCCCTGTTCCCACTCTCACTGCTGCTGCTCTCGCCCTGTTCCCACTCTCACTGCTGCTGCCCTCGCCCTGTTCCCACACTCACTGCTGCCCTCGCCCTGTTCCCACTCTCACTGCTGCTGCCCTCGCCCTGTTCCCACACTCACTGCTGCCCTCGCCCTGTTCCCACTCTCACTGCTGCTGCTCTCGCCCTGTTCCCACTCTCACTGCTGCTCTCGCCCTGTTCCCACTCTCACTGCTGCCCTCGCCCTGTTCCCACTCTCACTGCTGCTGCTCTCGCCCTGTTCCCACTCTCACTGCTGCTGCTCTCGCCCTGTTCTCACTCTCACTGCTGCTGCCCTCGCCCTGTTCCCACTCTCACTGCTGCTGCTCTCGCCCTGTTCTCACTCTCACTCCTGCCCTCGCCCTGTTCCCACTCTCACTGCTGCCCTCGCCCTGTTCCCACTCTCACTGCTGCTCTCGCCCTGTTCCCACTCTCACTGCTGCCCTCGCCCTGTTCCCACTCTCACTGCTGCCCTCGCCCTGTTCCCACTCTCACTGCTGCTGCTCTCGCCCTGTTCCCACTCTCACTGCTGCTGCCCTCGCCCTGTTCTCACTCTCACTGCTGCCCTCGCCCTGTTCTCACTCTCACTGCTGCTGCTCTCGCCCTGTTCTCACTCTCACTGCTGCCCTCGCCCTGTTCTCACTCTCACTCCTGCCCTCGCCCTGTTCTCACTCTCACTGCTGCCCTCGCCCTGTTCTCACTCTCACTCCTGCCCTCGCCCTGTTCCCACTCTCACTGCTGCCCTCGCCCTGTTCCCACTCTCACTGCTGCTCTCGCCCTGTTCCCACTCTCACTGCTGCCCTCGCCCTGTTCCCACTCTCACTGCTGCTGCTCTCGCCCTGTTCTCACTCTCACTCCTGCCCTCGCCCTGTTCTCACTCTCACTCCTGCTCTCGCCCTGTTCCCACTCTCACTGCTGCTCTCGCCCTGTTCCCACTCTCACTGCTGCCCTCGCCCTGTTCCCACTCTCACTCCTGCTCTCGCACTGTTCCCACTCTCACTCCTGCCCTCGCCCTGTTCTCACTCTCACTGCTGCTGCTCTCGCCCTGTTCCCACTCTCGCTGCTGCTGCTCTCGCCCTGTTCCCACTCTCACTGCTGCTCTCGCCCTGTTCCCACTCTCACTCCTGCCCTCGCCCTGTTCCCACTCTCACTGCTGCCCTCGCCCTGTTCCCACTCTCACTGCTCCTGCCCTCGCCCTGTTCCCACTCTCACTGCTCCTGCCCTCGCCCTGTTCCCACTCTCACTCCTGCCCTCGCCCTGTTCCCACTCTCACTGCTGCTCTCGCCCTGTTCCCACTCTCACTGCTGCTCTCGCCCTGTTCCCACTCTCACTGCTGCTGCTCTCGCCCTGTTCCCACTCTCACTGCTGCTCTCGCCCTGTTCCCACTCTCACTCCTGCCCTCGCCCTGTTCCCACTCTCACTCCTGCCCTCGCCCTGTTCCCACTCTCACTGCTGCTCTCGCCCTGTTCCCACTCTCACTGCTGCCCTCGCCCTGTTCCCACTCTCACTGCTGCTCTCGCCCTGTTCCCACTCTCACTGCTGCCCTCGCCCTGTTCCCACTCTCACTGCTGCTCTCGCCCTGTTCCCACTCTCACTGCTCCCCTCGCCCTGTTCCCACTCTCACTCCTGCCCTCGCCCTGTTCCCACTCTCACTCCTGCCCTCGCCCTGTTCCCACTCTCACTCCTGCCCTCGCCCTGTTCCCACTCTCACTGCTGCCCTCGCCCTGTTCCCACTCTCACTCCTGCCCTCGCCCTGTTCCCACTCTCACTCCTGCCCTCGCCCTGTTCCCACTCTCACTCCTGCCCTCGCCCTGTTCCCACTCTCACTGCTGCTCTCGCCCTGTTCCCACTCTCACTGCTGCCCTCGCCCTGTTCCCACTCTCACTGCTGCCCTCGCCCTGTTCCCACTCTCACTGCTGCTGCTCTCGCCCTGTTCCCACTCTCACTCCTGCCCTCGCCCTGTTCCCACTCTCACTGCTGCTCTCGCCCTGTTCCCACTCTCACTGCTGCCCTCGCCCTGTTCCCACTCTCACTGCTGCCCTCGCCCTGTTCCCACTCTCACTGCTGCTCTCGCCCTGTTCCCACTCTCACTGCTGCTCTCGCCCTGTTCCCACTCTCACTGCTGCTGCCCTCGCCCTGTTCCCACTCTCACTCCTGCCCTCGCCCTGTTCCCACTCTCACTGCTGCTCTCGCCCTGTTCCCACTCTCACTCCTGCCATCGCCCTGTTCCCACTCTCACTCCTGCCCTCGCCCTGTTCCCACTCTCACTCCTGCTCTCGCCCTGTTCCCACTCTCACTCCTGCCATCGCCCTGTTCCCACTCTCACTGCTGCTCTCGCCCTGTTCCCACTCTCACTGCTGCCGCCGCTCTTTTGCCTCTACATCAGATTTTGTTTTTGATACCCCGTTGATAGGGTAGATACAGGAAAACTATCATTATCACTATCAGGACCCCACGCACCCCGGACATTCTCTCTTCCACCTTCTTCCATCAGGAAAAAGCTACAAAAGTCTGAGGTCACGTACCAACCGACTCAAGAACAGCTTCTTCCCTGCTGCTGCCAGACTTTTGAATGGACCTACCTTGCAATAAGTTGATCTTTCTCTACACCCTATCTATGACTGTAACACTACATTCTGCACTCTCTCTTTTCCTTCTCTATGAACAGTATGCTTTGACTGTATAGCGCGCAAGAAACAATACTTTTCACTGTGTGTTAATACATGTGACAATAATAAATCAAATCAAATCAAATCATTATGGTGGCGGGTTTCGTGGGAGGGGAGGGTGACAGAGTGGTTGTGATTCAGGACAGGTGTGTGCAATCTTAAAATTATAGTTAGGCCTCTGTTGTGTTTGTCTCTTTAAGGCCATCACAGGAGAGCAAGGACTGCCTGGCCTGGGACACCCTTACTCTGCAGTGTTGCCCTTAAAGGGACAAACACCACATCCTCATTCACAGCAAATACTGTATACATCGGGTTAATTGAAATTTTCAACCTTGATATCAATAGAAGCTTTTTGGATATCAAGTGATTTGTTTTTGTTTTATTCTGTCATGGGATGTAGGCAACACTGAGAAGGCCCACCCCTAATTGCCCTTGAACTGAGTAACTCAGAGGGCAATGGAGAGTCATAGAAACCCTACAGTGCAGAAAGAGGCCACCTGACCCATCGAGTCTGCACCGACCACAATCCCACCCAGGCCCTACCCCCATATCCCTACACATTTACCCACTAATCCCTCTAACCTACACATCTCAGGACACTAAGTGGCAATTTTAGCACAGCCAATCAACCTAAGCTGCACATCTTTGGACTGTGGGGGGAAACCGGAGCACCCGGAGAAAACCCACGCAGACACGAGGAGAATGTGCAAACTCCACACAGACAGTGACCCAAGCCGGGAATCGAACCCAGGTCCCTGGAGTTGTGAAACAGCATTGCTAACCACTGTGCTACCGTGCCGTCAACCACATTGCTGTGACTCTGGAGTCACTTGTAAGTCAGACCAGGTAAGGACGGCAGATTTCCTTCCATGAAGGACATTCGTGAACCAGCTGGGTTTTTACAACAATTGAGGCGGCACGGTGGCACAGTGGTTAGCACTGCTGCTTCACAGCTCCAGGGACCTGGGTTCGATTCCCGGCTCGGGTCACTGTCTGTGCGGAGTTTGCACATTCTCCCCGTGTCTGCGTGGGTTTCCTCCGGGTGCTCCGGTTTCCTCCCACAGTCCAAAGATGTGCGGGTTAGGTTGATTGGCCATGCTAAACTGCCCCTTAGTGTCCCGGGATGCGCTGATTAGCGGGTAAATATGAGGGTTAGAGGGATTAGCAGGTAAATATGTAGGGATATGGGGATAGGGCTTGGGTGGGATTGTTGTCGGTGCAGACTCGATGGGCCGAATGGCTTCTTTCTGTACTGTAGGGGTTCTATATTTAAAAAAATTGAAGACTGTTTTGTTGTCACCGTCACTGAGATTAGCTTTATATTCCTGATTTATCAATTGAATTTTGATTTCACCAGCTGCCTTGATAGGATTTGAACCCATGTTTTGAACAAGGGAAATTGGATTCAGATTAACCGTGATATAATTACTGGGTGGCACGGTGGCACAGCGGTTAGCACTGCTGCGTCACAGCGCCAGGGACCCGGGTTCAATTCCGGCCTCCGTCACTGTCTGTGGAGTTTGCACATTCTCCCCGTTTCTGTGTGGGTTTCCTCCGGATGCTCCGGTTTCCTCTCACACTCCAAAGATTTGCAGGTTAGGCGGATTGACCATGCTAAATTGTCCCTTCATGACCCAAGTTGTGTGAGTTCGGGGAATTAGCAGGGTATACACGTGGGTTTGCAGAGATAGGTCTGGATGGCATTGTTGTCAGTGCAGACTCGATGGGCCAAAAGGCCTCCTTCTGCATTGTAGGGATTCAATGGAGAAGTGGGTTGGAAGAGGCTGAATGGCCTACTCTTGTTCAAATGTTGCTGCATGCTGGATAATCTATGATGGCCTGTGGGAGAAATATTCTACAAGTACACAACCAAGTTGCATCTTCATATTATCTAGTGGCCATTGATACTCTCCCTGGGTAGAGTCATAGTCATAGAGTCATAGAGGTTTACAGCATGGAAACAGGCCCTTTGGCCCAACTTGTCCATGCCATCCCTTTTTTAACCCTTAAGCTAGTCCCAATTGCCCGCGTTTGGCCCATATCCCTCTATACCCATCCTTACCCATGTAACTGTCTAAAAGCTTTTTAAAAGGCAAAATTGTACCCGCCTCTACTACTACCTTTGGCAGCTTGTTCCAGACACTCACCACCCTCTGTGTGAAAAAATTGCCCCTCTGGATACTTTTGTATCTCTCCCCTCTCACTTTAAACCTATGCCCTCTAGTTTTAGACTCCCTTACATTTGGGAAAGATGTTTACTGTCTAACAGATAGTCCTATCATAGACCTCAATAAGACCTCATGAGGCCCCTCATAGATCTCTATAAGATCGCCCCTCAGCCTCCAACGCTTCAGGGAAAAAAGTCCCAGTCTATCCAGCCTCTCCTTATAACTCAAACCATCAAGTCCCGGTAGCATCCTAGTAAATGTTTCCTGCACGCTTTCTAGTTTAATAATATCCTTTCTATAATAGATATGGCTATAATAGATATGGGATATGAACAGAAAGTGTTGGTGATGCTCAGTAGGACTTGGTAGAAGTCCTAGCCATGCTATTCCACTACAGTTACAACGCTGGCATCTGCCCGACAGTGTGAGAAATTGCCCAGGTATGTCTTGTACACAAGAAATCCAACCCGGCCAATTCCCGCCCCGTCTGTCTACTCGCGATCATCAGTTAAGTGATGGAAGAGGTCATCAACAACATTATCAAGCTGAGTGTCAGGATTAATAGTCTAGCAATAATGCCACTAGGCCATCACCTCCCGTATTAATCCAGAAGTTCAACTAATATTTTGGGGACCAGGGTTTGAATCTCGCTACGGCAGGTGGTGGAATTTGAATTCAGTAAAATAATCTGGGATTAAGAATCTACTGATGACAGTGACACCATTGTTGATTGTTGGAAAAGGGTGGGATGGAGATATTACAGACCTGGAAATAGCTCAAACATGCAAATGTGAAGGGGATTTCAACCCCCCCTAGGGCAAAGCAGATTCTAGGGATGGGTAATTGTCCTCATTCCCACATGGAATTGTCCGAAAAACCCATCTGGTTCACTAATGTCCTTTAGGGAAGGAAATCTGCTGTCCTTACCCAGTCTGGCCTACAAATGACACCAGAACTGCACTGCAATGTGGTTGACTCTCAACTGCCCTTGGGCAACTTATGATGGGCAATAAATATTGGCCAGCCAGCGACGCCCATGTCGAATGAATAAAAAAAAGACCAAGCAGCAATTTACTCAGCAATAGCCTGCTCACGGATGCTCAGTTTGGGTTCTGCCGGGGTCACTCAGCTCCTGACCTCATTACAGCTTTGGTTCAAACATGTCAGATCCTTCATTAGGGTACTTTTGTTTTGTGGCTTGATGTTCAAAGGTCCAGGGGGCAGGAGGAAGCGTCTGAGAATTGGCACTCAGCCTCTGTGAGGCAGAGGTCAGTATGTCAGACAAGAACAGCGCCACCCTAGTCGGCGGATTTGATCGCAATGTCTGGGTTGCACCTGAGGGAGTGGAAAAATAAAAGCTCTGACAAAGGGTCATCCAGACTCGAAATGTTGGCTCTCTTCTCTCCGCACGGATGCTGAGATTTTCCAGCATTATCTGTTTCTGTTGTGACATGGTTATCATAGAATCCTTACATTCGGCCTATTGAACCTGCACCAACAGCAATCCCAGCCAGGCCCTAACCCCGTAGAGCTACATATTTACAATGCTAATTCCCCCAACACTAACGAGCAATTTGTCATGGTCAATTAATCTAACCCCCACACCTTTGGACTATGGGAGGAAACTGGAGCACCCGCAGGAAACCCACACAGACACGAGGAGAATGTGCAGACTTCACACAGACAGTTACCCAAGGCCAGAATCGAACCCGGATCCCTGGCGCTGTGAGGCAGCAGCGCTAACCACTGTGCCACCGTGCCACCCCAAACCTTGTATTAGGTTTCTCTTGGCAGAGATCTAAAATTTGAAGATCGAAGTAATTCTCCCAGCTGACGAGGTTACACATATATTTACATATCGCTTGAAAAGTCAATGTTTGAAATAGAGAATTAGCAAAGTGATAATGATCAAGTTCTGTTATTACTCGCCGCTCTGCAATGTAAGGATTTACAAAAGCTACATCTGAGAGAGAGAGAAAAGATAGTTTGAGAGGATAAATCAGATTTTCACTGCAAATTATGTCACGTATATTGCTGGAATGTACAGTTAATCCGGAACTAGGACGTGGGCAAGTTTCAGAAAAGGGCAACCCGCATTTAATGACAGATCTACACCTCAGGCTGAATTTCTGCTCACTTTATTAGCTTGTAGCAGAGGCAAGGAGTAATTATGAAAGCATTTGCTACTCACGTACAAAGCCAGTGCACCTTTTAAAGCTGGCAGTGTTATTTCAGACAGGGAAAGGCAAGTAGGAAGGAGGGTGGCAGCAAAGCAAGGAGAGCAGGACAATCATAGAATCCCTACGGTGCAGAAGGAGGCCACTTGGCCCATCGAGTTAAAAAGTACCTGGATGAGTATTTGGCATGTCGTAACATTCAAGGCCAAGTGCTGGCAAGTGGGATTAGGTGGACAGGTCAGGGCCTTTCATGCATTGGTGCAGACTCGATAGACCGAAAGGCCTCTTCTGCACTGTAGTGTTCTGTGATTCTGAGTCTGCACCGACCACAATCCCACCCAGGCCTGTCCCCATAACCCCATGCATTTACCTAGTGATGCACATCAATTTAGACACGAGGCTCGAAGCTCAGTAAATGAAGGCTTTTATTTACTATTAATGAAGCTATCAGAAGCGGTTATTGGATAGGCACATGGAGCACACCAGGATGATAGGGAGTGGGATAGCTTGATCTTGGTTTCAGATAAAGCTCGGCACAACATCGTGGGCTGAAGGGCCTGTTCTGTACTGTACTGTTCTATGTTCTATGTTCTAGAACTTATGTACACTATCCCAGACTGAAGGGGTCCCGGCCAGAGCAGGGACTCTTATACCTCTCCCAGGAGGCGGAGCCCGACTGGGATGTGCCACAACACTATCATACACAGGTGTAACAACCCCACCCTAACCCAACAGCAACAATAGCACAATCCAACAGTAACATATGTACATCCTTGTAGTCCTGGCCAGCCCCTGGCTCAGCACTATCCAGTGGGAACCAACGATGGTTCACCACATTCACCCCTCCTTTGAAAACAAAGGCCGGCAGGGTACAAAAACCAGAATAAAATGTCAGCAGTCTATAAGTTCAGACGGTCAGGGCGACCGCACCGTCGTTGTGACCTCCTCAAAACCGGCGTGACACCGGAGTAGGCACTTGCGGTGGCGTTCTCCCCAAAACGGCGTCCAGCTGTTCTTCCACGGACTCACAGGCCGGTTGACCCTGAGGTGACGGTAGTCCAGGGGATCCTGACACGCCCTGCGGTGGCGACCATCTTCTGGGCTCAGGCAAGCTGTACATGGGAGTAAAATGGTTAAGCAATGGTCCCGATGCTGCCCGCGCCGTGTCCGGGGAAGAAATGAGAGATAATGGGTTTGTTACTGGGGGTATGGGAGCGACAGGGGTTGCTATGTCCCCTGCTGGCGCCAGATCTCGGATCGAGACCGTGTCCTCTCGCCCGTCAGGGTATGCCACATAGGCATACTGAGAGTTGGCGTGGAGGAGATGGACCTGTTCGACCAAGGGATCGGACTTGCGGGCCCTTACATGTCGCCGCAGGAGGACGGATCCTGAATACGTCAACCAAGACGGTAAAGAAATCCCCGAGGAAGAATTCCGAGGGAATGAGAACATCCTCTCGTGGGGAGTAGCATTGGTTGCCGTACACAGGAGGGAGCGAATAGAGTGAAGTGCATCAGGGAGCACCTCTTGCCAACGGGAGACTGGAAGACCTTTGGATTTCAACGCCAGTAAGACAGCCTTCCAGACTGTAGCATTCTCTCGTTCCACCTGTCCATTACCCCTAGGGTTGTAACTCGTGGTCCTACTAGAGGCAATCCCGCATGAGAGCAGGAATTGCCTCAAGTCATCGCTCATGAACGACGAGCCCCTGTCGCTATGGATGTAGCTGGGGTACCCGAACAGGGTAAAAAGATCACGGAATGCTTTGATCACCGTGGCAGCGGATGTATCCGAGCAGGGAACAACAAAAGGGAACCGGGAGTACTCATCGATGATGTTTAGAAAGTACATGTTCCGATCTGTTGAGGGAAGGGGGCCCTTAAAATCAACACTCAGTCTCTCGAAGGGACGAGTGGCCTTCACCAAATGTGCCCGGTCAGGTCGGTAAAAGTGCGGTTTGCATTCCGCGCAAATCCAACAGCTCCTTGTTACCGACCTGACGTCCTCCACCGAGTAAGGCAGGTTGCGGGCTTTTACAAAGTGGTAGAGCTGAGTGACCCCAGGATGGCACAGATCATTATGGAGGGCGTTCAAACGATCCTCCTGAATACTAGCGCATGTTCCACGTGAGAGGGCATCCGAGGGCTCATTGAGTTTCCCTGGACGATACATGATATCGTAGTTATAGGTGGAGAGTTCAATTCTCCACCGCAAGATCTTGTCATTCTTGATCTTGCCCCTCTGCGAGTTGTTGAACATGAACGCCACGGACCGCTGGTCCGTGATCAGGGTGAACCGTTTTCCCGCCAAGTAATGGTGCCAGTGTCTGACGGCCTCCACAATGGCCTGGGCCTCCTTTTCCACCGCTGAATGCCGAATTTCGGGGCCTTGGTGGGTGCGGGAAAAAAATCCGACGGGCCTGCCCGCCTGGTTAAGTGTGGCGGCCAGGGCGAAATCAGATGCATCGCTTTCCACCTGAAAGAGGATGGACTCGTCTACCGCGTGCATCGTAGCTTTCGCGATGTCATCTTTCAATTTCTTGAAGGCCAATTGGGCCTCTGGCGTTAGGGGAAATGTCGTGGACTTAATAAGCGGACGGGCTTTGTCCGCGTAGTTGGGAACCCACTGCGCATAATAAGAGAAGAAGCCTAGGCATCTTCTCAGTGCTTTTGCACTAGCAGGCAAGGGAAGTTCAGCAAGGGGGCGCATACGGTCTGGATCAGGGCCAATGACCCCGTTTTCCACCACGTACCCTAGGATGGCTAAACGGCGCGTACGGAACACACACTTCTCCCTGTTGTAGGTCAAGTTCAGGCGAGATGCAGTGCGTAAGAAGTTCAGGAGGTTTGTGTCATGGTCCTGCTGGTCATGGCCGCAGATGGTGACATTATCCAGGTATGGGAAGGTAGCCCGCAGCCCATTCTGGTCCACCATTCGGTCCATAGCACGCTGGAAGACCGAGACCCCATTGGTGACACCAAAGGGAACCCTGAGAAAATGATACAAGCGACCATCCGCCTCAAAAGCCATGTATTGTCGGTCCTCTGGGCGAATGGGGAGTTGGTGGTAGGCGGACTTGAGGTCTATGGTGGAGAACACCCGGTACTGCGCAATCCGATTGACCATATCAGATATGCGCGGGAGAGGATACGCATCCAGCTGCGTATATCGGTTAATGGTCTGACTGTAGTCAATGACCATCCGGGGTTTGTTCCCGCTCTTGACCACCACAACCTGTGCTCTCCACGGACTAACACTGGGTTGTATGATCCCTTCTTTGAGGAGCTGCTGAACCTCAGATCTAATGAAGATCCGATCCTCAGTGCTGTAACGCCTACTTTTAGTAGCGATGGGCTTGCAGCCTGGTACCAGATTCTGAAATAAGGAGGGTGTGGTGATCTTTAGCGTCGAGAGGTTGCAGGCAGGGCGCGCTGGGCAATTTGGAGGCCGCTGCTGTTTTCCCACTGCCAGTGAAGGGAGTGGCCCACCGTACTGTAGGATTACACTCCTCAAGTGGGCCATGAAGTTTAGTCCGAGGAGTATTGGCGCACAAAGATACGGCAATACAAGGAGCTTGAAGCGCTCGTAAACTGTGCCTTGTACTTTCAAGGTTACCACGCAACTCCCTAGCACGGCAACAGACCGGGACCTTGATGCCATAGAGATTGTCTGTTTGGCAGGTTGAATCTGGAGTCCACACCTCTTCACAGTGTCTGGGTGGATAAAGCTCCCAGCGCTGTCAAACAGACAATAAAGCACATGATTGTTTACCTGGATATTCATCATTGAACGATCGAGTCTATGAGGCTTGGCCTGGTCCAGGATGATCGACGCCATCGTTGGTTCATGAACGCCACTGCAGGCAGCTGAAATCGATGCGGAGGACCCCTGCTGGTCGTTCGCGGTCAGTGTCGACCAACATGGCTGCCCCCATGAATCGCACGTGGGTGAGGGCGCCAAACTCCACGACCCCTGGTGGTCATACTCCTCCGACTCCGTCGACCGTAATGGCGTCATCCTGGCCTCGCATGTGGACGAACCCCGCGACGACTTCGACGATGATGATCCAAGCTCCGAAGAATTTCAGGCCGTACTGCCGTTCCTGGGTTTCAATCGGCACACTTTTGCATAATGCCCTTTTTTACCGCATGCAGTGCACAATACCGCTTTAGCGGGACACTTTTGCCGGGTATGTTTTGCTCCTCCACAGAAATTGCACCGCGGGCCGCACGGGGCTGCAGCCATCGTCTGGCCCGAATGGGAGCACGCCATTACACAGCATTCGAACGCGAGGGGCGAGGAGGGATTTGCGACTGCTCCTGCCACGTTGTCTCCACGTGGTCCTCTGGATATAAGACTAAGCTCTTTGAAGCCGACTCGAGCATCTCTGCTAACTCGATGGCCTGGGTAAGGTTAAGGTTACCCTTTTGTAACAGTTTGAGACGGATGTACGACGATCCGACCCCAGCCACAAACGCATCTCGGGCGAGGTCGTACATGCTCTGCTCAGCCGACACAGCTTTGCAGTCACAGCCCCTGGCTAGCTGTAAGAGCTCATTGGCATAGTCCTCCATCGTTTCGCCAGACTGCCGTCGTCAAGTGGCAAGGAGGTAACGAGCGTGTATCTCGTTAGGTGGTTTTGTATAGCGCTTCTTTAGAAGCTCGAGGGCCTTAGGGTAATTAGTGGCCGCACGGATCGCGAGGTAGACTGTGTCGCTTACCCTCGCATGGAGGACCCGGAGTCTGTCATCATCTGTAGTGACCGCTGCAGAGGCTGCCAGGTAATCTTCGAAACACTTCAGCCAGTGGTCGAAGGTGTTAGAAGCGCCCACCGCACGTGGATCTAGCGTCAGACGTTCTGGCTTGAGAATTTGCTCCATACTCTCTCTTCTTTTTTTTCTCCGTCGAGAGTTTAATAATAGTAAATAAAATTGATGCACATCAATTTAGACACGAGGCTCGAAGCTCAGTAAATGAAGGCTTTTATTTACTATTAATGAAGCTATCAGAACTTATGTACACTATCCCAGACTGAAGGGGTCCCGGCCAGAGCAGGGACTCTTATACCTCTCCCAGGAGGCGGAGCCCGACTGGGATGTGCCACAACACTATCATACAAAGGTGTAACAACCCCACCCTAACCCAACAGCAACAATAGCACAATCCAACAGTAACATATGTACATCCTTGTAGTCCTGGCCAGCCCCTGGCTCAGCACTATCCAGTGGGAACCAACGATGGTTCACCACACCTAGCTAGTCCCCCTGATACTAAGGTAGAATTTAGCATGGCCAATCCACCTAGTCCACACATCTTTGGACTGTGGGAGGAAACTGGAGCTCCCGGAGGAAACCCACGCAGACACGGGGAGAACGTGCAAACTCCACACAGACAATGACCCAAGCCGGGAATTGAACCCGGGTCTCTGGTGCTGTGAGGCAGCAGCGCGAACCACTGTGCCACCGTACTGCCCCAATCTTCCACATCATGAGCATTTATTCATTTGGTTTTTTTTTAAACAAGAGATGAGGCTACAGGCTAGTGAGATGGAACATTGTCCCAGCATCTTCCCCACCAAAGATGTCTTCAAGTTTCAGGACCAAGTTAAAATCGTTAAATTTCTAATCTCAACCTCGTTTCTTTGCTTGCATTGTCATTTAATTGGTGTTTTCCCCCTACATAAAGAGCAACTCCTCCTCAACCTCCCCATTATTTTGACAAGCTGGCTGTGTTTTCTCATGTAACTCAGAATGAACTTGCCACAGAAAGTTAGCAGCTGCTACTTAGCAGCAGCACGGTGGCACAGTGGTTAGCGCTGCTGCCTCACAGCGCCAGGGACCCGGGTTCGATTCCGGCCTTGGGTGACTGTCTGTGTGGAGTTTGCACTTTCTCCCCGTGTCTGCGTGGGTTTCCTCCGGGTGCTCCAGTTTCCTCCCACTGTCTGAAGACGCATTTGGCCATGCTAAATTGCACCTTAAAGTCCAAAGATGTGCAGGTTAGGTGGATTAGTAATGGTAAATGGGTTATGGGAACAGGGCAGAGAGAAGGGCCTGGGCAGGATGCTCTTTAGGAGAGTCGGTGCAGACTCGCTGGGCTGAGTGGCCTCTTTCTGCACTGTAGGGATTCGATGGTTACACTAAGAAGTCTCACAGCACCAGGTTAAAGTCCAACAGGTTTATTTGGTAGCACGAGCTTTTGGAGTGCTGCCCCTTCATCAGTTTGACTCACCTGATGAAGGAGCAGCACTCCGAAAGCTCATGCTACCAAATAAACCTGTTGGACTTTAACCTGGTGCTGTGAGACTAGTTAGTGTGCCCACCCCAGTCCAACACTGGCATCTCCACATCATGGCTCCAATGGTTATAGATTAGCGTTAATACCTTCTATTTAATGGCGTGATAATTGTTAACTCAATGCAACCTCTCTGGCCCAGAAGGGGAACAATTTAATCCACTTTTGCACATAAACATAGTTACACAGTGCAGAAGAGGAAATTTGAGGCTATGTTGGTATTTTAAATCAGCCCCAAGTTGGAAAGTGGACCTCAACACAATCAGGCAGTAATCAGGTGCTAAATTAGATAAATTATTATGCGAATCACTTACAGTACCAGAGAATTGGTTACAGAACCAATAAATAGATGGTTTCTTAACTCACATCAATGATTTTTATGACGGAAGTTGAGGAAGAAAATAACATGAAATGGAAATTGTTGATTGTAGTTTTATGACGATTAGGATTAGAATGTAATGCCATAGAGGAAAGTATATTAATGAATATTAATCACGGTAAGTGATGATATATATTTAGATTGGTGAGGATTGAATGTAGCAATTGCAAAGGGGATGGATGCAGATTATTATTGCTATTAACTAGAATATGTAGTATGTATGTACATGGCTAGATTATTAATGCATGCACTGCAAGTTTGTACAACAGAAAGCCCACCCTCAGCTGTTGTGCAGTCACTAAATGCAGCCCCATCAGGACTGGAACTCTTGGTCGAGGTTCCCGCCCCGTGTGGATGAGGTTGGAGGTAGCACGGGTTGAGGGGGTGGGTATGGCGAGTGCTGGGAAAATACAGGGAAGGCGGATCAAGGATGGTTCCCTGACACCTTATTGTCTCTGGGGGTCATTTTTTGTTTTGAGTTGATTTATTATTGTCACATATTTTGGGATAAAATGAAAAGTGTTATTTCTTGCACGCTGTACAGGCAAAGCATACCGTTCATAGAGTACATAGGGGAGAAGGAAGTAGGAGGGTGCAGAATATCGTGTTACAATCATAGCTATAGGGTGTAGAGAAAGAATCACAGAATCACAGAACAGCACAGTGCAGAAGAGGCCCTTCAGCCCATCAAGTTTGCACTGATGCAGGAAAGGCCCTGACCTGCCCACCTAATCCCACTTGGGACATAGTCTTGAATGTTATGACATGCAGTACTCATCCAGGTACTTTTTAAAGGATGTGAGACATCCCACCACCCTCCCAGGCAGCGCATTCCCGACCGTCACCACTCTCTGGCTAAAAAGGTTTTTTCTCAAATCCCCCCTAAACTTCCCAACCCTCACTTTTAATTTTTGTCCCCTCTAACTGACCTCTCGACGAAGGGGAACAGCTGCTCCCTATCCACCCTGTCCATGCCCCTCATAATCTGAGGTCGCCCCTCAGTCTTCTCTGCTCCAGAGAAAACAACTCAAGCCTATCCAACCTCACTTTATAACTTAAATGTTCCATCCCAGGCAACACCCTGGTAAATCTCCTCTGCACCCCTTCTAGTGCAGTCACGTCCTTCCTATAATGTGGTGACCAGAACTGCACACAGTACTCATAGAATTCCACAGTGCAGAAGGAGGCCCTTTGGCCCATCGAGCCTGCATCGACCACAATCCCACCCAGGCCATTTCGCCATAATCCCATGTAGTTACCCTAGCTAGTCCCCCTCACACCAAGGGGCAAGTTAGCATGGCCAATCCATCCTTGGAGCGTGGGAGGAAACCGGAGCACCCGGAGGAAACCCACT